>NC_052624.1:243989287-244728662 GCF_016161935.1 Mauremys reevesii
AAGCCATATGACAGAGCTATCCAGGAGGAACGAAAGACATGTAAATAAAACCAAGGAAGACAATGGCTCTGCCTTTTGCTGACATCCAGATACTTAGTGACAATGATCATGCACTGACAAAAAACACAACACAAGCCCACCCAGTCACTGACAATGAAAAACAATGGGAGCAGCACAAACAGATCTCAGTGGCGAACAGAACAAGGCAAAAGGAAATGTCCTGAGAACACAAGATCGTGGGATCAGAAAGCCACTGAAGTTCAGAGGCAGCAGTTACTGACAGTCAAGGAAAGGTAGAATATTCTTCTTGCGTGGCAGGGAGACCAGGTTTTCTGTGCTGATCTCCATGCCACACAATTTTATTTGCTTTATTAATTAGCTGCATTGGCTTTTGGATAACTTTTTTACATTTGCAATTTGGCTTTTTTTTGTTTATTTACACTTAAATGGCAAGATATACAAGTCACCACTGGAGGCAATGGATACTGCCCTCACATTTGACAGATAAATGAAAGCTTTTGTACCCATGACCCGAGTCATGTGAGTGAGACCAGAAAATAAAGATCAGACGCTTGTGAGCCCTCCTGTGTGTCATATTCTTATCATGCAGGGAAAGTATGTTACATGCCATGAAAGGGTAAAGCAACAGGTGTCCACACGACCCCTATTTCTGTGCAAATTGGACATAGCCAAATCTAGCCTCCTAAATTTACATCAGCATTACTGAGTGCATAACTGGGTTCCAGGATTTAGCTCATAAAAAGCCTCTCAATTCAGTCACCTTTAACATAAAAATAAAAAAGAAACCACAAAGTGTGTGCAAAATTAGGGAACTAACAACTTCTGTGAGTAGTTAGAAATGGTCAGAAAGAAAATATTGACTCTAATGGAGTTTCATCCATTAAACTATGGAAAGGAGCCTTTATGCGTTAGATTCATTTTCCTGACTCTCTTTAAAAAGAAAAACTGTAACATACATCTGTGACCTAGCAACAATATGGTTTGAAATAGTTTCCAGATCATTGAACTGTGCAATACCTTCAAAAATGGGATGACAAAAGGTCGCAGTGGGAAGTTAGTAGCTTCTTGCAGTTTGGAATGAAATTCTTCAATTGTCAAAGTAGAATTCTGTAGAAGGAAAAAAAATTCTGTCTTGGTGACATAAACAATGAAAACACTTAACAAGAGAAATATTCTGTACAAAAATTTTGCTTAATACCCACGTTCCTCCTAATGCAATATAAGAAAATTATGCATGTTACATAGTAAGTAAATGTACTCATCTAAAAATATAGATGTAACTACATCTGAACACAGTTTCACTGCAGTGGGAGTGAATCATTTTACAAACAATCCATTTATTAGGTATATAAAGAGCAGCACTGAACTCTCAGATATTCATTGTTCATGGCTTGAAGCAAGGGCTTGAGCATCCAGAGTGCCAAGCATTTCTTATATGGTGATAAACACCCTCATTTCCCCTGGATTTCAAAGAATTAAGGGTGCTTGTTGTTCAAACAGAATTTGCCTAATCCACATAGATTAGGAGGCACCACGGCAGTACAAACACAATTGTTAAATTTAAAATGCTGCCCACTATATTTTAATTCTCAGTAGAGGATTGGGAAGTAACAGAGCATATTAACATATGTATTATAGGTGTATATAATTCACTTTTTAAAGACACTTATTCCTCATCCGTTGGCAAATACATCTCAAAATTACTAAATCACATCCAGGATTATATCGTACACTAGACAACCATACTCCGCAGAATTATTTACTACTTACATTCACTTGTACCTGTGCACACCCAAGCAAGGCAATTCAGAGTAAAGGGAAAATCACAAAGTTGTCACTGAAGGCATAATTTGAGGACAATGGGCTGCACAGGTCTAACTGAATAAGCAGTTATTCTGTTATAGGGGTGAGGTTTAAGAAGGAAAGGTCCCAGCTAGATTCCCAGAGCCCAGATGGTGTTTGGCAAGTTAGAAAACAGTGCTACTTATAAACAGAGGAGCACATCTGATAAGGAAATCATTGAGAAACAATAACATGGAATCCCACAAAGCCACCCTTAGGGTTCCATTTTTCAAAGCAGAATCACATAAGTAAGCCTAAAATTGAAGCCGTAGTTACTAAGAATGGAGAACTATCACCTTCAAGCACACATTCACCTGATGCTCATTACATTTTACAGACTTTGACTCCACTGTTGTTGCCAGTTACCTCAGCCCATGCAAGACAATTTCCCTGGCACACAGCTAATCCTACATTTGCACAGAAGTCAATGGGAGTTTTGGGTATGCAACTAAATGCAGAGTAGAGATCCTTGCAAGTCATGGAAGCATAACATTTAAGTTACACTGTCTAAGGTGCACTTTTAGTTCATAGTTGTTGTTGGTTTGTTTATTTGTCATGGTACTGACCAGATTTTTTTAGTATTGTACAAAAACATATAGAAGTGTGACATCTGTGGCTTGATAATCAGCGGTGGTAGCACTCGTAGCTCCAGATGAATTCAGTGGCAACTCAAGTGGTAACAACTGGAAATCAGACCACGAATTTTATTTTCTAGTATATCCACACCCTGGTGAATGAGCTATATAGATGTACATGGGGGGCAACATTGTCAGTGGCAATAACAAGAAACTTGGGTTCAATTTCTAGTGGTGTCACAGAATGGCAAGTGATTATGGGCAAGTCATTTAACCTCTCCACATTTAGTTTCTCTGTCTTTAAACTGGGAAAGTTATTCAAAATGTACAGATGAACAGCATTGTAAAAAGTATTATTTCTACATATCAGGAATTCCATACAAATACCATAATAAATAACATGATATACAACGGCAATACACTGGCTTAGCATGTTAAATCCCTCTTGCAGTTGGCCTAAGTGACTACAGATCTACGCTGGACAGGTCTACGTGAGAAAAGGTTATAAGAATACCAGCAAATCCTCCTACTGTACATTAAGTTTATATTAGCAAAAATGGTTTTGCTTGTAAAATAGGGGTTCTACTGTACTAACTGACATTATTCCTGGCTGGCATAATGTCAGCATGACTGGCTCTGTTCCACCTAATTGAAGATTGAGGCGATCATAAAAATAAAAAAGTTAATAAAATTAAGCATCTCAATATTACTGTAGGCATGGTACATACGTTGCAGTATGGTGTAATGCACTGCCTTCTCCTCTTCTTGTCTTTCAAACCATGGCAAAGCAATTTCCAATACACTGAACACATGCTGACTTTTTCCTTCATCGACAGCACTTTTGTTATGCAATTTTTTCATCATTGGAAAAAATGGTTTGTATAACTGGCCATTCATAAGACTGGTGTTCATAAAATCGAGCTTCTATTACAGGGGTTCTCAAACTTCATTGCCCCGCGACCTCCTCCTGACAACAAAAATGACTACACGACCCCAGGAGGAACCGAACTCTGAGCCCAACCAAGCCCCACCGCCCCGGGCGGGGGAGGGCCAAAGCCAAAGCCTGAGCCCCACCGCCCCTGGTAGGGGAAAGAAGGGGGCAAAGCCGAAGCCAAAAGGCTTCAGCCCCAGGCAGGGATCCTGTAACCTGAGCCCCACTGCCCAGGGCTTGGGCTTTAGCTCCAGGCCCCAGCAAGTCTTAGCCAACCCACAGTTTGAGAATCCCTGTTTTATTATATAGCTTATACAAATTTCTATGCAAAATAAGCTATACTGTCAAAAGCATTTTTATACCGGTATAACTGCTCTACATACGTTTTTTTGCCAGTAAAGACATGTTTTATTTATTCATTTATTTTAAATCACACCCCTAACTGAAATTACTATACTGGCAAAAGTTTCTAATGGAGACCTGGGCTGAAACAGACTACTACTTACTGACAGCTAGTGGATTTACTTCTATTGGCTCTAATGGCAGGGTGCAGGGAGGCAGGTTCTCCTGGTCCCAAGTTCCATACTCCCAGAATAACCACAGTGCATGCATGCATCAACTGTTCATTACACAACTACTGATAAATCTTCCCATTTTTAAAGTTAAAACCTACTATGAACAAAAAAGAGATAATAGTCACTGTTATTTGCTTACCACAAGTCCTAGCACAAGGGTACGTACTCTCTCCCCAATCTCTGGTGAAATGTCATTGCCAAACTGCTGTAAGGTTGTAAGAAATCTCTTCAGTTTGCTGAGTTGCCTTGCTCCACAAGCTGGTGGTAACTGCTGATTAGCCAGAGAGGATGAAGAGGAAGATGATGGCCCATTGCTAAAGCCATTAGGTGGAGATGGAGCTCCATTTAATGCTGTTGGTGAATGGCTAGTGCCATTGGTTACTGGTTAGAAAAAAATGGAAAGAAAGAACATTTATAAGCTTAACATTTTCTGTGTTTCACCTCAAAATTGATTGCATAACTGTGAACATATGAAGTAGGTGATATTTTGACTCCATTAGTATAATTAAAGATAATTAGTCTTTTGATAGAATGACTCTCCACAGTTCATGTACCTTGCACAGAAGCTGGCAATAAATGGTGTATGAATCTGGACAGCACTAGCTCCCATATGCACACATGCCAGACACCTGAACTGTTTTCAGATTAGAACAAACATCATTTGGAGGACAGTCTTTTGTCATAGGCTTATATTAGTGTAAAAATTTTTAAAAAATAAACTGCTCTGGAAAGAGTGCACACATATTTAGTGGAGGCTAAATTTATCGGAACATTTTTTATCATATTTTGTACACACACCCGACAGCTGTGTTTATAAAAACAGGACTTTCAAGTTTTAACCTTATGCCACCCAATTAGAAGGCTATTTTCTCTCACACATATTTTGTAGCCACTAACATACAGAAAGATGGATTTGTATAAAAAGGTACAACTGGTGCAATGTTCACTGTGAATTTATTGTTAAGATTGAAGGCTTGTAGCCAAGTCTCTGGACTGGGCCTTGGGAATAGAGATGGATTTTTTTTCCTGGCTCTACCTCAGACTTCCCACATGGTCTTAGACTCAGGCTGCAAATACATCTGCAGGTCCAGGACACTCAGCAGCGCTACACCCACACCCAGGGAGAAAGGGCAGCCACCCACCAGCGCCACCCTGCTCATGTACTGCTCCAGGATTCCCGGCTGCTGCCCTCTCTGCCTCCCTCTCAGGCTCTTCCTTCCTGTTCAGGAAAGCAAACTGACCCGCCCTAAATGCAAATTGGGAAAGTGCAATCATGTTTTTCAATGCCTTCCAGGTGGCTAATCCCAGGCCACCAGTTGAGCAGGGTGCCATGCCTATCAGTTAAACAGCGCTGCGGAGGCTGCAGGTGAACTCAGGTGAATTGCAGCAGCAGTGCATGAGCATCTGTGAGCAGCGCCAGGTGGCGTGACCATGTATTATTGCAGGCCAGAGCCTACACAGATAGCCACAATGCACGCAAGACAATGGCAGATGGGGGGTGAGCAGGATGCAGGGCAAAAGTTAAAGAGCCGAGAATCACCGCTGCTGCTACCCAGGGCACAGGAGGATCAGAGCGAGGGTGGGGGGGTGACACCACTGCCAATCCCAGATGGACGAGGACTACTCACCACGGCGCTGCCTGCTCCCAGGAGAACGGAGGAGGAGCAGGGGGGGGGGCAACCGGGAGGAGGTGGGAGCTGGGAGGGAAACCGAGTGTGGCTCCTGGGATGGGGAAGAAGAGCAGATCAGAGGAGGCAGGCACCCAGGAGCTCTTCAGCCAGCCCTGGAGCAGCAGGGCCAGGAGGCAGGAGAGAGGAGCGGGCAGAAGGACAAGCAGCAGCGGTGGAAATGTTTCTGGGTTTGGAGAGTTATGGGGGGATGCATGGCATGCATGGGGTGGGAATGCATGGATGTGTATCTGTACGATGTAGATCTCTTTGCTGCTATCTCAGCAAAAGTCTCATCCAGAGCTGGTAGCTCCAAAACAGGCTTATGCAGGCGTTTACAGGCAGACCAGGTGGTTACGTGCAGGAGCCACTGTGTCCTTCGCCCAGTGACGGTGACAGGCCCGCCACCTCGACAGGCAGGGACCATTTCATCGCCGTGGCCAGCACATTGCTTCCAAAGAGCCCTCCCCGCTGTTCCCTAGTGACCGTGAGTAGGAGAACATCTTCCAGGATTAAGTCCTGTGAAAATGTTGGGAGGACTCTTCTTGTTGCTGTGAAGAGAGACTAAGATCAAGAGATAAGCAGATAAGATCACCCCCTGCCACTGCAGATTCAAACAACCACCCTAGCTCTCCAGATCCTCTCCCTCACTCCTCACTCACCAGATAACCTGTGGCTTACATTGTGTTTTCCTTTGTGCAATTTTTGCTTTGTGATAAAGAGTGAGAAGAACAAGCTGCAATGTCATCCTCAGTGTAACAGTGTCTCAGTGTGTTAAATTGGATGTTGAATGTTCAGTGTGTGTGATTGACTTGACTGGACAGACCTTCAGCAGACTGCAACAATGTTCAACATCCAATGAGCACAATTCAAAAGAAAAGAAAAGAAAAGAGAGAGAAACACAAAGAGAAGCACTCTTTCAGAGGAGAAAAGAGAGGAAAGAAAAGAAAGAAAGAGAGAGAAGAGTGGAAAGAGAGAAGCAGCAGGAAAAGAAGAGAAAAGCTGAAGAGGAAAGCGAGCAGCTGCTGCTAAGAGAGTCAGCGCTGTGCAGAGAAAAGATGCAATGCTAGCAGAGCCCGCCCCACCCCCCCGTGCGCCTCCGCCCCTTGTGCCCCCCCACTGTGTCACCACACCACCCCCCACCAGCCCACCACAACCACCACCAGCCCACCTGCTGCCTCACCACCAGCACCACCACCCTTTCCCACCCCACCCACCCACCACCCACCATTTCAACCCCCATCACCATGCAGTATACCAACACTGAAGTGCAGGATTCATTAACAAACCAGCAAACCTGGCATAAGGCAACTTGTACACAAACAGTGTCTACACCCCACACTTAAACCTTGTTTGTCTGTGTTTGTGTGTCTGTCTGTCTGTCATTGTTTTTTTTCTTTTTCAAAAAAACTTCTTTTGTTGAAAAATTATAGTTATTATGATAGCAGAGTGCAGAGACACTTTAGCAGTAAAGAAGAAAAGCAAATCAAATCATATTTATATATAATAGAATAAGCAAATAAAATAAGCAATTAACAACCATGCAAGCAAAGCATATTACTACTGGCTTTTCCCTGTCAATCAACTCTACTCAGCCTTAATCTCTTCCTATCAAGGCCCTGTGGCCTCTCTCTGCCCCCTGCTCTCTGGCTGTGCATATCTGCTCTCTGGCCTCCCATACTCGTGGTCCACCTCTCACTAGATGTTTCACCCTTCCAATATTACCCTTCCTATTCTCATAGCTTGCTTGGTGGGGGATGCTTCCTCAACTCTAGCTCCCAGCTTCTCATTCCAAGTCAGCTCTTGACAGCTCCACCAGGATGCTCCACAGCGCCTCCACAGTCATTCTGCACCCTTCTGCACCTGGTTGCTGCTGTCAGCTCCTCCTGTATATCCTTTCATCCCAATAGGTCGCAGTAGGTGGATACATCTCTTCCCTGGTGGCACAGGGGTCTCACACATCCTGGCAGGTGATCTTCCTGTCTCCATCTCTCCCTGCCCTCATGCCTCAGGAAATGCTGCCTCTTCCTGCCTTCGCCACTGCCACCATCATTGCCCAGATGTATCAACCTCAGAGGCCAGCCAGCCTAAATGTCATAAAAAATGCCACCATGGAGAGACGCATTGAGAACCATCCGATTAATATGATTGATGCACGCCAAACCAGCCAGTGCAGCCAATGCGAATATATCTACCATCTATCGCCCCTCCACAGTTAGGGAAACCCATTTGTGCAAGCCATTCACATGTCCTCTACACCTCCTTCTGCGGTCTTTCTTAGCAGGGATGCGATCTGATGCCTTGCAAACTTGCACCAAAACGATTCCCACGCTCGACTTTCCCACACCAAACTGGTCTGTAGCCTGTCTGGATTGCCCTGCTTTTGATTCTGCCAGATGCCAAATTCCACCCGCTTTCAGGGCAGTCAGGTGGGCAATCTTGCTTGTGTTTTGCGCGCGTCAGCACAGTCCCACACACACATGAAAGTGGCTTTTCTTATTCGAAAGTTCTGCAGCCACTGCTCCCATCGCCCACCCAGACTTCCGATCACCATGTGTGCCTCTCCCGAGTGCCCAAGCGCGCAGCTCAACGCAGTTTTTTTCGGGTGGCCGCAGCACACTCGGTGTGTCACGCCTGCAGTGAGTCAAATATTGATATCAATCCATATTCTCCTCATCGCTTGGAGCTCGCTGAAGGAAAAGCTCGATTGCCATAGGTTGTGCTGGTGGTGACACTCATCAGAGTGACATCAGCTCACAGAAATCCATTGCCAAGAACATACAGATCGCAGAGAGTACACAGTAACAGAAAGACATGGCGCACCGCCGCGCCATGTGATGCCGGAATGAATGTGGATGTGAAGCAGGCGCTGGCAAACAGGAGGGCGGAATGACCGCACGCTTCCTCTTCCTTCCTTCCCCGCCAAAATCAAGCGCCCCCAAAACAACGAGGTGTTCGAGGAGTTCTGTGCCCCACAATGCACCTCTGCACCTCCTCTACAGCGCTGCTGAAGTGGGTGTGGCCACACAGCAGCAGCTAGCGTGTGGTGTGGCTCCAGCACAGCGCTGCCCCCACACAGCTATGCATGCAGCGCTGTAACTCCCAGCGCTGCAACTTGTAAGTGTAGCCAAGCCCTTAGACTCAGCCTCTTCACGTCTCAGTTCTCCTTCTATAAAACAGGTCGGACAGTACTTCCCTACTTCACAATGCTGTTGTGTGGAACATATTAAATGATTGTGAAGTGTTCTGATTTTTTAGTAATGGGGGCCATGTAAGAACCTTAGACAAATATTTTCATATCATTATTAATGATAAAATAAGAGGCTAGAACTCACACATATTTAAGAGAGAAGGGGCACCTGCTTTAGTGTTGCTATGTTAGCCTGTCTAGTTTTGAAATTCTTGTTCTCATTCTCCAGAAATGTACCAAATTAAGGCCATCTTTTCCCCCATACAGCCCTACTCGAAAACAGTTATCCTAGCAGAGGGTAACTGCTGTGGGTTTCCTACTTTAATAGCCAAAGCAGCAGACGATGAGTTTTGGGGCAAGGGATGCTCCACATATTTTAGGGCAGATGGGCCCCAACTGGGATACCCTACCTTCTTGTGCAGATTACACTAGCATTTAAGCAACAGCCCTTAACAAAAGTTAGTGCAGAACAGCTGTGCCCTGGAGGAGCACAAGAGACTGTACCTGCCAGAGCACAGTCTCTGGTGAACCTGTTCCTCACACACAGGAGTGAACAATATATTCCATCTAATGTGGTGGAACCAGGGCCATCCTTAGGCATACGCAGCATACGCGGCTGTGTAGGGCACCCGAAAATTTGGGGCACCCCCGTGTCTTAGTGTGCACCCTCCCACCTCTTCCTATCCCTGTTCTGACCCTTGCAGACTCCCACCACAGCTGGCTGCTGCAGCTTGGTGAGTCTTCCTATGGAGGGGATTTAGTACTTAAAAGTAAAAAAACCTTCCAGCCTGCCAGACCTATTAGCACAACATTGAAACTGTTAAAGAGCCATTCAAGTGGTAATGAAACCATTTAACAGGCATTTGCCAACCCCCAGATATATACTGTCAGTTTCTGAATTTACTGACAAAAACAGTTGTACATTACTGTAATATTTACTCAGAACATGTTAGTCTACAGGATCTTAGTTTAAAATTTGCTTAAAAATATTTCATTAGTGTGTTGCTGAAGATTATAAAATCACATATCTAAAAAATACATGCATAGATTTTTATATGCACAAGCTGAGTATTCATCTTTAGTCTTAAATGCTTAGATCTTCAGACATAGTTTTTTAAATAAATCCTTTAAAAGACCATCCTCATCTAAAATACACATTAGGTCAATTTACCTCTGTAGTGTAGACCAGCCCTTAGTAACAGCGAGTTATCCTCTCGCATAGCCATCCCTATTTCTTGATCACAGCTCTTCTTTCACCCATATTGAACGCTGCCAACTCTCACTAAATTTCAGCAAATTTACCACAATTCTGTGGCATTTTCAAAGTGATTTCTGTCCAAGCGGTAGATATGGCAGCAGTTCCATTTTGAGAACGCTAGATTCTTAGATTCCAAGGCCACTGTTTTCATAGATTGACTTCCTGTATAACACAGGCCATAGTATTTCCCCCAAATAATTCTTAGCCTTTAGAAAAACATCCATTCTTGATTTAAAAATTGTCAGTGATGGAAAATCCATCCAATGGTTAATTACTCTCACTGTTAAAAATGTATGCCTTATTTCCAATCAAAATTTGTCTAGCTCCAACTTCTAGCCATTGGATTGTATTTTACCTTTTTCTGCTAGACTGAAGAGCCAATTATTAAATATTTATTCCCAAGGTGATATTTATAGACTGTAATCAAGTCACCCTTTAATATTTTTTTGATAAGCTAAATAGATCAAGCTCTTTGAGTCTATCACTATAAGGCAGGTTTTCTAATCCTTGAATCATTCTTGTGGCTCTTCTCTGAGCCCTCTCCAATTTATCAACATCCTTCTTGAATTGTGGACACCAGAACCAGACACAATATTCCAGAAGCAGTCGTACCAGAGCCAAATATAGATGTAAGATAACCTCTCTATTATTATGCAAAATTCCCCCGTTTATGCATCCCAAGATCATATTAGCTCTTTAGCCACAGCATCACTGGGAGCTCATGTTCAGTTGACTATCCACTACAACCCCCAAATCTTTTTCAGTCACTGCTTCTCTGGATAGAGTCTCCCATCCTGTAAATATGGCCTATATTCTTTGTTCCTAGATGTATACATTTACATTCACTCATATTAAAATGCATAGTTTGCTTGTGCTCAGTTTACCAACTGATCCAGATTGCTCTGTATTAGTGACTTGTACTCTTCATTTTTACCACTCCCCCAATTTTTGTGTCATCTGCAAACTTTATTAGTGATGATTTTATGATTTCTTCCAGGTCACTGATAAAAATGTTAAATAGTGTAGATCAAGAACCGATCCCAGTGAGACTTTGCTGGAAACACACCAGCTCCATGAGAATGCCCTGTTTACAATTATTTTTCAAGACCAATCAGTTAGCCAGTTTTCAATCCATGCAATGTGTGCCATGTTCACTTTATGTGGTTCTAGTTTTTTAATCAAAATGTAATGTGGCACCAAGTTACTAGAGAACACGGCTCCTAGGTTGGGTGGCTGCTGCAGAGCTTCAGCATAAGAACCTAAGAATGGCCATACTGGGTCAGACCAAAGGTCCATCTAGCCCAGTATCCTGTCTTCTGACAGTGGCCAGTGCCAGGTGCCCCAGAGGGAATGAACAGAACAGGTTACCATCAAGAGATCCATCCCCTGTCACCCACTCCCCGTTTCTGGCAAACAGAGACTAGTGACACCATCCCTGCCCATCCTGGCTAACAGCTATTGATGGCTATTAGCCATTATGGACACAACTCCAGTGTGTGTGCTGAGTAGGGGAAGCAGTATCCAAACCAGGCAAAAGCAGAGAGGAGCTGGCTTAGGGAATCCCCATTCAGCAGCCATGGCATCTTCAACCCATGCTCCTCTTAATGCTGCATTGGGGTGGGTATCTGAATTAATATAGTACATTAAATACAGTAAAGATTGTGAGGCACTCAGATACTATGGTGATGGAAGCCATATAAGTACCTAAGATAATGTAAGTGAGGATTTGGAAAGGATGGGAGTGTGTCACACTCTCCAGCAGGACACTGACCAGATGTCCTCTGCCTCCTCACTCACTGCTCTAGGCTCTATATTGAGTCCAAACAGGAGGGGACAAGGGGCAGTGGACCAAGGAGAATGACTTAGAAGGCCCAGAAAAGCAGGGAGCATAGAACCTGGGGAAGGGGCAGGAGAACAAGGCAAATATTGTGTTCAGAGGAGGCAGTAGATAGGGACTGTCTGGGAAGCCTGAGAAAGTGTCCACAGGGAACAGGAAGCAGTAGAAGAGGCCCTACCTGTGTGTGTACATTTTCCATCTGGAAACACACACACACACACACACACACACACACACACACACACACACGGTAAGGACTAAGGATGGCACTTTCTGAAAATAATTAAACAACAAAAAAGGAAGAAATACACAATAAATAAGTAACATAAATAAACAAAACTTTTGTTTTAAATCTTATCCCAGTCCCATGATGGTCAAATTTGTAGGCTGGCAAAAGTCTGTGTTGTTGACAAAACAGAATTTAATTTTTGCAAATGTCAATAAAACCGTGAACAAGTTAGTGATTCTTCTTCTGTAAACACCAACTGGCCCAGAAATGGATACACTCGGGCTGCGGACATTCACATATTATTGGGAAACAAACACTAGAACAGTACTGAAACTTGGCACTGTTATAGGCACATGCCAGATCACTTGAAGATTAAAAAGCTTTAAAGTTAGAGGTAGGTTTGATATCAACAGCATGAGGAAAACAAAGGAATCCCCTAAAATCCATTGGTTCACATAGATTCTAGACTAATCCAACAAACACAAATTCTACAAAGTCTACAGATATTGTGCCCTCTTCTTGTTATTGATAATAAAGAGTTTTATAGCATCCATAATTGTGCTTGGCATTTCACACAAGATACAAGTCACAGCTCTGATGAACTTACAATTTAATATTGCAATCCTGCAACAACTTAAAGAACATACAAATCTTTAAGTACATGAGTAATCTCTGAGCCTACTCATATGCTTAAAGTTAAGCAATTTTATAAGTCTTTGCAGGATCAGTGCCTATGAGTGAAATTTATGCCTGTGCAGAGGGCTAGTACAAATATTATTCACCATTTAAGTCACATGTAAATACTCCAAATAGGACTCCCCTGGAATTTAAGAGGTACCGAGGCCTTGCACTGGCCTTCTGCACAGGGGTAAATTGCATGTCCTAAATGGTGTACCTGACAGACAAGGAGGGGGCAAAGGACAAGAGCTGCAGAAATAACATGGTGCTGTTACAATGTGGCTCACAAGTATTTATATTAAAAAATGTCAACACACTCTTATTTTTATATTATAACAATGCAGTGTAAGAGACAAAAATATTTATTTTTAGAAATGGGGGAAAGAAAATAGAGTGTTTCATGAATAATGACCCAGATAGCAGACCAGATTCTGATCTCAGTTACACCAATATAAATGCAGAGTAACTCCACTGATGTCAATGCAGATTTTTTACATTTATATCAGGTCAATAGAAACTGGAATCTGTGATTGAGGTAAGTCAAATAGTCACAGGCTAAGGACTTCCAGATTCAATGTGACTGGTTTGAGATAAATAGATATTTCAGCATCTTTAGAAAACACAGTTCCAGAATGATGTTAATGTAATTTCTGATTAATGTTTATTAATTTATTCTCAGGAAGAAGGAGAGGGGAAAGGGCATTTATCTTTGAATATCTTTGTCTTTCCCCCTCAAAAATACAATAATACCACTGCATTTATCCAAAAGGGAATGCAATTTCATCACACCACAACAGTAAAGCTGAGGAGAAAGTCTCCATGCTTCTTTTATCAGGAATGATATCATTGGAGCAACAGTGCTGGGGAAGACTATTCTTTCACTGTGCACCCGAACCACCAATAAATTAGGACACCTCTGAATTGACTGGCTTCACAGATTAAAAAGTACTAATCTGTAATGTTCTTAGTTTTGCGTAATGACTTTATTGCAGTATAGTGAATTGCTGTTCTAGTCATGTCATATAGGGTTCCCTTCACATAACTTGATTTCTTACATACAGGAAGAATCAAAATCACACATGCAAAAGAATATGGAACAAAGCAAGAAAATAAGTCTAATTACACGTTGTGGGTGTGAATGAACTGGTTCTTGGAGCTCCTTGGGTAGTGGGAGGAGGTGGCATTGTTGGAGGCGTCAGCCTGGATTGCGTCTTCACATCCACGGGTGAGTCTGGCATTGTGGAATGCTTCTCAGTGCGATCTGTAACATAACACATGAACACACTATTTTATTTCTCCAAATACATCAGTTCTGAATAAAAAGCTTAACCATGAACTAAGCAGCTTCAGCAGCTTCTGCAGAAGATAAACATATTTATCTACTTCAGCTTGCTTTTTCAAGATTACATCGTTGAAACGTAACACAGATAGGACCTCATTTATAAACAGGGTTGTATTATCTTGTGTTTTTATTTCTAGCATGCGCAGATGCTACCCCCAAAACAGTATTGGAGCTGCAGTAATGCCACTTCACTTGAAGGAGTCAGGAACTCTGGAAGAACAAAAACCTGAAGCGCTTTTGTACAGGTGAGATATTGGCCATAGCCAGTGCTCTTCATGACTGGTTTTCCCTGAAGCACCTGTTGCGTTCTTCATCTTTTGTCTTTGTAAGTATAACGGATATCAGGGTTAATACTGCCTGTCTCCTGCCCAGGTTTACCAGTCCACCTCCTGGTTCTTTTTTAAATCAACAAGAAATAAATACCATATGCCATACAACACAATGTATCTTTGGCAGACACAGGACTCGTGCATTTATACTAGTTTATTATTAATATAAAAAACACTGTCAGCTGTTTCAACTTATACCTTTAACATCAAGGACAACTGCAGGCATCCTCCAATTTTGGGAAATTTAAAGAAGCAAGAGGAAAAAGGACTTGACAATTCTCCTGATGCAAGATATTTGCCACTGAAACTACAAGATTTAACTCTGTTTTACCAGCTTTTACACCTAAATTCAAGAGATATATTTGAAAAAAAAAAGAAAATCTTAAAATCTGTGTATCAAGAATGGGCAAAACAAAGCAACACACCATTTACCTATTTAAGGCCACATTGTGATTGCCTTACTCACATCAGCAGTTCATTGAGACTCCTGGTGTAAGTAAGATGATCACATTTAGCCTTTAGTGGTCATTAGCTACTAATGTAACTTTTCCAAAGTTATTCCCCATGAAAAACAATTGCAAAAATATTTGTTCTTGAGAAGATGAGACCTTCAAACTGTCGATAAAAACAGATACAAGACATACACAAATATGTACGTAACATTATATACATACATTATATTATACATAACATGCACATATGTGTATTCAAGAGGGATTCCAGTAATATATTTTTCAATAGAAATATTTTAAAGGACCCTCAGAAATAATTTATAAAGAACAGGTAATACCAAAGAATGTTGTGATCCCAATCCCTTACTACTAAGAAACTACAGAAATACGACATGGCCACATATTCTGCAAAGTTTTGCAGTTGCAGAAGCTATATTCAACGTTTTCTTTCTCTTTTTGAAAAAGACCAGTTTCTATAAAGAGAGTTAAGTTAGTTTTTTTCAGACTTTGGAAATAAAAAACCCTAAGAATGAGAAGCTAGAACCATATGAATGGAAGGGAATATACTTTGTAATCATAGCAGTAAAGAATCTGCAGTGTTGATCTAAGGTCAATAATCACAGTAATGTAGTAAACAGTGTCCAAAAAGACTGGCTGACATTCTAAGGCATCTACACATCCAGGTGAAGTGTGGTAACTCAAATAATGGGAGCAATTACGTTTTCCATACAAATCTCTCTCTGTATTGCTATGCTGAAACATTTATTATAATAATAATAATAATAATAATAGGAGACATACCAATCTCCTAGAACTGGAAGGGACCTTGAAAGGTCATTGAGTCCAGCCCCCTGCCTTCACTAGCAGGACCAATTTTTGGCCCAGATCCCTAAGTGGCCCCCTCAAAGATTGAACTCACAACCCTGGGTTTAGCAGACCAATGTTCAAACCACTGAGCTATCCCTCCCCCATTTAAACCAACAACTGCAACAAATTATTTATTTAAAATAAAGAACTTTGGCAATTAGCCTCAAAATGTTAATTACTTCCTTAATAGTTTAATTCATCTCACACTCACCTCAACCAACCTCAGCAACAAGGGAATAAATCGCTTTCAACTCATGTTGCAGCTGAGGGAAAGAGGCACAGCAGTGAGTAGAGGCCCTCCTAAATAAAGGCAAATATTTCTGCCATGCCAAGAAAGGAGAGAGAAAGGGAGGTTTGCCAGAGCTGGCTGGGAGATAACAGTGGGAACTGCTGGTCCATCTGGTTTTCATTCTGCTAACACTCACATTGAACTGTTAGAGAAGGCAGTCCAGGTACACAGATTTGAAGCATGTGGAAGCACAGACACAGCCAGGGAGAAGATGGAGGTGGGTGGAGGAAAGAGAGAGAGAAGTCAAAACTCCACTAGCAGTCTGCTGTTCACACTGAGCAGGCACATTCTATATCCTCCAGTTAAACTGTTGATAACTAAAAGCAATTCTGCTATCATGAACAATCACAACTTCTTCCTTCCTCCCTGCAAGTCCACTTAGCTTTTGATCTGGCCTGAATTTTGGAACAATCCCTACTCAGAGGGGAAATGAGCACATTTAAGAAGCAGACTAGAATGGGTTTATATTTTGCTATTTAAATGGACCGTGTAGTTGCACTAGTGTCTTGTTTTTGTGCTCGTTTCAGATTTTCAATATATTATAACCTGTTCATGTAACAATCCAGGATTTCTTTTTAAATGAATTTTATTCACTAACTTATTATGTCCTTAAGCACGTAGGTTTATCTTTAATTACAGTATTAAATATAACCATTGTTACCCAGAAATGCATTAGCACCACCTCCTGTTAGGGTGATCACCTTTTCAAAAGGCAAAAGGGGGACACATGCAGGAGCCCCACTGCTCTCTGTGGCCCCAGCTCTGCCCCCTCCTCCCCTGAGCCCCTACCCCTGCTTCTCCTCATCCCCCCAAGGCTCTGCACCCTGTCCAGGCTGGAAGCCAGAGCCAGGCCATGGTAAGGACTGCCCAGGGAGCCTGGGCTGCTGTGGGAAGCCCTGGACCCTCCACCTGCCCTGGGCAGTGTGTGTGGGGGAAATGGCGAGAGCAATCCCCAGCCCATGTCCCCATCCCCTGGGGCAGGCCACCCAGGGCAGGAGGGGGTCCAGGATTCCCCACAGCAGGGCCTTGGAGGGAAGAGGAGGAGCAGGGGGCAGGGTCTTGTGATGAGGGGGGCTAAGGCCCACCTCAGCCCCCACCCCACACCATGAAAAGGCTGGTGCCACCCCTGAGCCTCAGGCAGATGTGGAGTGCGCTGCTGGGAATCTGGGTCAAATGCTCCTTCCGGAGTCATTGGGGAGTGGGACTTGAACTCTGCATTTTGGGACTGTCCCGCCCAAATCTAATAATGCCACACCTGGCAGACTCGAGGCTGCATGCTCTCCTGAAAAGGGTCGGGTTTGCAGTGCCAGAAAGGAAACATAGGGCTGGTCTACACTGGGGGGGGTATCGATCTAAGATACGCAACTTCAGCTATGTGAATAGCGTAGCTGAAGTCGAAGTATCTTAGATCAATTTACCTTGGGTCCTCACGGCACGGGATCGATGTCCGCAGCTCCCCGTGTCGACTCCACTACCGCCGTTCGCTCCAGTGGAGTTCCGGAGTCGACAGGAGCGCATTCAGGGATCGATATATCGCGTTTAGATGAGACGCGATATATCGATCCCCGAAAAATCGCTACCCGCCGATACGGCGGGTAGTCTGGACATACCCATAGACTGCAAAGCTTGCTCTTCTGTCTGGAAGGCACAGAACAGCCACACAGATATTGAGCCATCCCAGGAGGATGGCCTTCTCCTCTGTACTTGTGTTGGGGACCTCTCAGGGGCCCAGAAGACAGGATACTGGGCTAAATGGACCTTTGGTCTGACCCAGTATGGCCGTTCTTATGTTCTCATGTTCCTCCTCCGGCACAAAAGCTCCTCCTGCTGCTGCCACCATTAACTCCGCACCCTTTCCCTGAGCTGTAGATTCCCAGACATGTGCGTACAGCTTACTCACCCACAAGCTTGCAGAGCCCTGACTACTCTGATTTCAAACACAGGGGCTCCTCAAAGAAGATAAAGGAGTAGAGGGGTGGAGAAGAATGCTGAAGTGTCACTGCTTATACACACTATTACAAATTCTTGTGATTCTAATTGTGATCCTTGCAATATTTGTTGTTTTTTTTTAAGCCCCAGATTCTGGAGTCATGTGATTATTACATGAGAATCTTTTCTTTTCTTTTTTAAAATGAAAATTGAAACTGTGTTCACCCTCACAGTTGCAAAGAAAAGCCTAAAAATGTGAACCCTAAAAGACTCAAAAATCTAAAGACAAATAAAAAGGAGCCAACATTTATTATTGTTAAAATCTCATGTTTTGGGGGCTCATGTTTTTTGGATGTTTGGGGTTTATAATACTGCCCATACAGTCTTCACACAAGTCCCATGCGGAATTTTTCCTCTTTGTACATATAAAGGGGAGGGAGAGCATCCGCTTCAAAGCCTAAAGAGGAGGTAGGGTTGCCAGGCATCCGGTTTTCGACTGGAATGCCTGGTCGAAAAGGGACCCTGGCGGCTCTGGTCGGCACCACTGACCAGGCCGTTTAAAGTCCAGTTGGCAGTTCTGCGGGTCTAAAGCAGGCTAGTCCCTACCTGTCCTGGCTCCGTGCTGCACCCCGGAAGCGGCCAGCGTGCACTGCCCCCGCCCTGAGCACCGGCTCCGCACTCCCAATGGCCAGGAACCGCAGCTAATGGGAGCTGGGAGGGGGGAGGTGTGTGTGTGGGTGAGAGCAGCACGCAGTGTCTTCTGCCTCACCCCACCCCACCCCCCCCAGCTAGGAGCCGGACCTGCTGGCCGCTTCCAGGGTGCAGCGTGGAGCCAGGACAGGCAGGGAGCTTGCCTTACCCTTGCTGCGCCGCTGACCGGGAGCCGCTTGAGTTAAGCCTGAGCCCCAACTCCCTACCCCAACCCTGAGTCCCCCCTCCCAGAGCCCCCTCCTGCACCCGTAACCCCTCATCCCCAGCCCCACCCGAGAGCCCGCACCCCCAGCCTAGAGCTCATACCCTCTCCTGCACCCAAACCCACTCTCCCAGTCTAGTGAAAGTGAGTGAGGGTGGGGGAGAGTAAGCCACCAAGGAAGGGGGAATGTAGTGGGTGGAGGGGGACCTCAGGGCAGGGGCAGGGCCTTGGGGAAGAGGCAGAGCTAGGGTGTTCGGTTTTGTGCAATTAGAAATTTGGCAACCATAAGAGGAAGACATATTCACATATATGTTGGTTTACAGGGATTCATGTGCATTTGCTCCATTTTCATTACAAGTGGGCTCACATGCCTTGAGTTTCACTTGGAATTCAAAAGAACTTTAAAAAAAAAAAAACCAACAAAACCCTAGTGAAAACTGTGGAATTCCATGTGTTTCACATGGTTTTGATGCAATAGCATAAAACTAAAAGCCATGTCTGCAAACCTTAATTCATATACACCTTGGGTGAGTTTTGAATTTGTAATTAAACCAGGTGAGTTTTGAACAGCTTCAGGCCCACGATGAAAGCTTCAAACAGCCCATATGTTCACCATCTCTCAAAACCTCACACATAATTTAAGAGTACAGTTCGAATGGATAGTGAGAACAGCCTATTTCAGGTGTAAGCATTTCTACTTCAGAATACTAATAAGCAGCCAAAGCTCTGGAATGGTTAGCCTAGTCCTAACCAAATGGGTCTTAAGCCCAGAGATCCTCCAAACTACAAGAAAAAGGAGACCATCTGCAATTCATTCTGTATTGTTCATTGCAATCAATTCAGGATGGAGATAGATGGTGAAATAATGGGCCAGTCCTAATCCATACACACAAGCCTCTGGAGCAATGACAGATTTAGGATAAATTCAGAAAGTATGTTTCAAGTATGCAGGGATCTATTGCATTTGTTTTGGATTATATTTAAAAAAACATTTTGAAATATACATTCTTGAATTTCTTTTACAGCAAAGAGCTAAGAGCTGTGATTTAACCACAGAAACTTTTTGCTCCATTTTAAATTAAAGAATGCTGTAAAACCAACTTTAAATTATGATGTTTCTTTGGTGGATTTTTTGGTTCAAGTAACTACACTGTTCTTGTCATACATTCAATTTTTAAAATGGGAACTATTTTTACCACTGTTTTTAGCTGTTAAATGAATGTTGATATTTACTATAAGTGTAACCAGCCTTATAAAGTAAATATGGGGGGAAAAACACAAAGAAAAATCCCCCCAAAACCTAAAACGTGCATGAGAGAGGAAGGGGGAAAGAGATGTACATGTACTCAAATAGATTTACTTCACTTCCTCTATCCTAAATGATTTAGTCCATTTTTAAAACAAGGCAGTCTTTCATATATGGCAAAATTTCAGCATAAATGGCAGGCTTCCAAGTCTAATGCATCAAGGAAGGCTGATCTATGGAACAAAATATGGAATATATAAATATTTTACTGATACCATTTCAATAGCCAATTCAATGTCAAGCATTTCTAGAAGTGGTATGTTTTCAATTTCCTTTTTTAAATGAAAAAACGTATGGTATAATACGCTGTGGCATTTATTTTACTTTTAGTTAGAGCAAACAGTTCCAGATGTACATTCAGGCATGAAAGATTCTTAAAAGACACTCCATATCGATTTTACCTAGTATTCCTGTGCCAACCCACAAAAAAATTGGTGTTAAAGGTTGCTGAATTAAACCAGTTTAAATTTCTACTGTCTAGTTTCCTTTACAACTTACCCTGAAAACTAGCAAAAAGGAATGTAAAAAGCCCCATGCATGTAACAGAATAGAAAAATAAGTTGATCCAGATATATAAATTGAGCTCAAATCCATCTAAAGGATTTTGTACTGGTGACCATCACCGTAGCATCCATACTAATATTACTGTCAAATACACTATCATGATGGTTTTGAGATTGGATAGCACATTAATGACATACAAAACAAGGGAATGGGTCATAACAGTGATGAACTGAGAGAGGAAAGCCCAATTAAGTCCAGTGAAAAGTAATAATTATTTAGCAGTTACATAGCACTTTTTACCCATACATCTAGCACTTTGCAAAGGTGGGTAAGTCTCGTTCTCACCATTTTAATTACAGACAGGTAAGCTAAGAAACACAGAAGACAGTTTGACTTGTCTAAGGTCACACATAGGAAGTGTTGCTGGTACTGAGAAGAGAACCCAGGACTCCTGACCACCAGACCCATCCTTTATCAACTACACTACAATGAAAGGAAGAAGAGGAAAGAATGTTTTAAATCAGTCCCTAGGAACTATATGAAGGTAGCTGTTCTAGTGAGAGAGAGATTTGCTTGAGTGTTAAAGGAAACAAGTAAGCAATGCAAGAAGGCCGTTCCTCCCTTCCCCACACGCACTATTTTTGGGAAATACTGGAAATCTCTCTGTGCAGCCGCAGAACATGATGCACAGTCAGCAGCACTGCAGCTTCTCCCTCCATAAAGTACTGCCAACGTGCCTCAAACTTGTTTGAGAGAAACAGTGAGTGCAGTCCAGTCTTCATTCCCACTCATTTCTTGGCTTCTCTACTGAGGCTGCAAAAAGGGATTCCAACGATCATGAAGGTTTTTGTGCTGTGAACAAATGTCCTGAAACCCTCACCTTACTCACTCAGTCTACAGAACTAATCAGACATCCATAATTTTCTGAATCAGTCTCGACTGGATTCAAAATAGTGACCTAGAGGTGGTGAAGGAATCTGAATCCCATTACAAATTCTGTGGCCAGAAGAAACCCCTCAAAAAGGATCTCAAAGTAGTAGTATTAAAGGTAAATCAAACTTTTAGGCACTATCCTTCATCTGAAGAATAGTATGCTCTCCTAATGGATATATATCTGAGGAATAGGTATGCACACAAGACAACAGAGATGGAAGATATCAACTGGGCTTGCAAGATGACATAACAATTGATGGCATCTTCAGTGTGATGTGCATGAAGCTTTTAAACACCAACAAATATAGCCAATTTTCCGTAGTGCAATACAACAGCTTTGTGACAATCTTATCTCATTCTTTTCCAGCTCAAATAGTTGAGCCCTTAATCATCTTCTCCACATCATCAGCTATTCTTGGAAATAAATGGAAGTGCATCCATTCTATCCATTTCTGCCCAGTTCTTTCATCTTCTGCATATAAACTATGCTCCTGAGATTGCCCTGAAATTATCACAGACACCAAGTTATCAGACTATTTCTTTAGCACATCTAAAACAAGGCAATGAAAATAATGTATCCAACACTCTGTCACATGAATTAACAAGGGTGTTTGTGATATTATCCCCTAACTCGAAGCTACAAGGTTTGTGGATTATATGTGCCAGGCAAATGCCAGCATATGCTTTGGAAAACTAGACTGTCACTCATTACCATGACAACCAACGATGCAGGTATGAAGCACACCTTTTAGTTTGGATTCTGGGACTCGTGTCTGTGCAAATGGGCATGGGATGAATATTCTTAAGGAATTGAGAGGTGTCTCACCCCTCACCCAGTGAAGAGACGAAAAGGCTGTTCAGGATTATGGGTTGCATCGAAGGTAAAATGATCCAGTTGTTCTAAATCTAAAGTTGAGATAACTTTGCTCTGACAAATTATTTGAATGCAAACTCCCCAAAGAAACACACTTAGCATATGATTATATTTAGAGAAGTGTTTGTTTTATGTTTTATTTATTTTAAGTGTTGTTTTGCTAAAGCTTTGAAAACTTTGAAAACTCAGTTAATTTTTAGTCCCTTTTGGACTGCAAATACTGAACCCACAATATTATCAGATTTATACATTTCCTGATATAGCTTCTCTTCCTTTGTCTTGTGGTTTCTGTTGTTAAAGTCCAAAACAATAATTGGCTTGGGGAGGGTGTAGTCTAAACCCAGATTAACCATCAACAAAACATTCTACTAAATATTTCAGTGGGAACTTAAGAAGATAACCTTTCACCCTAGGAGAGGTCTACAAGAAAGTAAGGGTCAAAATGAGGCACCGGCTTTAGTTCTTATTAAACCTTCTAAATATAAAATCCACAAATTCCCTTGTCGAGGCTGACTGCATAGCAGTTGGACCGTATTGAAAGCGATGACAATACATATTCATTTTAAATACCCAGTGATCTTGGCAGTTAAACATTATAAAAATTCCTATCAATATATGAGTATGCAACTAAGAAAATTAATAAGCAAAATGTTCTCCCAAATCTGTACTCTAAATGCTATTATCCTAATCCTCCACTATGTTTCCTGAGTCTTTTCCTACCTTTTTTTTTTTTTGCTGAGAAGGCAACACACCAGAACTATATGGAGTAAAGAGACTCATGGGAGCAGAGGAGTGGAATCTTCAACCCTACACCCACCCTGCAGCAGCTAACACAGAGGTGCTCACTCCCCAGCGACTTTTACAAATTATGGAGAGGGGAAGCACATATGATAATTCCTTCAGATTGGTGAACAATCCCGCCTTGCCCTTTACTCCTGTGAACAGAGCCATTGGAGCATCTGGGTTTGTGGCTTTGAAAGGGCTCTCCACTTCACAGTATTTCACTTGCTTTTTGCTCCTTGGTCCACCTGGTAGAGGTAGTAATGGTGGAGGATCTGTCCTCAGAGGGTTCACTTATAGCAACGGTTTTCAACTGGAGGTCTGCAATCCCCCAGCCCTTTCAGGGTGTTGTGAGATCCTGCAGCTGAAACCCAGAGCCAGAGCCCTGGCACCTCCTGCCGCAGGGCTGAAATCCTAAATCGCTGCGGGGCTGAAACCCCCGAGCCCCGGCGCCTGCCGTCACAGGGCTGAAACCCCCGAGCCCCGGCGCCCGCCATCACGGGGCTGAAACCCCCGAGCCCCGGCGCCCGCCGTCACAGGGCTGAAACCCCCGAGCCCCGGCGCCCGTCGTCACAGGGCTGAAACCCCCGAGCCCCGGCGCCTGCAGTCACAGGGCTGAAACCCCCGAGCCCCGGCGCCTGCAGTCACAGGGCTGAAACCCCCGAGCCCCGGCGCCTGCAGTCACAGGGCTGAAACCCCCGAGCCCCGGCGCCTGCAGTCACAGGGCTGAAACCCCCGAGCCCCGGCGCCTGCAGTCACAGGGCTGAAACCCCCGAGCCCCGGCGCCTGCAGTCACAGGGCTGAAACCCCCGAGCCCCGGCGCCCGCCATCACGGGGCTGAAACCCCCGAGCCCCGGCGCCCGCCGTCACAGGGCTGAAACCCCCGAGCCCCGGCGCCCGCCGTCACAGGGCTGAAACCCCCGAGCCCCTGCACCTGCAGTCACAGGGCTGAAACCCCCGAGCCCCGGCGCCCGCCGTCACAGGGCTGAAACCCCCGAGCCCCGGCGCCTGCCGTCACAGGGCTGAAACCCCCGAGCCCCGGCATCCATTGTCACAGGGCTGAAACCCCCGAGCCCCGGCGCCTGCAGTCACAGGGCTGAAACCCCCGAGCCCCGGCGCCCGCCGTCACAGGGCTGAAACCCCCGAGCCCCGGCGCCCGCCGTCACAGGGCTGAAACCCCCGAGCCCCGGCGCCCGCCGTCACAGGGCTGAAACCCCCGAGCCCCTGCACCTGCAGTCACAGGGCTGAAACCCCGAGCCCAGCGCCCGCCGTCACAGGGCTGAAACCCCGAGCCCAGCGCCTGCAGTCACAGGGCTGAAACCCCCGAGCCCCGGCATCCATTGTCACAGGGCTGAAACCCCCGAGCCCCGGCGCCTGCAGTCACAGGGCTGAAACCCCCGAGCCCCGGCGCCTGCAGTCACAGGGCTGAAACCCCCGAGCCCCGGCGCCTGCAGTCACAGGGCTGAAACCCCTGAGCCCCGGCGCCTGCAGTCACAGAGCTGAAACCCCCGAGCCCCGGCGCCCATCATCACAGGGCTGAAACCCTCGAGCCCCAGCGCCCGCCGTCACAGGGCTGAAACCCCCGAGCCCCGGCGCCCGCCATCACAGGGCTGAAACCCCCGAGCCCTGGCGCCCATCATCACAGGGCTGAAACCCCCGAGCCCCTGCACCTGCAGTCAGAGGGCTGAAACCCCCGAGCCCCGGCGCCCGCCGTCACAGGGCTGAAACCCCCGAGCCCCGGCGCCCGCCGTCACAGGACTGAAACCTCCGAGCACTGGTTGCCCTCCCCCTACCCCCACTTCAGTGCCCGAGCGGGGCAATACCGGGGCAGCTCCACACCTGCCCCCATCCTCCTCTCCCCACCCCCGAAGCCCCATCCCCTGGCCAGGTCGGAGGCGGGAAGCCAGAGCTGGGCAGTGTGGGCAGCTGCTGCTCTGGCTGGTGTCATGGAGCAGGCAGCCACGGCATTCCCCCATCTGCTGCTGGTGACCGGGTTTGCAGCTGCTCCTCAGCTCACACAGCCAGTAAGAGACACCTAGACACGGGGACCTGGCTCTATGGCTGGCAGAACCCTTGGGGAGCAGTGACCACAGGGGAGCCCTCCTGGCACACACAGCCCATAGCTACCCATCCTGCACCCTGAGCTACCCCCTGCTGGCACACAGCCCCTAGCTATCCCTTCCCTGTACCCTGAGCAGTTTAACTTTTTGAGCTGAACTCTCACCACACACAACCCAGACAGGCTGGGTGGCCTGGTGAGGTGAGTCGGGGGTGGAGATGGCGCTGCCTTCCTGGACCCTGCTATGTGGAGCTGGCCCAAGCCCCACCGGCCCTTGCCCCACCCCGAAATAGAAGTCAAACTACACCTATGCCTGAGGGCCCACCCCTGGCCCGGAGCCCCGAGTCCCTCCACCCTCCCCTGCTGGGCCCTGGAGTTTTTATAGCATGCTGAGGGGGGCCTCAGAAAGAAAAAGGTTGAGAACCCCTGACTTAGAGTACTTGGAAGCTATAGAAGAAACTAGATACCGCACATATCTAAAAACTCCAGTCTCACTAAAAACAAATAAATGCAGTTTGTACACACCCACACCCACACACCATATATTACATAGTGTGAGTATGATGCCTGGAGGCGGTTGGAAAACTATGAAAGATGTTCAAGAATTCTTTTCCTTTCTTCCCTGCTCCCAACAAAATTTCCTGACTAGATCTGCTAAAGGCATCTTTTTAAAAAAAAAAAACAAGATGGGTTTTTTTAATCCAGAGAATTAAATTTACAAGAATCAATATTAACAATAAATAATGAGTAAGCCTGTGATACATGGTTCAATGTTTAAAGTGAAATACAAATAGTATGTCTATTTTATATTACAAATAAAACATAATGCACAACTGTGCTCAGTTTAGAAGAGTTAACACAGAACCAATAGTAATATTATTTCCCCCAAATTAACTAGAATTGCAGTCTCATATGTATAAACAATTTCAGATTAGAAAATCCTCATATTATTTTATTTTATGTACATGCAAAGCAAAATTAGCCATAAAATGAACCTGACAGTATAAATTAAATTACTATCAATTCAGAAGGCATCATTTATACAATATTACAGAGATCCTCTAGGCTTATTAATGATCATAATAGGAAAAAAACATGCTGATGGACAACTGAGAGAAAGATATATGGAGTAGGGTAAAGAAGATCATTATGTATACCACAGCTTTGTATACAGAAATATTTTCCATAAGTCTTACTGAAAGTCTCTCTAATTTATATGCACATAGAACATGATCCTGTGAAGATAATGAATTGCTTGAAGTCTCATTGCACTCAGTGGGATTTTAAAATGCTCAGAACCTTTCAGGATTAGGCTCTATTCCCCATTGTGCCCAATTTTTCAGTTTTCACCCATTAAAACAATTTTCAGAACAAATAACCCTGGAGATTGAAATCCTCTCTGTTCTGTTCACAGAAATGGCATTCTCTACTCAGAATGCCAACGAGGGTGCCAACATTGCTAGATCACATGTCCATAAGAATCAATTGTTTTATCTCAGATAGGCTAATGAACTGCTATTGTTACCATCTGACTAACCAATCTGAGATGCATCTGAACCATTGACATGAAGATGAACAATTTAGCACCCTATTGCCATGCCACACATTTTAATTAAATCATATTCTTCTCCCTCCTCCTTTACAATATTATACTGACAATCAATATAAATGAAATGTAACACATTGGTAGAGAAACATGTGCCATTATATGAAATAAGTTTAAGCAAACCTGATAATGCTGATTACCATACCTTGGAAGAATATTATTGAAAGTCACCAGATGGCGTCATTAAGGAAAAGAGAACTTGGATGACTAATTGATCGTACAGACAGAGTTTAAAGAAAATGCTCATTGTTAGTTGTGAGTCAATGCTTTCTAGATGCTACAAGTCAAGTGTAAAATTTGTTCACACTGTTAGGGCGTGATCCAATGCCCATTAAAATCAAGGAAAAATCTTTCTATCAGTGAGCTTTGGACAAGACTTAGACTCTCCAACTGAATTGTTTCTTAGGTGCAGAGCTACTGCCTACAGATAATGCACTCACAAGCAAAATACATTATGCATTGTCAAAACACACACACACACACACACGCTTGGACAAATTAGATTGTTATCAATAAATATTGGTAAAGCCTATTTCACCGAACACACAAACTGACAAAAAACATATTTCATCATTAATAATTGAAATTTACAGTTCGGCAAAGTAAGTAAAATGCTGCTTGAGAAATTATTAGAGTTTAACTTAAGAATATTGACTGTGTATATTTTGATATGTCATGTTGACAATTTGTATTTTAATGGTTATAAAACTTTAACTTTTTCAATCACCTCTACTTTTCTTAAATAATTATTGTCTGACTCCTGCTCATAATTTCCTGTAACTGTGAACATCTAAATCAATCAAATTAAAAAAATGTTTTAAAACATTGATATTATCCATTGATATTATGAAAAAAAATGAAAATATAATTCTGCCAAGTGTAATGATGGGATAGAGTTGATCCATCTTGTATATTTCTCATGTTACAAGTTTCCATTTATGAAATATATTTAAAAAACTCTTTACTGAAGCAAAACATATATGCTAATACAGTACAGACCCGTTTACGTGCGAATCTGCTTAACACGCAGTAGCGCCATGCCTCCTACTGCTACCTATTTAACAGGTGAGACTCGTTAACACACGGTATAGGAACTTGCTATGTAGCGCTACAGATTTGCTCACTAACTCACTGACATAGAAATCAACAGGAAATGCAGAGCAGATACGTGTTGTACGTCTTTACCACCGATGGGGGGAAGGGGAAGCAATGCTTTAAGGATGATCCTTTGCTGTGGCAGCTGCCCCTTTCCCACCCACCATCGGCGGCCCTGCCGGTAGCGATCCTACCAGCAGGGCCGCCAATGGGGGAGGCAGAAAGAGCAGGGACATTAAAGCACTTCCCCGGCAAAGGACCCTGCAGCGCTTTAAGGTTCCTGCCCTCTTTGCCCCCCCTCGGCTGCCGACGGCAGGGGGGGCAAAAGGAGCAGCTGCCCCGGGGCCAGCTATTTAAAAGGGTCCAGGGCTCTCGATGCCGCTACTGCAGCAGCGGTGTCCAGAATCCCGGGCCCTTTCAATTGCCACCAGAACCCCAGGCGGTGTGGACCAGGCGGCCTGGAAGGGCTGGCTGGGGGATGCTGACCCCTAGACTCGCCCCTTCCACCCCAGGCCCCGCCTCTTCCAGGGGCCAGAGCCGCCTCCGCCCCATACCGGTAAGTTACTTTCACCCCTGTGTAGTAATAATAATGTTTTTATTAGATTACACATTTGAATTTATATTCTTGCAAAGCGCCATTAACAGATAGGCCTGCAGCATTTAGGACACTGTGAATATGTATGTAATCCTAGATAATTATACATGTATATATAGATATCTTAAGATATTTCAGCATGGCCCTCTTAACTCGTGGTCTGTTAACATGCAGTCGTGACGGCTTGACTTCCGACATCCGCATGTAAACGGGTCTGAACTGTAACACCGAGGATGACATTTTCAAGACTACAGGCCAAATATATGCAGATTATATTTGAATTTCCACAGTAAAAGAGCGTTAAATCTGTTTTCCATAATGGTGACATGTACACAAAATCTTACCATATTACCAAAAGTTAACTTCATTCACATTAAACATTCAAAGTTCAAATGCACCAGATTGGTTTCTCTCTGGTTGCTGAGTTTTAGCCCTGCAGTCTCCCATAATTTAACATTTTTCCATTAATGCAATTGTAAATAAAACCTTATAACTTTTCTAAATAACTTTTTTAAAACATCAACTCTAAAATGTTTCTTATGTACAAAATAAAATTAGTAAAAAAGCTCAGATACTGTATATAAAGCTATAAAAAGGCTTAGCAATTTAATACTGACAGTTCTGGATTGATATATTGCAACAGCAGTTTAGCTAGTTGGATGAAGTTCCTCCTGATTTTCAGAATAACTGCTCTATTTTTCTGCAGATCTTTGATATTGTTAATTGTTTTGAATTGGTTTAATTTGAATCTATTTTCCATGTTAGAAGCATGCTCTGTGTACACTGCTAGCATTTGCTAATCATTGCCATGCAATGGCATATGAGATTACCACATTTTTGCCTAGACTTCACTTAGAATAAAAGATGTCTTTGGTAACATGTTGACTTCAGCTGTGTGGTCTGATATATGTGAACATCATATCTAGGCTTGGCAGAATTCAATTTTTATCTTTTTATAATTTTTACAGATACTCATGTCAAAATATACAAAGTAAATATCCTTAAATCAAACACAAGAAGCATTTTTCTTACTTTGCCAATCTGTAAATTGTGACCATAATCTGTGGAAATATTTTTTCATTGATTTGTGTATGTGTATGAAGAAATCAATGTTTACCGACATTTACTGATAAAAAAAGTCATCTTTCCAAGCCTAACTATCAGGGAGATGGCTTAGGTTAAATAATAAATATTTTCCACCAATAACTATTGGTCTAGGCTAATTCTAAAGATTACTTAACATTTTTGACATTTAATTAATAAAGTTAAATTAAATTATAAAATATAAGGGCAGACACTATTTCCACTAGGCTAAAGACAACTTTGGCTAACAGCCATAGGAATATAAATGAAATTATTTTTGACCACCAGAGGGAACCTCTATTGTTTTATGAATGCACTGGAAAACCCCTCTTACAATACTGAGAAGTACAAGGAATGAAATAAAATCCTGAAAATAAAGGGAAGAGACTTCAGACAAAGTTCTTTCCCAAGAAATATGATGATTTGAAAGTTAATTCAGAAGTACGTAATAAGAAAAAAGTTATGACAGTATGTCTGTGTATATATACGTACCTACATACACTGTATTTGACTTCAGTAGTATCAAAAATATAAGTGTATTTCTGTCTAAGAAAAATTCTTCATAAAAAGCACACCTTAAAAAAGCCCAGCTCCTAACATATGGTTTTATTCATTACTGTCTGCACCAACAGATACAGTTCTTGGTACACAAAGACAACAGTGGACTTCATGGCTAAGTGTTTTTAAAAAAGTGCACGAACACACACTTGGCTTAGAGGCCTTTCCTCCTATGAAACTTTCAAAAAGTAAACAGTTTCATATCTTAGAAAAATAGTACACAATAAACTTCTATATGACTAGGACCAGAAAAACCATGCTCAGACGAAAACAAAAGCAGAGTACACAGGTCCTATATGCAAAGTGAATCATATAGGGAGGAGGGATAGCTCAGTGGTTTGGGCATTAGCTTGCTAAACCCAGGGTTGCGTTCAATCCTTAAGGGGGCCATTTGGGGACTGGTCCTGCTTTGAGCAGGGGGTTGGACTAGATAACCTCCTAAGGTCCCTTCCAACTCTAATAATCTATGATAAGGTGAAAGCAAATTACAAAATAGTATCACCTACATTGACTAATGTCATTTTCTGCAGCTTCACACACACACAAGCAGACAAAAACTGTAATAGTGACTACCAGTAAAGGATGATCAGTTAATGAACTAATCTCACAAGGACCTGGCAAGAGAAGAGAAGATGGGGCAACTCAGATGATCTTCTGGTACCAAACACAAGCTAAGGAAGGGAAAGTCCAATACTGGAGAGGATGCAGTGGTTCTCAACTTTTCCAGACTACTGTACCCCTTTCAGGAGTCTGATTTGACTTGCATAGCACAAGTTTCACCCCATTAAAAAACTGCTTGTACAAAATCAGACATAAAAATGCAAAAGTGTAACAGCACACTATTACTGAAAAATTGCTTACTTTCTTTTTTTGTCTGTATGAAATTTTAGTTTGTACTGACTTGGCTAGTACTTTTTATGTAGCCTGTTGTAAAACTAGGCAAATATCTAGAGAAACTGATGTACCCCCTGCAAGACCTCTGTGTACCCCCAGGGGTATGTGTATCATTGCTTGAGAACCACTGATGTAAAGAAGAAAAAATTAAATTCTCTAAATTTTGAATGAACTCCAATGAGATCCTTTTGATGGTTTCCACTAAGTAGAAGAGGTACTGATCTGCTGGACTGAAGACTCTAAGTACTTGTCTGAGGGGATTTCAACTAGATAGGAAACAGGGAAAAGTGGAGCTTTTGCTTAACTCAAGCAGTCATGCAGGAGAAATCCAAAATTATGAAACAAAAAAATAAAGATTAAGAGTATCTAGACCAAAAACATGAATAGTTGTGCATACATGAATTTATATGCATTATCTGCATGTGTAATTACTGAAACTGAGAAAACCACTGCAGTAATTGTGCATACAAATAACCTGTTAGAAACTTAACAGGTAATTTCTAAAGGCAGACCCAGTTAACATAACATAAGAACGGCCGTACCGGGTCAGACCAAAGGTCCATCTAGCCCAGTATCTGTCTACCGACAGTGGCCAATGCCAGGTGCCCCAGAGGGAGTGAACCTAACAGGCAATGATCAAGTGATCTCTCGCCTGCCATCCATCTCCATCCTCTGACGAACAGAGGCTAGGGACACCATTCTTACCCATCCTGGCTAATAGCCATTTATGGACTTAGCCACCATGAATTTATCCAGTCCCCTTTTAAACATTGTTATAGTCCTAGCCTTCACAACCTCCTCAGGTAAGGAGTTCCACAAGTTGACTGTGCACTGTGTGAAGAAGAACTTCCTTTTATTTGTTTTAAACCTGCTGCCTATTAATTTCATTTGGTGACCCCTAGTTCTTGTATTATGGGAATAAGTAAATAACTTTTCCTTATCCACTTTCTCAACATCACTCATGATTTTATATACCTCTATCATATCCCCCCTTAGTCTTCTCTTTTCCAAGCTGAAGAGTCCTAGCCTCTTTAATCTTTCCTCGTATGTGACCCTCTCTAAACCCCTAATCATTTTAGTTGCCCTTTTCTGAACCTTTTCTAGTGCTAGAATATCTTTTTTGAGGTGAGGAGACCACATCTGTACACAGTATTCGAGATGTGGGCGTACCATGGATTTATATAAGGGCAATAATATATTCTCAGTCTTATTCTCTATCCCCCTATGTACTTAAATGGTCTGTAGTGAAAAACACTTAAGAATAATAGGAAACAAACGTGAACTAGAAGTGCTACTTAAAAATAGATATTATGGCCTAGTGAACATAACTGAATCTGGTGGGATGATTCTCAAAACTGCAACGTTAACACCGAATCAAACAATCTGCACAGGGCGAGGAGGAAGAGAGGTAAGAGAAGAGGTGGTGTTTTACGTTCTAGTCTTTATGACACCAGAAGCTAGAGTTAGACCAGTAGTTCTCAACCCACTGGCCACTTGTGGCCCAATCAGTACACAGCTGTGGCCCATGTGACATCTTCAGGGCCGCAACTAGGGCGGGGCAGGAGGGGCAAAATTGGGATGGCACAGGATCAGGCCCAATGTCAGCCCCCTGGCAGGATCGGACCCAGCATCAATCCCCGGCAGAATCAGGCCCAGCAGCTTCAGCCCCTGCCTCCCAGCAGGATCAGACCCAGCAGCATCTGCAGGAGGCCAGGGTACTCAGTGCCCCATCCCCATCCTGCAGGATCACAGGTCCAGTGAACCCTGGCTGGCCAGGCTCCGTGGTACTAGGACTGCGGTGCAGGCGGGCAGGACAGGCTGCACAGCTAAGCAGGGTGCAGGGTGGAGAGGGCTGGTGCACAGGGAGGGGGTAGGTTGGGGGGCTGGTGGCAGTCCCTGGATGGGGGCACTAAATACTGGGGCACAGTCCCTGGATAGGGGGGTTGAGTGCTGGGGGGTAGTCCTGGGTGGGGCTCGGTGCTGGGGGCACTTGCTGGAGGCTGTGCGGGGGGGGGGAGGGCAGCCTCTGGATGGAGAACTGGATGCTGGAGGGGGCAGTCCCTGTTGGGGGCATTCTGCCCTGGCCAGGGCACCCTGTCTTTGCAGGGCAGGCACATGCCCCGTGTTGGGAAGGTCTGGATTCCAGGGGGACAATCCCAGTGGGGTTGGGTGATGGGGGGCATTCCCTAGCTGGGGGGGCATCTGGGGAGAGGCTGGGGCAGTCCCTGGATGGGGGGGCTGGATACATGAGGGAGAGTCCCTCGCTGGGGTCTGGGTGCATGGGGGCAGTCCCTGGGTTGGAGGGCACCTCGCAATGGGCAGGGTTCCCCATCTTTGCAGGCAGGCTCCCCAGCCGCGCTCTCCGGGCGCTCAGACCAGCTGCACCACCAGTAGCAGTGCGCAAGGGAGGGTGGCAACACACCATGTCACCTTTACAGTAAATTTGTTTTAGCAGTTAATGTTTTGACTTACTTTGCTAATTTAAAATGCTCTTGGTAGACATTTGCCAGTGTTGAAATGAAAGGTACTACAGCGATTTGAATCATATTGCTGTCATATAACAAATAATAAACTTTTTTTTTGTAGCTGTACAGGTAGTATATATATTGTGTGGATGCGACCCACATAACACACAGAGAGCTGCATATGTGGCCTACAACTGTAAATAGGTTGAGAACCACTGAATTAGACAATGACGAGTGTGGTAAGGAAATTTTAGAGGTTAGAATGCAAGGAATGAAAAAAAGTAGTAGGAATGACCATCTGCTTTAGACTGCAGCAGTGGGGTGGAAGGATGGAGAGGGAGAGAGAGACCGTGCATATACCTGGTCCAAATCATGGGGTGCTCATCACCACGGAATTTCTAACTACCCAGATATCTGTTCATAAACAAATATTCCCAGATACAGCAAAGGTTCATAAATTACATATTAGAAAGTTTTATTAATCAAAAAGTAGAAACTCCAACTACAGAATCCATCATAAATCTGATTGTAAACAATTGGCAGGGATTGACAGAGTATGAAAATAAAAGGGACACTTGAACCAGTGACTGTGAGCAACTCTGATTCAGCATTGAGTAGATTAACAGATCACAGCAAAGATAGTACATTTCACTAAAGGACATTTTTAGGATTGAAAAATATCTAATGACCGAGATCTAATGGGAGGAAGTATTATAATACACAACCCTAAAAGGTAGCTGGTGAATGCTAAAGGAAACCAACATATAGAAGAGTATATTTACTGTGGAATAGAAGCAAGGAATAAGACACAGGCAATATAGCTTCCTGAAGGATTGCTTGAACAGCAGAAATTTAAGGGTGTTATAAAAGAGAAAGATACCGCTCTGACTGTATATGGCTTGAGGGTAAGGAGGAAGGAAGGAGACAACCAATAAGACAACACATTCATTTTAAACTCCTAAGGAAAAGGTAAGAGCAGAACTAGTTAATGCTAACCAGAGAGGCCAAGGGATATATGAAACACTTTTATAAATACATATGAACGAAATATACAGTCTGAAGAAAAAAAACAGGATAAACAGAATATCCATCATTAAAAGAATGGAATGAAATTCATAGTGACTCATGATGACTCAAAAATAGCTGCTATATTGAAACAGCTTATGTTTATTTTTTTAAGTGTGTCTTCAACAATAGAAATAAATGGGGGGAGTGGGAAAACCATGTAGACAAATAGGAAGATCAAAAAGCTGATAGGTGAAAAACATATGTAGTACCAGTTTAAAGAAGGTGGGGGGCAAGAGGGGGATGGGTGGGAGAAGAGTGATTCTGGTAATTGCTTTTCAGTATGTCTAACATTTATTCCTAGTAAATTAACAGAACTATGGAATTAAAAAAAAAAACCAACTAAACATCATATAGTAGGAACAAAAACCCACTGAACATCACATAATAAGGTTGTGGGCTGGGATTCCACCATAACCCTGACTCACCATTCCTTTTTCCCAACCCTAATCATAAGGAAGGGATCAAGAGAACTGGCAATGTCATGGCTCCAGCAGAGCTGCTGAGATTTCCCCATTTTGTTCCCCTTCATATGCTTTTGCAAAGAAAGGGAATAGCTGGTCCACCTTTGTTCATTTCTTCACAGTTTCCAGGTGCACAAGTGTCTCAAATGTGACTCCATACACATGCTCTGCATCATGTTATATACGTCATTCTTGAACTACCTAGTAAATAGTGTTTAGTTGGTGGTTATTTATCTAATGGTTTTGTTTGTTTGCTTTTTGATTTGTGTATTTTGCAGGGCTGCATCTGCCAATAGTTACTCCAAAGCCTTCAACCAGTCACTTCAAAAAACATGCAGCTGTAGGAAGAGTCCAAATGGAGTTTACTCTCAGTCTGTAACTAGAGCAAAATGACAAATCTTTGTAATTGAAAGTCAGCTGCTTCATTTTTAACTCTGATTTTTTTCTTCCTTCTTACATTCTAGCTAGAGTACAGCTGTAATAAATGTGACTCTTCTCACAAGATGTGCAGATGTTAACAGTTCTGTAGGACATCAAGAAACATTTCAAGCATCTTGAAAGTGCTGACTAAACTTGCTTGAATTACCCACACTACCTCCTCCACATTCCTATTCAGTAACATTACCCTTCCTGAATACGAGAAAAAAAATAATGAATGCTTAAGCCAACACACTAATATCTTGGTCTGAATGTGTTATCAATAAACAGAGACTGTATTTAAGTCACTAGACAATAGTCCATACTTACGTCACTAGACAATAGTCAAATTTTGAATCAAAAGGAGCCTAATGCATCCATCATTTCTTATTTAAGTGAGAGTAGCTAAAAGATTGCCTGAGAATACATTTTTTTAAAAGCCAAGACTGGGTATTTTTTAAAGAAAGGACCAGGAACAAAGAGAATTGCAACCGTTTTCTTTCCAGCAATCAAATGGATTAATTAGTGACTAGAGCTAGTAACTCCAGAATGAATGCTATGTAGCCCATTGTTCCTTAAGTTATATAAGCATGAATAGTATTGAAATTATATACTTTAAAAATTCACCAATACCTCAAACCGCAACTGGCTCTGCGTGGCAGCAGGAGTCCAGCTGTGCAGGACCGATTAGAGGAGTCGGACCACTAAGCAGGATTGCTTTGTCTAGTTTAAGCAGCAAAGAATCCTGTGGCACCTTATAGACTAACAGACGTTTTGCAGCATGAGCTTTCGTGGGTGAATACCCACTTCTTCGGATGCAAGTCTTGCATCCGAAGAAGTGGGTATTCACTCATGAAAGCTCATGCTGCAAAACGTCTGTTAGTCTATAAGGTGCCACAGGATTCTTTGCTGCTTCTACAGAACCAGACTAACACGGCTACCCCTCTGATACTTTGTCTAGTTTGTTTTAGCAAAGATTTTTAAATATTTGGCATTATCCCTGTTCAAGTTCCCACCAATATGTGGTAAACTTGGTTTTCTAATTTGAGGTGAGGTTTCAAAAGTATCTAGAGTGATTTAGGAGCACAAGTTCCTATTAAAGTCAATGACACCTGTGCTTGTAAGTCATTTATTTGTACACTTTTGAAAATCCCCCTCTCAAAAATCCTACCCTGCTAGGCTGCTTAGCACCATCAAATCACATTGAGATGAGAGTGCACACCATGTCTTAAGCCATTAAAAAACATCCAAATGATGACTCAAGGACATTTATTTGGAGTTACTGGAAGGTGCTCTTTTTAATGGGAGGTGCGCTTGAAGGCCCCCCAAACTTGCAAACACATGTATGTTTATGTTCAATGGACCTACTTACATGAGTGAAGCTTAATGCATAAGTGTTTGTGGGATCATCGTTTTAGTTTTGACATGTTCAAAAAACTGTGTATAAACAATTTCTAAAGTGTAATTTTTAGAGGCTCTCCAATATTAATCAGAGTAAGCGTCAGCCTTTGCACAGAATTGAAACCTCTAAGGCGAAGAGAGAGGTGAGAAAGAAAAGATGAGTTTATCCTTATATTTCCTGAAGAACTTAAATACAACAAGCTCAATCCTGCAAAGACTTATGAACCTGCTTCACCTTATACATGTCTGAAACCTTTAATAAGACTAATATGCAAAATTAAGCAGATGCATAAGTCTTTGCAGAATCAGGACCTAAATGATTTCACAAGGAATGAACAGTGTAGTGTTAATTTGAAAACTAGAATGTAGAGGGGTTTTTTTGTTTGTTTAAAATTAATGCAGAAGGGCCAGCATTTAAAATAAAATGGCAACATGCTCTTTCAAAATGCTTCATGAAATCACTGCAGAATAATTCATCTAATTCCTCAGTGGCATGGTTTGACAAAAATATAAAAATAGCTTTAAAAATATTAATTTAAAAAAAGAAGAGAGACCATAGCCTAAACAAAAATAGTTTGTGGCTGAGAAGCTGTATTATTCACTAGCCTGTACACTCCACTTTTAAACCTCCTCAACAACAAAAAGTCCCTTACTGCTGTTATTCCTCCTAGATCAGACATGCTCAGTTCAGTCGTGCCTTAAAAGACATAAACATCATTAAAATTCAAAGGCAGCTCTGAGGAAGAGGACGCCTCAATTGGTATTCAAGTGGTGCTTTCTCGCCCTGAATACATTATGAACTTGCAACATGCTAATATGCCATGCTATCATAAGCACCAGATGGAACAGTAGGCAGTATACGTCCCATCAAACCTCAGGAAGATGTATTAATGTTCCTGCTCTTTTTTCTTTTCTTTTTTTTCCCTCTCTCTTTTTTTAAACTGCAATCCTTCAACTGTGTCCCTAGACTTGTACATTTCTTAGCAGCAGTCACCTGCTCCTAAAGCACAGTTCTCCAGGGTTGCCTCATCTTCACCAGGTGGTGCCAAACATCCTTTCAATCTATTTTATCACATAAGGTAAAGGCCACAAGACATGTCAGGCTGTGCTTACTGAAGGGGACCAAGTACAAAAGGTAACATCATGAGATAAATGATACATGAAGAAAAAAGATTTGGGGTTTAAAACCTAGCACAACTGTTTTAAATTATGCATAAATAGTGCAGCATATATTTCTCCTCTGCCACTCCCAAATCAGTATTATTTGTGAATGAGGAATGGGGGGAGAGTACTTTTCTTCATAACTAAGTAAAACAGATAGGCTTGAACCAAAACCATGGAGCTGAATCCTTACTTTCTACTATCCTCCAGAACTCTTTTGGGAAAGGCCTATAGAATTTAATAGAAAAGGATATCCGTACAATAGTTGGATTTTTTCAACCATCCTATAGAATTTAATAGATATCTCTACTACGTAATTTACAGGATGGGTAAAAAATACTATAGGAAGGATATTCTCTATTATGTTCTACATGTTTTGAGTTCTGAATATGTGGCTGAGACCTTTACCTACTTTAAAAATAACAACAAGAGATACAAACAACTTTTAGGCCACTTTGCATCATTCATGAATTCAGTCCCAAGCAGGTTTTATCCCACAAAGACAAATATAATCTAATGTTCTCTATGTAAATACATACACACACAAAGAAAGAGTGAGGAGAAGAGGAAGATTCCCTAATTAATATCACTTGAATTTCCCCCACTCCATTATAAATTTGAAATATTATATCCCTCCTACTGAAATATGGCATTTTTGCAACAGCTTTTTTTCACTGCTTTTTTTCTCCTACTGGGCCCTGCAAAGGATAAAATGAGGTTCTTAAGGCTGAAAACGTTAAAAAATTGAGCATTAAATAAAAAGGTTTGAACTGGCTGAAAAAAAATCAGCTCTCCTAATCTGAAGGTTTAATCCTATATCAGTGATATTTTTCCCTACTTCTCCACTTTTCAAAAAGGAATCCTTTTTCAGTGAACATTTTTTCCCAGTTCCTCTGACATTTTAGTAACTGCCTGATGATGTTCAGGATCTCTCAAGCTTGTCTGCTACCTGTATTGCTATGTGGGTCAGAAACCTGCAGGCAGACTTGGTGCAACTAGAGACATTCCATACATGCTTTCAGTACCAGATCCTGGGCTTAAAGTGCTTTGACCTTGTGCGAAACGTCATCATCTCACAGAGATCTGGCGTTCCTTCAGCCACTCATTATATTCAAAAGTGGCATTGCATGCTTTTTGTCCATGTCTCCAGGATGGACTAAAACAACACAGCACACCATGCTCTCAAATTCTCCAATGATGCACGAAGGGGTGAACGCCCTGACTCTACCTGGCGCCACTTGCGGAGCCACCCCAGAGATTCATAGATCTGCAGGACTGAGCCAAATTTGGGAACTTCACTACATGAGGCCTGGTGTGGCGACATCAACTATGGTCACTGTGGCTGACACAACTGTCCTCAGTAAGCTAGGTATGTTTGATGATGATGTACGAGAAGTTCTCTATGTATACAAATCTATTATTTTCCTAACAATGTTAGCTTGCTAACAAAAGTAGTCCAATCCTTTGAGATACTGAGCCCCTTCAGTAAGAGTTGAGGGTGCTCCTCACATTTCAAGAACAATCATATCCATGATTGTTGCACGACACCTTCATACCTAGTGACTCAGCAACACAATCGATTTAACTTTAAAAAAAAAAATCTGTCTTCAACAGTAATATTTTAAACCAAGCAATTTTCATCCACATTCATTAGTAATACGCACCATACTCCAGTTGCTAGAAATCCAGATTTACTCTAATCTAGGGATGAGTTAAGGATTGGGTCATTTTTCTCCCCTTCCTCTACTTACTATATGTTGTTCAAAGGTATAGCCTTATAAAGGATAATTAACCTAATTATGCAAATTTGTGCAAATAAATCTATGTCTGCTATCTGATATTATAAAATAATTTGTGACACCTAAACAATATTCAGTGTAATTACAATGCACTAAAATAGATGAGCTGACTCACAGACAACACCATTTGGATCAGAATTATCTGATGAACGGCCTAGTTGATGATCACATTTCATGACCATGTTTACTATTGATTGTATATATTTAAATAATAGTACTTGTGGTATTTGCATATTTAACACCATTCTATGGCAACGAATAGCAGTTACATGAAACATTTGAGCATATATCAGATTTGTAAACAATACAGAGATCTAAAATCCTATAGCTTATTGTAATGACAAAAAAACTACTTGGATTTTAATTTAGCAAGCATCAATTTCTGAAGAAGACTCTCCATTGGGTCATTCATCAGGGCATGTACTCTATATCTAGTGTGGCAAGTCAGCAAAAACACTTACTGCCTAAAAAAGAAAAACACTTATGACAAAACTATTAAGCATTATTGACGATTCAGAAAGTGGCACTCTTCCCACTGAGTCAGTCCTAAACTAATGCCCCAACAAAACAAGCCTGGTGTAAACAGTGGCAAAATTTGCTAGTTTTAGAATGAAATCAAAGAGAACAGGTCAGTCTTTGCAATTCTCCTCCAAGTGGCCTAGAAAGGCGGGGATTGGGGAGAAGGAGGATAGTAGCTAGTCTTTCCTGGATCTCTGTGATTAGGTAGCTACCCCATTCCCACTGTCCTATATATCTGGGAGGAAGCCATCCCACAATGCCCCACACTGACAGTTAAATAAGTTCAAGTGGTCCTGGTGAAGACATGCACCGCCGACACAAGGAGCATAGTGTCGACATGCAAATGCAGTTTAGTTACTGCAGTGGCTATAAGTCAACATAACTTAGGTTGATTTAATTTTGTAATGAACCTCCCTTAGTCTGGGGTTCTGCTGCAAGACAAAAGCAGAATGCCAGTGGCAGCAGAAGCATTTCTGTCCTATTCCTTCTAAATATGGGAGCCATTGCCCTCCCTCCTAATGGTGCAAGAGGTTGGGTAATGGGCCATTCCATTAGCCCTGGATATTAGAGGAAGGAGTTTGGCCAAGTAGCTATTCTGAAACATATTTGGAAAAACCAGACTGGTCTGAATGCAAACCACAAGACCCACCCCAAAAGATGGTGCTAGCTAAGCAGGGAAGTTTGTAAGGGATCAAGGAAGGTCTGCTTTTGGCCAAATCTCTACGGGTTCTGCTTCTGTGTTCGATTTCATTATGAAAGTTTCTACATTACTCTTTATAAGATTAAATTAGGGTATGTCTACACTATGAAATTAGGTAAATTTTATAGAAGTTGATTTTTAGAAATCAATTTTATACAGTTGATTGCGTATGTCCACACTAAGCACATTAAGTCAGCAGAGTGTGTCCTCACTATTGTGGCTAGAATTGACTTACGGAGCGGTGCACTGTGGGTAACGATCCCACAGTTCCAGCAGTCTCCACTGCCAATTGGAATTCTGGGTTAAGCTCCCAATGACTGATAGGGCAAAAACATTGTTGCGGGTGGTTTTGGGTACATGTCATCATGTTGCCCCTCCCTCCGTGAAAGCAAAGCCAGACACCAGGGTGATTAGAAGAGCACAGCAAGACATGCTGTGCATCAGAAAGGCTTTGAAATCCAGTTTCATGACTGGCCAGGCTTCAGTGTGACAGCTGTGTGTGTTTCTCCTTGATGCAAACCCGCCCCCTTTGTTGATTTTAATTCCCTGTAAGCCAACCACCCTCCCCACTTTGAAATAAAGTAACTATTGTTTTGAAACCATGCATTCTTTCTTTATTAATTAAAAAAAATGAGACAATGGACAAGGTAGCCGGGTGGGTTGTGGGAGGAGGGAAGGATAAGGCCACATTGCTTATTGTAGCCACATTAAAAATCAAACTGTTTGAATGACAGCCTTCAGTTGCTTGGGCCAGCCTCTGCAGTGGAGTGGCTGGGTGCCCAGAGCCTCCCCTACCACGTTCTTGGTCATCTGGGTAAGGAGGCTATGGAACATGGGGAGAAGGGTAGGCGGTTATACAGTGGATGCAGCGGGGGTCTGTGCTCTTGTTGGCTTTTCTGCAGCTCCAACAGACGCTTCATCATTTGCCCCCCCATTAGCCTCAGCATCGCATCCTGCCTCCGCTCTTCATCCTCACTTAATTCTTTCCTGGCCTCTGCCACCGAATGCCTCCATGCATTAAGCTGTGCCCTATCAGTGCGGGAGGACTGCATGAGCTCAGAAAACATGTAATTGTGAGTGCAGTTTTTTTTCACCTTCTAATCTGCGATAACCTCAGGGACGGAAATGATGGAGGTGGGGGAGCGTAGAAACATTCTACACTCTACGATTCTGGGAGGACTGCATAGTCACCTGTGCTGCTGAGTTCACCATGCTGACCAAACAGGAAATGAAATTCTAAAGTTCCCGGGGCTTTTCCTGTGTACCTGGTTAGTGCATCGGAGTTCAAAGTGCTGTCCAGAGCAGTCACAACGGAGCACTCTGGGATAGCTCCTGGAGGCCAATACTGTTGATTTTGTGTCTGCACTACCTCAAATTTGACCCAGCAAAATCAATTTTAACGCTACTCCCCTCACTGGGGAAGAGTACAGAAGTCAATTTTAAGAGCCCTTTAGGTCGACGGAATGGGGTTGGTTGTGTGGATGCATTCATTTTTAAATTGACCTAACATGGCTAAATTTGACCTACCCCCATAATGTAGACCAGGTCTTACTTTGGTTATAGAATAAAAAATAATAATAGGAGATATCCTATCTCCTAGAATGGGAAGGGACCTTGAAAGGTCATTGAATCTGGTGCCTTGCCTTCACTAGCAGGACCAAGTACTGATTTTGCCCCAGATCTGTAAGTGGCCCCCTCAAGGATTGAACTCACAACCCTGGGTTTAAGCAGGTGAAAGCTCAAACCACTGAGCCATCCCTTCTCTCCCCAAATGTATAATAGAGAAGATAGAACTAAATGAGATGTAGATCGAAAATGGAATCAAAGACCTCCCTTCCTCAACAAAGAAGGAGACCAGTTTTTGGCAAGAGATGCAGATTTGATTTCACAGAGATAAGGCAGCCAAGAAGGAAAAAAAGAGACATAAAAACAACAGACCAGAAATACATAAAAAGTTAGGGGAAGAATACTTTTTTTAAAAGATTCTAAGTCCTATAGTACCTTTTCCTCATAATCTGATCTTTTTAGTAAGAAAAAGTTGGTTACAATTTGTAATAGGAACAAAATCAGATAAAGCAAAAATTTGTTCATGTATCCATTATTTCACGGATCTCAACAGAGCTTGAAAAGAGCTTTGTATCAGTTTGGCAGGCTGCAATTCAGTCCAATAAAGATTTCAATGTAAATTAAGGTTAAAATCATCAGATGCTGATCTTTCTAATAAAGATCTAACAGCAATGAGAAATACAGAAACAGCTATGTCTGTTGTTTCACCTGCAACATTACCAAAAGTTTGGCAACATCGGATAATATAGGAAGTGTTCTCCCAATGAAGCTCTCCAAAATATGTAAACAGCATACACTGGGAGGGTCTTGTTTCATTCAACCAAGCTTCTGACATTAGAACAAAATCTAGTTTATGTGGACTAGAAATACCTGGGGTCCATTAGACTGTCCAGATTAAAGCCATAGGGAAATTATTACTAATGTATGTAAACAGGACAAGTTGACACCCATGCTTCATGTGTTATTTTTTGACAATGTCCAGGGCTAGAGGAGGAAGAGATTCCTCAATAAATATTTGGATTATGTTCAACAGTTTAACAGGAGGGGAGGGCTAGAACTTAATGCAAAGGCATATGAATTTGTAGGCAAATTAAAATCTGAATAGCAGCTGTAGACTAGTCCATCAGTTTCTCCATTGTTCATACTTAAGTCTATATGGCTTTGGAGAAGTTGTTCAACAGTTATCAGAGAAAAGAGACCAAAACAATGATTTATCAGAAGTGAACAGTCCGACAGCGTTTACTTGGATTTGACTGTCTTAATCATGGTGAGCTGCCTGTCTCTAGATCTCAGTAGATGGCCCCCTGTTTTAAGGCCTGATCATTCAAGGAAGATCCACAGTCCACTTCATGGTGGAAGGAGGAAGGTCCAACTAAATGAAAGTGGTCCCCCTTAATTCTGGCAGCTGAACTGCATCGCTGCTCCATGTCTCCCACTGGTTCAAAGGTTAAGAAAGGGGGTATTGTGGGAAAGGAAAATGAATCAAAGGACATGAAGTCCAGAGACAATAAAATCAAACAGTTTTCTACAGCATTTTCTGAGAAGTGCAGAAATATAGTGCAAGATTTTCAAACCTATCCACATATCTTCAGCAGTCTTACCAGCCTGGTCATTTAAGTTGTACCCTTTTATTTGTATAGTCACTTGTCTGTGACTATCATAAGGCGAGGCGCTCTTAGACATGCATATTCTGTTTTTGAGTCAGACACAGCTATTTTTAGATCATGGTTCATTTAGGGAGTCTCTGAGAGTGTACCTCAAAACTGACCCTGTCTTTGGTATCTTATTATTCAAATAGATACCTAAAGGTTATAGCTTGCCAGAAACAAACAGTAACTAAAAAAGAGCATCCATAACTACATACATAGTAATATTTCTAGCCTAGGGTGTTAAATAAAGTGCATCTTGACAGTGCCAAGCAAGCTGTTGGCATATAAAAATATTGTTAAAAAATAAGTAGCATTAATCTTGGCACACAGTGGCATCTTCTGAACTTTTACTAATAAAGTTTTTCCCTTATTAAAAAAAATTGGCTGTAAGGTAGACAGGTATAAAGTTTTGTGGCAAACTACTGTGTAATTAAACAGATTGGACAAGGAAAAGCAATAAGCATTATGTAGTATTTGTTTAGCACATGTGATGTGCCTGGTACTGTACAAGACAAAGTCCATGGGCCAATGCACTTAATTTAAGAATGATAAAATAAGATACACATGTGCACAACCCTGAATTGTAAGAGCAGTCATAATGCATTTTGTATACACAGTTTTTAAATAAGGGTCATATTTTTGTGTAAGTACATGTATCTTATTTTTGGGTATGTCTCCTACTCCCATATTTTCCCCAGCAAAATATCGTGGTGGAAAGATCATTTGATTGATGTGTGTTAAGTGTTTGAGGGCCCAGGGAAGGGATGGATTTGGATTTTGGGAGGGATTATTATGACGATAGAGTGGGGATATGATTCACTGGATTTTGAAGACCATTCCACTCAAAGAGTGCGGTGTAGAAGAAGGCATAAAGACAGGAATGAGAAAAGGAAGTGAAGGAGGCAAGGAGGCTGGCATCATTGATGGAATGGAAGGAAATGGAGAAAAGATGGACTATAAGAATCAGGATCTGAGTAGTTATACAGAGCATTGAATACTGGAAGTTAGTTTTATGTAATATAATAAGTATGTAATATAATAAGTTTTATGTAATATAATAATGCAAGAAAGATTCTGGGAAGGGATTAGAAGCTGCAAGTGACATGGATGGATCATGGGGTAGGAAGATAATTTTAGTATCTTCATTTTGTATAGACCAGAGAGGAGAAATAAGAGACACAAGGGAGGCCACACGAGGAGGTTACAGCCATGAAGGCAGGAGATGGTCAGGACTTGGACATGCACTTAAGCAGCTGAAACAAAAAGGAAGCATCACTAACCCAGGAAGAGCAATTAGCCATGAATAGCATGTTAGCTTTAAAAAGCAAAACAATTTCTCCTTCTTAAGAGATGGCATTTCAAATCTGCTTTGCAAAGTAGATGAGAATGGATAAGTCCCTATCTCAGAAACCCTGATTATTTAACCACAACATTTTTTTGATCAAAGGGAATACGTGAGTAATGACATAAGCCTTCACAGAATTTTCACCAGTTTACACTGTATCTGAATTTGAACCAAATACATTTCTTTTCCTCTCTCTTTCCCCAGCCTCTCTTTCAGATCAGAAAGATAGATGCAATCAATTTAGATTCCTGGCCTTATTCTTTTCCCACAATTATTTCAGTCCAAATATTGCCAGTTCAGTTTTACTTGTCAATATATAAAATGATGTAGAGGTTATTATATTCAGCTACTGAATGTATTTCCATAATGAATGGGAACCGTATGAACTGTACTCTTAATAATTGTGTCTACCGCTTACAACATTTCCTTTAGAACTTCAAAAAGGCTTCCTGCCACCTTTGACTCAAACTTTGTATCCGCTTAAAAGCACAGTTAAATTTCAGTCGTTGTCTCAGAATATACATTCACATTAACGTTAAGCCAACTGGCTGGATAATTTAAGTTAATTTAGATGTGTTGGGGGGGGGCGGACTTTGCGATGCCATTGGGTGGTTATTCCTTGTGAAGACATTTTAAATGGTTGCCGAGATTCCTAAAGCAGGGGAGTGAGGTTATTTTATTTTAAAAAGTAGAAATAAATGCATAAATGAGAAAATGAGTTAATGAAAACATCTTCCTGTGAAATCTAGACGTAAACTCAGCTCCCAAGTCAAGTTTTAATGACAACTCTTGGAAACCTTTTGGAGTGATGGCTAAACAACTTTACTATCACAGTTTGTCTGCAGTTAGCACCCATGTTGAATCTGCTTCTATACAATAATTCATAAAAATTTGCTACTATTTTAATTAGTTTAGAGATATAATGAGAATAAGTGCCAAATTATCAAGATTTGAAGCAAGAAAACAAACTCATGGCCAAATTCAGCTCTTGAATATGCATGCACAATTCCTACTGATTACAATGGGAATAAGACCTGTTTATGTCAGTGCTAAATGTAGTAAACAATTCTATATCTGAACCATAGATCAATGTTTCAAAAGTAAGATTCATGTTGAAAGTTGCAGGTCTTCAAAAGCATTAAAGGCTTAGTCTATGTGGTCCATCTTATGGCTTAGTTATCAAGTGGCATAAGTACATTTAACTGAGTCTTCCTTGGTATACATGGCCATATACCAAAAGAGTAGGCTATATCAGGAAAGGAAACAGAAAGGGGTAAAAGGAAGTAAATATCTCACTTTCTTCCCTCCCAGACACAAACATTAACTTACACCTTCAAGTTCATATATGTGCAAATTACACCAATATTGGGTGTAAAGAAATCTAAATTTCTTTACTCCAATATTGGGGTCCCATCAGTTGCATATACACAACTCCAACTGACCTCTGTGTTAGAGCAATTGGGCCCCTAACTTATACATTATTATATTTATTACAGTAGTGCCCAGAGGCCTACTAAGCTCAGGGCCCTATTTAGACCTGGTCAGAAGATTTTCAACAAAACAATTGTCAGAAAATGCCAATTCAATGAAACCAAAACTTTTCCAGCGAAAGGGTCAGTTTCAATGAAACTTTAGTAAGATCCAGGATGGAATTTCTGGTCAAGATATGCAAATGAAAGAGAAAGAGAAATCAACCCCTGAATGTACCAGTGGTTGCGGCACTTGCATAGAACGTGAGGAACCAAGGCTCATGTCTCCACTCTGTCTAGTTTAGAACCAAGACCTGAATCTGGGTCTCCCATATCCCCAGCGAATGCTATAACCATAGGGCTACTAGCTATCCTGGGATGGATTCTCTTTCTCTCTCATTTTTCACAACAAATTTGAAAAGCATTTGTTTTTTTCCTGACATAGAAGAGAAAAATTAAAATCTCAAAAAAATTCTCTGGACAGGAAAATCAACTTCCACCCAGCTGTTGCCTCATTGTACTAGGCAGTGCACACACAGAGTGAGAGACAGTACCTGCCCCAAAGAGCTTACATTCTCAAAAATATATCACTCTCAATTTGGCCCTTTAGCTTGAAAGTACTAACATCTTTATTGCAAAATAGTTTGGGGTCCTTGTTAGTAAAGAGGCTTATTATTAGCTATTACTGGGGTTATGGTATCACCTACAATATGCTTGGGAAGCAACTAGCACATAGCAAGATACAGTTCATGCCCCAAATGGTTCAAAATAAGAAATAGTTTTATGGAGACTTCGGAATTCATTACTACAATGAAAGGAGCGGAACACATATCAATGCTTCAGTATGAATCCAACACATTTCCCCAAAATCATCTGGGCCTGAAGAAATGAAATGCCCAACAAATTCCCCTGGAATCTCATTGGTAGTACAACCTAAAGTGGCTAACAGTCCTTTTCAAAGAAGAAAATTCTTCCTTCCTGTCACACCCAAGAATAAGATAACGACGTTACCTATGATGACTGGAACACTGGTACAAGCTTAACAATCAGATTTAAATCTATTTCCAGACATACTTTCTACAGTTGGCTGAAAACTTGTTTTGTAATACACAGAACTGTCCTCATGTAATAGCATAGCAACTGCAAGTTAAAACAAAACAAGTCAGTTAACAGACAGTTAGGAGACTTTTGCTGTATAACAACGTTTAGACGCATGTATTTAAAAACCAGGTGGATTATCCAAATGCTCAGTTACTAGGACACTAACAGTTATGTCCATGGCAATTTTGTTTCTGTTCTTTAAAAAAATCATCACTTGCAAGCACTAATGTTAAAACCAGAAAGGAAGTCTAGTACACAGTGGCTATGAATGCCAAATCAATTTTCAGCAGATAATAAAGTCCATGTTTTACAATCAGCAATGCACTGTTTTACTACCCAAAATGTAAGCTAATAATATATAGCTCTGCTAAATGGAAAATGCAGATATGCTGTTAAGAAATGGGCTGGCTGTGAGATGATGGATCATTTCTGCTGGGACCTTCTTAAAGCTATGTGCAAATGTTTTGAAAATATCACATGATGTGGCCATGTGTTAAAAATTACAGCCAGTTAAGTTCTCTGCTAAGAAAAATATGTGGGCAATTTATGAAATGCACTCCAGGATGGAGATGTCTTAAGTAAAACCAGATTCTGAAAACAAACCCATTTTTTTGAAACATGAACTTAAAAAAAAAAAAAGTTGCAGCCACATCTGGAGAGCAGAAGTAAAGAAGGGGTGGTCTGACCTAATATCAGGCCATCTTCTGAAAGAACAGCATTATTTCTGGGCTACAATGACTGTGATCACTGATTGTTCTTTTAAGAAAACCGTCCTGAATATTGCCATGGGCAATAATAAAGCATTTTGTAGGCCAACATCTGTACTATAAAATGACTGATAGAATTGTAAAGTTTATTACATAATGTTTGGAATAAAAACAGTTCTAAAAAACACACAATAATCAATCCACTTCGTATATGACGTTTGATCTGAGCACTGTGCATCTCTACATCAGTGATTTAAAGATATATACTTTCTAGAATCCAAATAAAATGACAAAATAGTTAACAAAGTTAGTGCAAATCTCATATTTGCAGAATTATCTTTCTAAAAATATGTTTCCTAAGAGTTGTGTTAGAGCCTCCAAGATCTATGAATTAATTTTATGATGAGACCCTCATTAACAACCTCTCTGATCTAATTTTTCAGACATATTAACATGAGAAGACTAGTAGACAATCACATGTATAAGAATGTGATCTGTTTGTCTTTGAAGAGAACATTTAATTTGTGTACAAGTGTTATCACCATACAGAAACCAGAACAGATATTTGATCCGTCTGATATTTTAGAAAAAACAGAAAGACCTTTGGGTGTCAGAACTATTAAAAGGATGCTTCTGAAATCAAGAATATGTTACACACACACAAACTCACACATGCACACAAAGGCAATGACATAATATCCGATTACACAAAAATACACATCTTTTTAATCTTCTGCAGATAACGTGCTTACTTCTAAAACACAAAATCTGCCCCAGATGGCTAATAATGCCCATTTGAAAAAAACAAAAACCCCCACAATATTAAAGGGCTAAAATGTGCTGTGAACAGATTGTGTGGTAGTTCATCATAGAGGAGAGTAAAAAAGTGCAGATGGGTGTCAAAAATAGCCAAGTGTCAGATCTGCTCAAGTATCTCCATTCTGGCACATGCTCCCAGTCACAGCTGTTAGTGTATTCTCTGTATCCAAGTGCAAAGTTTTCTAACACTCAGAGCTGACATTAAAAACACACTTCTTCCTTGCTACCACTTTAACAGAATGCTGGAAATTAAAGATTTATTTAACGTTAAAGCTTAAAGAGTATTGATAAGTATATATATTTTCAGGTGTAGCTCAAGCTACTTTGATTAAAGATGCATGAAATTTTAACCAGCAGGTAGATTAAGTAATTTAAGTGCCACAGGCTTACTATGCAATAGGTTGTTCAAAAATCTCTACTTCAGTCAGTCCAGTTGGGGATTCGTCCTGCTTTGAGCAGGGGGTTAGACTAGATAACCTCCTGAGGTCCCTTCCAACCCTGATATTCTATGATCTATGATAGCATCTTTGTTAGTGTCTCAAAAGAAAATACAGAAGGCTCAAAATTAATCATGCTGTACATTTAAATATCATAAAATATCAGATAGTGAGCCAGGATACTGTAATTTCTTACAAATATATGCAAAATATCAGTTGTATTTGATTTACATCACATGCACTTATTCAAATTAATGAGTTGCCATGATATTTCTAATGAAGACCACATCCCAAGGAATAAAATGCATGCAAATCATATTTAAACTTTAAAGGGTTAAAATGACCTTTCATAGTCCTGTTATTATCTATGCAAATTAATTTGCCCATATTTCAACCATACAAATCCTCCTAGCCTTGCACTTTGAGCAAACAGAGTTCCACTTTCTTGTTACAATCTCAGTCTTAGGATCAACAAACATAGTATTGGAAGAATATAACCGTGCATTAACATCCTTAAAAAAACCCATTCTTTAAACAACTGGCAATACCTACATACAACTGTGGTTGCAGCAAACTGACAGATACTGTTTCAAAATACCATCTGCGAGGTGTACAGATTCTGTGATCAAGTGCAGCTTCTCCTGCCTGTCCTACCCAAATTATCAACAAGAACCAGCCAGCTGTAGGATCTCAGTGTCCCTGTCTTTTTTATCCAGAGTCATAGGCTTTTTTAAATTGGCACATGGCTCTGTTCAGACCTTACAAAAACAGCAAATACAATCCATTCTGCAATGGCCAGGCTTCTCACAAAACACTCAAACAATTTACCCTGTATAGAAGCAATATTTTCACTGGCAACAACACTTATCAATTAGACAAGTAGTCTAAAGATCCAAGGATAATATTTTTGTGAGGAAATTGACATACTAAGATTTCCAGTTCCACAACAGTTTCACTAATTCAGCAGAATCTGTAGGATTGTTTAATTATTATTATTATTATTAACGTATTTCAATTTTTGGCTGGTGACAGCTAAGAACTGTGATTTAGGGCAAGACTGAAATCATTTGTTTTCTAAATCTTCCTTCACTTCTCTAGCATAAACAGCTTTGCAAAGAGATTATTCCCAGTGTACACCCATAATCTAAAATTATATCTACACATAAAATGTTTGCAGATTACAAGATACAGCTGACAGTCATGAAAACCAGACTGAAGCTGTATTTCTTCTCACTAAAATTATAACCCCCACCACACACACACCTGCACCCACAAATAGGGTGAGACTTTCTACTATTCCTATCCCCATTCAATGTAGCATCCAATATTACTGTACATAATATCTTTGATAGTTTCCACACACAAATTCCCCTCCCCCAAACATACACACTCCACAATTAGTATCTACAATCTCTCTATATAAGCTTTCAAAAATCACCATGTAGAAATTATTTTTATATACAATCAAAATATAATTAGTGCTTTCCCGTTTAAATAAAAAGAGCTGTAATAATTTTAACTCACCAGGCATCCTTGAATAAAATATACAACACTGTAAATGGCTCTCTCCTAAAAGCAAGCTTATTTAGGGCTCAGTGCCTCCTGTTCTGGAATGAGCACAGAAAAGCGAGGAGGGCCATCAGAACTGGCTGTGGCAGCATAGCTGGAGGCAGGATGCTAGGCGCGTGCGTTTGCCAGGCAAAGACAGATGGAGAGCTGACACTCTGTATTGCACTTGGAGCAGAAATGTGAATGATGACAGGAGCACATGTGGCCTTGAACCCAGCCCTGTCTCTTCAGGCAGAACAATGACAGGGATGTGTGTGCAAATTATCACAACCCCAGCTCCCCTCGGCTGACTCCTCTTACTCTACCTTTCACAGCAAGTTCCAGAGGACCAAAGAATAGAAAGTAAAATACAGAGTGATAAGATGAACACTGAATTATTCATTTTTTTCTTTAAAAGTTAACCCTTTCTTTAACTGCAAGCAATTAAAGCAGAGCATCTATTAGAACCAGTTCTCCTCAAAAAGTGGAAAACATGTTCTTCTCATTTATTATTTTAACAGCCATAATTTTGAACTCTGTAAGACCATGGTTGTTTATTTAGTAGGAAATTCAAAATATGTAACAAGATATATTTAAAGATTTTTTCTTTTCTTTTTTCCCCTTCTTCTTATTGTGCCATTTTATCACAGTGAACAGAGTATCAAAATCATTCCCTTTGTCAGCTTCTCAGTAGTATGTGTAAAATAGAACACACTTAGAAGCAGACCACTTTTATTTTACTACAGTGCTTTTAGCCCCCTGGGATTCCTGCATTGATATGCTCCAAACATTTGCAGCTTACTCTCCTTTACCTTGCATGGTGATCCATGGGGGATGAAAACAAAATCTTCCCTGTAAAGCTTTTTCAAAAGCTAAACAATCATGTCCTCCTGATTTCTGATTTTTGCACACCCCTTAAATGTTTATCCTTCACATGAATAACATATGCCTGGCTAGGTTCAATGCACTCTTCCCTATTAAGCTTTAATGGACACCATGATACATAAAACTACAAGTCTTTGTTATAGTGCTTTATCTAAAGCTGGCTATTTTCCTCTCAGCAGTCCCTCTTTAGTCCTTTGTAAAACATCCTTGCCTCATAGGAGAAACATACGCCTGACACATGCCTTCTATAGCACATTTAGGCTTATATAAGATTCCAAGCACAAGTGAAATCTGTTTTTTCAAAATCTCTCCTCCAATTTAATACTTGCAAAATCTTCACTGTTTTACTAACAAAAACATTTACAGCAAATCATTAAACACATACTTTCCTTTGCCTTTCAATGTGTGTTCAAATTCCATACAGATACCAAAAAAAAAAAAAAGATTCCATTCAGAATCTTCAGAAACTGTATTCTTTTAATACGAAAGATTCATAAAGACAAGAGTCTTTATATGTTTAATTTATGCAGACCCTTGATTTCCCTTCGTATCTTCTGCCTCTACTACACAGAAACAACCGCACTTCCAGGCCTTCCTTTTCCTTCCTTTAGCTGCCACAAAGTGCTGATAAAATCTATTTTGGAACATAGAAAAATCCTAACAGCCTTTCCATCTCTAGATCCCTCTGCCCATGAATATTTACTACTAAAAAATAAAAAAGTGTAATCTTTGAGAAATACGTTAGAAAAACAGACCTTTAATGGCACCTACAGCAGCACCCATAAGCCTTCCTTCAGCTAGTGAAGCCCCAAATTCAAAATGTTTAATAAAAAAATTCACAGTGCTTACTCTGTTCTGTCACTAATACCATAATGCACCCTATGTATGAGACCAATCTTTTTGTTCATCTTACTCAGACGACAGTTGTAATGAGGATCTGTATAATAGATTTCAATGTATTTGAGAGCCAAGCAAAAACACTTTTATGAGAGAAGGCTTTATGGGGGAAGGGAAGAAGGGGCAGTGGGGGAGTAATCAATTAATTCTGTGCCAGAGATGACTTTAAAGAACTTGGCATTATTTTTGTTTCATTTGATGCTGTTTAAAAAACAGTCAGTCAGTATCTGTTGGTTTTAAAAATTCTGTATTCTACATGAAGGAGAAAACATTTTCACAGTTGGAAATACAACCTTTCATCAACATAGATGCAGACAGAATCAGCTTTAAAATAGAAAGTAATGTGTCAAAGGTGCAATGCGTTTTAATAAAACTGAATGATATTCCATTTTAAAAGTCAGTCTTAATATCAGTACACTGTAAATCTCCAAACCATGGCTCACAAAATTGAACTTCCATATGCAGTGTGATTATGCATCTTTTCTATGTGTAAAAAGGCTTTTTAAGCTGTTATCTGACTACAGTAATTGCCATTTAAATTGATCCACGTCAACAAAACCTGGATCCCTGGAGATTCTCACCTAGAAGTCTGTTTGTGGAAGGGGCTAACAGAATGCCTGTGCATCTGAGACTACTTCAGCATTTTCTCAAGCAGCCAGCTGCATGAATAGTTTTTCCCTCTCATTATTTAATACACTGAGGCAGGCTGCAACCCATTTGGCAGTCTTCCCTGAATAAATATTCCTGGATATGTTTTTTTTTCTTTTTTTAAATACAGCCATTTAAAGATTGCTGTAAAAAAATTTTTTGCACACTTCTAAAAATGTAACAGGGCCAAAATGTGTAACAAAGATGGACAGTAAATGCCAACATAATTCTGTAAAATGTTTTTCATTCTCTGCTTGTTTCATGCAGAAGAGAAAAAGTGTGTAGGGCAATTTTTGCATATGAACAATTCTGCTCATCTTAGAATCTGGAAAATGCACAATACCAAAATGAAAGTATACAAAGAAATCGTGAGAATTAGAATTTAGAAGGACATCAATTTCAGTCAGTTTCTTTACCTTATGCTACAGCTTCTTAGCTGATACAGTGAAAACTAACACTTTACTCTGCAATCATCCAAATAGTTCACAAAATAATTTTGAATGATCTGATACCCATCTGCAAAATTAACAATTGTAAGAGCTGTGAAGGTAGTCTCCAAACCCAGATATTTACAAAAATAGATTTACACTGAACTGCAGAAAATTCTTACTGTATTGTATTACTCCAATGAAAAACATACTCCTTTCTAAGACATTACAGTTTTAAAGTAGAGACTATCTTTTGCTTAAACCTGATTTACCAACAGGGACTAGAAGTCCACTGAAATACATCTGTAGTTAATGAAAACTCTTTATTAACAGTGAGGGAAGAATCTGACTCAAAGCTTTTCTGCAGGACTTCTCAACTTCCCTCTCTACTTATAGCAGACTGTTGTGATACATTGTGACTTCACACAGTGGGTATTAAGTGAGTTAATTCAAAGGAGCTGAAACCTCATTGATCCTAATTGAAAGCAATACACCCAACCAAATAGTTTTCTACCCCATCTGCTCTGGCTTGCCACCAGCTATTCAATACAAGAGAATTAATAGTTTCAGATATTCTAACTGACCCAATAAAGGCACTCATTTAAGCAGGACTGCATTAACAAAGTGAAAAACCAAGGGCAAAATGGGTTCAAATGGAGCATTTTACTCCTAGTTGGCTTTAACAAAGCTGAATAATGCTTATTCTGACTTTTTATGTGCAAGACTTGATAAACTGAATAAGAAGGCACTCAATGATCAGTCAACGAGCATTGATGAATGGTCATTAGGACCCCCCCCAATCTGAGGGAAGGCCATTCCACAAAGTGGCACACCAGCTTGAAAGGGCGGACTCACTAATGTCCAGATTTCTCCACTTGCTTGTTCCACTTTCACTTTCAGACCACTGGCCACCAAATGAGGCTGACATATTGGAAAATAATCTTTTATGGATGAGTGATAAATAAAAATGGAGGCATTAGCCTGAGCTTTAAAATTCAAATCTGCTAGTTTTGTCAGACCCCCCTTGAAGGTTTTGATTTTCCACCCAGCTGGAAGCTATTAGTGTTTTCTTAAGGCAACCCACTGACAGGACAAACCCACCTAATGTGTGAGCTGTGAGGCTGGGGGAGACTCTTTCTATATGCTTTCCCAACTTTACTGTACATAAGTTTGACAGCCAACTGAATAAACACATCTTGATATAAAGAAACACGTTAATTTCTTGCTGCAACTGAATGTTCTCTAATACTTCATACAACCACAAACCCTGTACTATGTTGTATTAAACTCATGGTGAGTTTTTTGTGTAACAGAAATCTGTATCTTCCATCATTCTAAGTATTCCAAAAACACACTGAGGCCCAAAAGGATCAACCCCAGCCCCCAAAATTTAATCTTGATAAGAAAGTCACCTTCCTCTACACCTAAGCCCTTGAAAAAAAAGTTACTTCTTTTCTTGCAAGCATCATTAAAATATTGCAGTATGGCATGTGATTATCTGCAACAGCAGCTCTGAATACAAGTGTTACAAACCACTTACCAGATAACGCCAAGACATTTCCCTAAACATTTCCTGACTGGCAAAGCTTTGTGAGCTTCTTAAAATAGTTCAGTGGGATCTTTAAAATATATATAACTTGGTGAAATGACATCCAAAGGGGGATCTGATAACCACACAAACACTTCAAGGATGCACAAACCAAGCTGAGAGAGAAGATGTTTAGGTTGTCAAAAAGGGAGTAGGAATAATGTGATGAAACTAATTAAAGGAACATTTAAGTGTGTGTGTGTGTGCGCGCACGTGTGTGTCTGTGTATGCATGCACAAAGAATCTTAACAGTAAGGTGTTTTAGACCCAAGAAAATTGGAAGCTTCATAATTTCTAATGAGAAAGTAGACCTATTAATAGCATTTCAGATAATCTGATAGGGAAGAGCAACCTTGGCTGTGGGATTGACTTGACCAGTGGTTTTCAACCTTTTTTCGTTTGCAGACCCCTAAAAAATTTCGTATCGAGGTGCAGATCCCTTTGGAAATCTTGAAAACCACTGGACTAGACAATCTGTCTTTTCCATCTCCATTTTGTTTTATGGTTCTGCAATCAAAATAAGCACTGGTTATAGAGTAAGAACCAAATTCAGCAATGTTGTAAGTGAGCACAACTCCCATTGGCTTTCAAGCTGAATCTGATGTTAAGTTTTAAAACAGTGAAAGTATATACAAATCAAATCTAGAAGAGCAATACTACAGAAAAAGATAACAGACTTAAGTTTCATTGCCAAACATAAGCCCCGATTCTCCAAATACTTATGAATTTATATGACTTTACTCACATTTGTAGCCCATTAACTTTAACGAGAGTACTCAAGAGAACAGTCACGTGCATATGTAAGTTTTTGCAGAATTGTGGCCATTACAAAACCTCACATGAACATTTTATGAAACAAAACATTTGCTGTGAAATATGTAACACATCATATTAAGACTAATTTTTAAATTGTCATCATGCATGTTAAGAAAAAAATACTGCACAGTTTATACATAAATTTCTCTTTTGGCTCTTTACAAGATTGAATATTCTGTTATTTCTGAAAGGATGCAACAAAATACCAAGATTGTACTTCATATATAAAGAAAAAGAACTTATTCCTTCTACCTAACCAATGCAGTGTGCAAGATAATATCTAGTGCTTCTGCATTGGAATCATATTTTGGGACCTCAACATAAGCTTTCAAGCTATTCGCTGCTTTCTGATTTGAAGCTCAAAATGGTTCGACTTTGGTGATGCAACTCCTCCTCCTGCAGTGTATTAACCCTCATTTTGACTTCTAATCAATGTCTTTTAAATGTATACGGTTTTCATGATCAAGAAAATGTGAGAGAACATTTGTATATGAAAAGAGTGTATCTAACCACTGGCTAGAAATTCAATTCTTACTTTTTTCTTTGTAACATAGCTCAATATTTGTGACACTAACTAAACATATTTTATTCATTTGACAAGGACTGTAACATTATATTAAAAACTTTTGTTTCAAAGTCACCACCTCCCCATTTTGACTGATGGTGAGTTAGTTTTGTTAAAACGCAAGGGTGATAGCATATGCTCCAATGAACTTTCCCTCCTCTCAGCACCAGAGACAAAAACCTGCAGCTCTGCTCTGCACTGGCAGCCATCTGGACAGCTTTCTCTCAATGCCTGCCCCACATCACACTGCAGGCAAAATTTCAGGGCTCTAGAGCTCTGTAGAGCTATTCATGACATACCAATTTCACATTTTCTGCTTGTTTGATTGCAACAGTAAATGCTAATGAGGACTATGAATGACATTTTTAAAGACTATAAAAAGGTCTCCAAATCCCTTGCATATGGAGACACTGTTTTCTAAACTTCACCTTCTGTTAGGGAGCTATTACACTCTAAAGGAAAAAAATAACCTAAGGAGAACAATGAGATGATCAAAGCATAACGGAGTCCCTAAGAATTCCAAAGAAAACAATGTTTGTAAGCTAGGTTAATGAAAGACAGATTTTATGCCAATGTACAGCAATAACACTTGAGTACAGTAACCATCCCTTTCCATAACTCTGCTACTTCTTATCCCAAGGGCTCATTAATTATTGTCTCTTTGCAGGAAAAAAAACCAATTTTCAGATATTCTGCAAAACCTCAAAAGCCAGACATTTGGATTTTTTTAATTGCTAATCTGTAGATGACTCTGAGAGTAAACTGTTATCATTAATTGGGTCGAAATGCTATGCTTTCATAGAGATTAATGTAATGACTAAGCATGGTCAAGATAAATATCTCATTCTAATGTTTTCTTTCCCAGATCTGCCTTTTACAGTGTTGTTATTAATACGCATTAAAAAGTTTTCTTACTCTGTGTAATATGTTTTACATTTAATTGAAGACTGTCTCCTTATCATTAACAAGGATCAAAACACTTTCAAGAAAATCCACCAGGTGGAGCAAATACACAGCAATACGAAACTCTCAAAATTATTTATGATCATATTGCCACTTCCAAGAAAAAACAATGTTTTATGAAAATCTCCACTACCACCTTTCTCACCCCTCCTTTGTAGATATATTGATCAATTTGCACTAATTTGCTACATTAACAAACACGTGCAAGCTCTTGTCTGACGGCCTTAGTGCAAAACTATTGTGTTACAATGTAGTTGTAGCTGTGTTAGTCCCAGGATAATAGAGAGACAAGGTGGGTGAGGTAATATCTTTTATTGGGCCAACTTGGTGAGAGACAAGCTTTCGAATCACACAAAGCTCTTCTTCAGCCCTGTAAGCTCAAAAGCTTGTCTCTCTCACCAACAGAAGTTGGTCCAATAAGGTATTACCTCACCCACCTTGTCTCTTCTATTGTGTTACAGATCAATTTCAGCAAGAATTTGCAAACCACCATATACCCCCCAGGCACAACATAAGCGCGCACACACACACACACACTGCCTATTTTCACTGCAGAACCCAAGTGTTATATGACTGTATACAAAAGATACTACATTAGAATAGTGTTAAGATTGTAACAAATTGATCAATCTAAAGAAATTCAAAGTTATCCCATGGCCTCAAAACTATTCCATTGTGCATAGATTGTGGCAGGTCTTAGACCAGTCATAGTAGATGTCATGTTATATACTAGATGTATGGTAGTGCCTGGAAAAGGTTTCGTAGAGTGTGTCAGTGTTCACCGAGCATTGCCTTTTCTCTGTGTGTCATATCAACTGGATCATCTAGAGTAGGGGCTCCCAAACTTTTTCATATGGCAGACCAAGTCTTAGCAGATGAGTTGTCATGATCGACCTTTCCCATTTATAATCAGTGTTCCACTGGTAACTACCATAATTTCTTACATGCAAAAGGAATATAAGCAAAGTGATGTATTTTTAGCTTCTTCTAAATGCAGTTTAGCAGCTGGAAGCAAGGAGGGTAACCAGTAACTGTGACCAACCAGACCACCAATGATGCATGGACCACAATTGGGAGAGCTCTGATCTGGGCAATGCTTATTGTCAGTGACTCATAGGAACATGGGTGGCAAGTTTGTAAAAATTTTGGTGGGGCCCAGAACCCGCCCCCAACTCCGCCCCCACCTGCCTAAGGCTCTGGGAGGGGGCTCGGCGGGGGAGGTCTGGGGTGCAGATCCTGGGCTGGGGATTAGGGTGCAGGAAGGGTGCTGGGTGCAGGCTCTGGGCTGGGGCAGGGGGTGGGTGTGCAGGAGGGGGTGAAGGGTGCAGGCTTTGGGATGGAGTTTGGGGTTGGGAAGGGGTGTGTGGGAAGGGGGAGGGAGTTTGGGGATAGGAGGGAGTGCAGGGTGAGGACTGTGGGGCTGAGGATGAGGGGTACATGATGCAGGAGGGGGCTCAGGGCTAGGGAAGAGGGTTGGGCTGTGGGTGAGGGCTGTGGATGAGGGGTTCATGATGCAGGAGGGGGCTCAGGGCTAGGGCAGAGGTTTGGAGTGTGGGGTGAGGGCTGTGGATGAGGGGTTCATGATGTGGGGACGCTCAGGGCTGGGGCAGAGGATTAGGGTGCGGGGGGAATGAGGGCTCTGGCTGGGGCTGAGGGTTTGGGGTTGGAGAGGCTCAGGGTAAGGGCAGCCTGCCTTGCCAGTACTGGCGGAGGGCAGGCACTAGGACCCTGCGGCAGCAGACAGCAAATCTGCTGGGAGCCCTCCGGGCAGCAGGCAGGGGAGAGGCGCGCTGCGTTCTGTCAGGCAGGGACGCAACACAACGCGGCGGAGGGGGGGGAACACGCGGAGGGGTGGGTGCAGGCGGGGGCTAGGACCTGCTCCAGGCAGGGTCGCGGCGGCGGGGGGAGACCTGCGGTGGCCGGCGCCGATCCAGGCAGGACCGGGGGGCGGGAAGAGACCCAGCTCCAACTATTGCTGGAGCAGGGCGCCCAGCCCTGAATATTGCTGGGGCCCGGGCCCCACACAAATATATAACCTGCCGCCCATGCATAGGAAAGCATGTTTTTAGTGGGACAAGTTTCCTTTTATTTTTCTTGTATCTTCACTTTTATTTTCTATCTTCCCTTTCTCTGGTCCAAAGACTACTTAAGTATGTGAAGCAGTGCAGGAGAGGGGGAGAGGGGGGGAGAGAGAGAGAGAGAGAATGGAAATAATTCTGTAATCCAGTGAGTAGGGCTCCCACTGGGAGGTGGGGGACCCAAATCGAATGTCCTTGGACCAATCAATCTTTCATTATTTATCCACAGTGGAACATCTTCAACATGTCAGATTATCCCACAGCTCAGTGGTTAGAGAACACTCCTCAGAGGTAGGAGACCCTGTTCAAATCGTTTCTCCCTCTCTGGCAGAGGAATCAAACCTGGGTCTCCCACGTCCCAGGCAAGTGTTCTAACTCCTGGGCTAAAAGTTATAAGGTGGGTGGCTCCACCTCTGGCTGGATTTTGAATGAGACCCATTCTGGTAGATGCCCTCTGAGCACACCTGCTGGATTGGGCCATGCACGCAAGTGAGGTGGCAAATTAGGTCCCATGGTTTGTGAGTCACTCCAGGACTTAGATGGCAGATAGGAGTCTAGACGCTTAGAAGGGGCAGCAGGCACATGCCCAGACGCAGATACATAGGCACCTAGGGAACTTTTAGTCTGAAAAATTTAGGCTCCAGTGAGTTTAGGGGCCTACAGGGTTAAGGCAGAGTTTGTGATCCCAGTGGAGCCAAAACTGGAATGCAGGTGCCTAAAACAGGGACTTAGGTGCCCAAGTCTGGGGTTTAGGTGCATAAATACTTTTGTGGATTCCATCCTTTTCCTCTCTTTGACAAGCACTTCTAGGATTGGAAGGTGGCAGCAGTTTCAGGTTCTAATGTTATATGTGCTATCAGCAAAGGTAAATTTGTATTAAACACTAGAAGTACTACAACATCTAACATGGGGTTAACATGCCAACTTAACTTCTACAGACATGCACAATGGAGACAGTTAGCACAGATTTTGACCCCTTATGTATAGTGCTATTAGTGATATCTGATGGGACAGTGCAACACGCTCTCTCATGGGGATGAAAATGGGTTGATGTAAAGGACCGTGGTTTCTGCGTATTTTGCAGCCTAAGATGACTCCTAGCTTAGTCTTTTGTGTCAACTTCCTTAATTTTTGTTTCTTTGATATAGGGGTAGAAAAGACAGTGGCTTAAATATTACATCTAGATCAAATCAGATGACTGTGATGTGCTCTACATGGGGCTATATTGTGGCCATTGAGAAACAGAAGCAAGATCTAAACCTAGAGGTGATTAAGTGGAGTCTCATACAGAGAGCAATTTACACAAATTAATACCATGAGGTCATCTGAACTGACTGTCAGTAAGTGTCCGAGTACAATTCAAGATGCTTGTTTTAACATATAAAGCCCTAAATGGTTTGGGACTTGCTATCTACCTTTCTCTATCTAATATTGCAACAGCTACGATCAGCAGAGGCACTCAAGCAGGAGTCCCTGGATTTAAAATATATAAAGTTGTTTTAAGGACATTCTCTCTGAGATGGTTTTGAATATGGGCAGTGACAAAGGCCTACTTTTTCCTCCCCAATCTTTCAGGTGTAGTGGAGAAGGGGTTATGATTATTTTCATTATGTCTTTGGTGCAGGAATTTTATTGTATTATTTTATATGCTGGTGTGCATTTATTTGTTGTAACAGGATGAGCAGATCATGGTGCTATTGTACAGTGAACTTTAAACTAGAAAGGTGTTTGTTTAGGTTTTATAAATAGATAGAAATAAAATTTGCATATCCATATAAACACACATACTTTCACATACACCACAGGAACATCATAGTTACCATAGAGTACAACAGCTCAATTTTTAATCATGTAGATGCATACAACCCAATTCTTATTTACACTTAGGCTCCTTTACAACACCCTGACAGTGTAAAGAGGCCTTCAGCTGGCTGTAAGGGTACATCTATACTACCAGCCGTAGTGTTCGATGTAACGGGGAGTGATTTATCGCGTCTCGTCTGGACGCGATAAATCGATCTGCTAATCGATGCCCGTACTCCACCTCAGCAGGAGGAGTAAGTGGAGTCAACGGGGGTGCCGCAGCAGTCGACTTGCCACCGTGAGGATGGCCAGGTAAGTCGAACTAAGATACTTCGACTTCAGCTACGCGAAGTTGCATATCTTAGTTCGAACCCCCCTGCTAGTGTAGCTCAGGCCTAAGTGTAACTCACATCAACTTTAAAGCCCATTACACTGCCATAGCAATGTAAGTGGACCTTAGTGTAAATAAGAATTATGGACTTGATTCTCAAAGTGAGGGATTATGTACATATTTAAGAGCTTTTTAGAACATGATTATCGATCTGATATACTGTAACAGCTCTTTTGTTACAGTCTCTCCTGCAAATCCTTCTTAGATGGAGGATTAGTGACACAATAGATCATAATGACTCTTTTGGTCCTATTACACTATCGTTTACTTGCAGCTGTGGATGCGCACTGAAGGCTACGTTCTCCTCTCAATGAAACTCGTAAATCCTCTTCATGCTAATGGGAGTTTATGCATGTGCATCAAGAGCACAGTATGCCTTTACATTTGCATGAAGAAGTCCTAATGAAAAATACTTGGAAAAAACAAATTACTGCACAGGCAATTTCCACCCCACTCACCAAAATATCCAAATGTCACTAGACCACGAAAGAGTCGACTCCTGCAGTCCCTATGCAGGAAAGCTCCCACTGATGGAAGGTGTGCAAAGAGTAGACCAATAAAAATGTAATAAAATGAAGTCATGGTGAAGTTACGGGAATGGAGAAAAGACAACTGAAACCACAAAGATTTCTTTGGACTTGGTTCTGCTCACACTCATATAAATCCATGGAAATCACTCGAGTTAAACCAGAGTAAATCAGAGGAGATTCATGCCCTCTGTATTTCTTTCTACTTCTGTCTTAAACAGTAGTTTATATATCTATTTATATTTACATTTTAAGCCCACTCGACTACAAGTGGGTATGCTATATGTATTGCTCTGCCTTACTCATGCAAATAGTCCTATTAAAGGGCTAGACCCTGACATCCTTATTCATATTGAATAGGGCCTTAGGCCCTGATCTGGCAAACGCTTAAGTTTAAGCATGTACCCAGATATTTGCAGGATCAGAACTTACTCCAAGGGTAGCTATACAGAAATCAATGGAACAACTCAGAGTAAAGCTACTACTAAATAAGGATAAGGATAGTAGGAACTAGTCCAAAGTTATTGTACTGTATTGTAAATGGAACACTAAGTTAGAACTCCTAGAAAAATCATTAATTTTAAGAATGGAAGTGCTGACAGCCTCTCGCCATTGCTCTGACATGCACCATTAAATATCCTTCTTTATTTTATTTCTCACATGGAATAAAATGAATGCAGCAAAGTACTTTGGAGATGAAAAGTTCAATGTGCTAAATATTCTTATTGAATTAGTAAGATGGCTAGTATAAAGATTTTTAACATTCTCAATGTTTTGTTTGTTTATTTTATGGCACAAACCCCATTCAAATTATTGTGCTGCTCTTCCAAGGATTTCAGTTCAAAAACATTTTTTTTTAAAGAACTTAAGAAAAGAAAAAAAAATCTTGACAAAAAGGAAAATACTGAAAACCCAGAAATGAACGAGTTAACATTTTGTTGTTATTGTTGTAGTCAGCATTACACCAATGCCAGAATTTTAAGGGAAAGACTGAAAAGAGCCAATTTTTTTTTAATCTTTTTTTTTAAAAATCAGGCCTATCTGTCAGAGTGTTGTCCAGGCTGGGAGAACAGCACTGGCAGGAACCTCAAATTCCTGACCAAACCCTCTTCCACACAATGCCTCCTGAATGAAAGGAACCCAGGCCTGGCAGAGATAGCCTGCTGTCAGGAACCAGCCCTGACGTTTGTGGACAGACAGGGCTGGCCTTGCAGGATGTCAGAGCAACAAACTGCTGTTCGAGATACTGGATTTTCACACACTCTCAGCCTGGATGTTTTGCTCTTCAGGTAATTAAACAAGGAAGCAGGGCTGATGTGTACGAGTCTGACCCCGGTGCTGTGGCTCCAAGGTTCTGCATATCAACTTCCGCAAGAACTGCCTGGAGCATCAACAGAATCTTCTACTCTCTCTCTTTCTTGCCCCCACCCTGCAATGCTAAGCTCTAAAACAAGTCCTCTCTGGTAATGTGTGCTGCTGTCTTATTTTTTTCCAATTAAGGAAGACTAAATTACTTGTAAAGTCCCACCAGCCTTGCTACCTCCTTTAAAAAAAGGGGAAAGAAATGGTTACATTCTGATTGATATCCCCATTCCTTTTATACATAATTGTAACAACAGCAGTAGTTGGATGATATGCTAAATTATGTGTCCAAAGGGGAGGGAAGGAACCCTATAGGTATATGCTTTTATTGGGCTCATCATCCTAAATAAAATTACTTTTGAAAAGTGAGTGTTTTATGATTTGCCCAACCATTGTTTCATATTTTTAAAATGAAGTTATTGTAATTTAATCATCATTACTGGGGATGTTTTAGTTTGAGAACATGTGATATATATCATATAGAGCTGTAAACTAGAAAAATGGCTTCATATTTTCACTCTTTCCTCCCCAAAGAATTTAAAATCTGGACTTATTAGCTAATAATTTCTAAATTGCTTGCTGTAGTAAACACAGGGATTGCTTTGTGACTGAACTCATTTCTATGATTTTAAAATAATGTTTACACAAAATGATTTTAAAAGATGCATAACATATTCCTGCTTCTTTTGAAAATCCATAGACTAGAATATTGGCTGAAAGACAGAGACCAAAAGAGAGGAATACAAAAACATGCCTGCTTGTCTGTGTTGAACACAAAGAACATTAAATGAAAACAACTGGCATGCTGCCAAATTCCTATAGAGGCAAAGAGATTCAAATAAATTGATTTCACGCATCACACTGACCTGGGATCAGTGAGCAGTGGTACAATACACTCAAAGCTCCATGTGGGGCAAGCCCATTAATGTTATCAGAGCCCTAGTATATTACCAGGAGAGAAAGAAAAACAAAACAAAACCCCTTTGCAAACTCAGAAAATCTTTTGGAAAAAATAACTTGAAATCGCTGTTTCAATTATTAATAAAGATATACATTTGTGAAAGCAAACAGTCTGCACCTTTGAGATTACTGAAAATATATTTCTTTCAAATCAGAATTTCTATGAAAAGCCATATTTATATTACACACACTCTCATATACAGTAAATGCACTCAGACATACATATTTTTTACATACACACATTCGCTACACTTTCTATTTTTGACCATTGTTGCCCTCAAAATTAAATTCTTCTCTTTGAGTTTCCTCTTTTCCCCTCCTCCCTCCAATGTTTTATATAGATTATAGGCTATTTTCTTTGTACTTCAAAAGCTGGATTCCTGCCCAGTACTTTCCTATTGGCTCAGAAACTAAACTGAACAGAATGGTCACCACTTACAACTGTTCTATCAACTTTACCTATAGAAAAAAAAAGTATTTTTGGAAGTCATGAGCAGTGATTTTCTGTACACACACACACACAAAAATGACCCATTAGCAATCTGACTTTCTTATGATGAGTGAAATAACCAATGTGTGCTCTTGTCATCCATCTTTGTTTTTCATTAAGATCTCCTACACTGCAATCAAGAATAATGCCAACAAGCCACAGGTGTGCACCACATGAACAGATGAAAATCTGATTGTAAGGGGTGTGATGATGGTTCTCTATCTATAATACATTCATCCCCAGGTACTCTTATACATCTGTTATATGCTAAAGGCTTTTTATTTAAATTGTAGCCTTAGAGAGATTTATGCAGGCAAGCAACTACTACTTTAAAGGGCAAAACAAATAAATACATAAATAAAAGACAGTGAAGTAGCAAAACCAAGGGTGAGGATGCATGCTTATCACAAATGAAAGGAGTTTAGTGTAATAAGAAGAATATAAAAGGAATGGAAGCCATTTAGGAGGTTAACTTGACTCCACCGTCTTTTTAGTTTGTCTTTATTAGATATTGGCACCAATCAATAACTGAAATATTTTGCTTTATAATGTTGACATTATTACCAAGGTTATTGCAGACAGACCAGCAGGGATTGGTCCTGACCCATCTGTATTTTTCATGAGCAACCAGATGAAGTCTATACCCTTCAACATCCATCTGAAAAGGCAATGTCTTCCAACCTTAATGGGGATTAAATACATTTGTGAAACTGGGATGAAGGTGGCTAGATACATTGCAATTATGGGACAAAGTTATCTATATCAAGATGATATACGGTCATTATTCGATTTCAGACGACATATTATTCCATTCTCAGCCAACTTCTTAACTTGTTCAGCAACCCAAAACTTACTGGAAGTTTAAGGCCACTGGCCAAAATTTTCAAATTAAGGTGCTTACAGTTAGGCACATACATGTGTATTTAGGCACCTTGCTAAGTGGCCTGACTTTCAGCAGTTGATGAGCATCCCAGCTCTTACAGAGATCTAACAATGCTAACAACCACCAATCAATGCGTCTCTTATCTAAGTAGCTATAGAGCAGCTTATCCATGAAAGACTTTAGTATTCACACATTAAGACCTTGTCTATATTAGAAAGTTGGATAGTTAAAGCGGTACAACACCCCTAGAGTAGATGCAGTTATATCCAGTTGTATATAGAGGTACTGTTTACCAGATTAGCTATTACTGTATGGAAAGGGGAACAAGCTACACTGGTATAAAATGACTTTATATTGACATCAATGCATACACACTAGGAGTTGTACCGGCGGCTTGACTTGCCCCATGGCTAGACTTGACCCATCTTCCTCATCCAATCAGACCACTTCATTGGCATAAAGCAAGATCATTCAGGCTTTATGAGAATGAAGTAAATTTCAGCCACACCACCATGCAGCAACAACTGGAATGAACAACATTAGAAGACATGCATTTTGCCTTGCAGTACATTTCCATTTCTCCTACATGTGCTGTATTAGCAATAAACCACAATAAACTATCCATTAGACTGCTACTGTGGTATACTTCAGGCATGAAACGCCTTAATTTTACATATAATTTGTTTTTAAAAATCCTCTATAAAAACAATATTGGAGGAAGATATATGCAAAGTACTGTTCCACTTTGAAAAACAGTCCATAACAGAAAGATAAGAGAGCAAATAGCGGGGAAAACCTTTTCACTACTAATTTAGCAATAAAAACATATAATGGGAGGAGAAACCCTGGTAGAGGGGAATTAATTCTTCCTCCAAAGCCAGCTATGGGAATCAGAAGCACAGAGAAGCAGCTTGCTTGCTTAGGACTGACCTAGGAATTAGAATTTTATTTAGAATCTCAATTCTGTTTTTTAAATTATTTTAAAGGGGGCATTTACCCCAGTGCACAAAGCCCACACCAACTCCCCACACTCTCTAGGGGTCTAAAGTGGTGATGAAGGCCTTCTGTTGGCCCTCTGAACAGGGATGAATTTCACAAAGGATTACAGCTGTGGTAATGGGGTAGTAGAGAGCTGAGATGCAAAGTGACATAATAGGATTTAGCTGCATTTAAAACTAAAGTGTCTAAGACTTGAAACCAATGAGAGTTGACCCTATGGACTACAGGATTTGGGCCTTTGCTTGTTGTATACTATACTCTTACACCATCTGCTTGAACAAAGAAAGGCTCCCATTCTGAAAAGCTTACCTGTTTACCCAGAATTATTTAAAATCCATTTAATAAATATTTAGTTATTCTGCTCTCTAGACAGCTGTTTCAGAAACACCATTTCTTACTTACAATAAACACTGGAATTGTGGTATAGCTTTCACACTTGAACTCCAAGTTTTGTTTTACACATATCAGATTTTTTAAGTATACCAACGAGTACTCCATGACAGAAACAGAAAAATATCCAGACTTGATACCTTGTTATTCAAATCTATCATGGATTCCCTCTGTGATGTATTTGCCTAATATCCTGTCTATACCATAAATACATCCATGTCCGCAAACCTGGTTACAGTTGCCACATGCCCTGTTTTCAAACATTGTTCCAATTTGTAATGCTGATGGGACCTTAAGCATGCTTCATAACCTGGCTAAAGCCATGTTTGTAACCAGATTAGGGGATACCCATATTGTATAATTGTTTTCCAGATGTGGCTGAATTTCTAGAATGGACAGGGCATTAGGAAAGTGCAATGCTGACTTATTTTTCCATTTGTCCTGAATTCTTCTCCAATGATATTAAAACAAAGTCATGGATATGAAACGTGAAATTTGATGAAGGCTTTTTGGAGGCTGATATGGGGCTGCGAGGGGAAATTTCTTTGTTTAATTACAGTTTACAAGGCAAGGTAATTAAAAATAGGTATGTAAATTATAAAAATCAAATATTTATCTTTTCCTTACCTTGACAAAATTCAAAGTTCCCTTTTTTCCGGCAGTCACCTATCACTAAACTCAGTGCTCTCCAAGTGTTTCTTTTGACAGATATCATTCTCCACCAATCGCTCTGCTAATTTCCTCTCTCCTTTTCTGACTGGGACAGATATTATGTTCACCAGCCCAGAGATCAATCTTTTCTATTGACAACAACAAATGAAAAAAAAGAAGCACATATCACAGCCAGTTTGAAGCACCACACCCCTTTATTTGCATAAAAGCAGGACTTTTTTTTTAAAAGGAACAGAGATAAATGCTGTCATTCTAAAGCAATCATTACCCACATTTTCTCAGATAAATAAATTTTATTAATTATTTGTAGAAAAGCTGTTTTATAAATTAATACTTTACAACAGTCCATGCTATAGACAGTAATCAAAGGACGATAGCAGTTTACATGTCAGCATCTCATCCCTAACTCATTTCTCAAAAAGGTGTTTCTAATATATTTCACATAAAATAATAATATATACTTTACCTGGTCCAACAGACACACTACAGAATTACCTCTTAAACTAATGTGCTATGTGTTATGATCTTTACAGTACACACAACACTGTTGTCTCTTCTTATGAGTAAACAAATTCCAAATAATAGGAGATCAAAAGTCATGCTCCTCCCACCTCTGAAAAACCACCCCAACCGCCTCAAAACTGGGCTACTAAAATACTTCATCGTTAATATTCATCTATATTACAACAGGAAGATCTAACATTGCTATAGTTAAGATTGTCAGCTTTTCCAAGACAGTGCTATGTTTTACAGGCCTTTCTAATTATGGTAGGACAGAAAGATTTTCAGAGTTAGGCACACACAATTACATGCATGCTTCAATCTGCATCTACGGATCAGGTATCTGAGGACATAAATTAGGCATGCAAACAGGTCTGGGCACAACTACATGCAGGTAATTGAAAATCTGGCCCAGCATTTCCTCTGGCCTGGATCTTATTGCACAAAATGTGTACATGGGCCCATTTTCAAATTATCAATTCATATTTACATCAGAAACCATAACCACTATAAATTCCTTACATGAAAAAGTTTACTATTTACAGTACTTTCTTGAGTTTACACTCAATTTTGGTCTCAGTCCTCCAGCCAAACTTCTACTGATTTCAATGAAAATTACAATGAATGTCAGGACGGCAGTACTGGACCCAAATTTTGTCAATGGTTAAGCTTTAGATGTAGCATTTTGACACTGGCATTTTGAAAATGACCACTAAAGTATGGCTAGGGTATTCTGCTTGCAAGCAGTAATTACTTCTATAAAAATATGTTTATTGCTATTTACCAAACTCTGCGCTTGTTACCATATTTATCTAAGAGGCAATAAAAGTTCCTTTCTTATCTATCCTCTAACATTCATTGTATGCTTTTTTTCAAATGATCCTTGATATAAAATACCTTACATTTCCATGAATGTATACAATATTATTGTAAGGTGTTTTTAAATGAACACTTAGGGCCTGATTCTGACACACTTCCTAAGGGGTTCTCAAACTGGGGGTCATGAGGTCATTACGTGGGGGGTCACGAGCTGTCAACCTCCACCCCAAACCCCACTTGCCTCCAGCATTTATAATGGTGTTAAATATATTAAAAAGTATTTTTAATTTATTAGGGGGATCAAACTCAAAGACTTGCCGTGTGAAAGGGGTCACCAGTAAAAAAGTTTGAGACCCACTGCTCTTGCTCATACTGAGAAGTATTTTACTGAGCAAGAGGTCCTATTGATTTCACTGAGATTGTTCCAGAAATAAGTTTCTACTCAGCATAAGGATAGTAAAATCTGGCTTGTAGTAAGGGAAACATATAAAAACTTACTCTGAATAACATTATTGCCTAACAGAACTCCAGGATAACAGCTTGAAGTGTTATCTTTAATCCAAGTTATAGTTATAGTGCTAGTGTCTAGGTATTTCATTAAATAGAGTATGCAACACACTTTACAGAGAGACTTTTGTAATTACATAGGTACCCTACAACTGTTTAGGAAGGTGTGTCCGCATCCATTACCTAAATTTGGACTTATGGCAGACCTGAAGCATTCATCTCATATTTTGTATTTAACAATATTACAATTAATCTTTTAACGAGATGTATCCATCTTTTGTTAATCTACTAATCTTGCCACAATAAACACGTTCAACTATGTTCATTTAGGCAACATATAACATTTTATCTGAATCTATTGAATAGTGAATTCCTTTTCATGAAGTGGGGCGGGAAAGGTTTTTTTAAAAAACTCTTCCTGCACAAGACAATGTATTTTGAGTATCTTCCTTTTAAAAATTATATCCTCTCATCCTATCTTTTTATCTTCCTACTAGTTCTCTGTTCCATCCCCTTGTGCACCCTTTGTATGTGCTACACTTTCCAAAGTGATAATAGTATTCTGATAAATCTATGGTATGGTTATATATGTTGTCACTTTTTGCCTCCTGATTTATAAATTCTTGTTACTCGAATGTACATGCAAAGTGCTCTGAAAGCTAAATTCCACTCAAAGCAGAATGCCTCAAACAATTTGTAGCCCTACAAGACTGTTATTAAAAAAGCTCAACATGTTGTATTACCATGGAAATTGTGGAAAACATACATTCCCAAACAAATATTACTTTTTCTCAATGGTATGAAGTAATGAAAACCACATGTGTAAATCTGCGATCCGTGCAGTAGTTCAAGCTGCAGCTAATACAAAATACAGAGAGTGAACTCTGCCATATAAAGGATTCTTGTTACAGAAATATAATGTGAAAACCAGATGCAGACAGAAAACCTTAATCACAGATGGGAATGTAATCACTGGCATACAGAACACTTTTTTGATCAATGTTAACCATATGCGAAATGTATTTATTTTCTAAGGAATGCAATAACTTGAGAGAGCCTTCTATTTGAATTCGGTTAACCTCATATTCACAATGCTTTTATCTTACTCCCTTCTCCCCTCAATATATAAGCTGAGCCAAAGTTTTAAGAGGAAGAGTCATTGGCCCTGGCAAATCATTCTTGTATCAGTTTATCTTTCAAAAATTTAATAGGATATAAAGACTACACATATCAAAATCAACCTCAAAAGAAATCAAATGCAGTTACCCATTACTGTATTTCTCAGTTATTGCCAGAAATCTCTTCATCACCTAAGCACACTTCTCTAGAGGATTATATCACCATTTGGTTAAATTTTTTCTTTAGCATAATTTGTAGTTCTTCAGCAATGCAGCAATAAAACCTTTTTTTAAAAAATCAACTTGGTTTTCAAATGAAAGCTGAACTCCCTATTCTGATTAATCTCCTTCCCTCTTTATGAAAAGTAAATGGTTGCAAAAAAAAAAAAGCTGTTGTGTCATCAGATTAAAACGTAAATTTCCGCTTGAAGCACATGGACTTTATTCTAACTATAGGAAAGCATGATATAATGGTGAGGTGCTGAGCACCCCCAACTCTTACTGACCTCAGTGGGGTCAGTGGGAGCTAAAAGATACTCAGCATTTAGCACGATCTGCCTATACACTACTGAAGTTGTTAATTTACATCGTGTCCATTATGTGGCCCAAGACTCGGATGATATCCTATCCTGTAACTGCTGGATGAGAGTAAAGTTGCCAACCTGTTGGTTTTTATTGCTAGTGAACTCAAAAAGCAATTTCTGTTCAACTATCAAAGATGATGCAAATACTACAATTTTGTGCACGTTTTAGTCAAAAATATGTAAACATATTTTAAATTAGGTTTACCCCTCAGGCTCCTAACATGTTGCCAGTACAACCTAGTGTTACAAAGGTTTAGCACCCGCAAGCTATATCATGGAATGTCAATCCTATATATAGTTTGTCATCTGGTGCAGGTTTGTTTCATTTTTCTAGATAGTAATTATAATTGGTCACTAAACTGGACTGCAAACTAAAGACCAATATAAGAATGGATTGCAAGTTTTAAAAAAGGTCAATGAGTTCTATCACCTTTGGCTTAGTGCTAACTCCCATTAGCCTTAGCCTAGGTTAGGCATGTACATCAAGGGGAGGACAGACACTTAACCTATTCTGTCACAGGACTCATGGATCCTACCATGGTTTAACCTAGAGGTGCCCCACAAAAAATTTCCACTCAAGTTCTTCAAAGACATTTCATGTAATATTCATATCCCCTATGTGAAGCTTAAAATAAGCTGTTTTCTATGCTCATATGTAACTGGCTTTTTTTTATTAGAATACTTTTTACTCTATCGGTTTTATGTATTCTTCAGGTAAAAGGGGCACTTAAAAAATAAATCTTGCCTATTTTGACATTTTGTTTTGGAGGAAATGCTAGTCAAAACCTTTTTTCCCGACAATGTGCAGCATTCTACTTCTAAAGCAAAAGTGATGTGTATTTGAACATGGTATACTTGACTTACTTCAGAACAATTATGCTTAAATTATTAACAGTCCCTCTCAGACTTTGACCAGATATATATTTTATTTTGCACAATTTATATAGTAAAGGATGCAGGATATATTTAAATAGGAAAATACAGCCTCCCAGCTGTAAAACAGTTCCATGTAATAAAACATGGAGTGAATCAGGAAAGCTCTTGTTTTGTGTAATTTGTGTGCGTGTCTGTCTGTCTGTGTGTCTGTGTCTTTTTTCCTTATCTAATTTCATCTGTGAGAGACCGTCCCTAGAGAACAAGAGAAGAGAGAACCAATTATATCCAGAGGCTGGTTTCTCCAAAATGAAGGCATCTGTTCCATGCCAATGACTTCCACATGGAAGAAAAACAGAACTTTGAAGGCATCTGTGTTCCTGGTTGACAGTCACAGATCTTAGGGTTTACTGTAATTGCCCAGCTGCAAACATGATTTGGTTGCTGCTGTTGTTGTCAGCTGATCTCATCACACACAAAAAAGAAGAAAGCTTAAGTCTTCTTTAAAAAAAAAAATCAGTTCCTCTATAGTATCCTGACACTTCTTTCCCTTTTGATGAAGGTGTCTTTAATGGTGCACTTGATTTTCTTGGTAGAAATTAGTTGTAATGAGTGTCTTAATAAATACGTGAAATTATTTTATTGTGCAAGTTTTCTACTAGATATATTATTTTTAGGTAAAATTATTAGTATAAGGTGTTCATTTCTTACCAGAATTCAGTGTGGTATTTTATAGGCGTTATTCAGAGACTAATGTGGTTCACCAACTGCTTAATCCTGAATCTGACCTTTTTCAGATAAACAGTCCCATTGAAAACAATGGGACTGCTCTCCTGAATAAGGGCCCTGGGATTGCATATGGAATTCATATGGCAGAAATAACTAATGTGATTTTCATAATTCAAATCACATCACTTTCAATGAGAGCTAACACTTTATAAAAGAAAAAATATATAATGCAATGTACTGGTGGTTCAGAACCGTGCTATACTGTAATGGGCCTTTATGTATATGACATTATGACACCTTCTGACATTTTCAGTCATATACACCTCTACCCCAATATAACGCGACCTGATATAACACGAATTCGGATATAACGCGGTAAAGCAGCACTCGGGGGGGGGGAGAGAAGACTGCGCACTCCGGTGGATCAAAACAAGTTTGATATAACGCGGTTTCACTATAACGTGGTAAGATTTTTTGGCTCCAAGGACAGCATTATATCGGGGTAGAGGTGTACTTGAACTCATATACACAAAACTCCTGCTACTCTTCACTGTTAAAAACTGAAGAAATAGCTAACAAAAGCTTTATCAAGGGCAGCTAGCTTCAGGCAGACATGTCCATTTTGAAATATCAAGACCCTTATCAATTCTCCAAAGGCAGACAACTCAGCACTAAAGCTCACTTTAGGATCTAAGGACACTAATAGTGTAGTTGCAATGAAAATAGTCAAAACTTGATTATCGTAAGTATAAAATATATTTACATACTGTAACCTACACTTATCATATAATTAAGGATCATGGCTCCAGGAAATGTTTAAAGCACCAGGGAAGAAATGTTCCTTCCTTTCCTTCAAGATGTTCTTACAGTCCTGGAACAAAAAATTCCACCTGTCCTATATGATGGAAGCGCCTTGCTTTGTCTTTCTTCCTTACTTTCAACAGGATCTCTGTGTTATTCAATGGAATCCACTCTCCAGGACAGATGGAATTTTAAGGCCTGATCTTGATCCTTTGAACTCAATAGCAAAACCTCCCATGGACATCCATAGCCCTTAAGTCTCAAAGATTGTAATTCTGCAATCCGTTAGAGCATGTCTTACTCGAAAGTACTTTTAATGCACTTTCATGTAATGGTTGGAACCCTGGCCCCACTGAAGTCAATGGAAGTCCCCCAAAATGTATAAGCACACATTACTATATGAACATACATTCTCTATCACCCATATTTAATTCCTTAACACCACATGCAGTGCAGCATGAACAATTCAGTAGGGATGGATCACTTATTTTCCATTAAGACCTGAGCTAATGACTTATCCCCACCTAACCTAAGAAAGATGAGAATTCATGTTACAAATTTGTTTCTCATCTGGGGACAAATTTGGATCTAGTCTCAAAATGAATCCAGCAGGATACTGGTAACAGCACAGGGCTGAGGTGGGAGGAAGGAGACAATGGAGACTACCTCCAAAGCAAAGCAAGAGCATTTAGACGTTTTCTGGAAGAACACATTTTGACTGGAGAAGAAGGTTACAACGCCAAAGACATAAACATTGTAACTTTGGCACCAGTATATTCTTTGTTTAACCTTTGTTTCTTTCCAGTGATGTTTGTTCATCATTGTTCACATAGAGCATGTATAAAAATCAAAAATAAAGCAGTGTGTAGTCACTGGTAGGATGTTATCCTTGCTCACCTTCACTTTGCTTTGGCACTGGGTTCAGCATGAGTTTCCAACATTAAATGGTTTGCTGATGGTCTTTTCAAATAATGAATAGCATGGTCTTGAAACAGCCCTGGCTTAATGTTTCCTAAGAGTCTGTGATTCTGCTAATTAAACCCCTTTCTACAACATTCCTCTTAAATACTTTTAACAATGCCATCATTAAAAAAAACAAACCCTAACATCCTGGCACCACTATTCTTTGACAGCACCCCCTGCCCCCCAGGTGCCATTATCCATAAACTTATTGGCAGCACTCTCAGGTTTCTGGCATCAGTATGCCTTAATCTCTTTGGCAGCAAACTCCACCTGGATGTCACTGGAACTGCTCTCCCTTAATCTCTGTTGGAGCACTTTTCCCAAATATCCTTTGCCATAGTATCATTCTGTCTCTTTTGAAGCATTCTAATTATCTCATTTTCTGGCTACAGTTGCCCTCTATCTTGCTGGCAATGCTCAGATTGGTCTATGGCACCTCTCTTCATGAAGTTGTCCAGCAGAAGTGTTCAAGAATATTATTTTAACATTTAATAAGAGAAATTTATGACAATATCTTTGAGTGGCTAACTGGTATAAACATGTCCCATGGTTTGAAATTTTATTTTATTTTATCCTACTGATATGACTGAGCTAGTGGGGAGGAAAAATATGGTGGCAAAGTCTTAACCACTTTGATTCTCAACAACACAACACTGTAAGCCTTGGAGTTACTAGAAGCCACAGACAAGTTTACTCAATATTCCAGCTTGTCATGATGAAACGTTGAAACAGCAGTCTGATCCCGCTGCTCCCAGGCAAATGAGGGAATGATACACAGAAAACAGAGTATTCAGCCAGAGAATCCATTGTGGAAAGTCTTTTGACCTAGCGAATCGAAACATGACATTTGAACCACCACCTAGGGAGGCGACTGTGTGGTCATCATCAGTCAGGCAAGAAATGTAGTCTATAGCTCTTCAAATAAAATGAATCACAAAGGGAACCTGCTTGGTGGTAATGACTAGTACTTATGCAAATTGCATATCAACACCCAGCTAGGCAGACATATTATAGCCTTCTGCAGCTACTGAACTAACTATGGGTCTTGTACAACAGATTTTGCTCATGCAGCCACCTCTCTAGGTGGTGGTCAAAATTCCTGGTTTCTACGCTCAGAATGGCTCTTTCATAAATGAACTAATATTTTTTATTTTGTCACTGGAAGTAAAAAAAATTACATGCCACAGTTTGTGTATTAATTCCCCTCCACTAGGTGGAATCTTATCTTTTTCTAGATAAAAAATAGCAGCTTAATTATCAAAAGTAGCTATTATCACCTACCATGTTTTCTTTGTGGTGATTCATTTTATCTTACAAGCCACAATCTTACCTAACTAAAGAAGTGCTGTTAGATCAGCCGCCTTCTTGACATAAAAGAAGAAATCATTAAGCACCTCATGACGTGAAGAGTGTACTGTTAATGTACTGCAATATGGAAGACTGCAATAATACTGCTGTTACAACACTGCTGTATTTTTCTATTTGTAGGGGCCTTGTATCTCAGCATAACCTTGAATGATGATGAATTTTCAAGGCAGAAGATAGAAAAATGGAAACAGAGAACTATATTTTTAATAAATCAGTAAAATAAATATCATGCATCACTTGGACAATTATAAAAACAGACAGTTGGTGAATTTCGTTAACATTCTTGATAAGAGCATATAATACCTTGCATATCTATGATGCCTTTTATCCTGAAGTATCACAAACTGCCTTACAAAAACTGAAATTTGCACAACATAAAAGGATTATTTCACCTACCATTGGTGGAGTGAAATGGAGCAACTGTTTAACAGTGTACAGCAACACTACACAACATTTTAGGGCAGAAAGTGAAGGAATTCTGTTGAAATTGTTGTGAAAATGTTGATATCGTTGCCAATTAATCTAATGGTGTTAACACCCCCTACTGGTGTGAAAAGTACAATGTAATTTTATGTCTAGAAGAGTGAGCACCTTGGTTTTAAATCTTTTCTGAAAGACAGCACTTCCAGAAGCATACTAACCTGTGCCATTAGTTTAGTAAAGTCTCCAAGGGGAAGGTTCCATCAACTCAGTCAGCACTACCATTTCACTGTTACTTGGTCTTCCATCTAAATACTAACCAAGCCAGGCCTTAATTAGCTTATGAACTCTGACAGTATCAGATCACAGGCAGTAAAGCCAGCAGACCTTTTGTTTTCATGAGCTACCATTCTTCACTTCTTTGTCCTATGTATATAAATCCAACAGAAGATGGAATTTGATGAGGATTAGATCTGTTGCAGGTAGGGGATGGGAAGCGAGTTTTGTATTTAGCAGAATGTTTGTTTGTGTCAGGTGGAAGGTGTAAATGGCTGTTTAATTTAATTTTTGTTTTTGTAATGTGTGTCAGCGGTACCTAGAGCTTTTAATAAGTGCCCCTTTTTATATTTGTAGAAATCTAAAAATAAATAAATATCAATCTCTTTCAGTTAACGTAAGTGAGTGTGTGTACCTGCATGCCCACACTCACATGAGTACAAGTTATAAAGAAAACATGCAGCAGACATTCACTCAGACTCACACAAACACTAACCTCACACAAAATCTGGTCAGTATTTAATTTTCAGTGTATCTAATTTTCTTTAATCTGTCTTTTTGTTTAACTGTGAGTGTTCTCAAGCAAATATTTAAGATGCAAAAAAATTATGATCAGATTTATTTCTTTAACTGTATTTGTTCATGTGGTATTTGGTGTGTTTACCTATAAAACAAAGTAGCTTTAACCATAAAATAAGGAACTAGAACCTAGGGCAGCACTGGGTTTTAATTTTTGCAGATTTTTTAACGTCACTTTGTGACCCTGGGTGATTCACTTCAATCTCACAGTCAAATATAAGTGTAAAACCAAACTGGAGCAAAAACAAGACCCTTCCTCCCATGTATCCATGATGCCAAGGAACTGAGCTCCTGGCTAAAAGATCAGAATTCAGCAACTAAAACCCATTTTAAGATTAAAACCAGGAGGAGGCATGTATCCTTCTCTGTGGCAGATAATTTGTTGTGTTGTGCTTACTATGAAATAAAGAAGTAAATGAAATATCTCATTCAGTACAGCATATATTTGCATATACTATTTGTGTATTTGTACATATACCCAAATAAGTGTAGTACAAAAGAGAGCTTTTGTAGGTACCACAGTGAATTACTACTTCTTTATTAAGACTCATAATTAAAATAAAAAACAAACAATCCCCTCACCACTTTATTAGCTCAAAAAAGGGAATACTTTTCCCTAGAAACATATCTGATAAAATGCTCACCCCTTCCTGCCTCTCCCCACCACAAAAAAAAACAAAAAACCACCACCAATGTGGTGCTTTCCATGTTCATAAAACTCACTTGATTAGCAGCACTACAGAAGCGAACATTTTTGTATGTAAGCACTCAAGCATAATTTAATGATTTTATTTAAGCATGGAAAAAGTTGCACTGAAAGCCCCATTAACTAAAACATCCTTGATTAGCTTAAACTTAGATTTGCAGGTATAAGAAGAGTGAAATAAGCCAAAGAATGCTCTTTGATCTCTAGAATATCCTTAACTTTACATAAGACATCTTGACAATAAGTAAAAGCTATATTGTTGGAACAGATAAGCAATCAATAATTATGTCTTAAGGGTTTTTTTTGTTTTATAAAATTTATTCCCCAAGTTAAATCTTTTAAACACTATACTGATATTTGGCTACCAATACCATTTTTATAGTCCAACAAGATAAAGTCCTAATTGAATAATACCATTTTATCTGCATAAGATAAAATTTCCAATAAACAAAAATGCACATTAGGCAGGAGATTTTTCAGAATAGTTTTTTTTTTAAATAACCCACTTGCATTAACAAAAGATTGCAGTGGCTTCCAAATTATAGGGTGTTATTTTTAGTGGAAGTAGTTCAATATTCATATTGGAGCAGATGTAGCAGTTTAACAAAACAGCTCTTCAAATCCAGCACAAATTGAAAACAGGAAAACTGATTGCATTTTCTCTTATCACTTTCCTTTTCTGAATTGACACTTTTGGCCTTCTGAAAATTTACACATGGCTTTCATCTCAACAGCACCTGCTGATCAAACAGAAACCTAACATTTTCATGAAAATGGTATAAAGGACTAGTTTTCTTCTTACCATCTTTAAGGGCATCTGCAGGCCACTTGATGGCAACAATTGTTGTGTTGATGGCACACACAGAATACATTTTATATTTTCATTAAATTTACCTTTTAAAATGAGTAAAATCACGAATGGCTCTTTCATATTAGCTCTCAGTTGGTTTTAAATTAATTTCTGCCTCAATGTCTCCCTGACACTGATGGATTTCATTCTTCGGGAAAATTTGGCAGAATATCTAAAAGATTTTGAAACAATAAGGAATAGCATATATTTTGTGGTCATGAGGTCATTACAAATACTTAGATAACTCTATATACATGTACAGATGTATGCATACATATAAATATGCACATACAATATTATTTATAGTGGGTGAAAAGAAGAAATATTTAATACCATAATATTCTTTCTGTATATAACCCCCTCTGCTCTACCCTAAGGCAACAATGGGCAGGGGGAGACAAACAACTCATTTTAAAGTTGTCTTTTGTTTTCTTACACAATCTACATATCAGGTGTAGGTCTGGCAGGTGCTTTAGCTACCAAGGCTGTGGTGAACAGATGTCATCATAGATGAATATGGTAAATTACCCAATCAGCCATTCAGTTCAAATATACTTGTGTGCTTGATGCAAAAGTTTGAAATATCCGGACTTGTATATAAAATATGAAACAAAGTATGTTATTATCCTTTCTGCTTCTGATCTGGTAAACTCTGAAGTGCAGCAGCAGGTAGTAAGGTCCTTCTTCCCTTCTGCATAATTCTTAGTGTAATTAAAGATCCTTCTTAAACCTGCTATGTGTCAGTTTTTTAACTGATAGAGCCCTAACCCTTCTGAAGTACTCTGCTACCATCCATTACCATTCTGCTTCAGTGATAAGGTAACCTGACGGCAGAGATGACATACAGTAATATATGTGCCACTCTAGCCAGTTGGTTTGTGAATTTCAGTGTTTCATCATGCTCACTGAGGCAATCACAAACCTGAAATGTCAATACGTTCAGTCAATGGAAGTAAAATAATGAGACTCTATTGTCTTACCCTATCGATCTGCTGCTGTCAACAAGGATACATGCTCCCCTGGCTTTAAACAAATTTTAATTAGGCTTTTAGTTACTGGATCATATCTATCTATCTATGCAAACATTTCACAAAGTGATGCAGCAACAGAAATATTTTAAACTTTTATATACATTTTCAATGACCAATTGTTGATTTTTGTTTCAAAAATAACTCCTTCTAAGGAGATTTTAAAAAGAGCACACAGAGAGAGAGAGAGAGAGAGAGAGAGTTTGCATTCATGCCTACATCAGGTAATTTTAAACTGATGGAGAATTCTCTTAAGTTAACCAAAACTATCAAACTTCTAAATATATGGATTTTCTCTAAAAGGAATGGCATTCATCTTTAGCACGCTACAAGTTGAGATGTCTCCAATAAAACAATTTGGACGGTTGAAAAAAATATTACAAAAATTAGTGTTTCCTATTAAAAATGCGGATGGTAACAATTATCTATCCCTCTTCCTCCCAAGAAAGCCGCACTTGGAGTACAAACAAAAATCTCACATGTCTGATTTAACCCCCACCCCTCCCCGGGATGTTATTTGTTGTTTTGGTGTAGTGGACCCCCCCCCCCATAAAAAAAATCAGTGTGCACTTACAGAAACTCGGCTCTCCTTTCCAGCATACCAAGGGCGTGAGGGGGGTGAGTAAGTGGGAGATAAAAACACGGCAGCAGTCCCTCAAAATCAATCAAAAGCCTCAGCAGCTCTCTCCCTAAAGAGAGCCTATTTTCTACCCATTCTCACCTAATAAAATAGCTAATCAAGTCGTTATGCCGCTTACTTGCCGCCCCCATCTAAGGGCCTTCAAAGCTTAAACGCTGCCGCGGCGGCGCGCGGCCGCAGGCAGCGCGCTAAGTGTAGTCAAAGCGCCAGCGCGCGCTGGGAGAAAACTCTCCCAGCGCTGTCTCTCTCAGCTCCCTGGGAATAATGGGGAGCGCGCTGCGCGCGCGGCTCCAGCGCTGGGCTGATTACACTGGCGCTTTGTAGCGCCGCAATTTGCAGCGCTGCAGAGGGTGTGTTTTCACACCCTGCTGCAGCGCTGCAAATTTGTAAGTGTAGCCAAGCCCTAATGGTTTTAAAGTCTAGGCGAGGCATCGTCTATTGTTCCCCACAGCCCCCTCTCCCAGGGTGTCTCGCGCTTGCCGAAGCCCGGCCAGCCGGGGCCAAAGGAAACCCACGGAGAGACCGGGGGGCTCATCTCACCTTCGCCAGTCCGGGCTGAGCAGCGGAGGGGCTGGGCGAGAGCGCCCGGGCCAGGGCTGCCGCCTCCTAACCCCGCACAACAAAAGGCAGATCCCTTCCCTCGCCGGGCTAATCTCGCCGGGTAAACTCTCCGCCAGCTACGAGGAGAAGATAAGAGGTTACATCTTCACTTCGCCGGGAGCCTATCGACTTCGGCATCGTTACAGAGCGGGGGGGGGAGCCTCCCCCCGCGCCTGGAGATTACCTTCTGGCGGGGGAGGGCACCGGCCAGGGCTGTGTAGCCATTAGACACACATCGCCGCCGCTTATCGGAGGTAAAAGGCTTGTCAGGGGGGCACTATTGTGTGTGTGCGAGCGAGAGCCAGGCAGCGTGCGGCCGGGTGATTACGGTATCAGCGCGGCCCAGCTGGAGGCAGGGAAAGCCGCCGCCGCCGCCACTGGGGGAGGGGGGGCGACACCCACAGGGAGCTGCTCCTCCCGGGGGGCCCCACGCCCCGCACAGGAGACGACTCCCCCACCCACCCACCCACCCACCCAGCCAGCATCAGAGGGGCAGCTGCCTGGGCCACAGGCCTCCTAGTTGGCAATGCAAGAGCCATCGGCTGAAGGCCAGGCCCTCTCCCGGGCTGGCTGGAGAAAGGTCACTTTTCTTTGGGGTGGGGGTAGACTTCTCTCCCCGCCTCTCCCAAGTTCCAGTCACTCCTCATTTGGAGAGGGGAGGCAGGTGGCCCTGAGAGAAGGGGCTCCCTCCTTTTGAATGCTCCGGCAGGTTTCAAAGTCTCTCCCTCTGTCTGTCAGCCCTACTTCAGCCCAGCAGGAGGATCTCCTGCCTCGGCTGCTGAAACCCTCCTCATTCAAACTGCCCCACCCTGAGGCAGCCCAGAACCGGCCCAGCAGACCAAAGTGCCTTCCCTACTCAGACCTATATAGATCGCACTCATCTAGCTAACCCAGAGTGGGAGCTCTCCACCACAGAAAGCAGCTGTGATTTGTGAGTTCATTTGTAACTGCTGGAAGTTCTCTTTCTCTCTGGTCCTACCATGCAAGTAGGAGAAAAGCTAAAGTACCAGTGTAGCCCTTGAATACTTTTATTTATTTGTTTTTATGGTTCCCAGTTTGTTTGGGGAGTATCCAGATATAGCGGGTAGGCACTGTTATGTGGCTACAGCTCAGCACAGGAAAATGGTGAACTAGACCACATCCGATAGCAAACAGATTGGTTTCTTTAAAGATATACATCCATGGTTCATTTTATTTTTTAAAAAGCTGATTGGATGAATCCAAGAGGCTATGTGGTTAGGTATTGGAAGGAAAGGCTGTACGAGCCACAAATGGAAGGGGCCAGCAGAATCAGTGTACCAAGAGCAGGTTGTTACTTTAATCTTGAAATCTAAAAGTAAAACAGTTCTCTCTCTGATAACAATTTATTTTTAAGGAAGTTTTGCTTCTCTTGAATGTCTGTGGAGCAACGAAGTGAAGGCTGAGATCAGGACAATGGCAGCACACACAGTGGAGAGGCAGGCATTGTTTAGCGATGCGCCCCTTCCAAAATCACCAGGCCAAAATAGCAGAGTTTTTCCACAAGAAAAGAAATAAAGGGAATTTGACACGTAATACAAAGTCAAAGCAGACCTTAGATGGGGAGGGGGGGGGGGAAAGAACCTGTGTGTGTGAAAATTGTGTCATTGCAATGAATGTCAGATAAAAAGGGGTCTGTCACAAATCCTCCACTAATCCAATAATGTGAAAACCTCTTGGTATCACTGAGACATAGCACAAGGTAAATTTTTTTTATTCTTCATAAACCGCTGCAACTATATAGTTAGTCCTAGAAAGACAGTGATTTGGAAAATTTTCCTAATACAAGGGGCATTTGACTTTTAACAAGATAATCTATGGATTTTACATATCTAATTTAACACCTGATTCTTTAGACAGTTTGTTTTCTACTCTCAAAAAGAACCACCTTTCCCCACCTTCTATAGTTGTCAGTTATGTGTTAGAAATAATCACACAAGTCATATTGAAAGAAAAGTTAGTCAATACATTTGAAGCATAGCTTTTTTGCAGTTAATGATACAGTCTGTGCAATTTTAGTGGAAGTACATTTAATTAACTCAATATGCAAGGTATCACTTCACTTTCTTCCCACAGATGTTCTCTCAAAATATTATCTAAAAACAGGGGATGCTCTATTTATTTTAGAAATTTTAGGGTTTTTTTTCCTGCAATATTATATCATGAACTAAATTAAGATCTGTCAAACCCTTATTTTCCAGAGTTACTATATATGCCTCAGATGTACACTGACATTTCTGGCAAAGAGTTTCTCTATAAGAGAGGCACAGTTCTCTAGTGATAAAAATCGAGGATCCTTTCTAAAGCAAATAATTTGCTGTGAATACACTCAGTTAAAAATAAAGCAGCGTATGGGAATATGATCAGAGTACAAATGTATAACAGAAGCAGCGTTCCATAATCACAGCTGTCTCAAAGTCCAAGCTGGAGGCTAAAAATCTTAATTTCAACTGACTGTTTCTTAATAATGGGTTACCTTCCCACAAAGCATAAAGTCCATCTGCCCCTGGCAGATAAGTTTTGAAGCATTAAAATAGATAAAAATCTAACATTTTCTTTTTTTGCATTGAATATGTGAATTCTAGCATGCTATAATGTGAGAATTCCAACATATGACCATTATAGCATAATATCTCATTGCTCAGCTTGTCATTACTTCACTTGTAATTCTTATGTTAATTATGTTCATAATTACTATAAACAGATGTGGTAGAAATTCATGTGACCTTTTACTGCAGAATGCTTTTCTCACTCCTTTCACTTTATTTTAGCACTTATATGAAACCAAATGAAAGAAAAAGCAATTTTGACATGCTATGTATGTACCTATTTTAAATTAAACATATTTTTTTCTAATATTCTTCAGTCAGAGGACCTTCTATATGCCAGTACAATGAAATGAGAATTAAATGTAAAGTCTGTCCTGATATATATGTTTAAAACCTGTGATTAAAATGAATATTTTTACTAAATTGAGCTAAACCCGTAACTGAAGCCTAGAATATAAATGGAGTGTTGCATCTTTATTCAGGACCTTTGTTAATGCAGCAGTATTCTGCTTCACAACTACAAGTACATGACAGACATACAGCAATTTATTTTACTCACAACCCAACCATCACCCTCTGTACATAAACCACATTTACAATAAAATCACTATGGATTTCATTAGCAGAAAGCCTACTCAAATTTCATTTCTTTGCCCCTAATCTATAATTAGTGTGGACAGACAGGTGCAAGCCCTTCTCTTATACAGATGGCTACTGGAAATGGTGCAAAGTAGCTCCTTCTGTTTAAACAACACACAGATAACCTGCTCTGCTCTTATCACTTACAATTACCTCCATTATACTGAACTAATGTTTACTTTAATAACATGTCCACTGTTCTCTAAACACTATTTGGAAACTTTTATATCAATGGCAGAAAAAAATGAAGATGTAAGTCAATGTCTTTCAGATTAAAAGTAATCATTTTGTTTTGAAATCAAGTTCCTCTTTTTAAGGATAACTTTATTTTTCATTTGATTTTACAGCTACTGGTCATTTTGTTTAACATGCAAAATCATGAGAGCTTTTTTCTGAGAGCTGTATGCTTCCATATATTAAGATAGACTAAGCCAGTATCAAGTAAACAAGAGCAGAATAGCTATAGTTTTAAAACATCTTTAAACTGTAACATTTAATGTAAACAGTGCAAGCAGGATTATGTTAAAGTTTAGTTTTGAAACTTGTATATTGTTTGAACATTTAATCTCCCTAAACCTTTCATTTTATCAGATTTGTGAATATGAAAGGAGACTAAGAAATTTCAAAGGCTGTTCTTTTAAAAAATTAGTTTACACTTTTTAATACTGATACTATTTTCAGTGCTAGTACTTCTCTAAACTCTTACAAATATCTTTAGCTAGTTACTAATTAAAGGCTATGTGAAACATACAGGACATTGCTAACTACCCCTCTACAAGTTTTTGAATGAGCCAGATTTTAAAGGAATTCCCTCTACATGCCTTTAACCAAACCATGAGAATAATCTTTACACAACAGCAAGTACATGTGTTATTTAAGTTGGTAAATTGTATGCAAAGATCAAGATGCCTCAAGTTCCTACAAAACAAATAAAAGCTTTTAAAATAAAATTGTGGAGCCCCCCATCCCCAAAACAGCCCACTAATATACTTTTTAATTAGCTAAAGATTTAACAGTAATTGACTGTAGCAAGTGGATTTGAAAGATGAAAATGACAATTGTAACTGCCTTCCCCCTCATCCCCACTACAAATACTGCAGATGCCTATTTTTCCAAAGTGCCTGGCTATGAGGAGCTGTGTAGTCTGCATAGAACCTCAGTGAAGCAGGCTTTGCATTCAATGCCTGTCAGATGAAGTTCAGTTCAGAGAAGTGAGAAACAGGATTTGACAGGGAAGAATGCGTGGAGCTGACTAGCCATTGACTGACCAGCACTCCAGGTGGAGCTTACCCCCGCCAAACCAATACTTTTAGCATCAAACTCCATGTACACACAGGCATACACCAAGCTAAGTATACACAGATGAGACACAGTGTGATGACTTTGGCAAAAATTTGAGTCAACATTAAAGTGGTCAAAAATGGCAGAAGGCAATGTTTTAAAAAAGATTTTGGAAAGTATTTAAAAGCTTGAAGCCTTTGAAGAAAAACAACTTGTGCAGCAGTTGCCAGCAAACAGTGACCTAACACTGCTGTCTGCATTCCATTACAAACAGAATGTTTTTTGTCTGTTAGACCATTCTAATAGTTTAGAAACGAAGTAGTGTTAGGTATTATTGAAAGCATTAAAGCTGAGCTCCATAAGGAGCAGTGCTGTGTTAAATACTCCTTGTCTGGTTTCAGCTTACCAGATATTGACAATTTTTTTTTACTTGTCCATTGTATAAGTGAACTTTATATTGTGGTGAGGAAAAAAACCTGATGCATGAACCAGAGTAACAATGATTACATTACAGGCTCAAACCTGATAAGCTGATCAGAAAAGTTCTCAATAATCAAATAAGATAGCTGCCTAATTAAAAGGCTTAATAGTGAGACAGCAAGATAGCTACATTATTTATATGACCTATTATACAATAGGATGTTTATACTGTAAGCCATTTTCAGATAATTTTTCTTAGTATTTTTTTAAGTGGGAACCCCAGAAATACCTGGTGCTAAAAACAGAACATATAAACAAGGCAGCTGAACTTTAATAGTCACTCAAGCACAAGGAAATTCCCTGATCATATTGGATTTCCTAAGGAAATCAGCCCGGAACAAACTGAATGAGTTTTCAGACTTCCACTGAAAAGGTCAAGCATCAGCTTTAACAACCATTAGAAACCAGTTTCACTATTACTCTGTCATCCAGATTCACTAGAACTGTTAATGCCAAGCCAGATCAGAAGATCGGGATAATAGAATTAAAAGCTACAAAAGTCTACAAATGTCTCTCATCTAGGTTAGAATAAACCTCTTGCCTCATACTGTTTTTATTAATCATAACAAAACCGCTTATTTAAACTTTCCATTGCATTCTGTCAGGATGTGGAACTGGAGGAGAAGGGGATACATCCTGCATACAGAAGTATTCAGAAAACGACATTCACTTCTAACTCTAACATACTTTTTTAGAAATACAATAATGTTTCTAGCTAGATATCAAAAGAAAAGATTTTTTAAAAATCCTTCAAAATTTGTGCAGGTGTTAAATTAAGTTTTAAAATAGTCAAAACAGATTAAAGTTAGTCCAAAACTGGGGGAAAAATATATCCTGCTTTGGTCAGCAACTCAGACCACCATCAGTGGATAAATCAATTTGCAGCAGCTGTGGACAGCCATTTAAGTCCGGGGCCTGAACAGATTAATTAGGGGAAGCGATGTTAAAAGTTAAAGGGGTCAGAGTTACATTAAGTACATGAATTTTTTGCTGGAGCAAACCCCTTGTACTACATTCCAGAATACATCCTCTTGGTTAGTCAAGGGTATGCCTGTAGCCTAATATTTGGCAAGGCAACTTCATTTTCAATATTTTTGCAGGTAGATTACTTTTAGGGAGTATATACCTAGCTTCACCCAAATATTGTAGATCATGCCAAACTAGTAGTGATTTTTTGCATCACATTGTGTCTTTACATATTGTGTATTTTGTACACATTATTAAATATTTGCCATAACTTTAAAGTCTGTATACTACCAGAACAAATACAGTGTTTTCAATTTTGTCATATTTTACAATAGGAAACTTGACTAGTTTTTTATGGAAAATGTGTTATGTACTATTTTACCAGAATCCCACATTTGAATGCTTTATGTACACAATCTGCATCTTTAGCCCTACATGAGAAGGATGAACTGGATAAAATAATAGGTCTTTTCCATATCTACATTTTATGATTCTATACAATTCAAAGACAGCAGATGTAAATGGACAGTCTCTGGGATTTTAACATACCCTTCATCTGGCAAGAAGATGGTATGATGCCGATCCTTGACAGGGTTGCTAAACACTAGTAATAACCCTTCGTGTTCTTAATATGATTCTAAAGCACTGAATGTTGATACTCCTTCACCATTTAATCTGGTGATGTTCACCACTGCTGCAAATCGATTCATCCCCCGATAACGACTGGGACTCCGGACTAAAAATAGCTAGAGAGGAACTTTTTGGTGGGGGCGTGTGAGGATGTTTTAATCTGTCTTTACCTTCTCCCGCTCCTTGTTTAAACTTCTGACTAAGTTTAGAAGATAACATTCTGCCTCTTTTTTGATGGAAAACATTTCAGTATGTATCACTATATTCCCCTTTGTTTCTTTATAAAATTCGGAATGACAGGAAGGTACATTTCACTGTCAATTACCGTATAATAATAGAGTCGCCTCATCGGGGATGCCACAGTTAAGGTTGCAAGGCCCTTTCCAGACTAAACCATGTATTGGACCCCTTAAAACTTTGTCACTAGTGAAGGGACTCGAACGCACCAAAAGTCAAAGGCTCATCTAACAAATTCGCTTCTGGGTTCTGCAGTCTTTGATCTCCTTTCTTGAAAGCTAAATAATGAATTACTGGAATCAAACCTTTTGAATCAGATTCAAGATTATCAGAGTAAAACTGTTGCAACTTTAGAAATGCAACATATAATGCTGCCGCATCGTTTTAGGAAGCGGATAAATTTTCAAGCTTGCCAAGCAATTCAATACGATGTGCGCTCCTGAAATATTTCTTGCAAAACAGCCAGTAGTGATGTTGCCAACACTACATAATCCGACTATTGTAACAGGGGGTGGGGGGGAGAAAAATGACCCGAAATATTTCAGGCATTCCAGATCACACTGGCTAGCGCTGTGATCGTGCAAGAAAAAAAGCAGATTCTAAAACGAGACAAACACTATGGCACGGAAGATGACAATGAAACTTGCTTGACATGCTAATTTCCCTGCAAAAGTGGGTGCTTTCCCCCCTGCACTCTGAAGAGTTATTAGTACAGGATTGTGCGCGGGGCTGTTGGTTTGTATGTGCGTGCAATTCTAACCCTGCAGCGTCGCCCCGAGTGGGGTAGTTACAGCCGAGAGCCCCTTAGTCAGACCGATCCTAAAACCAATCCTACAAGGGAGAGGCAAAGAACGGGGAGCTCGACTCCCTACCCCCACCCCGGGATCCGGGCCCGGGGCTGCACGCCCCTTCTCGGTACTTACACTGAAAAGGACCGGAGAGTCCCACCATTCGCCACAGGCTGTGAGCTGAAAATAAAAGTTCCCGTCCTCCTTGGGGGAGAGCCGCCAGCCCAGGCTGCTGGAGGGCAGAGGGAGTGGGAGAGGGAAATGCAGTGCAATGCAGCTTCCCTTCCAGTCCAGCTGATCCACGTCCACAAAAAGTCAACACGAGCCGAAAAGGAACTCCAGCCGCTTTTCAAAGGGGGAGCAGTGCGAGAGAGACGACTGGGTCCAGATGAAAGGAGCAAGAACCACAAATAAAACAAAGTAATGCCCAGGTCCCTTTCTGTTGCTGCTGCAGACCAATGCGATCTGGAGTATAGGGAAATGCTACTGTCAGTGGTGGTGTCTCTGTCTGTCTCTCTCTAAGACGGCGATGCATAGATTTGCAGGACTGCCTTGTGTCTGCCTTGGAAGAGAAGCTCCATGCAATGTCTGTGCAGATCCGCCCGCAGAAAGACTCCGCTGTGTCTGTGTCTCTCCCTCTGCTACCAGCCACCTCTAAAGTCAAACAGCATACTGCAAGCAGCCGGCCTGGCTCAGCTACCCAGGTGCAGGGGGGGAGGGCTTAAAGCAGTGGGAGGTGATAGAGGTAGGAGACATCTGTGTCGTGAGGAGGTTAGTGAGGGTCAAGTATATGTTAACAATAGGCAAGCACAGTCCCTCTTGGGCAGTCTGCCTACTCTTTCTTTCTGTCTCTCTCTTTTACTGGGTGGACATGTAACTTGCTCCCTAATGATGCCTTCCCAAGGCTGCCTGCTTTAAGAGTCCAGACTGCCCTGCAGTAACCCAAGACAAACACTTTCCCTAGCCATCTGGAGAGCTCCTGGCTTCTCTGCCTGTATCTCATCACTGTCTGAAGAGACAGCACTGCTAGAAATCAAGCCACTCTCAGATCTACTCTCTAATCCCCTTCTGTTAGCTGATTTTCAGTCAGACTATTTGCTTTCGCATTAGTTAATAGCCTTAGAGAAAACAATTATCATTCTCTTTTTCCCTTTGTTTTTCACTCCAGAAAGCGTACAGTATTGAGGAAGGCCTCTTTCTCTTTTTAAGAAATATATGGTCTTTCATGTCTTGCAAAACCCATGTGGGGATTCTAGATTCTTCCAAGAGTAAAAACATAATCATAACCAACTCAGCAGTGAAAATGAATTACAATATTCTACAATTAAGCAATACTAGAATATTAAAAAAAACATGAAAGTCAAATGTTGGATAAACATTTAAAAGAGCATGTATGAATTTGATGATGAATAAAATACTCAGCTTTTAATTTGCTGGGAAACAATATTACAGTATGACTCAAACTACAAAATACTTTTTTTTAATATCAATTTGACACTATTTGATTTACAGTATTATTCCTACTGCATCTACACCTGTGGCCTGAATCAATACAAAGAAGACATGTCTGTGAAGCACACATCTTTTCAAGTAAAAAAATCCATGCAATTACTAGATAGGCTGAGACTGTTCTGCAATGTGTTTAAATTAGAATTGTTGTGACTATTTGGAGGTTTTATTTAACATTCCCAAAATGTCTAATGTTAAGTAAATGTGTAATAACACCTGACAGAACACCTTGCCAATATGCAATATTTATTCCCATGTGCAGGAACTATGGCTCCTTACACACATGCAGACACTTACACACATGCTTAACTTTAAGCACATAAGTAGACCCACTGAAGTCAATTGAACTATTCACATGCTTAAAATTAAGCATGTGCATGTCTCCAGGATTGAAGACTATGATGATTATTAGTTTACTTCTGTGGTTAGCTTTTAACATTCCATAGGTTTATAAAATATGTTTATGTTTATAGTCTGGAGAAATCTGCCCTCTCCACTGATATAAAGAGGCCATGGAACTTTAATGGGCAGCTTGGTATTTGCTAATATGGGTTCAAATTCTACCTTGCTTTACACCCTGTTATAGTCAGTTGAGTTTCATGGAGCATAAATCAGGGTAGATCTTTCTCGTTGTGATTTCAATTTACAAAAAAACTGAATTGTAAAAATCTAGCATTGTTTTCTAAGTTTAAATGATTGTTTATTACAAACATCCCCTTCAAGTCAAAGATATTTGTAGACTTTTCCAACAGTACTCTTTACATTTTAAATGCAATCTAAAAGTAGAAAAATGTTACACAGTATGTATTGTAACATTATCTGGTGAAAACAATACTTTTTTGGGCATCTGTATTTCCAGGCATTAGTTAAGCTTCACAATGCTTGTGATGTAGGTAAATACTTTCATCCCCATTTTGCATGTGTGTGAACCGAGATGCAGATTAAGCAACTTGCCAAAGGTCACAGAGCAAGTCTGTGGCAGAGTTAAGAACTGAACCCAAGGGTCCTGACTCCCAGTTCATAACTTTAAAAAGTCACATCACTCCCTTCCTGTCAAATTTCATGCACATTCACTCTAAAAGATCAAAGTATTTAAATCTTTCAGCCACTTCCATATTAGAGGAAGGAGAAAGCAGAGGCCTGAGATTTATAATCTCCTCCTATCTCTACCAGCGACACAGTTAGCAATCTTGGTGCAAGTGACTTAACATTTCCAGACCTTGTATTCCCATTTGTAAACAGAGGAGAATATTTACAGTTACCACCATTTAAAAAGTCAACACTAACCATTATTGAATATTAGAGAGTCAAGGCAATGAGGTAATATCTTTTACTGGACCAACTTCTGTTGGTGAAAGAGACAAGCTTTTGAGCTTATACAGACCTGAAGAAGACGAGCTCTGTGTACGCTCAAAAGCTTGTCTTTCACCAACAGCAATTGGTCCAATAAAAGATATTACCTCACCCACCTTGACTGACATGGCTACAACAACACAGCAAACAAGTTATTGCATAGTATTTCTCAGTACTTAGACAGGGGAAAAGCCTGCTCACATAACCAGAGTGTGAGAAATGGTAACTTCTTAACAGTGACCACTATGCTTTCCTCAGAGTTGTGTTGTGAGAGTTAATCAATGTGGTTCTCAGATAAGAATCTGCAAGTGTAAAGTATTATTATAATACTACAAAGCTAATGAGTGAAGTATGGTCTCTTTCCTACTATTATTGTCAAAACTTTTTACATACACTGCAGAAAGAAGGTGCATGTTGTGATACTGGAAGGATAAACATTTTATTTGAAAATTATTTAAGATTTCAAAAATATTGGATCTTTTTTCATAGTAAGCCCCGACACTGCAAACACTTAAGCAAGTGAATAACTTTACACACAGGAGATTTTTGCTATGTTACAGTGAAAATGGCATGATTCAGCAATGTGTATTACCATGTGATATTACATGAGAGAAAGGTAGATAAAAGTACAGCTGCACATAGAAATCAAACTGTGAAATGCCTCACTAGGTCTTAGGAGTATGACCAATTTTTGGCCATACATAAAATTGATCATATGCTTACAGCTGAAATATGCTCAGTGTCAATATGTCAATACACATTTCACCTGTCTATGCAGCTTTCTATTCCTATCTAAAAAATATAGATAGATATTTTCCTTCTCACAATTGTCACCTCCCTCCAAATCTATTTAATATTTAGTTAACTTCTGGTTACTATCCAAGTATTTAACAATTCTTTTTGCCAAATACAGTTAATTTAAAAACCAAAATGTTAAGGCAGTTATGTGTTATAACATGTATTTTGGACCATACATAAATTAAGTTTATAATAGGCATACATTTTTGGTGAATTTGTTTCTTCATTGCAGTGCACTCTACTTCAAAAAGAGCTCAGTTTAGCTCCCACTTAAATGCATTGGAATTTTGACATTCATTTCAATGTGAGTGGGATTGGGCCCAGAGTGTATGTATCATGGGTTACTATAGTTGGTATGACAAGTACTTATTTTGATTGAGTATCATAGTAAATGGTCTGGTCAGAACGTTAAGCTAGACTCTTGATAGCTTTAACTTATGGACCTTTCCCTTAGTCACATTTTTCAATTTTTCCTCTAATTTACAAGTGTACTTTATATGTTAGGGTAGGCCACACTTCATTTTCATGTCATTCAGTTCTAGCACCTTTTGTAGGTCAGACATTACAGAGAAAGGAGACAGCTATATTATTTTCAATAACATTTATATATACTTTCTTTGGAAAAATCTATACAACCTCTCTATAATATGAACTACCTTAAGTCCTCCTTGATCATTGCATGGAAATGAGGCAGAGACATTGTCTGGTACATCCTGTGCTACACAAATCTTTCCAGCTAGGCCAGGATTCCACCAAGAGAGCTGAGGCAAAGAAGTGCACTGCTACAGGCTGGGCTGGGGACCGACTGGCTAAGTGGCAGTTCTGCAGGAAAGGACCTTGGGATTACAGTGTACAAGAAACTGGATATGAGTCATATTGGGCTGCATTAGTAGGAGCACTGCCAGCAGATTGAGGGAAGTGATTATTTCCCTCTATTCGGCACTGGTGAGGCCACATCTGGAGTATTGCATCCAGTTTTGGGCCGCCCACTACAGAAGGGATGTGGACAAATTGGAGAGAGGCCAGCGGAGGGCAACAAAAATGATTAGGGTCTGGGATACATGAGTTATGAGGAGAGGCTGAGGGAACTGGGATTGTTTAGTCTGCAGAAGAGAAGAGTGAGGGGGGATTTGATGGTAGCCTTCAACTACCTGAAGGGGGGTTCCAAAGAGGATGGAGCTAGGCTTTTCTCAGTGGTGGCAGATGACAGAACAAGGAGCAATGGTCTCAAGTTTCAGTGGGGGTGGTCTAGGTTGGATATTAGGAAAAACTATTTCACTAGGAGGGTGATGATGCACTGGAATGGGTTACCTAGGGAGTTAGTGGAATCTTCATCCTTAGAAGTTTTTAAGGCCTGGCTTGACAGAGCCCTGGCTGGGATGATTTATTTGGGGTTGATCCTGCTTTGAGCAAGGGGTTGGACTAGATGACCTCCTGAGGTCTCTTCCAACCCTAATCTTCTATGATTCTATGAACTACCGAATGCACTGATTTTCCACTGAGCAGGGATAAAATGTCCTCTAACCAGTGCTTACTGATAACAGCAGAAGATGTGCACTGGCTGAATTGATAGCCTGCCCCCTAATCTGAAAAGCATGCCCACTTGTACATGCTGCAAGGGTTGATGTTACCTGGACATTTCTCTATTCAGATCTTTACTATTTGCTTCTGAGGATGCCTGAAACTTGTTAGGCAAATTCCAAACAGAAAGAAGACACAGTACCTACCTTCAGGAGCTTGTAAGTTCCACTGATATACATTTTTACACCCTTCTTCTTGCACAGTAGATTTTTAGCCATATGTGTGTGTTGGTATTGAAGTCCATTTTTTATTCAGATACTAACTAGAATGTGTATATTGGAGCATTTGTACACCTCTGTTAGCCTCTTAGCAATATTAATAAACTTAAGATCATAAGAATGGCTATAGTGGGTCAGATAAATGGTTCATCTCGTCCAGTATCCGGTCTTCCGATAGTGACCAGTGCCAGATGCTTCAGAGAGAATGAACCAAACTGGGCAATTCTGAATGATCCATCCCCTGTCATCCAGTCACAGTTTCTAGCAGTTGGAGATTTAGGGACACCTGGAGCATGGGACTGTGTCCCTGACCTTCTTGGCTAACAACTTTCTTTTATATAGAGCATTTCATCTTGAAGGTCTCCAAAGCACTGTGTAGACCATGTACTCACAGCAACGAAGAAATGCAGACACTTCTTGGCTGACAACTAGCACACAACACAACAGCGTCGGGTGGGCATATGTTAGCTAAGATCGCAAAGGCAAATCCTAGGTGTTGTCGGTCAAGATTTGTGCATGATGGTTTTGTGACATTGTTAACTTGTTTTCTGTAAAATATGGCTGAGCCAATCAAACCTATTTTATTTTAAAAAAATGTAATGAGGGAACAGGCTACTGATTAAAGAGGCAGTATTAGAGAGAAACAATTGATATGAAAACTTGCTAGTCACACCGATGGTAAAAATATCCTTTCTATTTTAATCCATTTTATATGTGTTTTATTTGTATACATTCATTTTTGGTAGAAAGATTTTCCTACTTTATGAGAAAGAAAACCCAAAGTACATCACAATATAAATCTGGAATTCAACTTCTCCTCAAACAAATGCGAAAACAACAACAATTGAAATAATAAATTTTTGTTTCCATCAATGTCAAAGAGCAGGAAACATTTTGCTGTTGAGGTTCCTAGAAGCAATAAGTGCTATATTAGCTGCCACATAACACACATACACTTTCACACAGGATACCTTGTGTAATGGGAAAACCGTTGCCCTGACACACACATGCATACAGTTCCTTAACTTCCCCACCTGCTGGGCAGCCACCTGCAATAAACAATAGTGGCTTATTATAAGACAGTAATAAAATAAGCAGTCACAAAGCTGTTTACTTAAAGGAGACTAGAAGCCCCTCAAATGCTGAGCTGCAGGGAATGGAATTATTGCCTAGTTGGCAAAGGGGTGAGCTTTCTTGTGACAACCTGTGAAGGCCAACAATAACACCTCTAGAGCACTTGTATTCTAAATATGCCTACTGTTTAAGTATATACACCAACCATCTGTAATATATGTAGCTGAGTACAGCTACCGTAAAGTAATGAATCCAAGGTGTGTGATCTGTTCCAGGTTTTCCTTTGTATATGCACAGCCTCACAGTACTAGATTTGCTAGAAAGTATAGCGACATTTTGTATATGCAAAGGTAACAGCATAGCCCTCTTATCTATTGCAATGACATGTTGACAGTACATTATTCCAGTTACACATAAGTTTAAATTGGGACTATAAGTCTGTACTTCGCCGCTGGCTGTTACCAACCAATGCACTGTCCATACTTGCTTGTAGAAAATCTGGCTCATTTAGATATCATAAGTGATGTCCTTTTTTGGTATATCAAAATTCCCCATTTCCAGCTATAAATAAAAACAAATTGGCCTAGCTTGGAACTCTATTAATAACATGAACTTGGTATGATGTAATTGAAACCATACTTTCCATCGTCCCGAAGCTACTGATTCTTTTAGCTTAAGCTAAATAAATAAATATTTTAATTGCATTTCTCTGTATAACTTCTTTTAAAATAGAATATTTCTTAATGATAATTTTCATTCAAGTGATTACGTTTCCACATTCAGAGACATATGCATTTCCAACTCTTTCAATCTATTTCCATAAATATTCCAGCAACCCCCTGGAGCTTATTGGTATTCCAGTTACCTTCAAATTGTTCTTATAACTTCAGATTAATTTGCCTGTTATAACAATTAGGATTAAATATTTCCTTGCACAGGTATAGCACTTGCATGACAGTTTTAGAAAAACACTTTAAAGAAATTCATGTTTTTCAAAAAAAAGGTCATATAATAGGAACAACTGTGCACACCTTAACCTGGGGAACATACATTAACATAAACTCAGTTATTTTATTTAAAAAATACAGTGAAGTATCATAGTACTTATGTACAGATGTTTTAAAGTTTCAGACCACAGAGTGGAAAACTCAGCTAGATAATGGCGTCTGATACCACTCTGTTTATTGGACTTATGTTTTAAAGTGTGGTTTATTTTTAGAATGAAACTTGTGGAATCCAGTTTGCCCAGCAATAGTAATTTGGAGATCAATAGCAACTTAAAATGTTCTCCCATGTGCACATCATTACTGGGAGGATGCTTGTGCACATTAGTCACTTATTACTTCTGGTCCCAGACAAATAGAAAAGTAGAAGTAATAAAGAAGTGAATGTCCTATAGAAGACAGAATGATTTTTTCCTTTACTGTCTGTGATTGTAGGCCTTGTTTGGTTACTGGGGGAAAAGCTATCAATTAAAAACAATTCTAATGAGAGTTCAGAAGATAGGTGATACAAGTAAAGCACAATAAGTAAAGGTGGAAGAGCACATTGCAGTTTGATAGACACCATTTATGAAATGAAAATAAAATAAACAAATACTCGCTTTAATGTTATTCAATTTACTAAAATCTTTACATTTTAAGAGTAGGGCGAAAAAATGAACTTGTCTAAGAGAAGGTAATTTAACAGGGCTCATGCATTCTATGGGTTACAAAATAGAAATAAAATCTACCACTTCTTACTAAAATTGAGTAGCAACTTTCTCTGTGAGTAATTCTGTTGTAGTCAATTGGAACTACTCTCAGAGTGAGGTACTGCTGAATGTGAGAAAGGGTGTTAAAATCTGCTCCAACCCAAAAAAGAATCCATTGTTCGTCTAGAGGCCCTGATCCTATGATCCCATTGAAGTCAGTGTTATGGGAGTTTGGCCATTGATTTCAGTGGAGCAAGGTCAAACCTAGAATATCCACAGGCTTTCTTGCTAAAATATTCACTATTTTCACATAAGGTCTTTTTAGTTCACTGCTCTTTCCTTTCTGTACAGTCACTCACCTTTTAGTCATGAGTAAAATAATAAGAGTAATACATTTTGCATTTATGTCCTGCAAGTCATAAATAAGAGAAGTCAAATAAAGGAGGCATTTTAAGAGGGTTCAGAAGTGGAAACTATATTTTGTCTTCATGAGATGAATACATCAAAATATAGAAAAGGTTATCAGTCTACCTAGACTTAATGCTTGCTCTCTGGCACTTGATTAAATTCGTATTAATTGTGTCACTAAGTTATTCCAGGGTGTCAGTAAAAGCTGAGTATTGAGCTGTCCTGACCACTCAGTAGGAAGCACACTGAGTTGTGGTGTGAAAGATCCAGGTGCAGAGCAGTGATACTCCCACTTTTCAAGCTGCTTAAAAGGGCATTTTACACAGAGACTACTGCATATGCAAGGGACCCCTTCTTATCCTTTTTATCTGTCCGGATGTTTCTAGGGCTTCCATCACTCTTGTGCATCTCCTATCTGTTATTGTGAGGCCTGTGTGAAGAAGGAGCTTTTTATTATCCCCATTTTGCAGAACTAAGGCATAGAGTTCCTAAAAGCCTGCTCAATCCCATTGATTTCAATACCAGAAGATCAGGCCTTAAGTGACTTGCCTAAGGTCATGAACAAAGTCTGTAAGGCCAGGTCCATTGATTTCAATGGAAGTTAGGAGCATGCGAATCTGAGCCCTAGAGCCTAGAATTGAGCATATGTCTCCTGAGTCCCAGGCCACAAGACCATCTTTCCTCCACACCACAGATCTGTTCCTTGCATGTATTCAGAAGAATCAGATCTGCTTACTTTACTGACAAAAATGAGTGTGAAATGCTTTTCACTGCTGGAAGCACAATAGTCCCTGAAGTGCAGAGAGAAAGCAGTCTCTGGACTAGAGTTACATAAGAACATAAGAACGGCCATACTGGATCAGACCAAAGGTCCATCTAGCCCAGTATCCTGTCTTCTGATGGTGGTTAATTCCAAATGCCCCAGAGGGAATGAACAGGTAATCATCAAGTGATCCATCCTCTGTCACCCATTCCCAGTTTCTGGCAAACAGAGGCTAGGGACACCATCCATGTTCATCCAGCAGTGGGGTAAAAAAACCAGGATATTAAGGATCTTCCTAATCCCATAAAATTGGTCAGCAATGTACTGAGCACTCTTACAGACTTCTTAGGACAGCTACCTCAAAAAAGAGATGATGCTGGGAAAACCTGGACAGGTCACAAGCCTACAATGGCCCCACCATTTCACAGAATACAGCAAACATACCCTTGTGTATTGCCACCTCAGCAAGCTGGTGTGGAGGTTGCGGTGTTAGAGAAGAGAGGAAGGGGAGCCATAGCCCTACCCATTTGGAGAGTGAAGCTAGATTTGTACAGTCTTTGCACCAGAACTGCAGTTGTGTTTGCACAGGGGTTAGAGGCTGGGAAAGCTGAAGATTCCTTGCATGTGCTCGCTATCCTGTTCAGCGCTGTACCCAGCTAGTCTAGCCTATACTGTATGGGGTACAGCACAATCCTGCAGTGGAAGAGGTTGGACTAGATGATAAAGGTGAATGATAAAGATCTTTTCCATCTCTGTGAAAAGAAAATCTGGATAACCCTTATCATGCAGAAAAGGAAGCTCATTATGGAAGTATAGGAGGCAATCTCAAATCAATGCGCAGATCTACAGTGATTGCAGAAAGCAGCATGCTCTTAATGCAGTTTTAATGGGCTGAAGGGGTAGTATTAAATTCTGGATACAGATAGAATGAATCAGGCCTATAATTTGCTTCAGAATGGATAGCGATGAAGGCTCACAACATTGTCACCAAAAATGGTGGATATTTCATTGTCAGCTGATTTTGAGGATTTTCTGCCATTTTATGCTGAAATACCTATTCTCATGAAATTTCTTCTGGCTTAGGATCCGAGTTGGATCCAAAAATTTAGAATGAATTCAAATGCAATTCAGATTTGAAGGCTAGGGGGTTGGTTGGTTTGGTTTTTGTGTGTCCATTTAGCAATTTAATGTTTTGTCTTCTTCACAATGTTTTTATATTTCATTGTTTTACATGAAATAAGGACAGTTTTAGTTTACATTGGCCACATGACAATGGTAAAAAAGCACAGAAGGAGTTACTTTTCTCATACTGAAGAAGGAATGTTGTTAAAGTAAGGAAACAAGTATTATACATAAAGTTATTCTGCTCTCTCTCTCTCTCCAAAGTTCCTGTCTAGAACCTGCCCAATTTCACTTGGATGGCTTCTTCTTACAGTTTTGAAGAAACAACACACATATCCTCACAACCTCCATTTCTCTTTCTGGTGTATAAACAATTTTTAACAAGAATTGATATTTAATAACAAATTGTAAGGTTTGGCTGAGTTCCAGGCATGTGGAGGGTTTTATTTCAAGGTGAAGACTCCTGTTCAGCAGGTTTAGGATTCTTCAATAAGAATAGCTCTGTACTTGGATCAGTGTCAGTTACCCAGGCTCTCATGGTGCAGTTATGGCCAATGAAAACAGCAGGTATTGTCTAATATTTCGTCCTCATCCAGCTTTATCAGGACTGAATCTCCTAGTTTAAGCTTGAGTAAGCTTTGGGATACATGCCAACAATTAAAGGAGAAAGATGCTAAATCTAAGAATTCTCAGGCTTTCAGTTCCCATCTTTTAAGCAGGGCACCTTAGAATGGAGATTTACCTCTAAGGCTGCAGAGTTGTTCTGATTTGTTGACCCATAAGAAGTTGAGCTGGGCTTACTTCAGTGACTGAACTGGGGGTTGCCTTATAGCTCAGTCAAGCTAATGTGATTGTTTTGCTGCTGTTATAGAAATCTCTTAGCAGTGTGTCCTGCTCTCTACACTTCCCTTGCGGGTGATGAGGGCTGGAAGTAATGTGTAGGAAATTGTACCATATCCCAAGCTAGCAAACTGTGGCTTGCCAGCAGTGAATTTCCTATGGAACGTCAAATTGAGAAAAGATGTGTTAACTTTTCTCTGACTCACTGAGTTGTGGATCAAGTGAGAAGTAAGATTTCTACATGAGGAAAAAAGCAGTAGCTATCAGCTAGATATGTCTCTTTTCTTCAGATAGGACTGGTGCTGTTTTTTTAACCAAGGTCTACTGGATAATGCTGTGTGTGTCAGAGGTTCTTTGAATTGTATCTTTCTGGTCATTACAGGAGACACCACTTTGTGTTTTTGGACTTGCCCTATGTGAGGCCACCACACTAATATTCAAGGTCATTTCCTGCATTTAGTAAGGTCCCACCCCTATTTCAACCCCTCCCCTCCCTGCCCCTATTCCAACCCCTTCGCCAAATCTCCGGCCCTGTCTCTTCCCCGCCTCCTCCCCTGAGCTCGCCACATTCCCGCTCCTCCCCCACCCCAACCCCAGAGTGTGCTAATGCTGCCAAACAGCTGTTTGGCAGCAGCTGGGTGGGAAGTGCTGGGAGGTAGGTGGGGGAGCGGGGACATGGTGCGCTCAGGAGAGGAGGAGGAGTTGGGGCCGGGGGTGAGGCTTGGTTGCCAGTGGGTGCAGAGCACCAATTTTTCCCCACAGAGTCAGCACTTATGTGTGCTTCTATCTTGAACATGTCAGTTGATCTCAATGGTGAGTAGGGAGGCCTCTTCAAAAAGATATCAGCCAACACTAAGAACTTCCCTGGTGCATACTGCAGCAGGTTTATAGCTCTTGGTTTATATCTCTGCTGTTTGAGGACAAGGTCTTTACTGTTTAACGACAACACAAATGACTTGTGGACTGTCATGAGTTTGAAATTATCAAGACAGAAAATACCTTGTCAAATTTTCATGTACCCATATGGTCACCCAATAGTCTATCTATATTGTATTGTACTTGGTTTTGGCATCTGAAAGCTATCTGCAACAATATTCTACAGGTGCTCAATTATGTCCAGGTAATTGAAATAGCACCCTACTAAGGCAATAGCTGTTGGCATCTGCTGAAACATCTGCAGACTTAGAATCATCATAAAATGCCAGAACTGGGGATGTACTCAATAGATTCTTAAATCCTCAAAAGCGCACTCCTGTGCCTTATCCCATTTTTTTCACAATGTCTGTTTTAAGTAGTTAATAAAAAGCTTGGCCTTTTTAACGACAGGTTAAGTATGAATTTGCTCCAAATTTTATCATGCACATGAACCACATAAGTTCTAATACATTTTTATGTGGTGGTATTTCAAATATAGCTTTGATTTTTTTCTGGCTCTGTTCTTACTTTCTTTATCAGTTGCAAGCCCTGACTACCATAGCCTATATTTTTCTCTTTTTAGTTTTAGTCCTTGTGATGGTTCTTGGGGTATCCAGGAGTATGTGTAACTTTTTGTTACCCTGTGCCTCCAGCATGAGGGAGTTTTGCTTGTGCTTAGCTGGTGTCAAATCTCTAACACCACTAGCATTGCAGCCCCTCTACATACATTTCACAGCAATATTAAGGACCAGTGTGAACACCAGTTTTCATTTGAGCCCTCACATGACACTCTTTAGTGAACAAGAATGTACACACCAGACTCATGAGATTTCTGTAACCCCTTGCCAGTTGGCATTAAGAGGTCTTTGGGTCACAGTCCTGGAGCTCCAATTACCTTCAGAACTGTGTTAACTCTTCCTCTTTTAGTGTTCCTCAGACTCCCCATAAACCAAAATTTTAAACTTTAAACCTTCACTCCCTTCAGATTTTGTAGAATCTCATTTATTTTCCACCCAAAACTTTTTGAGATATATCTAGTGCCAAATGGGAGATGATAAAAGTGTTATCCTCTGAATGGTGTTATAAAAGTTGTCATATCAGCACCTGTCAAGGTGGAGTGGAACTTGTTAGACTCCATTAGCTGCATCTAATGAGGAGAATATTGCTGTACCAAATAATTTAGAGATTATATATTCCCTAGGGAGAATAATATACCTTTCTCTCCTTAATGTTTCATTGAGCCTTGTTAGATCTATGTCTGCTGATATATGTTTTCCCTATAACTTACACCATAGAGATATATTGACCTATTGGTTCAGTTCTGAGATCTATTACACCATGCTATTGAGTTCTTCCTTCACTTTTGAAAACAGTGGGTTTGGTATAACTGGAGTTGAGATGAGTACACAAGGTCTGACTCCTCTTTCAGTAGGATTCATACTGGTTTTCCTTTAATCAGGCCAGTTCCACCAAACTGTCCCAACTTCCTCTACGCATTGTGTGAGTTATATCTAAAAGGTTGCTTGTAGCAGACTGTGATAGTGGGCACTCGCCTCAGAGAACTGCCTAGTGTCAAGGCTGGCATGACACCCCACATGCCCCCTTGGCAGCCCTATGAGGAACTGCAGTTGCAGCCCTGTCTCAATCACTGCCCCTCATGGGCTATCAATCAGTACAATGAGGCTTGTATATAGTGAACAGTGCCTCTTCAGGGGTCTGGGCTATTTAACCAAAGACCAAATGTGATACGCCAACAAGACTTCACTCCAGCATCTTAGATAAGGGGCAGGTGGGAGTTAACCTGATCTGTCTACCCCTCTTGAATCCCTCTGTCTCCTCCATCCAGGCTTCTTACAAATAAGATCTTCCCAAGCAGGCAATCCCTCTGGAGTCAGGCCTCTTGCCATCACCTGGGGAAGTGTTGCCTCTCTGGACTCAGGGACCCCACAGAGGTCAAACCACTGCAGCTCTTGTCTGGTGCATTGGGTTGTTCCTGTGACATCTGAACCACCTGCCACTGTCTGGTAAAGTTTCACTGGGACCAGTTCTCTTGGGAGCTGGGATTTATAGCACTTTCCACTCTTCCCTCCAGGAGAACTTTTCCTGGTAAGTTCCCTAACCAACTCCCCTGAGAAGTCCCTTTTCTCAAGAGCTTCATTTGTTTGCTGCCCTTCCTTGACTAGGCCATTATAGCCTTTTATTAGTCCCAGCTGTTCCTTTGCTAATTAAATGCCATCCAGCCACCTAGGCACTTAACTGATCACAGGTGGATCTGAGTTGGCTCAGGCTCCACTACAGAGAATATCACAGGAAGGCTAGATGCCTGAGCCCCTACGACGGTCAGCTATCCTGTGGCATGGCCCTATTAGAAAAATGTGACAATCACATACTCCTTGTCTTTGTAGCTAGTGCCTGCTTTGAATTGGCCCAGGAATGTTTCTGCCCACATGATCTATTGAACACTTCCCTGGGCTTTTTCTAGTTAGACCTAGGGCTGAACATAAAAATCACAAGTCACCTCTGCCCCTGAATCAATTTTTAGTTTAACAATAGAATTATAAATCTTGATATTAATGTCCCAAGACAGTTCTGAGTGATGTCTTTGGACAGAGCTCCAGTGAAATAGGTCTCACTCACCTTTGTTTGGGTAGCACCCTGTGGTAGATTAAGGCCATCTCTACACTACAAGCTTTTGCCAACACAAACTACGTTGGCATAAAGCTTCCATGGTTAGCATATCACTCATGCGAGTGCATACTTGGCTCCTTGTGTTGGCGCTGCATGGACTCACAAGGATTGCTTGTGCACTATGAGAAGGTATCCCAGTGTGCAACTTGCCACCGTCATGGGTGGCGGGTGAATCCCCACTTTGGGGAGGCTAGCCTGCCAGCCCTGCCCCTTGCATCCAAGGCCCTTCCCCCATGCACACCTGAGCCCTGAAACCATCCCCCACATAACAGGAGGATCCCTGAGCCCTCCTCACCTGAGACCAGAGGAGCCCTGACTTGCCTACCCCAGGCCAGCTTCCCCAGCGCCAGGCCGAGCGCTACGCCAGGCTGCTCCCCCCACACTGGGCTGGGCTGAGTCAAGCTGACCCCCCTCCCGGAGCACTGCCCTGGGATGGCCCCAGCGCCAGGCTGAGCTGCTACCTCACCAGCGCCAGGCTGAGCCGCTCCTCCCCACCCTGTGCCTGAGCACTGGGCCGAGCCGTCCCACACCCAAGTGCCGGGCACAGCCGGTGCCCCCTCCCAAGCCAGCGGCCCCAGTGCCCGGCCAAGCTGCCTCACTTCCCCACCAGATCCTCGCGCCCGCTGCTTGCTTGCAGCATCCCTCCTCACTCCCCCACCCCCGACGTGGTGAGCAGTGTGGACCTTGGGGGGCAAGAGAGGTGGAGTGCAGGTAGGCAGGTGGTGGCAGCAGCAGGCGGTGGGTGGGAGGCTTGCAAAGGGATTGTTGAATCTGTAGGTCCACAAGAGTCTGCAGCAGCTGTGTTTGCTGCTGGAGAAGCCCCATTATATCATGGTGCATGTTTTTCTCCTTTTCTGCTGGGACTCCTGGGCCTTTCCCTTGTTCGTTCTTTCTTTCTTTCTTTCTTTCTTTCTTTCTTTCTTTCTTTCTTTCTTCATACAGTCTGAAATATTCACCGTGCAGATCCTCCGCTCATGGTCCAATGCAGTACCGACTTGTAGGATCTCACTGAACATCCCATCCCGAGTCCTCCTCCCCAAAGTATGTCCATGTGCCCTGGAACCCAGAGCCTCCCTAATCACAGCCGCCGGCCCCCACCCCAGGCTGGCTAGTGCCTGCAGCCCCCTTACCCCAGAGCACTGGGAGAAAGAGCATGTGGCAGCGCTGCTGCAGCCTCTCCAGCCCCGGAGCGCCAGGAGGGAGAGCACGCACCCGTCAGTACATCATTGTAATGGGAAATACATTTACACACTTACCTGGGGTTCCTTTCCTGCATCAAGCTCGCCCGTGCTCGACTTCTGGGACTGACTGGACTGCAATGGCATTTCAAATAGGTCCTGGCTCATGACATAGCTGGATCCCCTCAATCACATGTCCCCCATCCTCCTTCTATTACTCCTCTTTGTCCTCCCTTGTCACTGCAGGGTCTATGTCTTGGGGTCCTCGGAAGTAACCATGGTGCTGCAGGGCTCTATGAGAAGTATTGCATGAATCTCTTTGTAAAGGTGGTGGCTCTGTACCAGATTGATCCCTGGCCTTCTGGCATGTCTGACACAGTTCCTTTGCTTTAACACAGCACTGCTGCTGATTTCTGTCGTATTTCTTCTGCATCCCCTGTACAATCTGCTCATAGACATCCTCATTTCTACATCTCGATCAGATCAAAGTCTGCAAATCCTCTTCTCCCCACAGGCCCAGGAGCATGGGCGGCGGTGCCTCCCCAAACAGCCAGGTGTGGCCCTGCCCGCACTCTGCCCCCAGGGCCCCGCTTCACCAGAGCAGCTGGATTCAAGCGCTGGGGCCACATCGCCTGCCTCCCCGGGTCTGTGGCACCACTGCGTGCTCTCCCTCCTGGCGCTCTGAGGCTGGAGAGGCTGCAGCAGCGCTGCCACGTGCTCTTTCTCCCAGTGCTCTGGGGTAAGGGGGCTGCGGGCACTAGCCAGCCTGGGGTGGGGGCCGGCGGCTGTGATTAGGGAGGCTCTGGGTTCCAGGGCACATGGAAAGGGCGGGGCCTCAGTTGGAAGGGGCGGGGCTGGGAGCTAGCCTCCTCCAGACAGTGATTCACGTGCTGCCCAAGCCTAGGAGATCCTATATCTCCTGTCTACATAATGGGGGGCACCAGCTAAAGGGGAGGACACGTGACCTCCCCACATGACTCCTCTGTACCCCGCCCCACGTTACCCAGATCAAGCTGGAGAGGCACTTGACCCTGCTGGAGGAGGGGCACTTGACCCTTCGTGCCCCTCCCATGAGTCGCCTCTCAGACAGGGCTGGGCATTGTGGGACTGCTGCTGGAGGACTGTTAGGGTTGACATAGGTAACATAGAATCTCCATTCTCATTGTGTTGACCTCATCTCATCAACCATGACTCAATGCCATTCAGGGAGGCGGTGTTACTGCATCATCATAATGGGGTGCTTACATTGGTGGGAGTCTAATGTATAGACACATGCACAATTAGGTTGACTCAAAGTGGCTTACATCAGCCTAACGTTGTAGTATAGACCAGGCCTAAACAAAAACTAAACAACAAAAAGTCACATCCATGGACTTTTAAAACTGGGTGGGGAAAAAATCCTTTCCCCTGATAGGGCTTTATTTCAATTTGCCCAAAGAATTGAGTGTCTCTTATAAATTGAGACTGTCATTAGAGGTGTCTACCTCAAAAAAGTTAATAAACACAAGAAAAAACGAATAAAGTGTTCATAACTCAGTAGGGACAGTCAGCACAGACTGCATCTTTCCAGGTATCTCCCCAACTGTGCAGAGATTATACACTTCTATTTCCTAGAATGTCTTAGGGCAAGTCTATACTGTCATTTAAGTCCATCTAACTTATGTCGCTCAGGGGTGTGAAAAAGACACCCCCTTGAGCAATGCGAGTTACAGCGACCTAAGCACTGTCCACACTGACGCTATGTTGGTGGAAGCTTCTGCCTCTTGCAGAGCTGGAGATATTCCGATGGGAGAGCTCTCTCCCGTCAACATAGCGCATCTTCACCAGACATTACAGCGACGCAGCTGCATCAGTGCAGTCAGTGCAGCTGCGCCGATGTAGTGCTTCTAGTGTAGACCTGCCCTTACTCTGGACTAAGACACAATATAATTACCTTGGTGAATTACATTTCCTTGCCTCTTTTGCTCTCCTGATTCTGAGATCCAAGGGCCAGCCTGTTCCTCCCACTCAGAGTGCCGCCTTTTGGAACAGAGGCCTGGGACAAGAAAGCCAGGGTCAGCAGCATGAGCTTCTTTGTGAATTCTAAACTGTTTCCCTAAGATCAATTTCTTCACTTTGGTGGCTGCAATTCCTGTTCCAAGCGTGGTATCACAAGATAACCTGAAATGAAGTAATAGTAGTCCATAAGGCCTCTTTTAAACCTTAAAGGGCAAGTACATCTGGTTACCCTCCCCGCTTCCTTTGCTTTGTGAGACACTCTCCCAAGTGTCTTTTTTTCCCCTTACATTTCCATTCTTTGGGCATACCACATCTGTCCTGTATTCTCCATTACCCAAGGAATCCTTAAGAAGCATTTTCATAGCACTTCTCATTTTCCTACTGGAGTGTTTTCTTTGCCACCAGGACTTTTTGCATCATCCTTCCACTGCTTTCTTTTGGTTTATAGGCTGTAACTCCACTAGCTAAGGTAAACAGTAGCAAAAATGTTGGTCTCCCTCTGGTCAAGCAAATAGGCACTGTCCTAAGATGTAGATGAGATTCTTCATCACAAAATGGGTGGCTTCTTGCCACAGCTGTGTCTCAATCCTGTGACTCTAGACAAACTTTCTTGTTCTGCACTCTCTCACATTGTCAATGCCACGCAAGCACATGACCAATCCCTGTGATGTTCCAGGTGTCACCTCACAGAATATCGTGTCAGTGAAATCTCACAAGATTCTTCAGGACTAACTGCTACCATGGCTTTTTACCAGGCATAGGCTGGCCTTGTAACATTAAAGGTGTCACTCAGTATCTTTTCATACCAAATGGTGTGTCTTTTGCACAATACTCCACAAAAATAAATAAGATGAAGAAACCACATGGGCACAGTTGGGTCCCAAATAACCATTTTTACTAAATACACCTCACATGCAAGATCTAGCTATATAAATGCTGCTGCTGCTCTGGTTGCTTTTTGACAACTTCTAAAAGGTAGTTCACAGTGAGTACACTCAAACTATTTAAAACTATTCCTATTCACTACAGCAAGATTCCTAGTCTAATTGTACCAGGTGCTTTTAATTTACTTCCCTTCTGGATTTAATTTATCCCATACTGGATTCAGTTCCTTATTTTATTAAGATAGCTCCTAGAGTAGCTCTCTACATTAACTGTGGTAGTATGTGTAGTACGTATGATCACTTGATCTTAGTTTTGTGGGCACCAAATTATATATGATTTTTAGTCTCAGTTCCTCTGCATTTTCCCCCTTGGCTTCCTGATAATTCATCTCCTTTCTTAATGGGTTTTGTAGATTCATCGTTTCCAAGGTCAGAAGGCACCACTGTGATCATCTAGTCTAACCTCCTGCGTAGCACAGGTCATAGAACTTGCCCAAAATAATTCCTAGAACATACCTTTTAGAAAAACATCCAATCTTGATTTAAAATTTGCTAGTGATGGAGAATCCACCCAAACCCTTGATAAACTGTTCCATTGTTTAATTACTCTCATCCTTAAAAAAATATGCCTTATTTCCAGTTTGAATTGTCTAGTTTTAACTTCCATCCATTGGATCCAGCCATGGAAGAGCCCATTTTCAAATATTATTCCTCATGTAGGTACTTAAAACTGTGATCAAGTCACCCCTTAACCTTCCCTTTGTTAAGTGGAATCAATTGCTCTCTTTGAATCTATCACTATAAAGAATGTTTTCTAATCCTTTAATCATTTTGTGGCTCTTCTCTAACCCGCTCCAATTTTTCAACGTCCTTCCTGAATTGTGGATACCAGAACTGGACACAGTATTCCAGTAGCAGTTATAAAAGTGCCAAATACAGAGGTGCCACTGCTTTCTTGACAGGTTTTCTTTCCTGCAGGTCTATTTCATGGCATGGTTGTGAAACCAATGCTTGGCTATTTCCACAGTCAATCCTGCCAGCTTAATTATTCTTTCTTGCTATTTTTCACTGTAACCCTCAATTTACTTAGGCCTAATTGTATAAGATAATGTGGAAAAAAAAGACCTGCTAGAAAATAGATAAGATGTAGTACAAGAATCTTAGAGATGCATAATTTTCTTTAACAGAAATATTTTCTATAACTTCATTTTTCATTGTTCAGAATTTCTGATTCTGTATGTTAATTAAAATACATTAATAATGTATGTTAATAACATTTACAGTAGGTTCTGAGGAGGAAAAAAAATTTCTAACAGAGAAGGCACTGGAAAGCGAGCCAAAAGAATCTGGGTTCTGTCCCTGATATGCCACTGACTTGCTGCATGATTTTGGGCAACTCACTTAGGCCAAAATTTTCAACATGGGTGTCTAGAGTCAGGTGCCTACATCCACATTTAGGCACCTAAATAAGTTACTGATTTTCAGAGGTGATTTAATAACTTCAGTGGGAATGGTGTGTGCTCAGAACCTACTTATTCAGGTGCCTTAATATGAATTTTGCTGCCTACTAAGCATAACAGGAAAAGCTTTTGCAAAAGTCATCTTAGTGCGCCTACAACAGCTGGCGAATCGTATCTACCTTGAATCACAGTGCGAATTCAGGGCTGGAAAATCAACTATAGATCTGATATTTTCTCTGCGTCAATTCCAAGGAAAGTGCAGAGAGCAAAACTGACCATTGTATATTGCCTTTGTGAACCTAACCAAAGCATTCGACACAGTCAGCAGAGCAGGTCTATTTGCAATACTAGAAAAGATAGGATGTCCACCAGCCCTGTTAAGTCTTATATGTTCATTCCATAACAACATGAGAGCAATTGTCCAGTTTGATGGGTCCATTTCAGACAGCTTTGAAATGAAAACCGGAGTGAAGCAAGAATGTGTTCTTGCCCCTAAACTCTTTGGAATCTTCTTCTCAGTACTCTTGAACTGTGCTGTTCATGGAAGCACAGGACATGGAAGTTGGAGTGTATCTCCACACAAGATCAGATGGGAAACTCTTCAACCTGTCCCGACTTAAGTCAAAGATCAAAGTAAAAAAGGTGCTAATCAGGGAGCTTCTATTCACTGATGATGATGCCCACAATGAAGATCTATTGCAAGAACTCATGGTCTGCCTTTCAAGTACCTGTCAGGCATTTGCTTTCACCATCAGCAACAAGAAAACGGTTGTATTAGGACAGGGGGTTCCGCAAGATCCTTCAATCACCTTAAATGCAAACCTGCTAGAAGTAGTCCAACAGTTCAGCTATTTTAGGTTCTATAGTGACCACCACCTTCTCACTGGATGAAGAACTAAATGTTTGTAGTGGAAAAGCTGCCACCACCTTTAGCAGACTAACTAAAAGAGCATGGAACAACTCAAAGCTTACCATTAAGACCAAAATGATAGTGTACCAAGCTTGCCTCCTCAGCATTCCCATGTATGGTGGGGAAACATGGACAACTTATGCTTCTCAGGAGAAAAGGTTGAACAGTTCCCACCTACATTGTTTACGCTGCATACTGAACAGCAAATGGCAAGATAAAGTCACCAATGCAGAGGTTCTTCAAAGGGCAAATTTACCAACTGTGACAGCCCCACTCAAGCAAAGACAACTGCACTGTCTGGGCCATCTGAGTAGGTTGGAAGATGGACGCACACCCAAGGACATGCTATACAGGTAGCTATCAGAGGGAACAAGAACAACAGGACATCCCAAGGTTTGCTATAAAGACACATGCAAGCGAGATATGAAGGAATTTGGAATTGATCCTGACAAATAGGAAATCTTGGCAAGTGATCGTAACAAGTGGCACCATCGTCTCCATCAGAGTATGAAAGTCCATGACTGGAGCTGGCTCCTACAGCTTGAGGGGAAAAGAGCCCGTAGAAAGCAAGCAGCTCCCAATCAAGATACATACATTTGTAATAACTGCCAAAGATCATGCAAATCTCAGACTGGACTATTCAGTCACATGAGACATTGCAAACCATTTACATCATAGGCTGCAATTCCCACCATCTCTTGCAGATGGAAGGTTGCCAACAAGTGGTGCCTAACCTTAGGCATACAAGTTTGAAAGTGTAAACCTTATCTTATGCTTGCCTTAGTTTCCCCTTCTGTTAAATGGAGACAATTGTATTTACCTCTTATGAATCTTCTTGAATGTTCATTAAATGTTTTGAGATCCTTGGATGGTACACAGTGTTATTAGGTTTTTATAATTTATTATTACAAGGGGGCAGCACATTTGGTTGTAAACTGCAAGATGGTTTTCTAAAGGAAGGGAAATGTGTTAGTACGCTTTTAGCAAAAAATGTCCTCTTTGTATTTGCTTTCTCCACAAATACCCTCTGCTTTTCAATCAGGAGGCAATCAGCTCTCTAGACATCGTTCTGCCAGCAGTTCACAGAAAAGCAGACTGATGCTGCTATGCTGTTGAACTATTGTACTGTACTATAAGTATTGTACACAGGATTTTATAGCTCATAATGGTGGAGACTGCATTGCATATAAGATGACCACTATGCATTAAACATCTATTTAATATAGAGAAACTGTTTTTAACCTTGACAATTAGAGATGACATTATGGAAACTATGAGATAAAGATAAAACTATGTACTAATTACTCTGAATCTATTCCTTGTGGTAATATTTACAACTAATACTTCAAGATTTGAAGAAAGAAACCCACGTAAAATTTCATAGTAGGAACTTCAAAGTCTAAGGCAGGAAGAAGACAGGATGTGGTTCTATTTCTTTTAAACTGTTTAAGTGTTTTAGTCCAAAGGGTGATCAGAATGCTGAAGAGAATGTTTTCCAGCACAAAACCAGACTTTTTTGATGGTTGGGCTGATAAAACTAAACTCCAAAGAGTATCCAAGTTCAAATATTATTCCAAAATTGTTATACAAAAATGAGCTTTTCGGATTATTCTTTCTAGCACTAGAACTCACATACAATGTAAATGCTAGGCATGTGAGACTTCTGATGCAAATTTAAAATGAGGGTTCACTAACCAGGATCAAATTTCCAGGAAGCCTGGAGAAACTTAAGGTTTTAGATGCTCAGATAACAAGATACCATGGTGATAAGCATACTATAACAACCATAGATAGATAGATAGATAAAGTGATTTAGGCCAGTTTTGACCTCAAACCCACAAAGTTTGTTGATTTTGGCTGAGCTTTGCTTTGAGTTTGGGGTTTCATTTAAACTTGAAACTCAGAGCAAAACTCAAGGGTTTTTCTTGGTGCTCCCTTGAGCCTGGGACAGCTGTGTTCCAGTCTGATCCCCTGGCATAAGTTAGAGCAGCCTGTAATTTTCTGTGAGTTAAACCACCTGCCACTGGTCCCAAGAGTCTGCTAGAGTAGCTGGGGAAGACCAGTGCACCAGGAAGATTCAAGCATGTCCCCCTACATCAGCTGAAGGAAGGCAAAGTGGCATAAGAACTACCAGCAGATCCCCTTACGCTTGGGTGGTACTTCTGTGACTGGTTGTGCTATCTTTAGGGCTGATTTGTGCCAGTGGCATGTCACAAGGGAGCCCAGACAAATGGGAGAATGTGGGCTAAGGAATGCAAGCCGCATGGACCATGACCAAAAGAAAAGTTCACACAAACCCCTGTAAACTAAAACTACTGAGTTTTCCACAGCTCTGCTATAAAACCAGGTAATTCCTGTGTGGGAACAGACCCGCTAACCAGTTTATGGGCATAAATGCCATAGAACACATGGATGATTTTCTCTGGAGTGGAGGAGGGGGGAAAGTTGTTTGCATCTCAGATGAATAGAGCAACCTTTGGTCTACAAACCAGCCAGAAAATCAGCAAGCAAGACTGAATGATGATGAATGATTTACTATAAACATGTCACAGTTTGTCATATTATTCATTGCAAGTCAGTGCAATTTAAAATGGACTATATTTTACTTCGAAATCTTAAACAATAGACGATGTCAGGTTCAGTTATATATTCTCAGACTCAAAGAGTAAATGGCCTTTTATACCCACATGCACACTATTTTGATATAGGCTGTAAAACATGCATGCATCATGAAATATGAAGGGAGCGGAAAAATAAATGTCACACAAAACTGTATTTTGCACTCATGCTGAAATTTCAGCGTTGTACAGAACACCTACACTCAAACACATAAAGTTTTAAGGGTTAAGGCAGCCTGTTTGGCATCAGATATTTGTATAATAAGCTTTTACTGAAGTAATTAAAATTTGTTTATAATTAATACAGATGAATTGGTTTCTGCACAATAATAGTTAGGAGATTAACAAAGACCACATTTTGGCAACAGGCGTACATTCTTTTCCAAGTGCTGTGGGACTTTATCCAATGAATGTCTGTCCAATCCGGCTGATTCTTCAGAGATGCCATATGGCACTGCTATGCATTACAATTTTTTTTCTAAAAGGCAGCCATATGACATAACTGATCTTCAAAACGTTGTCAGAAGGCATTACCTGGGTAGGCTGTGAGCTGCCTTCCAAAAACTTAGCAAGCACAGGGGCTATTAATTATGAGCAAAAGAAATGTGCACACACACGCTGGAAACTTGGCATTCATTCCTCTCTAGTCACAGCTGAGCATCTCTCAAACTGCTCAAGCTAGAAAAAGTGAAGAGGGCTTCTTTTTTTTTAAACTTAACACGTCTTCTTATAAAACATTAATGCAGCAATTTCTCAATCAAGTTATCTCAGAAGTGTCAGCACATCTGACCCCTCAAGTGCCCATGAATATCTTATTTTACCAGCAGCTTGTGTTCTTATACCAACTCAACTGCTTTCACTAGCACATTTTATTAAATCAATAAATTACAGCCTCTCATCCTCACATGTGTGATTTGAAATCGAAACCATTTCAGATGCATTTGAAATCATCTGCATTGTCATATCAGGCATAGAAGGAAACAGGGATACAAGGTAACAGACACCAGATTAGTAGGATTAGAATAATCTTATGACAGGGATCTTGACATCTGGGTTTTTCCCTGGCTCTACCACAAAGTGTATTGTGCGAAAGTGGGCAGGCCATTCAACCCTACTCTGTTTCCCCATCAGTAAAATGGGTACAATAATACTTATTTATCTCTGCAACAGCTCATCTCTCCAGCTCAGCTGCTCCTGGAACCTTAATCAGAGATCTCAAGCTTAGAGGGCTCTGCTAAAATGTTAACATGTGTTTAGGGCTTGTCCAGATGGGGAGTCATTCCAGAATTGTTATTGCAGTCACTTTCCCCTTTTCATTTTTAGCAGGTTTACCTTACTACCTTAACTGTAGTCTCTGGAAAAGAGGGCATCCCTGGAAAAGCAGGCAAAATCCCAGCTCCTCACAAAAGATGGGTTAGGACTGAAAAACAAGATGGTAGAAAGGTAATACTTCATATGTTTCTGGGTATTCTTCAGTTTATATGCTTTATATATTGACAAGTTTCTTTGCAACACCCAGCAAAAAAACTGTCAACCCATTTTCTATCAGAAAAGATTGAGTACATCTCAAGTGGCCATATTTTTCAGTTGCAGGATATGCACAACTCCCACTGAAGTTAGTGTGAGACTTGTATCCTGCAGCAGGAAATCTGGGCCAAGGTATATGCTCTATGCAAAACATACCTTCAAACAGATTTATTGACTATATAGGTAAGGTCTGCACGAGAGCAAATCTTTGCACAGAAGTCATAAGTGATCATGGAACTCCAGTTCAGGTGAGTGTATTTATTGAGGCAGGGCATTTAAGCACATGTGTAACTTTAAGTCCATACATAACTTCCAAGTCAATGGGACTTAAACACATGCGTAAACTTAAGCACCTGCTTAAGTGTTTCCTTAAACCAGAGTCTAAATCTCTTTTTCTTTTTCAAATTCTAGTGGCTATTAAAGTGACAGCTCACATAGGTTACAGCCAGGCACGGGTCAGCTGGATACTGTGCAATCTTCTGCACACTGATTTGCAAGTTTACCTTAATCCTCCCAACCTTAGCACATCTGCTTCTTCAGTCTTGGTGCATTCTTCAGCCTGCCAAGTAACACAAAAAATGAACTGAGTGAATCCTATAAACTAGGGAAGTCATTGCAATATTAAGTTAGAATCCTTCTTCCCCCCTCATCCACCCACAATGACTCTAATAGTGGGAAAAGGGGTGCAGGTAGAGCTTCTGAAGAAGAAGCCTCTTCCTAGGGGGGAAAAAAGATTTCAAACGAAGGATGTAAATGAGACATCAAATTCCTGAATTAGAATCATTGTGGAGACTTCCACATTTCAAGTTCAAGAGCTCTTTGTGATGCTGGCAGCCCAGGTGCCAGCTCAAGCCAAAGCCCCTAGGCCTCAACTGGGCACTGACAAATACATAGCTGGAAACCAGTCCGGCTCACCTGTGTGTTAGCATTGTTAAAATAGGTATTAGATTTATAAAAATGTGTTTTAGTGTTTAGACTTTATGAAATTCTTGTGAGTTGCTGCATGCATTAATTTCACTTATAATATCTGTATCCTATGCTATAAGGTAGTACCTAAGTGTCTGCTCTGAAACTGTATACCCCCACAGTCAGAAGAGAAGCATTAGCAGGTGTGAAATACTAGTTTTTCACAAAATATGTCATCTCTTCTCCAACAAAAGAAGACCCATAGAAACCAGACCAGCCATTATGAAACATCAGAGGACATAAGACTTTTTTGATTGCTTCACCCACACCCATGAAGAGGAGACAGGCAGGTGGTCTCGTCCCATCACCTTGAACTCTGAGGGAAGGGAATAAAAACCCTCGCCAAGAAGAAATTGGGTGTCTATGCTGCTTGGACTTTGAGAGGGCAAAATATCTAAGCATAAACAAGGGCTCCCCAGCTGCCTAGCTTGGCTTAGCCCTAGAGAACATATAGAACTTGCATACCACAGCACTTCTGTCACCTTTTGAAACCTAAGACTATGACCCATTTGCATGTGTATGTTTACCAGCTTTAACCTTGTAGATAACGCTCATTTCTTTTTCTTAGTTAATAAATATTTAGTTAATTTATTATAGGATTGGCTATAAGCGCTGTCTTTGGTGTAGGATCTGAGTTGCAATTCACCTAGGGTAAGTGACCAGTCATCTGGGACTGGAAGTAACCTGAATATTGTTGTGTTTTTTTGGTGTAAGGAACCATCTACCACAAAGGCAAGCTTGCTTGGGTGGCAAGCTAGACCAGAGTACCTATGGAAACTGTTGTGACTCCATGTTAAGGCTATTATAGTGCCTGAGGAGTTCACACTTGATAGTTGGTTAGTGAAATCTAAGTATAAAACTCACAGCCAGTTTGTGGTTTGTGCCCTGCTTCTTCACAGTCTGCCCTGAGACTCGTACTCCTGAGCCACTTCAGACAGCCTGACACTCTTATCCCACCTTTCCTCAGTCATAGGATATATCATGGCCTATTACACAGGGACTTGTTATAACACAAAATGATTAACGCTAGTAGATTTTAACTGCTGCTTCCGAAGTGTTAATATTTTACCACAAATCACATATTAAGGCAATTTTATACATGTGTTATTTTTAACATCTCTTTGGGATAAAAACATATTTAGAGTATGTGCTGATGGAAAGTAGTTATTTGACATGTGCAAGACACACTCCCCAAAGCCGCAGAAATTGTTAGATTCCATAATACAAAGAACAATTAGAATATGTAGGGACTAATCTTGCGTCAAACTGTATTCTTGAGTTGAGGTAACTTTTGAGTTATAGAAACTTTAGAAATGCCTTGAAATGATCAACATTTCCCCCCCTTTTTGAACTGAAATAAGTTAGAAATGACCAAGCCATATGGTTATATTGTTTTAAACGTTCTAAAAATATGGATTTTGGTGCCAAATTTTATCCTGAATGAACTTTTATAGCTCATTTAAAACACCATTAAAAAACGTTTTATAATGGAAATCTCTCCCCTAACTATAACAGTGTTAGTGGGTGCCAGCCTATAACAAAAGTCCATACTCTACCATGATGTACTGAAAGCAATAAGAATATAATGCCATTATTTGAAGTGAGGTGAAATGAAATTCAATTCATCTACTTTAATAGAATACTCTTATATGTAAGAGATAATGTCAGTAGAATAGAATATTGTCATAGGAAAATGAACTGCTGCTGGTACATAAGTGCTGAGGCAAAACTGAGGTAGTTAAGGAAAACAAATTTTGAGGCTAGGCTGGTATTTATTTTTTAAATCAGGAGATCCTGATCCTTTGACTATGTTTTGTTACAATAACTTTTTGTTATACCAACTGATGGATGTAGATGTAATCATTTCATCTTGTAGTTGTTACTGTGGTAGCGACACACTCTAAAGTTGCTGACCTCCTGCTTTCTGATTGTCTATAAGAGCCTACCTATTGTATGCCTATTAAAGAACATTTGAACCATAAAATTGCAATTTCTTAAAAAGTCAAAGAGACTAAGTATATCAAGAGGATGAGAGAGCCAGGCTCTAAAACCCTTTACCAATCTTTTCAGATAAAGTGCTCAGTTCTGCCTTCAGATATTCATGCAAAATCCTATTGATGTCAGTGGGATTTTGGTCTGCACAAGGGATGCCTTTTTGGTCCCAATTCTGCCATCAGATACAGCTGTGCAATTCCTACTGAGGACAGGGAGAAGTGCTGCAGAGCACTATGTGGAGAGGTGTCACAGATTTTCTATGCATGGCAACTCTGCACTTTCCCTTCTACTCCATCCCACACAACAGAAATGCCATAATTCTGCTGTGTTCTGGATCTTGCATATGTTCTGCAAGGGCAGACAGAAGTTTCACCCTTAGATTTGTATAGCTTTAATGCACTATTTGTAAAGCATCAAGTTCTTTCAAAATAATATGCTTTGTCATGATATTTTAAAAACTTCTTTGTAGTGTGTGATTAATTATATAGGGCTTGATTTTCTCCCTTACTTAAATAGTGCCTACACCCGACTTTGCAAGTCATCCCACTGAAATTAATGGGAATAGTTGCTCAGTGAGCTACTACTTAACATGTGTAAGGATGGTACAATTAGACCCATAATGATTAGCTAATCAACAACCTGAATGAAGTCAATTTGGTATCATAGATTTAATAGATTTTAATCCCAGACGGGACCATCATGCTAATCTAGTCTGTTCTCTTGCATTACACAAGCCATAGAATTTAACACAGTGATTTCTACATCTAGTTCAACAACTTGTGTTAACATGGAGCATATTTTTTTTAGAAAGACACCAAGTTTTGATTTAAAGACTTCATGTGATGGAGAATTATCATGTTCCTTTGTAATATTTTCCATTGGTTAATTACCATTACTTAGAATTATCATGTGTAATACAAATTATATTACTAACTGCTAAAGACTTTTCCTTTCCTAACCCTGGCAGTTATATTATATTTATATATATAAAAACTTTGAACATAGATATCATGTTTTACAGGAAATCTTCTTTATTATCCTGAGCTAATTAGGATATAGTGATATATAAATCATGTTTTCCTCTGTCACATGGCTTAAAGCTATGTATATTCTTAGCTATCAATGATCAAGAGGTTTGGGTCTTGATCACTGCAATAATTTACAAACCTCTGCAAATACTGCTTGATATTGTGTTATTTTTCATGATTCCTGACATTGCTCACACACGTGTCCTCTTCAGGTGGCACAAACAACAATAGAAATAATGCTGTTTGATGTAGCATTTATTCCTGCAGAATCCCTTCTAGCTTCTACTCAGCAGCTATAGTGGGGCTCAGCCAAAGGCATCAAGCCTTCCTTCTGGATCTTTTTTGCCAAGGAGGAATGGGCCAACAGAGCAGCATGTGTCTTTTGCTTCTGTAGATCTACAGGAGTCCCTTTCTTCTGGATTGCTGGTTTGGAAAGCTGTGCCCCTGTCTAATCTCCAGACCCCCTCAAGCTCCTCTCACTAGAGGGTTTCTAGAAAACTGTGCAAAGTGAATTGCAGTTTTCTGCTCCTTCCCGTGTACTCCACAGGAGCAGCCAATCTGGCTTTCACTGACAATTTTCTGCTAAGTTTCAGGGGGTAGACGTGTTAGTCTGTATCAGCAAAAAGAACGAGGAGTACTTGTGGCACCTTAGAGACTAACAAATTTGTTTGGGCATAAGCTTTTGGGTTTTAGCCCACAAAAGCTTATGCCCAAATAAATTTGTTAGTCTCTAAGGTGCCACAATTTTCTGCTAAAAGACTCTTACAGTTAAACATTAGCAGGGGTACTAAAGCAATAGTCCTGATTCACCGCTCCCTTACATAAATGTAAATTGGGAATGATTCCATTGAACTCAGTTCAGTTATACTGGTGTAAAAGCAAGAGTGACTGAGAGGAGAATTCGGTCTATAATTTTAAAGTGGGAAACATTAATAATATTAAAATAATGTACAGTGAAGACGAAACTATAATATTTAGATTGCTTTGTCCCGGGCTTCTCACCAAGAAGTCAGAGATACTAATAGTTCGTGATTCACTGGCAACATATGTGACAAAGGACCGCTGAGTGATGCCACTTGGGATAATAGTCCCTGACAAGTTCAGTCTCTGTGGGAAAATAAATCATTTCATGTCCTTGCCAGTCTGCACTAGTCAAGTGTGGCAACATTCCAGCCAAGCCCTCCAGGGCAATGGACATAAAGAGGCCTCTCACAGCAGTGATCTGAGAATAGCTGATATGGTACTGTTTGGTCCTGGATATGGGTACAAAATACATGGCAGATTTAACTAGGATTAAATCAAAGTTGTAAATAATATTAAAGAGGTAGAATTTAATCAAAGCTACCAGGTTAGGTTGCACACAACTCACTTAATCAGCGATGCAATGGTTGTTTGTGTGTCTTTCAAATGCACACAGAAGAGTGATTAGAGACAAAAACACCACATCACTGGTGGGCAAACCCTTTTCACAAAATGGTATCGCCATATCTGACCTCTTCCTCGACCTCAAAGGAACCCTGCACAACAGTTTCAAAAGATGAGCCTGGGAGCTTAAATTTTTAGACACTAAAAATCAGGGACTCAATGATGCTGGATTTATGGCTCATTATAAGAATATATAACCCACTAGCCTGCCTTTGTCCTACCATTGCAGAGGTGTTGCCTACCAACTTCACTTTGAATTGTCTCTTACAACATTAACTCTTTATGCTAAAGAATCTTTTCCACTTTGTATTTAGCTGTGACACTGAGTACCTTTCCCAGACCTGGAGAAGAGCTTTAGTTTGTCTCTTTCACCAACAGAAATTGGTCCAATAGATGATATTACCTCACCCACCTTGTCTCTGATAATTATATATTGATACATGTAAAACAATCGGCGATTAATCAGTTATCCAGGACTTTAAGCTATGTATAGATGGTATCTTCCTTTATCTAAGAAACCACAGAGATATGTGAATCACAGACAGGCAATTGCTAGTCTACAGGACAAGAACAGTTACAAAGTTAATTACCTGTGATTATCTTACAAAAGGAGGTGATTATGTAGCTGAATGACAAAAGAAGAGTGTTCTGTGAAGACAAAAACACACAGTACTATAAACTGATAAAAACAGGGCCATCCATTGGTAAATTAGAAATAGCCCACTTTAGTTTATGTTTTTACAGTAATGTTACAACAATACATTCCCTGGTCTCTTAATACTCTTAAGGAAATACTAACCTCATTAAGCCACTACTATTCCCTCCCCCACAACCAACTAATCTCCTTTTCTCTGTTAAATTTTGAAGTTAATTTCTGTCTCTATTAAAGTGACAGCTTGCATAATATTCAGTCAGGCATAGTGCAGCTAGATGCCAGTCTTCTTCACCCTGAAATACAAGTTTACCTTAATCCAGGGGTAGGCAACCTATGGCACGCGTGCAGAAGGCGGCACACGAGCTGATTTTCAGTGGCACTCACACTGCCCGGGTCCTGGCCACCGGTTTGGGGGCTCTGCATTTTAATTTAATTTTAAATGAAGCTTCTTAAACATTTTAAAAATCTTATTTACTTTATGTACAGCAATAGTTTAGTTATATATAATAGACTTATAGAAAGAGGCCTTCTAAAATGTTAAAATGTGTGACTGGCATGCGAAACCTTAAATTAGAGTGAATAAATGAAGACTCGGCACACCACTCCTGAAAGGTTGCCGACCCCTGCCTTAATCTTTCTGACCTTAGTACACCTTCTTCAGTCTTCGGTTCTTCAGTCTGCCAAGTAACAAAAATAATGAATTAACTGAACCGTATAGACCAGAGAATTCATTGTTTCAGCATCAAGTTGTTTCAGCATTGTTTCAGCATCTCTCCCTCCCCCCACCCCTGCCCACAAATGCTAGGAACAGGGGTGCATGCAGAAGAATCCTTTTCCTGAAAAATACATTTTAAACAAAAGATTCACATTCAAGGCATCAGATTCCAGAATGGGAATTGTTATGGAGACGTCCACATTTCATTGCAAGAGTCCTTTCCAATCCCTATGGTCAAATATGTAAGTCCTTACTCAGGCAAAAATCCCACCGTAGTCACCAACATTCTTTGATTTCTGTGGGAATGTTGCCCTAATTAAGAAGTTAGGGTTCAGCATTTTATAGATGGCTATTTAATTTGTTGGAGGCTAAGGCTGAGTGCATAGTGGGGTGGGGGGGGGAAATGCTTCATGAACATTTAGGTGAATTAGAATGCAAATGTTCATTCATCATGCTTGCACACCTTTTCTAACTGCTGTTTACAAACAATTCATGGAAAATGAACTTCAGATCCATAGCATGACGATACCTTCTTTCCTCAAGATTTCTCAGAAACATGCCCTACCTAGGACTAAGCACATACATCATGTGATAATCAGTGACTTACTTAAAGAACACCAGCACTGCGCCATAGAGACTGTATTTTCCAAGCCTCAGTTCAGAGCACTGGCACTGAGAACATCAGGTGTATGTGACTACAACTTTTGCAGTTAAGACCACACAAAATCCCTAGCCAGAGCTCTGGCACACAGGAAGTGAAATAGACAGGCAAAATCTGGCCATATTCTTCATGATGGGACACATGTGTGGACACATGCCTAATGCGTTCATTTTGCATATATGTGATGAGAAAACTAATTTTAAAATGGACACCAGCTATAACATAGCACTAAGTCACTGCTATAATCTTCTCTAGAAATGCAACCCCCTAGGGAAACTACTCAAGCAAGTAACTTATGCCAGCGTAGGAAATTAAGGAATCCTTCCCTCCTTCTCACAGATCACCCAAACAGCTTTTCTGTAGGCATAGTACAGGTCAAGGGCAAAGATATCATCATTGCTCCAGCCTGCTCACAACTTTCTTCTCTGCCAGGTTTGTGTGTCATGACCTAATTCATATCATTGGTCTGTGGCACAAAGGCATGCAGTCTCTCCACACTGCCTTTCTGTGGTCTTCAATGGGAAAAGAATTCATGCTTTCAAAGGCAGAAGTTTCCCCAGTGTTTAAACTAGAGTTATAGTCACATTCTAGTTGGGGAACAGGAATCTAAATTATAGACCATCTTTGACTCTCTTTTAGTTTAAATTAAAGGAGAAAGAGCCCAATCCAGGAAAGCATCTCTAAACCGAACAGCGTTTATGCACATGCTTAACTTTTAGCAAGTGCTTAAGTCCCACTGAAATTAATGGAGTATAAGCACTTGCTTACAGTTATGTGCTTAAGTGCTATCCCAAAGAAGGATGGATTTACTCATATGCTTAAGCACTTTCCTGAATTAGGACCCAAATAAATATTTCATAAATAAAGCGGTAACCAGCACAGTTCTTGAAATCAAAAGCGCCCTCGTTTTCTATAAGGAATATTCACTGAATATAAGGGCAGATGTCAAATCTCACACACAGGGTATAGACATATTAAAAGAAAGTACTACTGAAACAACCAGTCTTTTACAAGATTAGAGCTAGGAAGACGTCTAATGAAGAAAGATGGAATTTGATGCCAGTATGCCACACAGGGGTCTATCCTACAGCTCTTATTTATTTGTATGGTGCCACTGATGGCCCTTTATAAGCATACGAACAGAAAACTAAGGTCAACCTAAATCTTTTCATCAGTGGATTCTCTATGATAACTTTTAAGTGCTCTTAATATAAAATGAATAATCTCAGGGCAAAGATCTGTTTGAAAAAGAGATGATTGATGACCTATCATCCCTAATTCACTGTTTATACTCGTAGTGAGCCTGTTGGGAAAATACCTCATTCATCAGGGTATTAGTGAATTTAACCAACGTATGGCACCTTCATTTTAACAAACTAAAGGAGAAAAGCTAAATGGGGGAAAATTGACAACCATCTCTGATTCTATGATAATGCAATTAGGCTGCTCCTCTCCAGAGCTTTTGCTAATTCACAAAACAGCTTCAGTAGGCAGGTCATAAATATATGATCATTTTTCACACTTTGAAAAGTAATGATGCCTTGACATGAATCAATATATCTTGGTGAAATCATTTTACCTTTACATTATGCATGCGAGTCAGTTTTAAACCTAGTATATATTAAACCTGACTTTGTATCTGGTCTGTGCTTATATAAAGTAATTTTACAGAGGCTTCTGTGTTACCTGTGCACCCAAACCCTTATTAAAATAAGTGGCAATTTTGAGTGCTCACAAGATGCTGCATCAGACACCTAGAGGTTATATTGTCTCCTCTGTGCCATGGAGGAGGTGAAAGATCCAAAACTTTTACTCCTTTGGGATGGAGGGATTGCTGAGGCAACATGACACCTTCCCTTTTTGCTGAACCCCCCCATAGTTACATTTGTCTCTCTGGAAACGTCCTGGGATTTTTCCAATTTAATACTGAAACTGACAGCATTAATTCATGTGAACTCCCACTCTGTACATTCAAATCCCCTTGAGGAAGGAGATGGTTTAGGCCAGGCGGAGCTATTGAGATAATTGCAGTGTAGGTCCCGAGGAAGTTGTGATGCCATGGGGGAGAGGAGGGATGGAGTCCCCAAGAAATAGTACAGCGGGTCTCCACCTCTGTGTGAAGACTGGGGTCCTCAGGATTTCCCTGGAGGTCTTGGGACATGCACATGTCAGGAGGGCCACCGCCTGTGTTTATTCATCAGGTGTCCCCTCCTGACTGCATAGAGTAGCAGAAATTCTACATACTCAAGATCTTTCTGTTGAATTTTGCTCCTTCTACAGGATTTTTGAATATGGGCATGATGTGTTTTTAATGTAAGAAATTAAAAAAGCAATTCATTTCATCTGAACACCACAATGACCAGATGCACAGATTTCATTTGTATCAGTTACTCCTCTTTAATTTATTGTGTCATATGTTATACATGTGAAATAACTAAGTAAAAAACATATCTATGCCCTATATCATATGCATGATAGATAGCAAATGTATCCGAGGAGGATATAGTCAAGGATAACCAATAAAAGTGAAAGGCTAGACACGGTGTCAAGGACAAAAATATTTTGAATATCTTTACAAAACACATATTAGCACAACATTATGCTAATGATAATAGCATTATTTGTTTTATGGTAAACTTCAAAATGGACATGCTGATAAAGTAGGTAGGTGTTGATGTTTGCTTAATTTTGAAATATTAAAACATCTAAACATTGCCAATTTACAGAATTTATATTGTACAGTATATGGCATTTTATTTTTTATTGCTGAAACACTTGTCAATTTTGCAGCATGCAAAGTGAAATGACACTAAATCACAAGTGTGCCTGCTGTGCTGTCATTCTCATTAGACGATCTCTTTTGTTTAGTTTGTTCACTGCTTGTGGTTCTTTAAAATAAAAAGTGCTTTATAATGGAGATGGACAAAACAACACATGTATCATGGGACTGAAGAGAAAATGTATTAAATAAAAAGCCCCTGGATTGTTCGTGAGCCCTCAAAGTCATTTTGAATGGCTGATTAAAATAAATATTGCATAGAAAATTGTTTTTGTAGCCTCTGTTTATTCTACCCTGTCTCCATTATTTGATCTTCACTATGATAAGTAATCAGGTTGCGATATACTGTACATTTAAAACCAAATGTGCATGGCATATTGTTGAAAATGTAACAATTGCTACAGAATGCATTAAAGTGAAAGCCCACAGGTTTATCTACTTCCACAGCCCAGGGTAATAAAGAAAAAATGTTTTTAGACAAAAATGTATTTAGGAAAATAGTATTTCTAAACAAATAAAGATAAAATGCAGTAGTATATAATGGTACATTCATGTTAGATTTAAACAGAAGGCCCAACGACATTTATACATATCAATGGTGTATTCCTTAATATTTTCAAAAACAATTCTAAAGGGTTGCATCCTCAGCTGATGTTACTCAGTGTAGTCACTGGGACTTAAGCACATGCTTAATGTTAAGCACCTGCTTATGTGATTTCTGCAATCAGCGCCCAATACCTATCCCTCTTCTTTCATATGTTAATCCCATCATGTTTAAACTTCAAAGGAGAAGCTAAAATCGCCACAATAATTGTGCCATTGGCTTGCTCACCAAAAATGGTTTATTAGAGAAATACTAATCATATGGAATTGCGTTATGTTCTGTCAACATAACCCTGTTTTGAGTTGTGTTGAAGGTGTGGCACTTGTTTTATGAAGGTTCTTACAAGGAAAATGTTTGGATTAATGATATAATTTAGTGGCAATGTAGTGACAGTAGGTCTAATCTCTGAAGAGTGAGAATAGGATTGAAAAAAGTAAACAAGTGGGATATACTTGACTGTGGCTGTAGGGCCGGGAACTGCAGGGGTCACACTGATTGGCATTGTCACTTTCCCCATTCATCAAGCCAGGCCAGACTTCCTGAATCATTTACCAGATGGGGCAGCTCGTCAGTTTAAACACCTGATATGAAGCCATCCGTCATCTGATAACATGATCATTCGGCTGCAGCTGGCTCGGTGCTCTGCAGCCTGAGTGCACATGTGATGGACTGAAGCCAGAGAAGCAGGCTTAGCAGTGCTGCACTCCCCTGATAGGATTTTCAGTCCTCCACTGGACCATGGAACAGGTGGAGGCTGAGAGAGAATGAAAAAATTACCATGTGTTGCAGGGATTAGAGAGCACACTCTCACCACTCTACTTGAATACCAATGGAAGGACAACCTTGAGCCAGACAAATTTAAAGCCATCCATGATGTAGTATGTAGAATATAGGTGCCTTAACGTACTAATAAGTCCTCATTTTCCTACAGAATTTAGAACTACTGTTCTTAAGACTGTAAATTGTCAAGTCTTTTCCATGCCCCGCAAGAACAAAATTTAGATATTTGGAAACATACCTTTTTTCCTTTTATTTTTTAAACAAAAAACATCTTAAAATGAGCTGTCTCTTCCAAAAAAGATTTCCCATGACTGATCATAGATGCTGTTATTCTGTCCTCACCAAGAAGAAAACCTAATGCAACAAAGAGATTTACACAGAGACCATGGTTACGATGATAGTGTTTATCATTATGTGGAATATAAATATGCTGTTTGAAACTGGTGGTGGGTAAGCAAGTCTGGGAGTTTAGTGGATAAAATACTGCCCTTTCACACTAGGGCCATACTTCAAGTGTACTCTAAGACCAAGTCTACACTACCACTTACTTTGGTATAACTTCCGTCGCTGAGCAGTGTGAATAAAGCCACCCCCCTGAGTGACATAAGTTACACCCACCTAAGTGCCGGAGCTACTGCCTCTCACGTAGTGGATTTATTATGCCAGTGTGCTACAGCAGCACAGCTACATCAGTGCAGCTGTGCCGATGTAGCACTTCTAGTGTAGACTAGCCCTTAGTCAGCTTATGCAACGAGTTTGATGATCTCAAATCAGTTGCTACTGGGAAATAATCCTGGGTGAGCTTCTGTGCTGTGTCCCTAAGAGGTGCAGGTCAGAATTCATAGCCCTGGGAGAGGGGAAAGCTAAAATAGCTTTTATCCATGTTTGTGCTCTCTCGATTCTGGGCTGTTCTGCAGCATAATCTAGGCAGCTCTAGGATCCTGTACAGTAACCTGCCTGGGCTGCCCCATAGGCCTCAGTGCTGCCTGGAATCTCTGAAGCACTGTGTGATGCTAACCTGCCCCTGACACACATCCTGCCTCACCCATTAGCCTCAGCACTCCCTCACAGCAGGTCTTCCTCAGTGCTTATGCTGGGCAAATCCTTCCCAAGCCCGAACCAGACTTGTAGGGTACTTTTACACAGTGTAGGAGGGACTGGGGGTGGTGGGGAAGGGGGCATGAGAATCTCACTCCATGAATTTTAGTAAAAAATTAAATTCTTTGTAGAAGAGAGACCACAAATCTGATTCTCCTCTCACACTGGATTTGTACAACTGTAGCTCAACTGACATCAGTGGAATTATTCCTGATTTACACCAGTGAAAGTAAGATCTAGAGTCTGGTGCTATTTCTGGGATTGTAAATTAATTAGCAAGGCTTTGATCCTCTTATGACATCAACAGAGCATCGTAAAGTTTGGGGTTTTTTTGTTAGTTTTCTCTCATCCTAGATGGTAGTGTTGGATATGTTAAAAAAAAGTAATGAAGTAACTGGCAAAATCATCCCTTCTACCTCTGAATTTATAATTAGAGTTTCCTCATGCTATATTCTCCCCTGTGACCTAGTCATTACTAAAAATATAGCGACCTGTAATAATCCAGAAGGTTGCCAGAATATTACAATGTGCAAATCAGAGCAAATATGACACCTGCTACTCAGAATGAGAAAAAAGATTACTTACAATCTATGACTGAGTTCAGACATTTGGTGGTGATTAGGCAAGGTGGTATTTTTATGTACAATTCAGATACAGACATGGGAACTCATCCATTTTACACCACACCAGGTGGCTGTGTCATTTCCATCAGGTGAATCAGAGCTACTGTAGTTAATGACAAAGTATAGTCCTGTTACCAATAAGAGAAAAATGATTTAGAGAGTTCTGAATGCACATTGTAGATCCATCAATGTCAGTGAGTTGCACCTATCTCCAGTGGGAATTAATTTGGCTGATTAGGTTTGGAATTTTTCAGTGAAATGAGAACATTCTGCAGTGTGTGTTCCATTATAAATGCTCTATTTGGCTTGGCAAAAGGAAGTGGAAATGATGATCATACAGTTTCTTTCCCCCTTTCTTCCTAAGCAGCAGTGCTGATGGGTTGTGTCAAGAGGTATGCTGTGGCTACAGCATAGTAATACAGATAGTAATATGGCAGGCCAGTGGCAAAACTGTAAAGAAATGGAGAGCTATAGGAAGCACAGAAAAGGGAGAGAAAGAGACAGAAAAGGAGAGGCTGAGAGAAATGCAGGCTTGAGTGCAGAAAGAAAGAGAGAGGACATTGAAAGAAGAGAGTTGAGCCAGTGTAAAAGAGCATCATTAAAATATCCAAACACACAGTGGTCTGTCAAGTCACACTTTCATTTTTCTGCCCTTCTCTCTTTGTTTAGAGCAGTGGGTCTCAACCTGCGGGCTGCTTGCGGCCCAATGAGCACATAGCTGGGGCTCATGTGACATCCTCAGGGCCATACAGATAGTATATATATTGTGTGAATGTGGCCCATGTAACATAGAGAGCTGCATATGCAGCCCACAATGGTAAATAGATTGAGAACCACTGAGAATAACAAGCTGTTGAGCACTGTATAAGTATAAACCGCGACAAACTTTTCTTTCTGTCTTTAATCTTTTCAAAAACATTGACAATGAAATTTTAAGGCCCCCAGAGGGATTTGAATATTCCCTATTGAATATTCCAGTTCCTATTAAAGTTAATGACCAAGTCCACTGGGTGGCTTTGAAAACCCTTCTTTCAGAGGCAACCCGTCCATTGACTTTTGTGGGAGTAGGATTGCCGAACCCATAGACTAATGTTTAAACATACATTTAAAAAGCTCTAAAATCATTTTCAGTTGCAAAATTCTTCAGATTCTATCATCCTTCAAGTGTGGTTCTTCTCGCCACCAGAACTACTGACACTCGAGCTCTCTTCCCCCTCTTGCTTCTTTCAGGACTCCTCTTGTAACATCCCCAGAGCAACAGCCACCAACCCTGCCTCCAGGCACTGTTCTTTTTTAAGGTGTTTCCAAAGAAGCTTGTCTGTCTTCCATGGGTGGTGCATGAACCCCACTCAGGGAGGCTAGCCCACGGCCCCGTCTCTTCCGCCAGAGGCCCCACCCTACCTTGCCACCTCCCTCACCCGCCTGAGCCCTGAGTCCTGGGCTGCCAGCAGGCCTGACCCCTGGGCTGGCCTGAGCTGCCCCTGGCCACTGGATGGTCCAAGCTGCCCCTGGCTGCTGGCTGGCCCGAGCAGCCAGCTGGCTGAGCCCCGAGCTCCAGACTGCTGGCCCAAACTAAGCCCCACTGGCTTCAGGGGAGACGGGGAGAGAGAGCAGGGCCTCAGGGTGGAACATGGACTGGGCCATGGCCTGGGTTGGGGAGGCTTACACTCCCCATGGCCTATGATACCCGCTGCCCGTGCCATCTGCTCAGCCTTAACTCCAATGTAGTGAAGCCATTTTCTTGGGAATTAATACTTTATTAATGAAAAACCTCATGTACTGTACAAAAAAAAAAAAAGAAAAAAGGGCCAAATGCAGAGAGATGATAAGATCTCTTACAGATATATGCAGAGCTTCCGCTTTCCTTCAGAAGCAAATCCTTAGAATCAACTACTAGCTAAAATTAAAAAATCAATTACTAGCTCATTAACAAAAATGGCACACAGTATTTTAGAATTGGGGCACCAGACTTTATATTGTTGCTATCCCTTTAAGTGTGCTTCACTCTGCATCTGCTTCTATCTATCTAAAGAATAATAATTAGCACCTTCGAACAGTAACCTTAATAGCCTCATGAGGTAAGGAGGAAAGTATTATTTATCCCCACCTTTCAAGTAGGGAAACTGAGACAGAAAGGTTTTGTCTACACTAAGGCCTGGATTAGATCTCAACAGTTACCACTTTACGCACTTTTAAAAGATTTGTTATAGTTTCCAGTAAGAAAGGTTTAAAAAATATTGTACTGCAGCTAAATAATACCCAGAGATGACTTACTCACAGAGACTGGCAGAGAAAACTCCTGATAATAGCAATAACATATTGTTTTAGAAAATGTCAGGTTGTATATAGATGCAAAGAAGAAAAATAAGATGGAGATGAAAAATGACAACACATTAGCTGGTGTAGGCTGTTCATTTTCTGTTTAAGAGAGAGAGAGAGATAGATTGATTCTTAGGTTTTGATTTGACCTGTATATATTTGTATGTATTTATTACACAAGAACAGGGTAATATCTTTTCGGAAAAAAATTACCTATATTATTTTCATTCTAGAAAGTATGCCATTTTAATTCTGATCCTTATAAACTGTAAACTACAAGAAATAACATTTTAAAAAACACAAAACCACTACCATGGCTAATGTCATTCTAGGTGATAACACTCAAATTTTTAGAGGTAGACCAGTTAGTCAAAATAACCAACCTTAGAGCCATGAGCCTCCAAACACAGGACATCCAATGTTTTCATATCATTCTGACTTATCTTTTGGGGTTTGATCCAGTTCCCACTGAAATCATTGGGAGTCTTTGCACTGATTTAATGAAAACTGGATTGGCACTTTCTGTACAATACCTCGCCACACAATGATAACACCATGGTGGGTGCACTAGGAAAGTGTAGATAGATGCTAAAAATACAACAGCTAAATATTTACATGTCCTTTCTATACCAGTAGCATGGAAACAAAATTAATGTCCTATCAATAACCTTGATGCCAAATTGATTCCCATTATCTCTTTATTCTTCTCTCTTTTGCAGATGCAAAAACAACCCTACAATCCTCATATGCAAATTCCATAAGCTTTTCTGTTCTCCTCAGGTGTACATGCCAAGTTTTCATTATGAAGGCTTCCTGCTGTGAAAAAAAAAGTACATTTTCACTTTCATGTGTCTTTTTCTTTGTGGTAGAAAGGATTGAAGCATTAATGAGTAAACTAAACTAAAACTGTACAGGCATTCCTGTAAGAAATTGGGTAAATTTCAAATACAGAGGGGAAGAAAATCAATTAGGTCAATAAAAATTGTGTAATTTTGACACAATGAAGTCAGTTGTCACTAAGGAGTTACATGCACAATTTCTATTCATGTTAATGCCATTTTTATGCCTTACTCCCTGGGGCGTTGATGTGAACATTTATCTCAATGCACCACAAGAACCATGCAAAAACAAATGGGAAAAAAAAAGAATAACTTTCTTTATAGGTTCAAACCATCTACCTTTGAAGAAAGTTATCAAAAAGAGAGCTAAAATTTAAAAAAAAAAAAAAAGAAAGAAAGAAAAAGAAAAAATTCCAACCAGCATTTACATTTTCTATTGGAAGAAGCTGGCAAACCTTCAGAGAAACCCATACCAGCATTGAACTAGGAACTTCTCATGGACCACATAGTCACTCCAAAGCATTTCATGTTACTTCACAGTATTATGCATTCATTCCCAAACAAACCATTTGGGGCCCAATTTCTTCACTTAGAACCACAGAAGGCTTCTGCCTAGAATTAACACACTTGCATCTGAAGGCTGAACTTGTCCCTTAAAGTTTAACAAAAATGTGCTTCAAATGCTGTCCTCAGTCAGCAGGTGGAATGAAATGGCGGTGACGCATTTCTCCATCACCCTTTAGAGCTTGTATTGAGGCCTTGTAAGAATATTCAACAAAGGGGTGATTGGACAACCTTTCAACCAAGTGCTAAGCCTTCCTACTCTGAACAAGTCCTTTCCCCCTTTCCTATGGCTAGTGCCTCACACTGGAGGATTTTTCAGAATAGGAGCAACCTGAGTAAGGACAAGGATTTTAATGCTAATACTGTATTTTATGCTTCTATAGTATTATGTGATAGCATATATTACATGATGTAGGAGACATCAAAGTGGTTTACAAATGTTTATGAATTAAGCTTCGCTTGACCACTGTGAGGTGGGTAAGTTTTATTTTCCACATTTTACAGATGGAGAAAGTGTGGCCCAGAGGTGTTAAGTGACTTCTTTAGAAAGCAAGTATGTCACAGAGCTGGGAGTAGAGGCTATCACCCAGCAAAAGCCCTGGTTATATTAAATGAAGGAGGGGGGGGGGGGGAAGCTCCCTTTTATGGATACCTAGCCAGCCAATTAGCTGTAAAATCCCTCTTGGTAACTGTTCTCTGCTTGCTTTACCTGTAAAGGTTTAAAAGTCCCCCAGGTAAAGAAAAGGAAGTGAGCACCTGACCAAAAGAGCCAAAGGGAAGGCTAGAACTTTTTAAAATTGGGAAATAAATTTCCCTTTGTCTGTTGTTCTCTCTGGGCTGCAGGGACACAGAGCAGCAATGCTATAAGCAGGAATTCTGTGTAAGGTTTGAACCAGGTATGAAAAATTATCTTCCCTACTTAGAAGAAATCATTGGGACAGGGAATGTTTAGATAGATGCGATCAGGTTTATTTCTTTATTTTGGCTTGTGGATCTCTGTGCTAGCCCTGATGCTTTTGTTTGCTTGTAACCTTTAAGCTGAACTCCCAAGAAGGCTATTTTGGTTGCTTAATTTTTGGAATTGCTCCTTTAAAATCTAGGAAAAGCCTAAGTTTCAGATGTATTTTCTTCCTTTTTGTTTTTAATAAAATTTACCTTTTTTAAGTACAGGATTGGATTTTTGGTGTCCTAAGAGGTTTGTGCATGTTGTTTAATTAGCTGTGACAACAGTTAATTTACTTTGTTTTCTTCTCAGCTCTTCCCCGGAGGGGGATGAAAGGGCTTGAGGGTACCCCACAGGAAGGAATTCCCAAGAGCTCCTTCCTGGGTTCAAAGGTTTTTTTTTACATTTGGGTGGTGGCAGCATTTACCAAGCCAAGGGCAGAGAAAAGCTGTAACCTTGGGAGTGTAATACAAGCCTGGAGTGGCAAGTATTAATTTTTAAAATCCTTCCGGACCCCCACCAGAAGTGCCAGAGTGGGGATTCAGCCTTGACAGCACTTATGCACACGGTTAACTTTAAGTATTCCCAGTGGAGTAAAACATTACGACTGGACTGCAAAATACAGTATAGAAAATTCTAAAGCCAGCCTTTTGGCTAGTGACCCCACAATAGAATACCAGCTTCAAAAACAAGCACTACCAGTATGGAAATCTTGGAATCATAGAATATCAGGGTTGGAAGGGACCTCAGGATATCATCTAGTCCAAGCCCCTGCTCAAAGCAGGACCAGTCCCCAACTAAATCATCCCAGCCAGGGCTTTGTCAAGCTTGATCTTAAAAACCTCTAAGGAAGGAAATTCCACCACCTCCCTAGGTAACCCATTCCAGTGCTTCACCACCCTCCTAGTGAAAAAGTTTTTCCTAATATCCAACCTAAACCTCTCCCACTGCAACTTGAGACCATTGCTTCTTGTTCTGTTATCTGCCACCACTAAGAAAAGTCTAGATCCATCCTCTTTGGAACCCCCTTTCAAGTATAGAAAGCAGCTATCAAATCCCCCTTCATTCTTCTCTTCTGCAGACTAAGTAATCCCAGTTCCCTCAGCCTCTCCTCATAAGTCATGTGCTCCAGCCCCCTAATCATTTTTGTTGCCCTCCTCTGAAGTCTTTCCAATTTTTCCACATCCTTCTTGTAGTGTAGGGCCCAAAACTGGACACAGTACTCCAGATGAGGCCTCACCAATGCCAAATAGAGGGGAATGATCACGTCCCTCGATCTGCTGGCAGTGCTCCTACTTATACAGCCCAAAATGCTGTTAGCCTTCTTGGCAACAAGGGCACACTGTTATCCAGCTTCTCGTCCACTGTAACCCCTAGGTCCTTTTCTGTAGAATTTCTGCCTAGCCAGTCGGTCCCTAGTCTGTAGCAGTGCATGGGATTCTTCTGTCCTAAGTGCAGGACTCTGCACTTGTCCTTGCTGAACTTCATCAGATTCTTTTGGCCCAATCCTCTAATTTGTCTAGGTCCCTCTGTATCCTATCCCTACCCTCCAGAGTATCTACCACTCCTCCCAGTTTAGTGTCATCTGCAAACTTGCTGAGGGTGCAATCCACGCCATCCTCCAGATCATTAATGAAGATATTGAACAAAATCGGCCCCAGGACTAACCCTTGGGGCACTCCGCTTGATACCAGCTGACAACTAGACATGGAGCCATTGATCACTACCCGTTGAGCCCGATGATCTAGCCAGCTTTCTATCCACCTTATAGTCCATTCATCCAGCCCATACTTCTTTAACTTGCAAAAATACTGTGGGAGACCGTATCAAAAGCTTTGCTAAAGTCAAGGAATAACACATTCACTGCTTTCCCCTCATCCACAGAGCCAGTTATCTCATCATAGAAACATAGAATCATAAGACAGAAAGGGACCCTGAGAGGTCATCTAGTCCAGTCCCCTGCACTCATGGCAGGACAAAGTATTATCTAGACCATCTCTGACAGGTGTTTGCCTAACCTGCTCTTAAAAGTCTCCAGTGATGAAGATTCTGCAACCTCCTGGGGCAATTTATTTCAGTGCTTAACCACCCTGACAGTTAGGAAGTTTTTCCTAATGTCCAACCTAAATTGCCCTTGCTGCAATTTAAGCCCATTGCTTCTTGCCCTATCATCAGATGTTAAGGAGAAGAATTTTTCTTCTTCCTCCTTGTAATAACCTTTTATGTACTTGAAATTGTTATCTTGTCCCCTCTCAGTCTTCTCTTCTCCAGATTAAACAAACCCATTTTTTTCAGTCTTCCGTCATAGGTCATGTTTTCTAGACCTTTAATCATTTTTGTTGCTCCTCTCTCAGTGCCTCTCAATCAACAGAACAGCGGTGATGTACTCTCTGATTTCTATTCAATTTTCCAAAAATAGCATTGAGTCAAGCTCTGGGGCAATTATTGGACCCAATGAAGTAAGATAAAGGGGAAAAATGCGACCCATAGCATGGAGGTGTGTTGATTTCTCAAGATTCCATCTGGACCAACTTTTAGTCAAGGGAGAAACTCACTCATAGGTACCTGCACTGGGAGCACTTCACAATGAGAAATTCCCTTTTCAAAGTTATGCTTATGCATAAATCTCATTAGTGTTAATGGCAGCTCTGTACAGGGAAGTGGGATGAAAGAATCTACTTGTGTCTGGGAAGTTCTGTGCTTGATGGACACATTTGGCCATTCCCTATCAACACATCCCCAGAAGTTACCTCTGTATTTTACTTCTGGTTTACAATTGCACACTCTGGTATGGCTTTGTGAGGCGGGGAACACCATTTATCTAATATCACTCCAGCATATTTAGGTTCAATACATACAATATGATGCAGAATAATTAATCAGTTATCATTTTCTGTATTATGGTAACCCCCAATTCAGAATCAGGTTCTATGGTGCTAGGTGCTATGCAAACACATAGGAAGACACAGTCCATATCCCAAGAGCTTAAAATCTACCTTAAGACAATGTCAACAAGTGAATGTGACAAACAATAGAAGGAAAGATGGCTGTAACAGTGGTAAATATTACAACTCGATGGTTCTGAATCTAAGAAACGTATTTTAAAATTAAAACAAAAAACAACCCTTACCTCCACCATCGCTGAATGTTCCAAAAATGTCAGTGAACTTTACACTGACAAGGCTTAAAAAAAAAAAGGATTAACATTTTCTTAAAACCAAATAAATGTGGGTTTGGGGCTGCAATCCAAAATTTTTTCCTCCCAGTCAATTTTAGCTCTAGGCACTTTAAAATGAATAGGCTAGCCTGCACCAACAGAATATTAGCACTTTTGAGTTCAGCTCATAAGTAACATGTATTTTTTCCCTAAAACCTTAATATATAAGAAATGACAAATGCCAGATTTTTTGTGATGATACAATCTTAGGAACTAACAATAATTAACACAGAAAATAACATATTCCAACTTTACATCAATTAATGCATGTGATAGTTTGTCATAACAGATCATAAAATTAATACTTAGTACAGTTGAGGTCTTTGTTTGTTGGGAGGAAACCCGTACAGAACAAATGAATAGTAATCTTTCTTGCCTTTGAGATTTAAAAGGTATCACAGAAAAGCATTACATCTCTTTGTTCCACTTTTCTAATAATGTTTCTCTATTACAAAGGAAATCCCATCCCAGATACTTAAAGTCACTGCCTTGATTCCCCTCAAATGATATACTCATGAGTTTGAGTGAAAGAGCATAGAGAAGATCACGCTTTATTCGTTCAGCCTATTTAGCCGTATTCCTCTCTCTTGCGCTGCTAGCTGAAAAGTGAGTCTAATTTGCTGATGAATACATTTAAGAGCAAGTGGTCCATTACATTAACTTTAATGAGCTGCAGCAGGTCACTTGGTTATGGATGGCACCCTGCAAAGGCTACAGTTCAGGGTGATACTAAATCTTTTGACAGTCAGCCTCAGAGCTTTTATACAGTACTTATAACAAAGACATGGTCACCAACTCCAGGTCACAGGAATGACTGGATTTCATAGCTCCTTGCTATCTGCTGTAGGTTTAGTCCTACAGTTTAAGATCATAAGTAATTCATAATTAGATTGTATATAACTGGCAGCCACAAGAAAGAACATTAATTTAGAGGTCTTGTAGTTGTAGGGAGGTGGATTTTTTATGTCTACCATATTTCCTCTGATTTGGTTCAAAGGGTTCATTCAAACTTTTGAATTTACCATCTGAAGTCCTAAAAAAACAATTAATGAGTAACAAAGCCTATAGTTGAGTGTAGTATAGCTTATCTTCACTGTAAAAAGGAGAAGATTCACAGAGGGAAATCTCCATAGCAGAATACTCATATTTTTAATGATAAAAGGTGACTAAACTTGCCTGTACCATATTATAGTTGCTTGTACATGTTTGTGTGATTAAAATCTCAAAGCTCTAGAAATGTAGCTGTGTTTAAACTGAAAGATGGAATGAGCACCACATTAATATTTCGATATCTCGATATTTATATGGCCTTTATAATTTTAAAACTGCATTACCATAAACATATATTGTTACTATGCCTATGTGGCCTCTGTTGTCCATAGAAGAGATGCTGCTCTTGTCTGCATAAAGAGAGCAAAAATGGAGGACAGCTGTCACTTTCCTACCTCTCAGATCTACACATCATCTTCTGAAAAATGTGCTCAAGACTTCATTTCAGTAACTCCTAACCGTAACATGTATCTCATCACATCAGTGAGATTACTCATGAGAGCAAACGCTGCAGATCATACCCTTACATAGAGAAGATAGACATCTAGAATAGTGATTCTCAACCAGGGGTATGCATATCCCTGGGGGTACACAGAGGTCTTCCAAGGGATACATCAACTCATCTAGATATTTGCCTAGTTTTACAACAGGCTACATAAAAAACACTAGCCAAGTCAATACAAACTAACCTTTCATACAGACAATGACTGGTTTATGCTGCTCTATATACCATACACTGAAATGTAAGTACAATATTTATATTCCAATTGATTTATTTCATAATTATATGGTAAATATAAGAAAGTAAGCACATTTTCAGTAATAGTGTGCGGTGACACTTCGTATTTTAATGTCTGATTTTGTGAGCAAGCAGTTGTTAAGTGAGGTGAAACTTTGGGTATGCAAGACAAATCAGACTCCTGAAAAGGATACAGTAGTCTGGAAAGATTGAGAACCAGTGTTCCAGGAGACATATCCTTCCCCTGTGATTTACTCTGTATGTTCTAAGAGCACCGTAGAATGAAGTAATGATTTTTTGTAATGCTATCAAAAACATTCTGCATTCTTTACATTCTATTTGTTATAAAACCACATTAAAGGGTTAGGAAGAAAAGTAGACTTTAGTAATTAACTAGACAATTGAACTGTCTAATATCAACCATCTCTGAACATGAAACCAGAACAAAAATCTTTCATACTGGCAACCAGAGCCAAGATTTTCAAGAGTAACTTCTGTCCCTTGGGTAGGGTGAATCGGAGCGAATGCCCCAGGTCTCATGGTTTGGGGGGATAAAATCGTTAGACGGTGGGTGGGGAGGTGAGGCGGGAGGCAGGCAGGTGAGCGGGGTGAGGAGGCAAATGGGGAGGTGAGCAGCAGGTATACGGGCAAGGTGGAGCCCCCCCTACCAGAACCTCCCCCGCCCCCTAGTGCCTCCTGCACACTGGTGGGCTCTGCCAATCAGTATCTCCCCCTCCCTCTCAGTGCCTACCGCCTGCCATGGATCAGATGTTTCACGGCATCAGGAAGTGCTGGAGGGGGAGGGGAGAGGAGCGTGGGCACAGTGCGCTTGGGGGAGGGGTGAAACTGGGTGGGGAAAAGGCAGGGTGGAGGCAGGAAGAGGCAGGGCGGGAGGGTGGTGGGGGAGTGAAGAGGTGTGGCGGGGTGGGAAGAAGCAGGATGGGGTGGGGCCTTGGGGAAAGGGGTGGAGTGGGGGCAGGTCCTGCGAAGAGCCGGGAGGGGTAGCACCCCTCAGCAGATCAGAAACTCAGCACCTATGTCCCAGGCCCCGCACCCCCCTAGGGATGGCCCTGCTAAGTGATTTTGGGTGTCCGACTTGGTACACCACTGGGGGCCTGGTTTTCAGAGGGTAGATGTTCAGCACTTTTTGAACATCAAACCTTTTTAAAGGAGTTTCAAATTGGGCACTCAAAATCATTCAGCTGACTTTGAAAACCTATCCTATTTTTGGAACCTCTAACATGGGTTTTAAATTAGCTAGTTATTATTAATGCACATAGATATTTAACAAACAGTTGAATTATTATCTTTGGGTAACATCTGTTTGAATTTTGTCGTTTTCTTTGTGAATTGTCCAGACCTGACCTTATTTTGGCAAAGGTGTACATGTAACCATCCTATGGACTGATGGTTAACTATTTGAAGTCTATGGCTCACTGATGAACTGTTTACTCTGACTATTGGCCAAATATTTTTGGTTTGTATTTGGTCACCTAGGTCATTTGTTTCTGCATCCTGACTGGATGACAAACATTTTTAAACAGGATAATAACGAAGAAAGAAATGCAAATATCAATGGTGAATATGAATACTCTTGTTCACATACAAATACCCTTGTTTGCACATGAATATAGGTTTTAATATAAAAAAAGAGCCATTCTCTAAACTTTCATGTGAATAGAAACTCATTCACGTGCATGTTTGTGAACAGCGAATAGCAAAAATAGATGAACAAGGCTGAATAAAATAGCAGTTCAGACTTTGAACGAATGTTCGCAAACACTATTTTGCATCATTCACCCAGTCCTGTAAGCAGCCATCTGTTCAATAACTGATAACAGACATGGAGTTGTTTGGTCGATCAAAGAGACACTAGCTATCTATTTATAGAATTTATATTAAGTTCATGGTGGGTGTAGAGAGTATGCCTATCAACCTTTGGGTTTTTTTAAATTTTACACACCAAAGATGAGGTTTTGTTTAATAAACAATTTAAATACATCGTTGGTTGATATAACTTCTGTAACCATGTGTATGATATGCACACATGCTTAAAATTAAGATGAGCAGTAACCCCAAGAACATAAAGTTAAACACATGCTTCAGTGCCTTTCTGGATTAGGCCAGAATGCTCAGCACTTTGCAGGTTTGAGTCCCATCTGCTTATGCAAAAAAAAAAAATTAGCTGTATAAAACAATTAGTAACTAAATATTTTCTAAGCCTCTTTTTAAAATTTCTTAAGGTTTTTGATGAAAAATTGAAAAAAAATTGGTGTTCAGTTGTTGAAAAGTGAAAAATGTTCAGTTTTCAGTTGCTGAAAACTAAAAGCACGTTGACTTTTGTTTTCTCAACGAAATAAAAAAAGTGTTGACAAAACCAGGCCTTTTCTTGTGAAAATTTCCATTTAATCGAAAAAAATATTCCATCTAGCTCTACCTTTAACCAATGTTCTAGCTTCCTTCATTTGTGCTCAAGGCTTTCAGTGGAAGAAGCAGTAGTCTATGTATGTTGCTTTGCAAGCTACAGAGATATCAAGTAGTATGAGCAAGGTATGTGGTCTTCATCTATTGCCATGAAGATTGCCTTTTAGTGCTACTAAGGCCTTGTTGTGTGTTCTGCCTTGGTCTTAAACCCAGTTGCGAAACATCTAAGATGTTGTTTGCAGTGTTGTGGCTGTGTTGGTCTGAGGATTTTAGAGAGACAAGGTGGGTGACGTAATATCTTTTACTGGACCAACTTCCATACGATGCAGATGTCACGTCTTTTAAACTTAGTTGTCACTACTGTTTCAATGACTTTTCTTAGATGTGGGAGGTTAGAGATGGGCCAACAGTGGAAAGGGATTTTTGGATCCAGTGTAGGCTTTCTGAAGATGGTGACTACTGTATGTTTCAGGGAAGCAGGCAGGTTCACTTCTCTGAAGGAAGCACTGATACTTTCCATGAGTAGTGGACACAGTTCTTTCCTGTGTTTCACCAGCCAGGAGAAGCAAAGCTCTGTTTTGCAAGTTGGTGGCTTGAATATTCCTAAAGGCTTAGCAATATTTATGCTACTAAAAGGTGAACCAACTTTGCAAAAGCATTTTCATCCAAGGTTAAAAAAACCCCCAAACAAAAACGAATAAACACCTAAAGAAGGACTCTGTGCAGTTAAACTTCAAACAAATTATTTAAAATAAAATAAAAGGAAGGGCTTTGTTTCCTTTACTCCATAGGGTGGGTCTGGCTCCTAGAATTAGGTCATACAGCCAGATCACAGTCCTCTTATAGCCTTTTGAGCTCAGCACCTCACCCCAATCGAGCACAGCCACATTTCACTACGGGCGGGCGCCCTGGCAATCTCGGTTTAGCTAAGTGGCTGTTGTGGAGTTTCCTTTGCCCAGGGCCACAGTGTTAATTCTCTCCACCAACCACAGGATTAGGTTCTAAACACCCTGCTAAAGGATTTGTATTGTTCTCTCAGCTGTGAATTCAGTTTAGCTCTAGCATCAATTAATTGTTTCACCAACTTTTTGAAGTCTGTCTGTGTTTTTGTTCAGTGTCCCTGGCTCCTTTCTGTAATATTTCTCTGGCCTTTTTAAGACCTGATGCTGGGCTAATAATATTGCCTTTGATTATAGCCTTGGGTGTATTCCAGAGCATACCTTTGAGTACATTATAGGGCTGTCTGAACCCTGTAGAGTTCAGTTCACAAAGGGGCTTGTGAATTGAACCATACCGCTTAGTCTGTAGGGACTGTTAGTGAACCTGCAAGAGCAAGCCTCCCTTTGCTATATATTCAGTCCCTCTCTACACCTGCCAATCATGCCCTCCCTCCTCACAACTCTCAAAGCTTCCTTCTAACTTTAGATGGGTTAATGGGGATCCGTGGGCTGTTATGGGGTATGGAATGAATGCCAGTTGTGTGGGGACAGGAATTCCCATTTATGTGTGGACAAGCTCAGGCACGTTCACTGAACTTTCAGGAGGATGAGGTATGGGCTGAGACTTACAAAGATATCAAAAGCTTTGTGCTCCACAGCTGTTTCCAATTTAATGCCAATATTTCACATGGCTCTAATACATTTTTATTACTGGTATTTACTAAAGAAATTGCTTTGAATTAACTTGTATATTTAGGCTAAGAGGATGTGAATATTTAACAACAAATTGTTTCAAGTGCAAACTGTATGGTCATATTGTTGCAGACCAACTGTTTACCACTAATTTTACTGGGACCACACACACACACAGCTTTTCCCTGATGAGGAGAATAGATTATGCCAATTGTCAAATCTTGTCACTTATGGATTCTATTAGTTAACAAATATCTGCCACCTAAGTCTTTTATTTAGGCTTTAAAAGAAAATGCATTTTAAAGAAAGTCCCTAATTTTGCACATGTAGATGTGAAGTAAACTTGATAAATGCATGCTCGCTTTAACGCAGCTTAGGGCTTATCCAAAATCCACTGAAGTCATTGGAAGTCTTTTCACTGACTTCCATAGGTATTGGATCAAGCCCTTAATGTTCTGTCCACAGACTGTTTGTTTGAGGAGACACTAAGTCAAAATCTGTTCATGAAGATGCATGGGTGTAACTGAAGCTAGAATCTCAGCCAGCATGTTGGACTGGAATTACCCAACTCTGCAAGGAAATTAAACATCTCTTTTTTTCAGTGGACTTTTTTCATTAAGTATCAATAAGACACATTGACTTGAAGCAAGAACATCCACAAAACGACTGCATCAAAGCAGATATTTTATGTGACTGAACTTTATACTATATTCATTACATTTAGAAGACATAGACTATAGAAGACAACTATGAAATCTTGAATCAGATTTCAATTTCAAGATTCAAATGTTAGGGGTTGGATATGAATTAACTCCTTTGCTTTTTGCTCCTGGGCCAGACCCAAAACTGGAAGGGACCTAGTTTTCTAAGTCTGATTTGATCCAGACAAATTTTTGAGAGATTTTGGCATAATCTAATCTAAATGCAGTCCTTTGTCAAGTCTTGAAGTCTCAGACTCTGTCATGAAACTAATCTGGATCTGCTGACTCAGTCTACTGCCGATTTTTAGGAAATTAAAAAAAAGCTGCTGGAGGAATGTGATTGAATTTTAATACATAGGCTGGGTTAGGTGCCATCTAGATGACTGGATGTCTGGATACAGACATCTTCCTGTGCTGGTCTGACTAGATGAAGGCAAATGCATTCTGTAGAACTCTAGTATCATTCTATAAAGTTCCAATAGTATTTCCCTGATGTACTATGATTACCAACTGCAGATGACTAGACCCTGAGCAACCCTGTCCTTTTAACATATTAGTAAATGAATGACAATTTTTGCTTCATAACCCCTACTCACTTCTCCTTTCTTATGGTCTTTCAAATATAAAACGTGTTTTACTTAAATATTGGTAAAACTACCTGAAACAAAATACCTGTATGTACAACAGATGCAGAAAGGCATCTTGAAATAAATGTATCTTGTAGAAAGGACAGTTTCCACACCTCTTACATTTATATTTTCCCCTGCTTAAGGTCTCTTGACAACATATTTGGCTGTAGGGAGGCACACTATCCATTGCAGAATTAGTCTGGTAAAATGTGTTTCATCCATTTAGACAAATGTATTCTATTAAACAGTGAGATAAATATAAAGTAGTACAGACCATGCAATAAAAATCAGATTGACAGACTTTGTAATGAAAACCTTTAGTAGATCCTGACTACATGCATTAGACTGTACTCCTGTGCACTTACAATATGCTATAAATGCAGCGTAGGATTGACTCTGAGAACCAGCAACCACTTAGTTGGTCCAAACACAGTTTACCTTAATAGAAGCGACTTCTTTTTTAAGCAACAGTCTTGCTATCATTGAGTTCAGAAGCATCAGTTTTAGTTAATAAATTAAACATTTTTCAAAATACAGTTCACCATTAATTCCCTTCAGTAAATGCTTCTAAGCTTTCAAAACTTTCTAATGGGCTCAGTGAAAATGTGTGCTCCATTAAGAGGAAACAGCACTAACAGCTGACTTGCTTGTGTAGCTTTCAGTTTCATGGCAGACATTCACGAATTTTGGATATTTGTGGGATCTAAGTATTGATGCTTCAGCAGCAGTCAGAACAAAGTGATGCACCCATCTTTTTAGGGAGAAGGTGTCTTGGGCTCGCCTTTCAGCACTGGAATCCTACATAAAATAGTTTTGTACACAAAGGAGCCAATCAGCAGCACTGTGTCCAAGGAATGTAGGGTAAAAATTTTCAAAACCACCTAAGTGATTTAGGAGCCTTAATGTCATTTTCAGGAGTGATTTAGGTTCCTAAGTCCATTAGACATTGCACATTTCTCCCATGGTCTCTTACTGGTAGGTATACAATTGTCTTACAGGTTAGCTAGGATTACTGTATGATGAAAATAAAGCAAACAACATAACAACAGAAAACTAGTTTACAATGTGAGTGTACTAATATTTAGGGCCTAATCCAAAGCTGACTGAAGTCAATGGAAATGCTCCTATTCATTAACTAGGCTTTGAATCAGTCCTATGGGTGGCAGGATGTGGGCAGTCATGCCTAATGGCTTAAGTCAAGAGCCTGGAACTGGAGCCAGGGTCAGAGTCAGGTGCCAAGCCAAGCATCACAGCCGGAGTCAGAGCCAAAGGTAGGATGAAGGAACAGGAGTGAGGTAGGAAAGCAGGAACAAGGAACAGATGGAGATCTGGGATAAGGATGGGAACAGGCTGGAAGGCAGGAACCAGGAGTAGGCAGGAAGGCAGGGCTCAGCAGTCAGGCAAGTAGGCTGGGTGCTAGTAGTAATCAGCCAAGAATTTCTCTATTTGCTCAGACAACTTCCTTTGCCTTCTTCCCAGCCAATCAGAGGAGCTGGATGTCTCCCCCCAATCAGGAGCTTCAGAGTGGGGCCCTTTGCATGGTAGAGCTTCACTTGCCCCCTTCTGCACTCATTCAGATCAGTTGGTGATTGTGGTCTGAGTATTGCCTGGGGACCTGTGGGCCCAGGTTTAAAACCTGCAAACCCTCATAATTGGGACTTTAAAACCCAGTCCTGGCCCAGCTGTCAATGACCAACCTGCTAGAATTCTTTGAGGGGGGTCAAAAAAGCATGTGGAACAAGGGTGATCCAGTGGATATAGTGTACTTAGATTTTCAGAAAGCCTTTGACATAGAAAGTACGCTTATTAAGTTTGCAGATGATACCGAACTGGGAGGGATTGCAACTGCTATGGAGGACAGGGTCATAATTCAAAATAATCTGGACAAATTGGAGAAATGGTCTGAGGTAAATAGGATGAAGTTTAACAAAGACAAATGCAAAGTGCTCCACTTAGGAAGGAAAAATCAGTTTCACACATACAAAATGGGAAGAGACTGTCTATGAAGGAGTACGGCAGAAAGGGATCTAGGGGTTATAGTGGACCACAAGCTAAATATGAGTCAATAGTGTTATGCTGTTGCAAAAAAAGCAAACGTGATTCTGGGATGCATTAACATTAACAGGTGTGTTGTGAGCAAGACACGAGAAGTCATTCTTCTGCTCTACTCTGTGCTGGTTAGGCCTCAACTGGAGTATTGTGTCCAGTTCTGGGCACCACATTTCAAGAAAGATGTGGAGAAATTGGAGAGGGCCCGGAGAAGAGCAACAAGAATGATTAAAGGTCTTGAGAACATGACCTATGAAGGAAGGCTGAAATAATTGGGTTTGTTTAGTTTGGAAAAGAGAAGACTGAGAGGGGACCTGATAGCAGTTTTCAGGCATCTAAAAGACTGTCATAAGGCGGAGGGAGAAAACTTGTTCACCTTAGCTTCTAAGGATAGAACAAGAAGCAATGGGCTTAAACTGCAGCAAGAGAGGTTTAGGTTGGACATTAAGAAAAAGTTCCTGTCAGGGTGGTTAAACACTGGAATAAATTGCCTAGGGAGGTTGTGGAATCTCCATCTCTGGAGATATTTAAGAGTAGGTTAGATAAATGTCTATCAGGGATGGTCTAGACAGTATTTGGTCCTGCCATGAGGGCAGGGGACTGGACTCGATGACCTCTCAAGGTCCCTTCCAGTCCTAGAATCTATGAATCTATGAATATTTTGTCAAAAAATATTTATGAAACCTTTCAAGTCTGGAAAAAGGCCATTTTTCTATTAAAAGCCATTACATAGTTTTGATGAGCTGTAGTAACATTTTTATCTTATTGCATATCACCTGCAGATCTGACACTGACTGTAACAGAACTACAAGAACTTGTTTGCCACATATAATAGGAACAAGAGCCCTTTTAGTGGATTTTTATTATATTACAAAAAATTATGGATAACAGTCAAAATGCTTGATCTTCCATTGTTTCACAGGCCTAGTGGAAGGTGGAGTATGCAAGAAAAACGGCTAATCAGCAAGATCTCAGATGGAATCTTGGCCCCACTGATGTCAACAGAAGTTTGTCATTGACTTGTGTGGGGCCAGGATTTCACCCTTTCTGCCTGCTATCTGAGTTCTTGTAGATAACTGGGGTACAAAAGAATATGAAGAATAATTGCAGAGGCATGAAAGACCAGTAGCACCATGTAGCTCCAACTCCTGGGAGAGTATTTACAATTTTTGAAGCACTGTATGATGATCTAAAGAATCAATGATTCAACAAATAGCACATTTGTAGTTATGCTTGCTGCTGAAGTTTGGCTTGATGTTGAGTTGTATATTTGTCTATGGCTATAAATAAAGTTACTGCCTTATTGAAAGAGATTCTGGAATATTTTTAGTAACTAATCAACCAGCTAACTGTTCAATAAAAATGCTCCTTTCATTTCTATCTAAAGATGCCAAAGCAGTTTACAAACAATGAATTATATTTCCAATTCCCGTTGTGAGTTGGATTACCTCTTATTGTACCCGTGTAACAGATGGATAAAAACTGAGCCACAGCAAGATTAAGTAACTTGACCAGTGTAGCAATGAATTAGTAGCAGAGCCAGCAATAGAATCCAGATGTGCAATTCTGGCTCCTCTGAAGTAAATGAAAACACTCCCAATAACTTTAATGGGGCCAGGATCTCACCCCAGGAGTCCTGACTCTTCTTCCCCTGTGGTTACCAATTAACATTCTCTGATACAGCACAGACAGCAACCTAATCAGTCTTAATTATGTATAACAAAATGAATGCACTTGGTGAGACCCAAACATCATGGGTATGGAGGGAAATAAAGTGCAGAATAGTTGACAGAATTACACAAAATATTAATTAACTTGTTGTCTTGGGGTTTCCTTGTTTCAGAACTGGAACTGTTGTAATAGTTGTCTCAGAACACTGGACCCAGCCTATGGCTGTATTAATATTGAACATCTAATAATAAAGTTCTTCTACCCACAACTGTAATAATGAATTCATATGTTGCATTCTTCTTGCCTTCTACAAGTGACAAAATGGTGTTGCCTGCCTCATGCACACATCAGCACACATTACAGATTACAGGCTAACATCAATGACACACATTGCCTCATAACATCCTGACTCATGCGGTTAACATTTCTATTAGAAAAATGAGTTCCTAATTTTCACCATCTCAGCATCAAGAGAAGCACTCCTGCTCTTCATAGGAGCAGACCTAGCAGAGATAAGAGATGTTGATAATAGACTTGAAACTGGAACCCCACAGCTATATGCCCACATATAGGGTAAGTCCTATAATGAGTGCTATTTTTTAGCCAACTGGACACAGGCATCTGCCTCTATTTCTGCTAAGCATATTGTCAGGCATGTACATGATGGTGAAATCTGAGCCTATTGCTCTTTAACCCTACTATTACCCATTCTACTAACACAATGTTCTAGCTAAAGATCTTTGGGTTTACTCAGCAGAAGGTCCTGTTTTTGACCTTATACTATACTAATGGTACTTTTTTCAAATTTAATTTTCTTCTTCAACCTTAATTTAATCTCTCATTTGGCTTATATTAAAATGGCTGTTTCACCTTCTGAACATGATTAATAAAGATAATACTTACAAAGTTTTCTTTTTACAGTCCCAATTACCCACAACCAGTACTAAAACAATGTCTGAAAAGGTTGTATTGCTCATTTCCTGAACACAGCGCCCATTCCATATAGAACAAAGATACCATGTACAGTGACATCCAGCAGATGTTGCACTGCATTAGGAGATAGGTCAGTACACCACTGGCATGGTAAATGCACAATTCAACCACCTGGGAGATGTTGGGTCATATCTTCAGCAGATATAAACTGGCATAACTTCAGGATCTGGCCAATTATGATGGATTGGGAGAGTCTATATATATTCACACAAATCTTATTAGTAAAATCTAGGAAATGGTAAAATATGGGAATTAACAAAAACTAAATATGAGAACATGCTATGCCACTGCCCAGGAGGTATTTTGTTCATTACTCTGGTATGAGGGTGATCAAAATTAATTTATATGTACTGCCACCCAGAAATGGTTTATACTGAAAATGAGAAAGTACTAGTATAATAAACACTATAGGCAACTATCTATCCAAGAAAAGTTAGCCACTATTTTCAAGAATGACTAGAAGATTTTGGGAGCCCAGCTTGACAGCGGCCTGATTTTTAGAAAGTGCTGAGCACCCACATAAGGAGGCATCCAAAATCTCTAGACACTCTTTTAAAGATCTTGGCACTTTGTGTAATAACTTCGTGTTATTACCAGAGATGACTGCAAAAGGATGCAAAAATAGGTTAGTGTTTAGTGGAACATTCTTATCATATTTTATTTCAATAGCTTGTTACTATTCTAGGCTGTAATTAAAAGAAGTAATACTGTGACTCAAAACCTTCCAAAAGCTTCCCTCTTGCATTGTCAATGCTTTCCTGTTTCTGTTTCCTTGTATCTGTTTTACATATTAAAAAGGAGATTTTGAAAGGAGACAAAAAGGTCATTTTCAGAGACCACTTCCAACCTAAGAATCTTAAAAAAAATAACCCAATACATTGCTAATATGTTCTCTAGGCAGACACTGCAAAAGTGTGAAAATATTATTTATTTTTGTATTACCAAATAAGAGCACTAGTCATGGATCAGGAAAAGTTTGAAGTTTGAGACTGGGCAAGTTCTGAAAAACATAAGAATGAACCAAAAAGATCTCCCAAAACCAATAATCCATGAGAATTCAATTGAATTTAAAAATGAATTTGCTTTTGCCACACTCAGAGCTCCATGAGTGGTCATCAAAATTTAATGGGGCAAATGTTTAAGGACAGTGATTTCAATGCTTGCACATGCAAGCATTCCTAGTGGAAGTCATGGAGTAGGAAGGGGACATTGCTTAACAGATTAGATGACAATGTTCCCCACACCACTTGCCAGAGTCCTGGCACAGAAAAAATGAAACAGGTCAAAGAAGGATTTGAATCATACTTTTTGTAACTAAGACTGTGCAAGCACATATAACTACGTTGTCTCAGGGTGCGTCTGTACAGCAAAAAAAAACCTGCAGCCGCAAGTGTCAGAGCCCAGGTTACCTGACTTAGGCTCATGGGACTTGCGCTCCAAGGCTAAAAGATAGCAGTGTAAATGTTCAGGGTTAGGCTGAAGCTCAGACTCTGAAACCTGGAGAGGTGGGAGGGTCTCTGATCCCTGACTCCAGACTGAGCCAGACTGTCTACACTGCAATTTTTAGACCTGCAGCACAGCTGACCCAGGAGGCTCTGAGGCTGGCTGCTGCAGGTCATTTTTTTTTCTATGTAGATGGACAATCAATGACTGTGATATTGAAGACAAAAAAATTACAGATCAGGAAATACACAGATGCACTTGGCATATTTTATAGGCTACTGAGGGAGAAAGCTTCCCAAAATTTCTTGCCAGCACAAAGGTGATTAAAGTGAGCCAGACAAAGACCAGGTTAGGAGTCTTCTATTGCTCCATGTGAAATGCTGAAGAAATTTAAATTTAAATTCTGCACACATCCAATCTTACAGTACCTCCTTTTATCCAGAAGTGATGCTTTGGGAAAGGCCTGTGTAGCTCAGAAAAGAAAAAGGTTTACAATTTTCTAAAAATTTTCTAATCCCGTTTATCTGCTACATTTTACTATGCATTCTCTCCCAAAGAGATCCCAGTGATTTCTTCAAGCCCTCATACGTCCCAGTCATCTAATCAGGAAAATAAAAACTATCTGACCAATCACAATCAACACAATCACAACCAAATTTAGAATATAGAATAATGAGCTAGCGAACAAGGTACCACAAACAGGAGAGTTTGAGACGGGGAGAAGGAGATCCCCCTGTTGAACGAACAAGGTGCGAGTACTAACCTTGGGGTGAGTGAGTTTGTTTTGTTGTTTGTGTTTTTCTTTCTCTTTCAGATTTTTTCAGTTATTTTCAGATATTTCAGTTACTGGGTCAGTTGGGATTGTGTGCCTGGGGACTGTTTGAGCCTTTGTTTCCTGGATCATCCTTGATCATCTTTGATCAGCCTCAATCAGCCTTGTGATCACCCTCTCTCCTGTGTGATTAACAAGGGGGTAGGGCTGGCCTAGGAGAGAAGGCCTTAAAAGCCAGGGGATAAGTGACCAAGGGGACCGCAAACAGGGAGTTTGAGAGGGAGTTTGAAAGAGGGAGTTGTAATATAGTTGCTATGGTTAGGAAGGACCGCATTGCCAGCGCCAATGCTGCTCCTGTCTCCTCCACCTGCACCTGTATCCAGACAGACAACCTAACCCTGGATGCCTCTACCCAGATCATAGTGTGGATTTGCAGAGACTGTGGCCTGCATTTCCCACTCACAGAAAGCCAGGCTTGGGGGACCATCCAGTGTGAAAGATGCCTGCTGGTGGAATTTCTCAGGAAGCAGGTGGGAGAGCTACAGGAGGAGGTGGCTAGGCTGAGGAGCATCCATGTCCACGAGGAATTCCTTGAGAGTATTTATATGGAGACATCCAAGGCTGAGGAAGCTATCCAGCTACAGAGAACTGCTGTCACACCACCGGTGGAGGAGGATATGGCTCTGTCACAAGGAGGACACTGACAGCTGGTTACTTCTGGCAGCAGGCAGTGCTCTCAACCCATCCACCATGGTGATGGAAAACCGATATGCTGCCCTGGCAATGAGTGATGTGGAATCACCCTCAAAGGTTGAAGAGGAGAAGGCTGGGATGATCACAGTCTCCACTCCCAGGAGGAAACATAAGGTAGGGGTAGTTAGTAACTCTCTTCTGAGGGAAACAGAGGCACCCATCTGTCGCCCTGACATGGCATCCCGGGAGGTATGCTGCCTGCCAGGGGCCCATATCTGAGACATTACAGAGGGATTGTCGAGGATCATCCAGCCCTCTGACTACTACCCCGGCTACTCATCCATGTGGGCACTAATGATACTGCGAGGTATGACCCTCAGCAGATCAGAAGTGATTACAGGGCTCTGGGAGTAAGGGTGAGGGAGTTCAGAGTGCAGGTGGTGTTCTCTTTGATCCTTCGGGTCAAGGGTAGGGGCCCAGGCAGAGACAGATGCATCCTGGAGATGAATGCCTGGCTGTCGGGATTGGTGTCACGAGGAGGGCTTCGGCTTCCTTGACCACGGGATGCTGTTCCAGGAAGAAGGTCTGCTAAGCAAAGATGGGGTCCATCTATTGAGGAAGGAGAAGAGCTTATTTGGATACAGACTGGCTAACCTAGTGAGGAGGGCTTTAAACTAGATTTGAAGGGGGCAGGTGACCAAAGCCCACAGGTAAGTCAAGAATATGGAGACCTGAGAGATGGTTTGGAATTTCAGAGGAGCATGGGCTATTATTGCAGGGATAAAGGAGAGACAAGACAGAACTGGGGAGGGGGAAATCAAATCAGTATCGTAGATGTCTGTATACTAATGTAAGAAGTATGGAGAATAAGCAGGAAGAACTTGAAATGCTAGTAAATATGACATAGTTGGCATCACAGAGACCTGGTGGGATAATATGCATGACTGGAATATTGGTATAGAGGGATATAGCTTGCTCAGAAAGGATCGTCAGGGAAAAAAGGGAGGAGGTGTTGCCTTATATATTAAAAATGTGTACACTTGGACTGAGGTTGAGATATATTTTCTCTCCTTCTCCTCAGCCTCTCTGTCTTTCAGCTTCATGGCTCTCTTATGGGCTTCAGCTTCTTGTTGTTTCAGCTCCATGGCTTTCCTATGGGCAGCTTCTTCAGCGTCCAGTGCAGTGGATGTTTTTCAGTCTCATTTCTGATTGCCTCTTCTGGTATTGGTGTTCTCTCTCTCTTTCTTCTGCCTCCAATCTGGCCAGCTCTAACTTTGCAGGTTCACTGGTGCTCATTTTTATGCTCTACTGTTTCTATTTCCCTTACCGAAAATAAGCAAACAGAAAACAACACACTGTAACCCCTTTGACTGTTTCCAGATACCACACTTGAGACTCACTTAAAATCGCTATGCCAGTGCTTAAAGTGTAAACTTCACTTAAAGTAAAAGCTGTGCATATACTCTGCTCACTGTGCCACTGTGACATTACCCAGGGCACAGTCTGGACTGATGAACAGCTGTGTCCCCTCAATTCTCCAACCTGAGGTGCCTTTTACCTTGTTTCGCTGTGACCCCTCCTGCTCTCACACATAGCCTCCCGCATGTAAGTTACTCCCAGTAATAGTATGTGAGTGCTATAGCCACTCTTGAATTATACTGCAGAGCAACACCCGTAAATTCCCAGTCCCAGACTTTCCCCAGAAATTGACATCTTGTACTGTCCAGCTATCTCCTGGACAATATAAGTTCATATAAAGTCTGTCATCTTATTAATAGAAAATGATATGCAGAAATCCTATTGTCCCAAATGGAGTTTCCCAAACACTTCAATCCAAATACACTGGTTTAGATAAACCAGTATAACAAGTTCATTAACTACAAGAGATAGATTTTAAGTGATTCCCAGTAATGAGGTATAAAAGTCAGTTACAAGAAAATAAAAGTAAAACTCAACTAATATCTAACTTAACCGCTACGTAAATTCAAAGCAAAGGTCTCTCTCACTACATGGCACAGAAGTCATACTAGTTGACTTTCTTTCAGTCAGGATCCCTCCCGCAGTCCAATGCTGCTTCCTTGTTCTTCACCTATTGTGAATGCCATGGGGAGAGAGAAAGGGAGAAATAATTTGGGGTGTTTGCCCTCCTTCCTTACAGTTCTTTCTCTTCTTTTAGAATCATTTACAGCTGAGGTTCAGGAGACAGAAAGTCTGTGTGGATGGGAGCCACCAGCCGTTTCTTTGTCAAGATATAGATTTTTGCTCACATCTTCTTTTCTCCCAAAGAATGGCCACTTAACCAGGTGATGGTACATTTGATTTTGTTGACACCTGGCTGAGGAATTGGCTAGCCTTTTGTCTCTGGGAAAATGGTTTGTGGCTGCTCCTCCAGACTTGGAACATGTCTTAGTACTAGCATTATATAGGAATATCATAACTTTACACGCAATGTTGCCGCACATATTTTACTAGGACAATAATGGTCAGCAAATTATCATTTTTCAAATGATACCTCACAAAGCATACTTTGTACAAAAATTATTAGAGTCTTATAAAAGGGGTGAATATAGGAGTACAGAATGTCACATGCTCATTGATAGTTCTCCTGTGAAGATGACACATTCAAAATTCATCTGCTTTTCCTCTCAATATCCCCTCACTTTGAGGCCATGCCAATGAAGCATTACCACCACTCATTTACTAAATTCCTTCCAGAGAAGCTATGTAAAACGTGCCTTAGAAAGATTAGAATTTATCAGCAAATGTTGGTAAATGTCAATTTTACCACACACACACACAAACAGACAAAAAATAATTGATAATAATCTAAATTTACAAACAGGCAAAGTAAGACAAATGAAATACTGTGTCTAGTTCTGGTACCCACAATTCACGATGTACATTGATAAAATGGAGAGGGTTCAGAGAAGAGTCATGAGAATGATTAAAGGATTAGAGAACATGCCTGAAAATGATAGACTCAAACAGCTCAATCTATTTATCTTAAAAAAAAAAAAAAAGGTTAAGGATTCACTTGATTACAGTCTATAAATTTCTACATTTGGCACAAATGTTTAATAATGACTATTCAATCTAGCAGATATAAGGTATAACATGATCCAGTGGTTGGAAGTTGAAATTGGACAAATTCAGCCTGGATATAAGGTATGAATTTTTCATGGTGAAAGTAATTAACCATTGGGACAATTTACTAAGGGCCGTGGTAGATTCTCTATCACTGACAATTTTTTGGATTGGATGTTTTCCTAACTGATAAGCTCTAGGAATTATTTGGTGGAAGTTCAATAGCCTGTGTTATACAGGACGTTAGACTAGAAGATCACAAATTATGTCTTCTGGCATTGGAATTTATGAAAACCATGGTAAAAAGCCAAATAGAAAGAACTGAGGTTGTTTTTTTTTATTATTATTCTACTAAAGATCCCTGTTCAGAGTTTGAAAAAAACACATTTTGCGGTTCTTCATTATTGTCATGTTACACAATGTCAGAAGTTGACTCATTTAAACCAGCATAAATAAAAGGAAAATAAAACTTTTCTAACTGATCTAACTTTGAGTTAATTAGCCCACAGAATGGCCTGAATGAAAGGAATATTTCACCACATTACAAACCACAATGAAGAATGAGAAAGAATAACGAGGTGCAGGTCTGCTAATTAATTTATGCAATTGGATGTGAAGCTGAAAATATTCATAATGCATTTTTACTGAAGGAGCTAGGAATAACTGTGATACTATTGTTAAGGAGGTTGATGAGCTTTTCCTTACCAAAGGAATGTAATCCATGAACGGGTGTGCTTCAGCCAAGAAAAGTGCAAAGGGTCAAGAAAAATATCAAAGTCTTTCTAAAGGTCCTATATGAACAAACAGACATTGTGATTTTGGTATCGGGAAGGAAGAAGGTATAAGCAATTGTCTAGAAGTTGGGATTGTAATCAAGGAATTTATATAAAAATGACAGTGAATGGCTGAGATAAATCTGGAATGGCTGTGCAACTGACACAGCAATTTGAGCTACTGCAAATACAAATCACCTGCAAGAATGTAGTAGAAGCAACAAAGAAACACTCTCATGGATACAAGAGAAGCATCAAACAAATATGTAGTATTGTCCACCCTAAGTGTTCAAAAATCATGAGTCAGCCTCCCCCCCCCAAAGAAAATTAAATGATTAGCATCGGGTTAATCAGCACTTCCAAGCTGTCACCCTCGTATGCCCTTGGACTCAGCAGGCTGGGTCGAGCAGCACCTCCAAGCTGTCACCCTCATATGCCACGTGCACCACACCGGAATAGAGTACACCTGAGCAGGTTGGGTCAAGAAGCACTTTCAATCTGCCACCCTCATATGTCCCAGGTTCAGCACATCCCTATCCCTACTTTCATGTTACAATTGTTATGGTAGTAACCCACTTGATGAGCAAACCCCACAGGAGTTTTGGGCGCTGCAGGGATCTTTTAGCTTAGGTACGAGGATTGTTGCTGCAGAGCGAATGCGGAAACCAAAAAACACTCCCAAGGGGGTGGAGGGGGGAAAGAGAGAGAGAGAGAAGCAACCAGCTTAATCATGAAAGTTATTTATTGCCAGGTAATAACCATCGGGGAGCCAAACAAACAAAACCGTTGTAATATTAAATCTAACAAACTCGATTATAAAAGTCAGGTTTAGAAAACTATAACTGATCACAAAAGTCAGGGTCAGAAGGCTGTACTTAGAGAAAGAGAGAGAGAGAGAGCACGCGCGATGCTTTCTCACCACTCCGTGAAGCTTGAATCGGTCGGTGGTCCTAGGTGGTGGTGGTAGCTGAGGATCCAGAGTGCTGGAGACAGGCAGAGCCCCCAGCATGATCAGTCAAGAGAAGATGAAGTCCCAATGGAACTGATGCAGATTTTGGATCCAAGCATCAGAACCCTTACTTGAGCATAGGTAGGGGTTTTTGTAGAGAAACAACAATGGCTCAAGGGAGAACACTAGATTTGTTTATGTGTAAACAAAGGAGTATATCAAAGTTGTTTTGTTCAGGCCACGGCCGTCCCTACCCATATACAAAGTATGCAGCTGCATAGGGGACCAGGAAATTTGGGGCACCATGTTTCCTGGTGCCCTGCGCAGCTCCGTGTTGCTCCAGCCCCTTCCCCATGCGCCTCTTCCCCATGGTCCTTGCCCCTGCTCCACCCCAGCCCTGCCTCTTCCCACCCCTGGTCTGCCCCAGCACCGTCCCCACTCCCCTGAGGACTGCAGCAGAGCCGGGCCTACACTCACTGGCAGAAGGAAGTGCAGTGACCTGGCCCCAGCTGCGCCACCAGTGAGTGCTGGGGGGCGGTTCCCCCTGCCCCCCAAGCCAGCACCCCCCACGAGAGGGGCTGCGTAGGGCCCCAGAATAGCTAGGGACAGCCCTGGTTCAGGCTAGACCACGGGAGCTGATCATTCCTGACTATGGGCGGTGTTCCTTGGAGGGAGCTCACAATGCAATTAGGGAGCTTTGCTATTTTGGATACCAATAAAGGATTTATTACTAGAATTGGTCTGATAACTACTGAGCTGGGTGTGTGCAGTCATGGGTTCATTAACATCTGGATCAGAGATCCCGCATCATGCAGTGCTCCCCTGCTTTTCTGGTCCCAGAATTCCATGCAGTTCTTGCCTTGGAATCTCTGTTCTCCATTCTGTATACTAATGGAGATGCCTCCTTGTCCCAAATGAGGCTAGGGGAGTTTCCTTAATCCTGTCAGCCTTATCCCAGGGGTTTAGGCATGTCTCCCAGTGCCTTTTCATTGCCTTTTGTAAGTCTTTCTTCTGATTGGTTTTGGTTCAAGCAGAGGCTGGGGTGGGGATGGTCTTTCGTGAGTCAGACAGGCTGGGTACTGCACCCTGGTTTCCCAAGAACGCAGAACTACTAGGTAACAACTACTTCCCTCCCCTGTGCCCCATCTGATCCTGACAACTTTTGTATCACCACTCATAAGATACTGCTTTTGTCACCTCTCATGCCGCACCACAAAAGCACCAGATATCTTCCTAAAGAAACTAAATGAAATTCTGCAAGGCCTAGAAATTCTGCAAGGCTATAGCACTGTGAGTGACTGTCAGAGGACAGCTGATCCTCTGAAGGGGTCAGGGGCTCAATCTACCACTGACAGGCTCCACAAGTGTGAATGAGGCAAGGCAGGTTCACCTGGGACTAATTAATTCACTGAGTAACTGGAATGCAGTGGTGGTGGTGTAGCCATGTTGGTCCCAGGATATCAGAAAGACAACATGCGTGAGGTAATATCTTTTATTGGACCAACTTCTGTTGATGAGAAAGACAAGTTTTTAGCTACACAGAGATCTTGTTCTGGTGTGGGAAAGGTACTCGGCACATCATAGCTAAATACAAGGTGGAACAGATTGTTTAGCACAGGTAGTTAGCACATATTCTAAGGAGCATTCAAGGTGGAGTGGCCCATCAGCACCTCTGCACTCATAGTACAAAAAAAAAGGGGGGGCACTAGTGGGTTATAGATTGTTGTAATAAGCCATAAATCGAGTTCAGTCCATGATTTTTAGTGTCTAAGAGAGTTATGAATTAAATCTCCCACACTCGTATCAACTTCCTCGACACCATGAACAGCTTCAACAATGGAACCCTATAGACAACATATACAATAACCCATGGATCACCACACCTACCTTAACAGATCTAGTAACTACCCCAAACACACCAAGAAATCTGTTATCTATAGTCAGGTACTTAGGGTATGTCTACACTATGAAATTAGGTCAAATTTATAGAAGTTGATTTTTTAGAAATTGATTTTATACAGTCGATTGTGTGTGTCCCCACTTAAGACCATTAAGACCATTAACTCAGCGGAGTGTGTCCACAGTACCGAGGCTAGCGTCAACTTCCGGAGTGTTGTACTGTGGTAGCTATCCCACAGTTCCCGCAGTCTCCGCCGCCCATTGGAATTCTGGGTTGAGATCCCAATGCCTGATGGGTAAAAAACATTGTTGTGGGTGGCTCTGGGTACATGTCGTCAGCCCCTCTCCCCTCCCGTGAAAGCAATGGCAAACAATCATTTCTCGCCTTTTTTCCTAGGTTACCCGTGCAGACGCCATACCACGGCAATGGTATTCCCTAACTGGGGTGGGGCGATAGATGGAACCCATATCCCTATCTTGGCACTGGAGCACCAAGGCAACGAGTACATAAACCGAAAGGGGTACTTTTCAATGGTGCTGCAAGCACTGGTGGATCACAAGGGACATTTCACCAATATCAACATGGAATGGCCAGGAAAGGTACATGACACTCGCATCTTCAGGAAATCTGGTCTGTTTCAAAAGTTGCAGCAAGGGACTTTCTTCCCAGACCAGAATATAACTGTTGGGGATGTTGAAATGCTTATAGTTATCCTTGGGGACCCAGCTGACCCCTTGATGCCATGGCTCATGAAGCCGTACACAGGCACCCTGGACAGTAGTCAGGAGCTGTTCAACTATAGGCTGAGCAAGTGCAGAATTTGTGGTAGAATGTGCATTTGGATGTTTAAAAGCACGCTGGCGCAGTTTACTGACTTGCTCAGACCTCAGCTAAACCAATATTCCCATTGTTATTACTGCTTGCTGTGCGCTCCACAATATCTGGGAGAGTAAGAGGGAGACATTTATGGCGGGATGGGAGGGTGAGGCAAATCGCCTGGCCGCTGATTACGCGCAGCCAGACACCAGGGCAGTTAGCAGAGTACAGGAGGGCACAGTGTGCATCAGAGAAGCTTTGAAAACCAGTTTCATGACTGGCCAGGCTACGGTGTGATGACCCCCCCTCCCCCTTGGTTAACTCTACTTCCCTGTAAGCTAGCCACCCTCCCCTCCCGCCTTCAATCACCGCTTGCAGAGGCAATAAAATCATTGTTGCTTCACATTCATGCATTCTTTATTAATTCATCACATAAATAGGTGAATAACTGCCAAGGTAGCCCAGGAGGGGTGGGGGAGAAGGGAAGGACAAGGCCACACTGCACTTTAAAACTTGTTGAATGCCAGCTCTCTGTTGCTTGCACAGTCCTCTGGGGTGGAATGGTTGGGTGCCCAGAGGCCCGCCAGCCCCGCGTTCTTGGGTGTCTGGGTGAGGATGCTATGGAACTTGGGGAAGAGGGCGGTTGGTTACACAGGGGCTGTAGCAGCGGTCTGTGCTCATGCTGCGTTTCCTGAACCTCAACCATACGCTGGAGCATATCAGTTTGTTCCTCTAGTAGCCTCACCATTGCCTCTTGCCTTCTGTCAGCAAGCTGACTCCACCTATCATCTTCAGCCCGCCACATATTATCTTCAGCCTGCCACCTGTCCTCGCGTTCATATTGGGCTTTCCTGGACTCTGACATTGTCTGCCTCCATGCATTCTGCTGTGCTCTTTCAGTGTGGGAGGACTGCATGATCTCAGAGAACATTTCATCGCGAGTGCGTTTTTTTTACCTTCTAATCTTTGCTAGCCTCTGGGAAAGAGAAGATAGTGTGAGTGTTGAAACATTTGCAGCTGGTGGAGGAAAAAAAAAGGGAGAGTTGTAGTTAAAAAGACACATTTTAGAGAACAGTGGGTAGACTCTTTCACGGTAAACTCTGCTGTTAACATTACATAGCACATGTGCTTTCAATACAAGGTTGCATTTTGCCTCTTATTGAAGGTATGCTGGTTTGGTGTGAGAGATCACTCATGCAGGGCTGGGCAACAGAATTTGGCTTGCAGACTGCCATGGTAAGACACAGTCTTTTGGCTTCCTTAACCTTCATAACATGTGGGAATGGTTTCAACCAGCAGCACCCTCATTTCCCATACCAAGCAGCCGTTGGACTGGCCATTTAAAATGGGTTGGCAATTTAAAAGGAGGGGCTGCGGTTTTCGAGTTAACGTGCAGCACAAACCCAACTAACTCTTCCCCCCCCACACACACACAATTCTCTGGGATGATCGCTTTACTCCTCCCCCCACCGTGTGGCTAACAGCGGGGAACATTTCTGTTCAGCCACAGGCAAACAGCCCAGCAGGAACGGACACCTCTGAATGTCCCCTTAATAAAATCATCCTATTTCAACCAGGTGACCATGATTGATATCACTCTCCTGGGGATAACACAGAGAGATAAAGAATGGATGTTGTTGAATGCCAGCAAACACCGGGACCATACTCTGTGTTATGCAATGATTCCAGAATATGTGCTACTGGCCTGGCAAGGTAAAGTGTCCTATCATAGAGGACGGAATAAGGCTGCCCTCCCCAGAAACCTTTTGCAAAGGCTTTGGGAGTACATCCAGGAGAGTTTTATGGAGATATTCCTGGAGGATTTCCACTCCATCCCCAGACACGTTAACAGACTTTTCCAGTAGCTGTACTGGCCGCGAATGCCAGGGCAAATTAATCATTAAATATGCTTGCTTTTGAACCATGTATAATATTTACAAAGGTACACTCACCAGAGGTCCCTTCTCCACCTGGCAGGTCTGGGAGGCAGCCTTGGGTGGGTTTGGGGGGTAATTCCAGGTGCAGGGTGAGAAACAGTTCCTGGCTGTCGGGGAAAATGGTTTCTCTGCTTGCTTGCTGTGAGCTATCTTCAACCTCCTCCTCCTCATCTTCCTAGTCCCCAAAACCCACATCCCTGTTGCGTGCTACTCCATTGACAGAGTCAAAGCACAGGGTTGGGGTAGTGGTGGCTGCACCTCCTAGAATGGCATCAAGTATCAGAGGGGTAGCCGTGTTAGTCTGGATCTGTGGGAGAGAGCTGATGGTGTCAAATTTGCAGATGAACTGGAGCTCAGCAGTTTCTTTCCATGGGTCCAGATGATGAAGATGTAGCAACCAGTTGTGTTCAGTGTTGTCTAGAATGGCATGCAGCTCATCATAGAAGCGGCATGTCTGGGGCTCTGACCCAGAGCGGCCATTTGCCTCTCTGTTTTTTTGGTAGGCTTGCCTCAACTCCTTAAATTTAATGCGACACTGCTGCGGGTCTATGATATAGTCTCTGTCCTTCATGCCCTTGGAGATTTTTTCAAATGTTTGGGCATTTCGTCTTTTGGAACGGAGTTCTGATAGCACAGATTCATCTCCCCATACAGCGATCAGATCCCGTATCTCCTGTTCGGTCCATGCTGGGGCTCTTTTGCGATTCTGGGACTCCATCATGGTCACCTCTGCTGATGAGATCTGCACTCACCTGCAGATTGCCATGCTGGCCAAACAGGAAATGAGTTCAAAAGTGTCTACCTGGCCAGTGCATCTGAGGGTATGTCTAGACTACCCGCCGTATTGGCGGGTAGCGATCGATTTCTCGGGGATCGATCTATCGCGTCTCATCTAGAAAACGAAAGCGCTCCCATTGACTCCAGAACTCCACCAGTGTGAACGGCGGTAGCAGAGTGAGGATGTTGATCCCGCGCCGTGAGGACGAGAGGTAAATTGATCTAAGATACTTCAACTTCAGCTACGCTATTCACGTAGCTGAAGTTGCGTATCTTAGATCAATCCCCCCCCCCCCCAGTGTAGACCAGCCCCACACTACCCCAAATTCGACCTGGCAAGGTCAATTTCAGTGCTAATCCCCTTGTTGCGGGGAGGAGTACAGAAATCAATTTTGAGAGCCCTTTAAGTAAAAAAACCCGGCTTCGTCGGGTGCAGGGTTAAATCGATGTAACGCTTCTAAATTTGACCTAAACTTGTAGTGTAGACCAGGGCTTAGATACCACTGAATATGCTCCAAAGAGAAAGTCAGAGATATACCCATTAAGTCTACGGCTACACTGGAGAGCTTACAGAGGGTCAGCTGTACTGATGGGACGAAGGCCTATTTGTACAATGCTCCACCTTTGGGTTAAATAAACTAGGCCCCTGAAGGGGCACTGATCAATATACATAAGCCTTGTTGGACTTATTGATGCCCACTAGGGGAAATTGAGGTGGAGATGTAATTGCAATGGTGCACTAGGCCACCGGTGGGTGCTCCAGGGCTCTGAGCCCCCACCTCCTTCACATTTTCATGTATGAGAAGTAAGAGGAAGAACAGAATGTAAGGTTAAAACAAGTTCTGAAGGCAATTGAAGCTGCTAGACTACAATTATGTAAAGAAAAACATTTGCAATGACAACCCAAATAAAGTTCTTAGGGCATGTGAGTTACAAGGAAAGATGAGGGTAGACTGAGAACAAAAGTCAAAATTACCATTAAAATACTACTAAAAAGGCACCAGAATGTAAGCAGTTCCTAAGTTTGATAACATTTATGAGCATATTCATCCATCCCATGTCCTCAAAGAGTCAAGCTCTTTCTGAATTGCTTAAATCAGACTCTGTGCGGTTGTGGGATAAAGCACAGGAATGCGCTTTTGAGGCTCTAAAGAATCTGTTGTCCACATCTCCAGTACTGTCATTGTATGAGGCTTTAAAAATACAGCCATTTCAGCAAATACTAGGCACACAGTAGGAATTATGGGAAGGCACTGGAGGATTAGCAGCAGTGGAGTGGAGCTAGCTAGCATCTAAACTACTGAGTGGTTTTATTAGCAGTTGATGAGTTGTACTAAATTCAAGCTTTAGTCTATGCCCCCCAACCATTATTGGCTAATAGCCCCACACACTTGAGTTAAGGGTTCTTATGTGTTGATGACTCATGAGGAAAGGGCAACTCAAGTTACAACTTGAGTTAACTTTGCAATGAAGACAAGTCCTCAGGTGCTGGCTGATCAAGGAGCCCCCAGTGTTGCTCCAGAGGAGAGATTGGAGTAACATAGAAAAACATGCGATTGGCCTACCACTCTCACCACAGAAATCAGAACTGAAACAGCTTATGCTGCCCATGATTTCTGTGTTCTTCTCGATACCTATGGTATTTGTATTTTAGTCCCATAGTCCTTGCAGATGACATATTGAAAAGGATAGCTATGGGACACCAGGGCTTCTGAAAATGTGAGGAGTTAGTCTGCAACAAAGAGACCACCCATTAGCTCTGCTAAACAAGAGGGCAACCACCGTGGCAGTCACTGCAGGATGTCGTGCTCGCTGGTTATGAGAGATCACAATGACAGTGCTAACTTTAGAGGTAAATATTCATCCTAGCAGGGCCGGCTCCAGGCACCAGCATTCCAAGCAGGTGCTTGGGGTTGCAATCTGCAAGGGGCAGCAGTCCGTGTGTTTTTGCCCCCAAGCAGAGCGCCAAATTGCCACCGCGGATGGACGGGGGAGCAGTCCATGTGCCGTTAGGGTGGCTCGCGCGTTTCCGCGGCGGTGGCAATTCGGCAGCAGCTTCTATGTTCAGCTGTCCACAGCAGCGCAGCTTCTGTCTTCCAGCTGAAGACAGAAGCTGCCGCTGAATTGCCGCCGCCGTGGAAACGCGCATGCCGCCCTAAAAGCACACGGACTGCCCCCGCCGTCTGGCGGCAATTCGGCGCGCTGCTTGGGACGGCGAAAACAGTAGAGCTGGCCCTGCATCCTAGATGGCCATGCATGGCTGGTCAGAAATTTTCAGATGCAATGTTTTTCTGTCAGAAAATTCCAATTTTGACTAAACTTCTGATGGAACTCAGACAGCCCTATAGCAGTCCTTCCAGTTTACACACACAGCTCAGCCACCATTGAAATGATTTTCGCACAAGATCAGTGAGCCAACATTTTGTAAATCAAGAGACAGAGAGAAACGAGACTAAGAAAATCTTAAACTGGGAATCTGCCTGGTATCCTGCTTGATCACCCATTTGCCAAGCCAGCTCCTCCTCAGCATCTTGCCTGGCAGGCTACTGGGAAGTCCAGGTTCTCCGGCTCCCTGGCAGCCCAGTTGAGAGCCTGGACTTCCAAGTTCTTCATCTTGATTCAGGACAAAACCTCAACATTTTTCACAGAAGTGAAATGCAGTTTCCTGGCCAGATCTATTTAAGAGTCTCCAGCTTTCTTTTAAGTGCTTCTACTGTCTGACTAACAGCAATGGTGCTCACACCACTGTCTTAGTGGCGATACAGGAATCCTGTTGGAAGCATCCTTCAGCCTACTGAACATGAGTCTATTTTTGAATTTTGATATCCCATTAAGTGGACAAAACCCTCATCAAGGGCAGGTGATGACCAGATCTGGACAAATGGTAAAGCTGGTGCCTCCTTTAGAGCTATATTTTGTTGTGTCATGTGTATGTGTTCAGGACACTGCAATTAGAGGTGGTGGTGGTAGAGTTGTGAGGATGTGTGGCATTGTCTCTTTAAAACTGTGGTAGAAAGACAGAGGAAAGGCTGGGAGGCACAGCTGGGGAGGTTCTAAGCTGAAGTACTACAATGAGGCAAAAAGAGCCAGAGTAGTTTTAAGGATCATACTGTCTGCTTTATTCCAGCAAAGTTCCTTGTTCAGTGTTAGAAGAGAACGAGTCTTTCATCATTGTCACATGACAAACACCAGTGTGGGGTTGAAGAACTGTGCAGGCACTTTCAGGATAGCTCGTGAACAGCATAAAGATAAAGATGTGGATGGAGATGTCCTGGCAGACGTACAAATATCTGCCAATCAGCGTGAGCCAAGACTACGAAGAGTCCTTCTTAAGGAGAGAGAAATCTTTGTGATTTATCATTCCCATTTATCCTGCACTGACAAACAATAAATAACAATTTACGTATGACAGAGGAGTTCAACTTAACAACACCCTATACTTCAACGACTTCCACTGGGAGGAAAAATGATTGTCATTCTAGAGATAGGAACGCTTCCACCCTCTGGATAGGTAGTAAAATGAGTAAAAAGAGAAGCCTCGCTTAATGAGCAACACTATTTAAAGACAGTTGATATGAAAAGAAGGAATGTAACTTGCTGTCTTTTCAGATGAGCCCATATTTAAAACATTAATTTCTGTTCAGTCTAAAACAGAGAACCCACAAATGCACTTTCCCAGACAGACTATTGATTTCTGATCTACAAATTACTATCCATCAAGGAGGTTTGGTGCAAAGCACAGACTGTGGGGGGAAGAAGGCTGCAGTAGACTGGGTACTTCTCAGCTGCAATCTGCATAATGTTTAGTATTCAGTGAGTTAAAGCATGCAATGAAAGGGAACTGTCAGCGCAATCTAGAAGATATAAAGAAATGAAGGGGTGAAAAAAAGCCGTATGCTAATAATCCACTCAGTAATTAAGTGAAGATCGCTGCCAAGCGCCACTGCCACTTTCAAAGGGTAATTTGTACAGGAAATCATAGAGTCATTGTCAAATCATTTCAGGATAAAAGGAAAGTCATCAACTAAGATAAGATAAATGCTGGGTGTCTGGCAGCATGTGCCCTAGGAAATGCCTTTGCTTTTTTTTTTTTATTTAAAAAAAACTTCCAAAAGTGGGGCTAGGAAAACTTGACAGGTTGAAATGCACATTTACTATTAATAATAGGGGTGATATATGCATAGATACATTATTAAATAGGTAACTGGAACAAAAACAATAAAATAAACCAGTTAAGAATGACTTAACTTGCAACAATCGTAAGTGATTTTTCAGTTAAACCCTCAATAAATTAAAGCATATTTCTTCCTTGCCCAAATCCTCTGTTGTGTTTTAATATTATTTTCTCACATTTAGGTCATTATCTGTGGAGAGAAAATGTTTCCCTCAGTAGAAAATTATTTACAAGAAAGAATGGTTTTACAGATTTATAAGCACAGGACTTTTAAAGATCCTCTTCAGTGTCTAACTATTGTCCTATTGTTATGTTTGAAAGCCACCTCAAGTGCTGAGACTGCAACCACTAGGGTTGTTTTATGATTGTATTCGCTATGGAAATGCTTTAGGGCTGTATCAATTGTTTATTCAAAAACAGGTATTATTGAACAACTACATTAAGTTTTTCTGTGTTATTGATACCGCTGAGCTTTCAAATTTGTGTTTTTACCCACCAATCAGTCCTGATAAAGGCCCTGATTCAGCAACGTACTTCAGCATGTGCTTAATAGAAACACAGAAGTGTAATCCCACTGGAATCAATTTGAATAATCAGTGTTTAAAAGGTAAACCTGTACTTCAGTGTATTGGGACCATGCATAGCATCTTGGCTCCACTGAACTTCCATTAATCACCGGGGCCAGGATTTCACCAAATATGTCCAAGCTCGAAGACTATCTAAAAAGAATGTGACCAGATAAAAACGGAAGGTTTTAGAATATTAGCTCTTCTCACCAGTTATTCATTATGCTTTTTAAAAATCAATCAAACATGTGGAACATATTTTATATGTAATTCTATTTATACCACCTGATATTTAAATGATACACAGATTCACTTAGGCTTGCCTAAGCCATTTCCATTCTGTTGTTCTCCTTCACAGGGTCTTGAAACCATGTGATAAAATTAAGCTTATTTCTAATTTATATAAATTTTTTAAAATTTATTCTGGGATTATTTCTTAAGTGAATTTTCTGTTCTCTATTGTACCTGTCACAGGTGAAAATAACACACATATGGATGTGTGAATGAGTGAAATACATTCATTGTTTTCAGGAAACAGTGAGCATCAAAAGTGGAAAAATATTATGTTGCATATACTTTATATTTTCCAGTTATACTAGCTGGGATGAACAATAAATGCAAGCATGAGTCTCTTCAGGTGTGGCTTTGAATTTGCATATTAATTTACAGCTAAGTCAGAAATCCAAATACAGAACCCAGCACTAAGAAACAGCATGAGGATTTGTGACATTTTGTGGCGAACTCCTATTCCAATGAATGAATTTCAGCCATCTAGCTTTTATTCACCCATGACTGATACAATATAGATCAAATGATTCACATCATAAATAATTCAAGTGTGATTTAATAAAAGTTAATGACTTATATTAGAAATAGCCTTAATTTTATTTAACTGTTTCACAACATCACATCTAAGAGAACCCAACAGAATAGAAATGGCTTAGAAAATGGTATGCAAGCTTCTGTGGATTTACTTTAATATACCCATCTTTCACATAGAGGGTACGTCAGAGTCCTTTACAAAGTAATGTGTTAAAACTTCTAGCAGCATGGCTGGGTTGGCAAAAAGAGCAGCATTATGTGCTCAACAATTGCTCACACAGAAACAAGCATCCTTCAGATGTACTTTACTGTATTTACTTTTCCTACATACATTTGAATTTGTGACATGATTAGCCTAAACTTTTATTCCAAGCAAATTTCCTCTTATATAATATGGAATTAAAATATTTTGTTGAATATATTTCCTCATAAAAAAGATTGTTGTCACTTTGTGGCAAATGGGCTTTTAAATTCATTTTGATCATTTAATTTATATTCTATTTCATAGTAAGGCTTAATTAAAAAACAAAAGATCTTCAACTGACTGTTACATAAGTAAGGTGAGTGAGTTGAGCTTTGGCCCTATAATATTTTACTTTGCAGTGTACAAACACACATGAATACCCTTTTTCTTTCTGTTTTAGGGCTACAGTTATTTTGACTCAAATAGATACAGGGACAGGACCCTGACTGTGTTTAACATACACACAAAGAAAGCTTGTGTTTAGGTATTTTAGACAGTTGATAAACTCCTCTGTATGGTTCTGGGGTTTTTTTACAAATACAGTCTAAATATATCATTTTGTTATGATAACATACATAGCCTCTAAAAAACGAGTGTTGTGTCAAACTAGTTTTGCAAAACAAAAAAAAGATGTGAAGATTCATCTGTGCTAAATTACTTTTTGATACAGTTATGTCTAGATATTAAGGTCTACATTTTCAAGAGAAGTCATTCCCAATTTTGCTTAGGCAAAACCTTGCACTTTCCACACCAAAAAGTGCCCAGCTACCCTAACTAGATGGGCAAATGATGCTTCCATGGGAGAATTTAAGATACATAGAAATATGTGTACATGAAACTGCAGATGCAATTTTTTGGGGTAGGTCCAGGCCCAGTTGAAAATTTGGCTCAAAGGAACCAGGATTTTACTAAGAGTGACAGTTTGGCTAAAAGTTGAACCAACCCCAAAGCTTGTGAGATGAAATGCTGCATTCTGTAGAAATAATTATGAGTATTACAAAGACTAATTGCGATTGCATAGTGCATCTTAAGAAATGTGGCTCTAAATCCATGTAGTTGTAGCAATATTTATTTTATTCTCTTTTCAGATGCCTGTTGATATTTTCTAAATTAAGTCAAGGGAAAAAATGACAGCATTTTAAAACATAATGTAATCTGTAAAATTAAAAGCTTTTGCTTCCCCCTCTCCCCCATACTCAACGTATACCATATGCCAAGGCTATTCCTTAACTATAACCGACTGTTGTTACTGTAGTAATCAGTCTATGTCAGAGCAATTACTTAAAATCATCCGTCCTGGTTGTTTTTCACAATCCGCATCACACTGTGCAGAACAATGCAGCTGACAATCCAAATGGCACAGATGGAATTATCATACCTCACACACTGTCTGACTGACAGTTACCTGCGGGAAGAAGGAAGGACCCTATCATCTAAATGTTTGCTGCCAACCAGACTTCTCTGGGAATAGCTTAAAGGAGACTGTGATGGGATTGCTTTGCTGTGCCTTTGTCAATTCAGAAACACTGAAAAACATGCACAAGGCATGAAAAACAGCAATAGTGCCATTGGGGGAAAGAGGTAGACATGGGCATTATATGGTTTTAGCAAAAAAAATCACATATTAGGGGTTTTTAAACACTTACAATTATTTCACCTTGTGACCACATGGGTTAAAACTAGCAAAAGGGCCCCCAAACCACTGAAAACTTCCAAATCTGGATGGCAGGTAGTGGTGGGGGGAGTGGGGATCAAAAAGTGAATCCAAATGCAGTCCTGAATACCCTGAAACTTAGTGATGTTCGATATAAAATTTTACATCTCAGGACCATCTCTAGTTGAAATACATTAGCTCTTATCACTGTTCCTTATGTCAACATGTGCGGTGATTGGCAGAAAAATATGACATTTGAAACCTCTATCATTTTCTCTACAAATTCTGGAAACTATTTATTTTAGAATTGGTTTATTATTCTCTCATGTTCATTATCAAATTATGAACATTTCATTTTATTAAGAAATAAACTCAAGTCATGAAATATCTATTGGCATTTGAAATATGTACACATTGATTCATACATCAATACTATACTATATTAATACTGAATAAGATACCATTTGGGGCTAGTATGTTATCTTGTTACACTTTATAATTACAATAAATGATAAGTAACAACAAAGAGAAACACATTATGGCTTTTTAGAACCAGGTAGCAGAACAAAATTAAAAGGTGAAAAAGCCATTACACCAAAGTAAAAAAAATAAATCAGTTTGGTGTTGAAATTTCAAAATCTTCAGAACTTTGCAGTGGTTGACAAAGAAAACAAAAATCAACCCCCACAACATTATCCTGTATCGTGGGCTCTGGGGTTTGGGACTCTCTATTAATTATTTGTACAATAGTTGGTGTAATGGGCCCAGATCCCTGACTGGGGTCCTTAGGCACTACTGCCACAGAAATAATAATTTTTTGATGTTTCTTATAAGTCCTGCTTCTCTCTGAGTAATGCTGGCTTGAAGCAGTCTGACTTCTGCCTCTATCTTCAGCACAGCTCAGGCCAAAGCATCTGTTTTCATGCAAGTCTGTGAAGCCTTTCGTTTCCTCCGTAATCCCAAAAGCCTGAACTGTATTCATAGTCATTTAAAAATCAGTGTAGTACAGAGGAATTAGAGATGCAAAATAGCTACTGCAGGTTATTGGGCTTATTTTTCCAAATCTTTTCACCATAAATGACAACTGTTCATACTGGAGAGATATTTTAAAATAGATTTCATATCTATCTGTGTGTATGTATGAATTTTACAATTGTACATATGCTGTTCCCCCTGCCCCTCCCAATTTTAAATGCTCTAAGCCGGCAGGATTCTAAACAGTAATACAAAGAAAATATATTTTTCTCAGCAACAGAAGCACCATTAAAAAAAGCCAATTAGAAGAGATGAATTTTTATTGCAGGCTGATGATTAAATCTACATTAATCATAAACATCCACGGGCCACCAACAGGGCTTGTTTAATCATTTTCAACCATTTGTCTCTCTCTCTGGGTACTTTTCTGTTAGATTTTTCAAAAGTGCTTCCATATTTGGTGTTGAGATGTTAGAAAGTAGGAGGATACTCCTGGGTAATCAGAATTTCATGCAATATGACTCAGAAAAAAAATACCCAAAAGAGCTTCTCTTAAAGATGTTTCGTTATTTGCCGGTCATGCAGTTACTTGTATTGTATTTGAGGCTCTTGTGGCGTACGACACTGATAGTGTGAAATTAACTGAGGTTATATCAATCATTAAATAGCAGTTGATAGTATAGAATTGGAGTGGGAGATAATTTTGACAGTGAAGTATGTAAAAGGCATACTGTTTAATAAAAAGATATTGAAAAGTCTAGCTACAGCTATCTGATGGGGATAATTTTAAATGAGGGCCTCTAAGATCAAGGGGAGATCATAAATATAATTTGTATTGACCAGCAACCTATAAAGAAAGGCTGTGGAATTGTGTCTCATTGCTAAAAGCAAGTAAATAACCTTACAGGAGAGTTCATATCTAATTGGGAGTTGGAATAATTATAGAAGATGATAAGCCAGTCACCAGAGAAATGCAATATTCAAGATGTGTGGTAACAAACACATTGATTAACATAAGTCAGGACAGCAAAGAACACAGCTTAGAAATACAGTATATAATTTATGAGCATGGAAATAATTGCGTATCAACAATAGATGTGCAAATATTCACAAAAATATAAAGCATGCAGAATTCCCCCCCCCCCCCCTTTTATCCATGACAATGCTGTAAAAATGTTCCATTTAGTGGACAATATTCTATATAACCATGAACTATGTTGAAGGTCAGTGCAGATCCCACCCCACTCTCAGTGTGCCCACGGAAGTTTACAGCAGCTTTTTGTGTGGGGTATCAATGAGTTTTGAGCTATGCTAAAGCCAAATGAGGCATGTTCTAAGGTACATAGTACTGATCTTGTTCCCTTACTGACTGAACTCCTCCTAAAAAGCCAAGAAGGTAGCAAGGTGGCAGTTAAGATGCTCTAAATGAAAAAAATTACAACTTTCTGCCTCTGCTAGTCCACGTATTATTTCACATTTCTTCACCACATTATTATAACTCATAGATTTTAAAACCAGAAGGGACCATTATGGTCATCTAGTCTGAACTAATGATCTACTGTGTCCTCAGAGTGATCATCTGAGATTTTGTTCTGTTGTGCCTGGGCACAAGTGTGGTGATCACACCTCTATCAGTCACATTAATATGTAAAATACTCCTTTCAGGTATGTATTAACGCTTGCCAATTACTGCTGCATGCTCAGAGCTGCCCAGGACAAACCATGACAGGGGATGTGGTAGCAGCTAGCTGAATAACTGATCCCACAATACTCTGACTCAGTGTTGCCAACCACAAGTATTCAAAAATCAGGCATGCCAAAATCATGAGACTAGCTTAAAAAAATCAAGAGAATTAAAAAAAAAAACAAATGTTGGATTTATTGGATTGAATTTCTTTTAGAGCCTCTATAGAGCACTTGAAAGGTTTTCCTTGAAAAGTTTTCCTTGAAAGACTAGAAAACATTTTCTTTAAATCTAAGATAAGATTCTCACATAATCCCATGAGTTGAGGAGCTGGAGCTTTAAGAAAGTAACTAAATATCGCAAGACTCATGATAAAATCATAGGCGTTGTTAACACTGCCATGATCCTCTCTCTCATCCATCTCACAGCAAACAAATGCAGCACAGCCAATTGTTTGAGCACTCCCCAAAATCCTGCCTGTCCCTTTCTCCCAAAGTCAGTCCCCTCAGCTGCTTCCTCTTTGTAGTGGAAGAGCACCTGACCTACAGGCAAATGGAAAGCAAAGCAGCATAGAGAACTTCTCTACCTGCATCTGCTAGTTAGCACCCACCAAACCTATGCGTAGCTAGTGTGTAACTAAATCGGCCTCAGCACGTCTGCACAATTCTGAAAATAGGATATGTGGGCATATCCCAACTGCCATACCCGATGCCACATCCTGCACTCTGAACAAACACCATCGCCCCCTCTGAAATCTCTGTGCATGCACATCTTCTGCTTGTGCTCCTGGATGTGCATGCAGGAAGAAATTGGCACCTATGCAAGCTTTGAGAAGATTAGCCCTTTACTTTTTACAAATGCAAATTTAAATCCTGCTGTCTCTGACGGGACCAACATAGAAGGGTTGCGTGCACCATGCCACTGTGTGCTGGCTTAATCCAAACTCTATTTCTAATGTAGCCCATCACGACAGATTTTGTGCATTGTTTCTGGAAAACACTAAGATTTAGCTTGCTTCTCCACAGCACAGGTAGAACATTACTTCTATAAGTGCAAGATAAAAATTGCAGATAAGGACAGCCATCCCCATCATAGAATGACGTGATCTTGCACAAATGAAAAGGCTGCTGCACAGGCTTCTGGTTACTCCTGCCTAGCCGCAGGAGTAAGACCAAAACTGGCAAATGTATAGCTAAGCTGGCAAATGTATAGCTAAGCTTCTCACTTGAATGCTAAGGACTGCACATAAATCCATGTCTCCTCAGGTGCTCCCTATCTCTAATCACACCATACATCCTTCAGTCCCTGCAGACTGAGCATGCAGGGATTTGTGATTTACCTCCATTCACTGAGAACAGCTATGTGTAGTGCTAATCCTGCTTGTATCCACACAACCTCCATGCAAATCTTCCTGGAGTGAACCAACCCTGAGCTCTATGCGGTATACTGCATGAATAGTTGTGAGATCAAAGCCATCATGTGTTTCTGTCCTGGCAGAGGATATTTTCCATAATTTCCTGGTTTTCATGTAGTTATTCTTTTTCATGGAGCAGATCCTCAGCTAAGGTAAATCAGAATAGCTCCATTGAAGGCAATGGAACCATGTGGATTCGCAATCTTTCCTGAGACAGTGGCTGCCAGTTCATGGATTAGTCTTCCTTGGGATGCTGTGGAAGCCCTATTGCTTATGCTATTTTAAATAGAAGTGGGGCAAAACACTTAAGAATATACATTAAGGAACAAGCATGAATTGACAAAGAGATGGAGTTGATGATCTTATAGGTCCCATCTCAGAGCTGTATGAATATCTGATATCAGTAGCAACTGTAATGGTAGAACTCAGAATATCGGATCTAGTGCAGAGAACTAAAAAGGGAACCAACACACCAGGCAGGAGACTGCATAAGGAACAGTAATTGAACAAATCTGAGATAGGTACAAAATGGCAAGTTCAGACACCAGGCAGTGAGTTCAACATCATTCATACAGTGTAAAGCCCGGCAGCGTTTAGTTATGGTAGAACTCAGTTTCTTCATATTCTCCGGGGGGAACAAAATCACAGAAGAATGGAGCAATGTGTGAAAATAAAAAACAGAAGGAGCAGAAGGAAGACAATATGGTAACACATGGTTCCAAGACTTGAGAATATATTTCTTGTACTATATCCCTTTATGTTAAAATGCATTCTGTTTTTTCTGGCTCAGTGGCTCAGCTGGTACTATCGTGTAACACCCTACCACATGGCAGACCTCAGTTCACGAACAATCTTGGGCCAATAAAGCATGGGGTTGTCACAGAGGTGGTGCTGTTAGTTTCAGTGTTGGCTAGTGCTGTGCTGGGAGTATTTCAGAGGAGCTATAGATGGGTATTGGGCAGCAATAGGCAAGAAGGGAGGAAAATAGTATGTAAAGTGGGGGAAAAGAGTGTTTCAGAAAGAAGAGGTAGATGAAAATACAGAGCTCTCATAGGCTTACCATCTTAGGAAGATGAGAACTCTTGGCTTACGAACTTCCCCAAGACAGTGGGGCCCCTTGCTCAGAGGCTAGGAAACCTTTACTTAAACGATGACATTAAAAAATACATGATATTTTATCTGCATTATATGTTTTCTGAACATTTTATACTCCTGTATATGTAGGAAAGTGAGTTTAGATGCATGGTAAGATTGGTAAATTTAGGACTACATTCTGGCATTGGGTCCATACACGATAAAATATTATATTGGCTGCTATGTACAAATGCTGATCTTTGGAACCCTTTCATAATCTAAATAGGATTCCCCACAGAGCGGTGTGTATAGTGGGGCTAATTCATCTTCAAAAGATCACAAAGTGATGGAAAGAGGTTAGCACAAAACACAACCCAGTTGGTTCCTGACAACCTGAAACTAGTTTACAGGAAGATCAGTCAACAGCACAACTGGCTTATACCAGCCTTATCACACATCGAGTCACAAAGACCAGAATGCACAAAAGGAGCCTAAATCCTTATTTTAGGCACTGAAGTCCCAGTTTTGGCTAATCCCCAGAGTGATTTACAAACCAGTAGAAGAAGGTGTTTGGTCCCCTAAGTTGCATACAGTTGCCTGATCCAGTAGATGTGCTCAGAGTCCACTTATCGGATTGGGTCCTATTCAAAACCTGGAGGAGGAGCTGGCTCCAACCTTCTAACTTTTAGCCCACTGGCTAGAGTACTTGCCTGGGATGTGGGAGATGCAGGTTCAATCCCCCCCCTCTCAGGCAAAGGGGGAATAGCAGTATCTGACACCTCTCAGGAAAGCACCTAAACCACTGAGCTACGGGATATTATGACGTGAGGCTCCCTCCATTTTTCCTGTTGAAGCCATTCCATTGTGGATAACTACTCAAAGGGTGATTGCAGCAGGGAGACTGGATACAGACACTCCCACTTCCAGGTAGGTGCTCTAATCACTGGGATGCTGAGTCACCCTCTCTCTCGGGCTTAATGACTATTTAAGTATTTATCCACAGCAGAGCAGTCAGTAGACCAGTGAGTGAGAGAATATGACGCTGTAGTCCAGTTATTAGAGCCCCCCACCTGGTAGGCGGGAGACCCCAGGTCCAGTCACTCTGCTTCAATCACTCTTGCATTATTTAGCCACAGTGGAACAGCTTCAACAGGAGAGACTGTCTGAGGGTGCACCTCACATCAGAATATCCTATAGGCCAGTGGGCAAGACACTTAGCTGAGACGTGGGAGGCCCCTGTTCAATTCCAATGCCCTCCTCTCAGGCAGAACAGGGAGAAAGAACATGGGCTCTTGCCACTGGGCTAAAAGTTATGATGTGGGCATCACCATCACCACCTTCTCTGACTGGCTACTTGCCAAACACGCAGGTACCAAACTCCTGGCTGTGAATTGCTAAGCAGAACTAGGTACCTCCCTGCAGCCTGGATTTAGGGAGAAGGATGGGGCTTAGCACACACCTCTCTGTTCAGCATCTTTCATTGGCTAGCTTTGGTGAGGAGCTGCCTAGCATGCCAGCTTTTGTGAATGACAGCCTACGGCATCTTTCTCTCTCTATTTGTCTGTCCCTCTCCATTCATGTATCAAGAGCCTAGGTGTTTAATTCAGGCTTTATGAAATGCAGTGTTGTTCCCTGTGATTTTCTAGGTGCCTAAAAATTAGGGATTGTGTTACCCCACCTAACTCCTTTTGTGAAGTCAGACCTAAGGGTATGTCTACACAGCAATTAAACACCCGCACTGGGCCAGGTCAGCTGACTCAGGCTCATGGCATACGGGGCTGTAAAACTGTAGTGTAGATGTGCGGGCTTGGGTTGGAGCCTGAGCTCTGAGATCCTGCAACTGGGGAGGGTCCCAGAGCCTGGGCTCTAGGCTGAGCCCAAATGTCTACACCCCAACTTTACAGCCCTGCTTGCCCAAGTCAGCTGACACAAGCCAGCTGCAGGTGTTTAATTCCAGTGTAGATGTACACTAATAGTACAAACATTAGCGTGTACTTAAGTCTGATCATGTTTTGAGTAGTTTGGCTCTAGAAACACCACCTACACATAGGTCCCTCAATGAGACCACACTGCAGGCATGGGAGAAATCAAATTAATTCCTGCTGTCCTTCTTGATTGCAGAGATCCGTTGACAATTGAGAAAGCAGTATGCAGCTCTTCGCTCAGTAAAATTGATCCCTTATTTACTTTGGCTGTGCAATATTTTGGTGTATAAATGTTGCATGTACAGTACAGCTCTAAAAAGTAAGATTTTCCAGTACAATCAGCTCAGATTTCTCACATTAGCCAATAGCCCATCTATTTGTTTTTGGCTACATGTTTGGCAATGTATTCATACATATACATTATTCCAAAAATATTACAGGACATTTTTTGTCAACAATCTCGCTCCCAAAAGTAATCACTTTTGTAAGAACAAAAACATTGTTCTTCAGAACCAAGATATATCTATTTCAAAGATAACTTTTCCACCCTCCTAATTAAAAAGGCCACATATATTTTGTGATCTACCACTCATAATAAAGCATTTTTTTTCCAGAAAATAGAGTCACAATGGGTAAATTAGATACATCGCTACCTCAATATAACACCACCCAATACAACACGAATTTGGATATAATGCAGTAAAGCAGTGCTCCGGGGGGCTGCGCGCTCTGGCGGATCAAAGCAAGTTCAATATAACACGGTTTCACCTATAACGCGGTAAGATTTTTTGGCTCCCAAGGACAGTGTTATATCGAGGTAGAGGTGTACCAAGTTATAATTAAGAGGAATTTAAATTCTACATACAATTATGATTGATCATGTGGAAAACAAGCACTGTTTATAGTGTGAGGAGGACCAGTATATTTGCTTTGCCAGAACTGGGACAGTGCCTCTTGTAGTTACTGTTCCATTTCCTTTAAGTGCTGCTGCAAAAACAAAGGCAGAAAGCCCTCTAATGCAAAATTGCAAATGTAACTTTTGATTGTTGTGATTTATTTTTAATTATCCTTTTCTCCTTTTGTCTTAATTGGACAGAGCCAGTCAAAACTTGTTCTGTGCAATTAAGAACAGTTACATGCATAGAAAATGGAGACCTATTTTAAGTTTCATGTGGACTGACTCATAGTTCAGTGCGTTCCATGAAAATTAGAGCAAGAAAAATAATTTAAAAAGCTAATGAGTTTTAGTAAAAATATCCTCCACTAAATGATGTGCTGGGAAATTTTACACATTCACTTAAAATTGTATTGAGATTTTTGCAGAGCAGACAATAGATTAGAAAAGAATGTTTTGTACTTAACAGGCATTCAAGCTATCATAAGGGAGCATATTATCAAATCCTCTTAAAAATCCATTCTGAAGTTTGAACTATTTATTTCCAAGGCAACTAAACAAATATTTTCCAAATAACTCATACATTCAGCTCAGATGGGGGCTAATTTTGTACAGTACTTGTTAATTTCATACCTCTTGCAAATACAATTGGCACTTAGCAGAGGTAACAATACACTTTCCAATAGTTTATGTAACAAAAACGCTGTACTGTGAAGTTTCCGCTAAAGCACCTGCACAATGCCCATTAGTGTTAATAGGGGCTTGGGAGAACATGTCCAATGCCTCCATAAAAGGCCACATGCAGCTTAGAATAAATGTGTAAAACAATAATAAATTAGCAAACCAATTTGAGTATAATAGTTTGAAATGAACCCAAATCCACATATTGGGAGTTTTGGTGGTTTCCTATTACACGATGGGCTTATTTTTCATATGCCCTTGTTTGAGCATGCAAGGGTGGGGGGAAATGAGTGAGAATCCCTCTGCCCCATTGCATGGCAGCACAAGCAAGGAGCAGCCCTGGGGAGATTTTGCCTGCTTGAAAAACAGTCTCTTCTATGGCCCTGCTGGGCAGTGTGACTACACATCCTGCTTTAAAGCCACAGTCTAGCCCTTTGTGTTGGCAAAAATCATTTAGGGCAATGCTCATTTTTGTAGGGATGAGTCACATTGTTTGGGATAAAGTAAGAATCCTGAAGTACAAACTTTGCTCAAAACTCAAAAGGATCCCCTCCCTTCTGATACTTGAGAAATTCTAGTTAGATTTTTTTTCAATTATTTTTCATTTCTATGCAGCTTTGACTCCTCTAGGCTCCAATTAGGACTAGAAATAGGAACAAGCAGCAAATAATTCTATCACAGCCCTCCTCCACTTCAAAGGTAGTTCACAAAAAATAATTTTAAACAACCAGAAGTTGGTTGCTGAACGTGTTCTAAACATTCTGCCTTTTCCGAAATCCTGTTTGTCCTAAAATGTTTGTCTTTTTGCAAGCGTTCTGTGCTGAGGTCCAGTTTATAGAAAGGCCTTGTTCAGAATGTGTGAATTTCCATCAAGTCAGCCAAAATGTGAACTTGAACACTGGCTCCTCTCCAGTCCTAAATAAAGCTGTGTGAGAGCTATGGTGAAACCTGCCAAGCAATCAGTCTCACTCTTTTTAAAAGTCTGCAATAGTTGCACCTTTCACCTTGCTCTTGTTAATTCCTGTCATCCCAGAGTTTCAAGGATCTCCTTCCGTTAGCAAATAGATTTTTGTTCCACCAGCCATGTATTCTTCCTCTGCTCTTATTCTCTCTGACTACTCCTTAAGTCCCAATGGAACTTTCACAAAGGTTCTCCCACACCTGATTTTGTTACTCAATTTACTTTTAAGCTGCGTTTTTTTGTGCCATTTTTCCTGCTTCTCACTTGGTCTGTCCTCTTCCCTTTCTTTAGAATGCCTACAATAAAGATGGTGCACCATAAGAAACGCCTTTTGATAACCCTCATTGTAATAGAGGCTTATTGTATTTTTATGGTCTATCTTGAAGTTTGGAATTTGGAGTTTGGGCAAAAATCTCAATATGGCCTTACTCTTAATTCATGAGATAATTGAGTCATATTCAAGTGTAAATAGTAATTGGCTCCTGTGGACAGATTAATAAAAAAGATACAGTGACTGTCTTATTTTCCTTACAAGGGCCTTGAAATGCATCTCATGAATAGCTTTCACAATGACAAGAGTTTTCAGGCAGAGCAGCAGAACATGTGTTTCTTGGGACTGATGATGGATTATAGGAGAATGAGTAAATTAGAGCAATAACAGTCTAGACACTATGGCTCTTGTAGACGCATACCCACTGTTACATGTTGCAAAGGAGACATAAGGGCTCCCAGGACACTAACCTGTGTATGTCCCACAGCTAAGAGTGCCAGAAAAGATAAGGAAGGAAAGAAAAGGGAAGGAAAACAAAGCGAGGGATGAGCAGAAGACTAGATTTGTCTTTTCTTGGTTCTTTTCATGCATCACAAATCATCAATATCCTATTTACGAGAATTAAGCCTTCCATATTGCTGAAGGGAAGAAAGCACTTTGCTGTGTACATTTTCCAAAGGAAACACTTCCTACCAGGGACTCAGACAAAGTGAAATCTGTGTTTTCAAACTTCCCTATGAATGCACCTAAGCCTTCAGCAGTCACCATGTTATGGCCCTAGCTAGATCTATCTTTAAGTCAACAAATAAACACGAGGATAAGATCTCCAAACACACTTTCACTTGTGATCTAATCCAGGACTTGAATGCAGATCTCTGGCTATCAGAGGTTAGTGAGCTAATTCATTTTGGGCCTGCTCTTGGCTCCTATTATAGTCAATGTCAACCCTTCTCTCCCAAGCCCCAGTGAATTAAATGGGCTTTTTATTTTTTTAAGGCTACATATAATAATAATAGGAGATATGCTAATCTCCTAGAACTGGAAGGGACCTTGAAAGGTCATTGAGTCCAGCCCCCTGCCTTCACTAGCAGGACCAATTTTTGCCCCAGATCCCTAAGTGGCCCCCTTAAGGATTGAACTCACAACCCTGGGTTTAGCAGGCCAATGCTCAAACCACTGAGCGATCCTTCCCTCCAACTACACTACAGCCAGGATCGACGCTCTGAGATCGATCCACCGACGGTCAATTTAGAAGGTCTAGTGAAGAGGTCCCTTCCAACCCTGATATTCTATGATTCTATGACAGCAGATCATTCTCCAGTCAACCCCTGTACTCTACCCCCGACAAAAAGAGTCAGGTAAGTCGATGGGAGAGTTTCTCCTGTCGACCCCCTGCGGTGTAGACCCTGCGGTAACTCAACCTAAGGTACATAGACTCCAGCTACATTATTCATGTAGCTGGAATTGCATAGCGTAGGTCAACTTACCGCAGTAGTGTAGTCAAACTCTAAATCCCTCTCTCTTTTAGGCAGGCACACCAGTTTCTTCTACTTACAGATTGATTACGAATATATCTACCGTGAGAACTGGACTACAAAGGAAATTACAGATGAGCTTGAGCCAGTCACACAGGTTTTAACACCCCTACATTTTGGACAGCTAAGGAAATGAACTAAGATTTAAACAGCACATTTGACTTCTCTCTCTTAAAACTTGACAACAATTAGGCAAGTTGGTGCACTGTAACTGCTACTGATCGGTATTATCTCATTGTGCTGTTCCCATCTCTTTGATGCAGGTAGATTTTAGCTGTCATCTTTTACACAGATTGTAAGCTCTTCAGGGCAGGGACTACTCTTTGTCAGGAGTTTGTACAATGCCTAGCACAGTGGACTCTGATCCATTACTCGGATTTCTAGGCATTCCTGCAGTACAAATAAATAATCTCTGTAATGCACCAGAACAAAATCCTGGATCTAAAAATCCTGAAGGTGTTAGATTAGTTTCAGATCTGATTTTTTTGCCTTGATCCATCTGTAAATAGAATGTTTCAAGTATCCTGTAGCTAATTCTAAATTAAACTATACATTATTTAATTCAAACATTATTTACAAAATAGGAGCTGATTCAGAAAAGTACTAAAGCACTTGGTTAACTTTAATCAACTGCTTAAATGCTTTCCTGAAAAGAGATGCTTTACCTGAATTGAGGCCTAAGTTAATGCTAGGGCTGATTGAAAAATGAAAAACAACTTTCACAATATTCAATATTGTAAAATTGTTTTCAATGGAAGGATTAGAGATGGAATCATTGTTATATTTTTGAACATTTCAACGATTTTTAAAAATATATATTTTAAAAATGATCAAGTGTCATCAGAATGCTTTAAAACATTTTTTGTTTACTGAACACTGGAGTTTTGGGTGCATTTTTGATATATGTTTTTAAATAGAAAAATTTATTTTTTTTGTGAAACATTTCAACAATATTGACAATTTTCTGTGAAAAAAATGAGGTTTTTTTAAGGCCGTTATTTTTGCTGAAAAATCTTTTTGCGCAAAAATCTTCAACCAGCCCCTAGTTGTAGCTTAACTGGTAGTTAGGTAAATTGTATTGGTATGGGGACATGACAAGGCTGACAGGCAAAATAAATACAAAGGAGTGTAAGGGGTACCAAACCACCCTGGTGGGGCTCATTGTATACTTTAATCCTACATTAACTGCATAACTGGGTTAAACAAAGAATTACATAGATTTATAAAGGATAGGTCCATCAATGGTTATTAGCCAAGGTGGTCAGAGATGCAACCACATGCTCTGGGTGTCCCTAAGCCACTGACTGCCAGAAGCTGGGACTGGATGACAGGGGATGGGTCACTCAGAATTTCCCTGTTCTGTTCATCGGTCTGGCCCAATATGGCCGTTCTTATGTTCACTTAAAAATGTCCACTAATTTTTGATATCTTGTATGTGATGCTTACGAAATGGTTTTCCCCGGTGCTCAGCACTTGCAACTGTTACTGATTTCAACTGTGTAATATGTGCTCAGTACTTCTGAAAATCAAGTTTCTCAAGTTTGGCACCCACACTGGGTGAAAAGGGTTGAAAATATAGGCCTCTCCTCTAAATACAGGGTCATGTGCCAAATTGTTGTCTCTGAATGCATGCTGTGATGTTGGAGTGGCAACTGTATGACTATGGCTCCTATTTCTTGTTTATAGGCAGTTTCCAGAAAAAACTAGACAGAGATTAAAATTGGTTCTCTTTATACTGGCGTGTTCCCAATGGACGTCAGGTCAAAGAGATAAGACATTTGCTCCATCTCAGTGTATGTGGCCAGAGTCAACAGGAAAAATAGCAATGAAAATAATAAATAATTCTATGGCAGCCCAGACCTGCTTTTCTGCCTATACCAGTGACCATGCCATGGCAAGAGGCATTTCAACTTTACTTAATAGCAAAGAATACTTAAATGTGAGACAAAAAGCTATTTTACTCATTGCTTAGAGGCAGAAGGACAAAGAATTTACTGTGCACTCATCCCAGCTGTCGCTACAGAGGCTCCTACAGACTACACAATTGCACTGAACACATTACAGCAGCATTTCCAACCGATTGTTAATGTTTTGGCGAATATTACAAATTTAAGATGTAGAGCACAGGGTATAGATGAGCCTTTACGCAGTTATTTGGTTGCTCTGAGAGCATGTGAATTTGGTACCATGCAGGACAAAATGTGAAGAGCTCAACAAGGGGAGAAATCTCCTGTTCTGGGTATTTGGGAACAATTACTGCTAAAAAAAACCCAACGCTCGACCCACATACATCAGTGGATATTGCCTGCAGCATTGAGCCTGCAATAAGACATGCAAAGGTTACAGGACAGCAGGATTTTCTCAGCATGCTACACTGGTACATATTGTTTTACATAAGCTCCAATCCACCGAAGAACAATACTATTCAGTACTTTTGTTTTCAGAGAGGGTGACAGGAACATATTCGCAATTTACAGCAGGTGCCCAGCCAAGTCAACAAAGTGCAAACTATACAATAAAAAACTATATATATATAAATAAATACAAAGGAGTGTAAGGGGTACCAAACCACCCTGGTGGGGCTCATTGTATACTTTAATCCTACATTAACTGCATAACTGGGTTAAACAAAGAATTACATAAATTTATAAAGGATAGGTCCATCAATGGTTATTAGCCAAGGTGGTCAGAGATGCAACCATATGCTCTGGGTGTCCCTAAGCCAATAACTAGTCCAATAACTGTTATTACACTTGTATTGTTGTACAGGATAAATATCAGCATACTCACTCGTTACCTCCAAATATACACCTGTGTTTGCTCTAAAAAGCCACTTCTCCTAGCTGGCTTTTTTGCATCAGGATTACAGTTTAATGGTCATTTTGTTGAAGGGTCCCAAGATACCTGCTCACTTGGCTCCCTATGGATCAAATGTTCACGTGGCTCCTCGGAAGGGTGTACTGCTGAATCCTGGACCTCTTTTCCTAAGAGGATGAGGGAAGAATGAGGGGGAAAAGTGCCCTGTGATTAATTGATAGGAGATTATGTACATGATTACTGTAAAACATCGCATCCGATGAAGTGGGCTGTAGCCCAGGAAAGCTTATGCTCAAATAAATTTGTCTCTAAGGTGCCACAAGTTCTCCTGTCCTTTTTGCAGATACAGACTAACACGGCTGCTACTCTGAAACCTGTAAAACGTGTACCTCTGGTGACCTGAAGAGCCTGTTCATCAAGACAAAAGGACACAAAGCATGCCATTTCCCTTATGTTTTCATGAAGTGTTAAGGCTTGTTTACATGGGGAAGTTAGTGCGGCGTAAGCTAGGCTATGAATTTTAGGGCTAGTCTACACTGAAGCACTACAGCAGCACGGCTGCACTGATGCAGCTGCATTGGTGTTGCATGTCTCATGAAGATGCTGCGAGTGGCGGTAGCTATGTCGATGGGAGAAGCTCTCCTGCTGACATAGCGTTGTCCACACCAGCGCTTAGGTGGGTCGCTTGGGGTGTGTGGCTTATTCACACCTCTAAGCGACAAACTATACTGACATAACCTGTAGTGTAGACAAGCCCTAAAGCACACTTGTTATCCTGCACTAACTCCGCATGTGGACACTGTGCACTAAAAGTGCCTTTCTGTGGTTTACTTTAGTACCTGAAGTACACAAAGGCACTTTTAGTGCACAGTAAGAGAGCCCACATGAGGAGTTAGCAGAACGTAGCTAGTGAACTGTAAAACCATGCTTTAGCTTACTCTGCACTAATTTCCCTTGTAGACAAGCCCATAACACCACCTAGAAGGAGGAGAACTTCCAGCTTCCAGACATGAGAATCTTAGCCCTGGGCAATGTCTATGTTGGAGATTTTAGCCATCAGTGGCCAGCAACTCATGTAGCTGTACTGGTGCAAACCCTTAGTACAGCTACTGTACACCAGTGGAGCTTTGCCCTGATAGAAACTGGAGTACACTGGATCAGTGCAGACAATGGCTTTATAGTGGCTTTGCCTGTCTACACTACAGGTTTGCTCCTGCCTGGCGATGGCTGTAACTGAGCCAAATCCTCAGTGGAGAGAAGTCATTACTTTGTTTAGCAAGTTTCCTTCATACGATGCAACACATTAATATTCATAATGTGCTACTTCTACATTCCTCTGTAATCTTAGCAAAAACAACAGCAAAATGGTCAGTACTAATGTGATGAGAAACTGCTCAACACTATGATAGATCCTTTTTGGCACAACCCCTACCCCCCAAACCTGATAGAGCTTTTTGGTTCCTTTTTTGAAGTCACTTTCTTCCCAATAACAGAAGAAAGAGAGTGCCACTGGGCACAAAAATATTTGACTCCACCCCAGAAATTTCCTGCTACCTTGGCTATTGCCCATCCAATGCAAAATATAGAGAGGAAGTTAATCTGTTAAGCACTTAAAGTATTACCCAGCTGAAGAATCTATAGGAAGAAATGATGTGTTGCTAGAGAAATCAAACGGAGGGCTCACTGTGCCCTTTTATCTGCATATCCAATAACTACTAAACCAAAATAATAGCTGAAGAGGTGACAATTTTAATTGCTGTTCCCATAGGATGAGCCGGGGCAAGAGAATGGAAAACACTTTAAAACTATGGTAAGCAAGAAGGACCTTGAACTGAAAGGTTAGCAGAGCAAGAGAGAAATATCTATTTAAAACAATGCAATGGTTGTACTGCATGACAAATGAATGATGGATAGAGGTGGGAAAATGGGATTCTTATGTATGTATGGAGCAATGTGATGTGCAAGACAATGAGGAGAACCCTAATCCTTGGATGGAAAAGTAGGTCAAATTCACTTTTGCTGGTTCATGGAGTCTGTTCCATTTGCCCAGAATGGAGTAGCTGTAAGATATAGTCAAGACTGCACTGGCACTATGACAATAGAGACCCTGGTCATACACTCTCCCTACCCAGCACAGCCCCTGTTTCGGTCTGCACTGGCTTCCTAACAGTGCCTTCGGCCATTTTATATCAGTGTGTCCTGCCACTACTAAATGCCTTCTCCTGGGTTTCTCTAAAGTTTACACCTGCTTTCCAGCATGCTCTGAAGGTTTCTTGGACCAGCAGGGGGATGGAGCTCCAGAATTGTGGACCCTTCACTGAATATGTTCTTCCTGCCTCACCCAGATATTTAAATCAGAAGACTATTAGTTTGATCGCCTCAGCTGATACCAATAGTGAGTATAGAACAGGACAACAGAGATAGTCTCTGAAGATAAGCATCTAATAGTAGAGACAGTTTGGTAAGACTTACTATAATTTTTCAAATTAAGATTTTTTCATAGGTTAAACTGTGTCTGTCTGCTGGAAGCACAATAGAGAGGGGAGGAGAAAAAACAATTGAGAAATTTATTTCTCATCAATTAGCCATTTGTGATTTGAATCTGTAGAATATTGTATCTGAATATATTTTGATGGCTCTTAATTAGCTAAGGAAATTGTGTATGGTTTTAAGTATTTGCAGTTCTCAATGTACTGTATTTCTATAGTAAGGATGGGGAAGTACAAGAATGGTGAGGCCATCTTATCTCTTCATCTTGGGTAAAAGTGAGGAGCTTTCAAAAGCCACCACTGTACATTATGTTTCAGTACCACTAGCTCTGGGCCTGATGCTGCAAGTACTTAAGGTGTCCTCTGAAGACCATCAAAAGCAATCAGAGACTTCTCATTGACTTCAGTGAGCTTTGGATTGGGTTCTTAAGGGCAAATTTTCACAGGTATTTAGGCATCTAAAGATAAACACTTAACGGGATTTTCAGAAGCACCTAAACAGGTTAGCTATTGAACTCCCACTGACTTATCACTTGCTTAGGAGAGGAGTCCCTCCAGGCACCAATCTATATCTTTAGGCACCTAAAGACTTTTGAAAATCTGGCCCTTAGCGACTAAGGACTTGGCTACACTTGCAAGTTAGAGCTCATTAAAGCAGCACTGGGCACCCTAGCTCACTACCCGTCCACACTGGCAAGGCATGTAGAGCACTCTGACTCCAGGGCTAGAGTGCTCCTGGTACTCCACCTCGGCGAGAAGATTAAGACTTGGTGCACATTGGCTGAAATGCCCGGGTGTCAGTGTGAACGAGGTGTTGCATTACTGCACTCTGATCAGCCTCCAGAAACATCCCATAATCCCCTTAAGTCAAGTGTCAAGTATCAGAGGGTCTGGATCTGTAAAAAGCGACAAAGAGTCCTGTTGCACATTATAGACTAACAGACGTATTGGAGCATAAGCTTTCATGGGTAAATACCCACTTCATCAGGTGCATGCATGTGGCCACTCTTATCATTGTTTTGTAATCACTGCAGAAATGTGGATATGTCCTTTGAAAGCTCTGTTTCTGACAGCTGGCATGCTTAACTGCTCCGAGACAAAGCAACCATTACTGTGGAATGCTGTGTGTGACAGAGAGGTGGGTGTTGGGGGGAAGTCTGCTGCTGTCTGAACTTACAAAACAGCATGCTGACATGCTCTCAGCCCCCCCAAAACCCACTCTGTCCCCCCACATACACACAACACACTCCCTGTCACACTCCACCCCACCTTCCCCATTTGAAAAGCACGTTGCAGCCACTTGCATGCTGGGATAGCTACCACAATGCACTGCTCTCTGTGGCCATTGCAAGAGCTGCTAATGTGGCCATGCCAGTGCCCTTGCAGCTGTCAGTGTGGACAGACTGCAGCGCTTTCCCTACTGCGTTCTACGAACGCTGGTTTAACTCAAAACGCTCTACATCTGCAAGTGTAGCCATGTCCTAAGGTAAAGCTCCCATTCAAATTAATGTGAACTTTACCTGAGTATGTGCTGCAGGATCACATCGACAGTCAATGACTCTTAAGAGCCTATATCACTTCTGAAAATGAGATTCAGGCTCCTAAATCAGTAAACCGCTGCAACACTGAGTGCCACAAGGCCTAAAATACCTTTAAAAATCTGAACCAAAGGCTAAATCCAGTCCCAAACCAAACAGTCCCATTCTATGAGATTATATACCTAAGGTCAGATTTTCAAAAGAGCTCACCACTTAAATGGAAGCTGAGCACTTGAAAAGCTGGCGCTAAATTTGACTCTTTAACTATTTCTCACTTTATTCCAAGCCTTATGGCACTTTGTGAAAGCATTTTTTAACATGGCCAGAAAGTGCTAAAGTGCTCTTCCTCAACCAAGCATCCTACATCTAGCTACTTGAATCTACTTAGGGCCTGATTCAAAGCCCAGTGAAGTTGATGGAAATACTGCCAGAGATGCCTCAGTCTAAAATAGAAAGACAAAAATAATCTCTGAGCCTTCCTGCAGTCCCCAGACTCCTTCACTACACTCCTTCAAAATGTGCTAAAAGTGAGGCAGGAGTCCTACAGACAACATCCTCCTTCACTACACAAGTCTGATTCATCTCCAGAGTCCCATCCATCCTGGCCACTGAATGACACAAAGGTTCTGTTGAAAAAAAAAATAGCATGTGATCATGTAATTAAAGATTGTCATAATACATAGGCACAGAGTGGCTGAATTAATGTTGCACAGGCATTTCCTAACATTTGAGTGCTTGACTTTGCAACCTTAATAACATTCTTTATATATAGTTTTTGTGGAGAGTAACATGTAGATAAAATTGTTCAGACAGAGAGAGAGAGAGAGAGAAAAAGGAAAAGGATACTCCAGGCTGTTTCTAGTCAAAGAGCAGGATGCTTTCTTGTTTCACTTCAAGTGCAAAGATGTTTAAGTTGAGAATAAGACTTATGCTCTGAAGGGAAGGAAGGATGCCTTTGACTTTCCTAAAGAAAACAGAGTGACTTCAGGTGTGGAGATTGATTTTTCCTTTCTGAATATTAATAGTGCATTGTATGTCTCTGGCTGCCTTTTGGCCTTTTCCATCCTAGAGGTGCATGTTGAATTGAGAAAGTCAAGAATCAAAAGATTTGCTGCTGAATTTGCAGATGTGTGTTTAACAAAAAAATATGAACATTTCTAATTTTGATGCTTAGCTAATTAGTTTATTGTACGTATATCTCATTTCCTTCACAGAAATGGTACCCAAAAGGTAGGATCTGACTTTGCATCTGACTTACATCAGGTAGTGTGAACTCATGCAGACAATGGACTGCTCATGTAAGTGTTGCTCAGACTGCAGAACTAGACCCTTAGTAAGCATCTCTCCATCTAGTTGTGGATTCTACTAAATTTTTTTAAAGCACATGAAAAGTGCTAGTAGAAGTATAGGCTAAGAAGGAGAAAGAAAAATGTATTTATAGAAAAAGAGCATGTTGGATTACCTTGGGTCTCTCGTGTACTTCCACTCAATCGATGTCTGAAGGAGAGATAATATTCTCTGGCAGCAGTAATTTTTTTTTAACATTTTAATTATTTGTGCCAATCCCTGACTGCTTCTTGTTCATCCAATAGCATTCACACATTAGAGCAATGGTTCAGTGAAAGGAAGAAACCGTGCTTCTATACATGCTATACATTGGCATTTTTTAAGCTTTAAAATATTCCTATATATTTTTCCAAATAAAAAGTTATAGAAGCTGCCTTTTCTGGCCATTTCCCAGTAATTTTTGAACTGTGCTTCTTTGGCCTTCATGCTAGTGATAGTCAAACATATAATGGTGCAGAACATATAGGAAACTGAGGCACAGAAATGCGATTTGACTTTCATACAGTCACCCCATAAGCCAGAAGCAGAGCCAGCAAGGAATAGAATCCAAATCTCCTGAGTCCCAGTGCAGAGCTCCATCCACTAGGACATACTGCTACTGCTTCACTTAAAGACTTCCTCTTGGGAGAGTCTTAAGCCCTGTCTATCGGAAAGAGTCTCTCAATGATGTGAGTGACTGTCTCTCTTCCAGAACTGAACCAAAATTGGAAGCCTTACCTAAAAGTGAAGAACAATGGAGGGAAAGCTAAAGTTCCTCCTTAGAAATTTAAGCAAAACATTAAGTTATATGTGATTCTGAAATATAACTTCCCGTATTTTGATAAATTCAAGGTTTAAATTTGCTATACCAAATTATTTAAATACACTTCATGTATCAGGAAGTGTCCCATAGACAGATAGTGGTACTTGGAAAAAAAATCAATATTTATTATAAATGTAACTGGAAAAATTGAAAAGATTGTCTATGAAGCACAAGTGCCTACTGACATTTCATATGTTTGTGTGATACTCTCAAGGGTGTTATTAATATAGTGCATCAAGAGAATGATGCATTGTTTATGTAATTATAGAAATGTAGCCAAATCTTTTCTCTCTCCTCTAAAATGGCAGCAACAGTTAGCCACAGATGATGGATCATTTTCAAACCACTGTAGTGAAGAATATAAATTTTCTGAAGTAATATACTAATTGGTAATGCAGACCATCTCCCAGCTGTGCCCCAATGCTGAGTGCTGGAAAATCCAAACTCCTAGGTCTGGAAAGGGTAATGCAATAAAAACCTGTTATCATGTAGTAATTGAGGTCCAAGGTTTACAGCCATGTCATAAATGTGATGCATCCTAATGCAAAAGGCTAAAGTAACTCAGGCTCTACACTGTGGCAGGGGTACTGGAAGTTTATTAGTACTCTATGGCCTAGTGAACTCATTCACTCAATGCACATGGAATTTATGAAGGGTTGAATATAGCTTTTAAATAACTAAAGTTGCACAATGTATTTTCCTTCAGCAACCAACCTTGTTGTCACCAGTGTTGTGACTTACTTAATTTAGCTCGTAACATGTTTTCAGTTGAATACAGAAAGTTTTTCTCCATGAACTCTGTAAGCTCTCTCTTTCCCACATGGAAGACAAAAACTAAAAACGCAGCAAGCACAATGTATTACTACACACATGCCCTTTCAGTAAAGTTTTCCATATCTCCTTCTAAAGCACTAGAGGTCCAGATTTTGACTTCAGTTATATTGCTGCAGCTCCACTGACTGTGATGGAATTGCACCTTAATTATCTTGGGGTAGCTGTTATCTTGGGGTAGCTGATGGTTTCTCCATCTTTAATATTTGGGACTGACATTACTATAGATGCAAATTCACACTGCAATGAAGCATATTAAAAGTGGTGTTTCACTATCTCTCAAAGAAGACTTTTCAGAGACTCATGGAACTGAAAAATACATGGGTACTTGTAAGACGTATACTGGCAGAACTCACCGTATAACAGGGAAAACTTGTGATGAAAAACAGAAGTATTAACTTGACATCTCATGGTGCTCCACTATAGAACTGAACAATTATAGAGCAGAGATTTTTCAAATCTTTTTGAGCCCTAAAACAAACAAGACTCACCATTCCTCATTTAGCACAGCTAATTCTGCAGATTTGTAACCAATACTAGATTTATGACAAGAGCCCAAAGCTGGCTCTAATTATTTCTGTTACAGTAGATATGCTTCTTTCTTACTCTTGCATATTTAAGGAGTCCGCTACTCTAATCAGTGAATAAATTTGCTGGGCCAGAATCTGATTTCACATACACAGATGTAGACCAAGAGTAATTCCATTGTCTTAGGGGATTACCCATGATTTACTTTGGCATAAAAAAAAAAAAGAATCCGATCCACTTTGATTACCTTTTCAGTATTTTGTTCTGGCATAGAAAAAGTAGGCTTCTGGATCTTTGTAAAGTGTTTGGCTAATGAACTGTATGTAATAAAGACACATACAACACAAAAGATTGCCTGTTGATTGGTGCAGAGGGTGCTGCTTACAGAAATAGAATGGAGCTAAGTTAAAAGTACAGTTTAGGACCATATATCTAGACAGGTTAAGGGAGAGGCATGCATTGCAGGTCATGCTGTGACATGGAAGCCACAGCTTTCCATAACTGTGGCATTACTTGCCTCAATTTAAATGTCATAAATGCATCCAAGTAGAGTGTCCAGTATTTTGCACTGCACACATCTTTCTTTTATTTCACTTGCTCTTATGCAGCTTATTTCATCTGGATGGTGTAGGCAGCATGATGGAGATTTGCAGCAGCAGAAAAAAGGAGAGCAGGTTTCTCAAAGCAAGAGATCTTCCAGTGGGAAACTCTTGAAAATGGCAAAGCTGGCAGCAATTTCTGAGAAAACTCAAGAGTTTGCACAGACCACAAGAATAGAAATCAAGGAGTATGAACCCCAAGGTCTCAGCTATTCTAGTTAAAGGGCCTAATTAAATAAAACAAAAAGAACCATATTTGACTTACGGGAGTAGATTGCTTGTTCAACCTTTAAACTCCCTTTTTTCCCCTCTCATTGGGATTTGGCTACTTTTTCTGACCCAAATCCCTTTTAAATGATTTTTCACTCTTGTATAATGTTCTTATTTTTTCTTTAAAGCAAAGGTACCACTGGGAAATTTGTAGGCCTTCCTCTAAAGGTTTCATAACAGATGATAAATATATTTGATAGGCAGCCTGGAACTTAAAACCCAGGAAAGAAAGTTTGCTGCTAGTTGGTTGCTCTGCTCTGAAACTAGTAGCCAAGACCAGTTGAAAGACTACTCATCTGCAGCATTCATTGCAGATTGCAGAATTACTTAGACCCAGATTTTTAAGGGTATTTAGGATTTGCTGATTGACCGCCAATGGGATTTAGGCTTCCAAGTGCCTAATTCCCTTTTGAAAATCAGACAGGCTCCTAAATCAGTTAAGTGTTGCAACGCCGTGTGCAGCAACTCTCAGATTTTTAAGGGTATTTAGGCCTTTGTAAGGGGTAGTCAAAACACTTACCTGCTTAAGAGGAGTAGCAGTAAAAGTAACAAGCTGAAACCTCACAGAGGTGGAAGGAAGAGAATATGAAAATGTCATTTCCTGGTCCTCCCTCCACCAAACAACTCAGGGTCCCTACCCCTAACTCATTCCCTCTGACACCCAGCATTTGATTCCTCCCTGTGTCATCATCCCACATAAGGTGACTGGAAGCTTCAACGTATAATCCAACATCAAGGCCAAAAACTGGAGCTGAAGCTGAAGAGCTACATTTGCTTCCTATTTAATCCAAGCAGCATCTTCATCTGAAATCAGTGTTGCCTTATTCCTCTTGTTTTTTAAGGGCAAGTTTGTATGCTGCATACTTTATAAAATATAAAATGCTCCAGTTCAAGCTCAAAGGAGGATGAAAGGAATAAGAAAAGAAAAAATAGAGCGGCAGCTGAGTCTAAAATATATGGAGAGAATTTCTTCCCCAGGTGTTCAAAGGGAATTTTCTCTATTATTAATGGTGTGATTTATATTCTCTGAAAATAGGGTGTATTATTTGACATAAAACTTTGGTTATTTTCCAGAAATTTGGTATCAACTATTTAGTTCATAACCTTGCCATAATACAGCATTGTTCGTATTTTGACTGCTGTTTTGACTTAAACAGAATCATTCCCTATTTAATGGCCAACAAATGTTGAATTTGGAGATAGAATTACATACATTGGGTAAAACACAGTATACAAATAAATACAGTACGCTGCTGTTTAAGTACTGCTGGTGCAATCTGTTGCCAAGTCTTGAAAACATTAAATCCTACAACCACTCTGCTAAATAATAACATAGGCACAAGGTACGAAAGAGAAAGGGGGGTGATGTAGCAATTGAAATCAACAGAAATCAAGCATCTAGTCACCAATTTGGGCTGGAAGCTTGCCAAGACAGATTTTAGTTTTTCTAAACTACTGTTAAAATTGGCAGATCTTTTTTTAAAAAGGAACCTAATACTGGAGACAACAATGAACTCCAGCCGGCAAGTTTTATATTCCAGTCTCCACCCTAGTAATCCGTCTGAGGGCATTTTTTGGAATACTACATTGTCACTTGTATCAATGGACTATTCACTTTAGGGCACAGGTAGCTAGACCTATAAGACCTATTTCTATCTAAACCCTCATGTACTGTACATATTCAAGATGGGCAGAATAAACAGAAGGTAGGATCAAGTGATCCCCACTAAAAAGATGACCTTTGCCAACAATGACCTCTATAGTAAAGGTTTCAGAGTATCAGAAGAATAAACAACAGTGGAAACTGTTGCTACATCTACACAACAAATGTGTGTGTAATTGCAGCACAGGTCAGCATACCTTTGCTAGCTTTAATCTAACTGGTGCAGGTAACAAGAGCAGTGAAGATGCTCTGGCAAGGACTCTGGTGCAGGCTAGCAACCTGAATATGTATAGACAGATTCACCAGTGGACTTGTACTGGGCTGGCTAGCCTGCACTGAAGCATATGCATCCACATCTTCACTATTATTGTTACCTGCAGTAGCTGGATTAAAACTAGCAGGAGTATGACTACCTGTGCTACAATTACATGTCAATTTGTGATGTGGATGGACCCTGTGTGGTAGCTGTTGGCATATGCTGGCCTTTTAATGGCAACCACTCTATCATGATGGACTGTCTAGTTATGAACAGATATAGAAAGGGAATGAGGAGGGATATGGGGAAGAATATTTTATTTAACAAGGTCTTGATCCTGTGAGATGCTAAGCACCCTCAACTTACATTACTTTCAGTTGGAATTGAGAGTTTGCTGTGCTGTGTATGAAAGACCCTTATAGAAAAACAGCCTTTGAGCAGTTAGCAGTATCTTGTTTGGTTTCCCCCCCCCTAGGCAAGATGTGTGAGATGCAGTTTTCCTGTAATATGCTGGGGTTTGATATCAGATCAGTGTTTTATGAAAACTGGGCTGTATCCAGCAAGAAGATCTTGGGAAGAAATATCTGTCATTTTGTTTTTATTTATTTTTTCAATTTGGTGGAATTGCTGGTATTTTAAAAACCTCTTTCATTCTAACCTCTGCTCTCAGAACACTAATAAGTGTTTATGGAAAACCACTACCATCATCCATTCTCGACAGTGCGCTGTTGAGACCACAACATCACTGAATGTGTAGCAGAGTCTGTGTCTGGAACGTGGCTCTCTCGCAACAAACACCCCCCCAATATATATTTGTTCACATATAAAATGGAGATAACTTTCGACTGAATTTTCCAAAGGGATTAGTGATCTGAGGTGTATCAGTTTTCATATGCCAACTTCAAGAGACCTTAAAGGGGCCAGAAATTCAGGAAGAGTGGGGCATCCACATCCTGAAAATTAGTACCTTTTAAAGGTCTTTCAAAATAGCCCCTAAAACTAAGGCATCCAAAAGGACTAGTCATTTTTGACAAGGTGAACCTTGAATTTTCAAAAACAATACAATTAAGAACAGTGTGGGTTGTTGTTGTGTGTGTGTGTAAATAGATTGGATATGTTTCTTCAATGTACTGTGTTTTTCTGAAGTGCTATTTTGACCTGCACTAAATCATCTTCAAAGGCTTCACAGTGCAAACCTTTGGCCTTAGGATTGCCAATGCTTTTTTATTCGATTTAAGTGAACTAAAATGTGGAAGAGGATTATCTTTTCTATTCTTTAGCTAACAATTTACAGCCTGTGGAATTGCTTTAGGGACTAATTTGAAAAATAGAAATCTCTTACCCCAAACGTTCCCCCAAGTCTAGAACTGACTTGGGAACAATCTAGTTTCAAATTGCCAAAGCATGCAGTTTTCAGTGCAAGATAAGACCATGACACGAGAAGGTACATAGCCATGCATGGAAAGCGGAGTAGGAGGCAAAACTTTAGTTTCTGTGTTATTACTTTCTCTTCCAACGATATTTCTCATTTCTCATAGTCTCTGTCACAGGGTACTCACCACCATAGGTGGTGCCTTCTCCTGACTGCTGTGCAGGATAGCTCTCTTCTGGGCCCAACACCTTCCCTTGTGGTATCTAAGCCCATTGTCCTCTCTCTCACTCTACAGCCTCTCTCTCATTCCACCAGTTGCAGATTCCTCTTCATGACTCAGCCCTCCAGTGGTTTCCCCGTTCTGGGGTATAGAATCTCACTAGATCTGCTGCCCAGACAATGCTATTCTGTCAGTGGCTGATAAGGGAATTTGGGCCCACTCACCAGCCAGGAACCCTACAACACAGAGCCAAGGTCTATTCAGTCCACAGCCTTGCTGCTTTCTCCAGGGGCTGATTACCTGCTTCCCACAGGTGTTCTTCTCTATCCTTCCCTCAGGGTCAGGCTCTCAGGAGTTTTACTTTCCCTGGGTTCACTCTTCCCTTCACCAGTGCACAAAGGATGGCTTCAGACTTCCTCACTGCAGCCATTTCTGTTACCAGCTTCCTAGCTTTATATTAGCCCAGGCCACACCTGCTCAGCTGAGCTTCATCTTTCAATCAGGAGTTGCATCACCAGCCTAAGCCCCTCATATGTGGCCTATTACACTAATTGTCCCTGTTTCCTTAACCCCTTCAGGGCTGGTGTTGTGTGGGATGAACACCCCGTCAGAGTCCCCAAAATTGTTCCTGCTCAGCAAAGGTGTAACATGGCACTCTACAGAAACATAGCAAGATGCTGTGAACCAATAATGATAATTATTATGTAATAAAAGAGCCTAAACTAAAGAAGAGCACACTCCTGCTCAGCAGTCACCCCCATCCATTCTCATCCACTTTGCTACTTCCACTGGTTACAACACGTCTAAAATTGGACTGTAAACTCTTCAGGACAGGGACGATGTCTGCCTCCGTCCAACAGAGTGCTTTGCTCGTACTTGGGCTCTATGAAAATAATTAACAAAAATAACAACAATTATTTAATAACAAGGCTCTTGCCTACGAGAGCTTTCTGAATAGGACACATAGAACACTGAAAAATAAAGTTCAGTTGTAAGCACAGGAGTAGACTGTACTCACTGGAGAGTTAAATAATAGAAAGCTGAATGAAAGTGGCTGGTTTGAAGGAGGTAAGGGAAGTAATTTAGGACTCCATTCTGCAAAGACTGAGCATTCTGGCCCTGATCCAGCAAAGCATGTGTGTTCTCCCATTGGGACTGCTTGTGTGCTTAATGTTAAGCATGTGCTTAAATGCTCTGCTGGGTCAGATCCAACATTTTGAAGATTCAAGATCTTGGTGCACAGGAAGAAGGAGGCTGTCTCAAGCACAGAGCACAGGGATGGTCTAGATCAGGGGTCTCAAACTCAAATGACCACCAGGGCCACATGAGGACTAGTGCATTGGCCCGAGGGCTGCATCACTGACACCCTCCCCTCGCTGCCCCCGGCCCTGCCCCCACTGCACCCCTTCCATGATGCCCCGCCCCTGCCCCATCTCTTCTCCACCTCCTCCCCTGAGCGCACGGCTCCCCGCTCCTCCCCACTCCTTCCTGGAAAGTGCTAAGTGTTACCAACAGCTGTTTGGCGGCTTGGCGGTGGGAAGCACCTGGAGGTAGGCAGAAAACAAATAAAGAGTAATATAGTAGTATAGTATTATAATACAGTATACTATTAAAAGTCAATTTATTAACTTTTTTATTAACTTCTTTAACTGTAATGTGAAAAGTCAGTGCTAATTTTGACAGTCATTTCATTTTTGGCCACTTAGCTGGCAGTGTTTTGCATCAACCAGAGCATCAATATTAGGTTTGATATCTTGAGACGAAACCAATCTCAGTGTTGCTTTCAAATGTTCATCAGTGAGCCTTGACCTTACACAGATTTATTAATCTTCATGGAAGAGAAAAACTATTCACACATATATGTAACTCCAAACATTGCCATTATCCTTGTGGAAGCAGAGAATAACATGGGAAATCTTTCTTGTGAATTCTGGAATTCCAACGTCTGTATACTTTTGCTTCAAAATGGTGTCACACTGAAGCTCCACTAACTCCATCTGCATTTCCTCTGCAACATTGTCAATTTCAACAGCAAATGATGTGGGAAAAAGTTGAAAATGTGGTTCAAGTGCCTTGAAATCTTTAAACCACACATCAAACTGTTTGTGTAAGTTAGAAATGATCTCTGCATATTATTTCAAGGATTTGGATTCAACTTTTCCTAAGGAATTCAGAGTAGAGAAATGGACCAAATTGCCAGCAATCAGCTGTTTCCCCCACAAAGTAAGCTTGACTTTGAATGACTTAACACTGTCATACATCTGTGTTATCACCTGTTTTCTACCCTGAAGTTTCAAGTTCAGTGCATTCAGGTGATCAGTCACATCTGTTAGAAAAGCAAGGTTGCCGATAAAAGTGGAATCAGCAAGCTGTGGAACCTCCTTGTTTTTCATTTTCATGAAGGAATCAATCTCCTCTCTAAGTGCAAAAAAACTGCTTCAAAAAATTTCCATGACTCAGCCAGATAATTTGAGTGTGATACAGAAGTTCCCCATATTCACTGTCCATACTTTCTAGAAAAGAAGTGAACTGTCTGTGATTCAGCCCTTGTGCACGTATAAAATTAAGTTTTAACAACTACATCCATAACTTCCTTCATTTGTAGACTTTTACTACACAGGGCTTCTTGGTGCAAAATACAATATATACTGGTGAAGCTAATTCCTGGTATATTGAGGCTGTTCAGTCTGGTCTTCAATAATCCAACCACACCAACGTTTTCAGAGCGCACTAATGGTGCATCGTCCGTAGCCAAAGATACGAGTTTGTTCCATGACAGAGCAGCTTTTTCAATGCACTCTTCCAGTCCTTGAAATATGTCACATCTCGTTGTGGCACCCTTCAGTGGCATTAAGTCTAGCAATTCTTCAGTTATATTCAAATTGCAATCCACAGCTCTAATGAACACTGCACACTGTGTGGTATCTGATACATCTGTACTCTCATCAAGAGCAATTGAAAATACTTTGAAGTCTTTTTTCCATTTGAATCAATTTTTTTTGCACATTATCATCTAAATCCGTTATCCTGCAGGCAACTGTATTGGCAGACAAGCTTATGCCTTCAAAAACTTTCTTCCTATCAGGACATAAAAATTCGCTGGCCTTCATAAGACATTCTTTTACGAATAAGCCTTCTGTAAAAGGTTGTGATGATTTAGCTATCATTTTGCTTATCACAAAACTTGCTCTTACTGAATCTTCGCTAGACTTGTTAATCCCTGAAAAGAAATTTCTTTGCTTGGCAAATGCTGCTTTAAGTTGCTGAACTTTTTCCTCTTGGATTTTTCCAGTGAATGGATCATATTTTTCACGGTGCATGGTGTTGTAGTGCCGACACACGTTATACTCCTTGGGAACAGCAATCGTTTGCTGACAAATAAGGCATTGAATTTTATCTTTTACCTGTGTGAAAAAATATAAATTCTCCCATTGGTCTTGGAAAACTCTCTTTTCTTCCATGAGTGTTCTTTTTTTCGATTAAGTCATTTCCAAGTGATTTTAATAAAATATATACACTCAGTAATGTACCTCACTCAAAGGACAAAACACACACTTAGTTAGATTTACTTTTGTTAAAGCTCCCCATCCTCCCCCCGCTGCACTGGTCTGCACCACCACTCCACCTCTGCTCCAGCTCTTCCAGGGGTGGCAGGTTTGTAGAAATGTTGGTGGTGCCCAGAACCTGCCCCCCCCAACTCTGCCCCCACCTGCCTAAGGCTCTGGGAGGAAGTTTGGGTGGGGGAGGGGGTCAGGGGTACAGGCTCTGGGATGGAGTTTGGGTGTTGGGTGCAGGCTCTGGGCTGGGACAGGGGGTGGGAATGCAGGAGGGGGTGAGGGGTGCAGGCTCTAGGATGGAGTTTGGGGATAGGAGGGAGTGCAGGGGTGAGGTCTGTGGGGCATTGGAGAGGCTCAGGACTAGGGCAGAAAGGCAGGGGAAGGACAGCCTGTCCTGGCCCTATTGAAGGGGGGCGCTAGGACCCTGCGAAGAGTGTAGCGGAGTCAGCATGAGCTGCAGGCTCTGGGGTGGTGAGGGGGAAGCAAGTGGGGGCTGGGGGACACTCGGGGGAGGCGCGTGGGGGTGGCAGGCAGGGCCGGGGGAAAGACCAGGCCCCAAACATTGGGGAGCAGTGCATGGGGAGCTTAGCGGCCACAGAAAATAACTCGGGGGTGGGAGTGGGGGTGAGAGGAGTTTGGCGGCGACAGAAAGTAACTGGGGTGGGGCACGTGGGAAGCTTGGCGGGCCACAGGGAAGAGCGGCCCACGTGCCGCATGTTTGAGACCCCTGGTTTAGATAATACTTAGTCCTGCCTTGAGTGCCAGGGACTGATCTAGATGACCTCTCGAGATCCCTTCAAGTCCTACAATTCTATGACTCTATGAAAAGGTGAGAAATTAAAGAACGTGGGAAGTGAGCAAAGGGAGCGCTGTGAAGAAAGGTATATGTCTGGATACACTTTGGAATTCTTAACTAAATGAAGTGTGAATTCCAAACTTCATGGGGTTCACCCATTACTTTTAGTCCCTAATCTCACAGGTTGGAATCTTCATTAAACAAGCAGATTTCTGTCAGCACATTTTTTTAAACATTACCATTGCAACTCACAAAAAGCAGTTGCAATATTCCAAGAAAGCTTCCAGCCTGCAAGAAATAAAGAATCTGGACCTGTGTGTTTGAGGGTTTTTTAGGCTCAGTACTTGTCCACTAGAGCTGGTTGAACATTTTCTGTCAAAACTTTTTCAATAGATAACTGGGTTTTTGATTAAATTAATATTATTTGTTAAAAGTTGTCTGATAAAAAGTGGAAAATTTCCTCAGAAAAAACCTCAATTTTCCAACCAGCTCCACTGTCTAGAGAAATGTGCACTTTGCTTATTAATTTTAAGTGGTACAAACCCCTACTGTATCCATGCTGTGTGGATGTAAAGTAGATTTTACAATAGGGTGACTTAATCCAGTAAATTGCTGAAATAAACTGCCCTGGATTCACCCCACTGGGGTTTGTGCCAGTGAAAGCCCATCAGTGTAGTGCAGATTTCTCTACTGTAGATAGATCCTTAATCTGTATGGCAGAAAAGTGTACCTAAGAAGCAAATTGCTATTCCCCTGCTCTCACCTCAGAGTTCATTTTAAGGAACTCTATTTACTATTCCTGTGGCAGACACACATGAAAGAACAGACACAGTCAATGATGCTTACAGTCTATTCCTCACAAACATCAAACATGTCTGTCACCATGGCACTAGGATGATGGTGGAGTACTGCTCATTAAAAAATAGAAAATCAACTCATCATTGTGTTAGCCCAAGACAGATTACAGAGTCTTTGGTAGTTTAGTTATTTGTAGATGCTAATCAACTCTTTCATTCTTCGTTGTGGACATTTTGTAGAAATGTGTCTGCATATAGCTACAGGGCTTTGGGCTGCAACATGAACAGCAACCTTTTTATGGGTCCGTTGTTAAAACTCTTTAACATTATGAGATTCATCAAACTGAGTAACAATGCTAATCCTGTAAGAGTCTCTTACTCAATGAATGATTTATAACAAAAGAGTAGTCTACTTTATTAAAAGGTTCTCATGCTCTAGAGGCTCTCATGCTCAAACAGATAAGAGCTGCCACTGTTGCATTAGAAGAAATATGTTTTTCAATGGTACAAAAGGAACTAAGCAAAGCGCATCAATCATTTGTTTTTCTCCCATTTTCTTTCTTTTTTTCTTCTCAAGAGACTGCTTTGGGTACAACTATGTGCAAAGTTTTTGAAAGCAAGAAGTTAGATAATTGCTTTGCTAATCAACCTGATTCATTAACTTTTTTTATTGTGTTAATATTCAAGCAGTTCTTATAGAAAAGATTAAAATTTAACGACAAAACACAATGGGACAAATTTTCAAAACTGCCTCGCAGCCAGCTCTTTAAATTTTGGCCCAGAATTTAATACACCTCAATATTTGCAAGTAGATTTCTCCTATCACATGTGAAAGCTCAGATATTTATGAAAGCAAACTCTCTCTAGACTCTTCAGTGCAAAATGCAATTTGTATGCACACAGCCATATTTTTGCATGAGCAAAAATGTAGGCATTAGATAATCATACATGCAAATATTCAGCACAGAATATCTGCAGGTAAAATTCTAGGTGTAACTTTTAAAAACATCACAATATTTAAAAGAGAAATAGTTTTGAGGGAAATTTAAGTTTCTCTTTTATCATTTAAGTTCCACCTTGGATTAGCTAGATTTCCTACCCAAAATTATAATACATGAAAGGGAATTCTCCTTAGCATGTTCTCCCAAAATACCAGGAAAGACCACCAAATTGCTTATGAAGAGGGTCTGTCACTTGCTGACAGCTAACTACTTAGTGCTGTCCTCCTGTGCTGCAGCACAACCAACTGTGCTAAATATGGTCTTGATCCAGCAAAGCACTTAAGCTTGTGCTTAACTGTGAGTACATGAGCCACTGAGGTCAATGGGACTGCCCGTATGCTCAAAGTTAAGCACATGCATAAGTGGTTTGCTGGACTGGGGCCTATGTTGCACAACATATGTACATGCCATCTTATATACACATAGCTATTGGCTATTAAGCATAATGGCAAACAGTGACATTTAGCTCCTATATAACAATGGGCTGACACAGTGAGGCAAGCTCTCAGATTCCTGTTACCAAATGAAGGAGGGCCTGTGCATATCTCTTGCAGATCATTTTTTAAAACATGGCGATGTTGCCATTCAGTTATGATCATTTCAATGTGCAATCATGACATGGTCTCACATGATAGTTTATTTCCAAAGAGGAATGGGTACCTCAGTTATCTTTTTGTTTTATACATTAATATGTAATGACATATACATAGTAAGTAATTACTGCAATGCATTACTTTAGATCTAATTCTGAAATACTTCCTGCACGTGATTGCAATGAACAGAGTGTTGTAGGAAAAAGACACTTTAATAGTGATCAGATGTTCAGTCTGGGAAACATGTGGGTATAAGCAATTTTGATGGAATTTGTATTGTTTGCATAACATCCTCCCTGCTGTTTCTCCTGTGTGCTTCTCATTAAATGTAGAAGTACCACAGAACATTTTGGGAAACTTCAGCTTCATCCATTTTTGTCCATTTTAAGTGAATTGTCAAAGTCAGACTCAGGACTCACAATTTGTCAGACCTCTCTGTTTTATTAGCAAAGCGCTCTGCTAAAACACCCGAATAATGTGAGTGCCATGCAAGGCCCAAACTATCTTATTTATACAGTTAAAAAGGGTGTGAACATAACAAGATGACAAAGGGAGCAGAACTGATAAGTTTACCTGAGGCTAGACACACATATCTTATTTCCTTATTAACTCTTACCGATCTCCTGTTAATGTCCCACCATCAGCTTAAGTGGACCCATTGTTCAATACCTTAACATTTCTTTTCCTGTCAACTTTATCTCAACATTCCTCATTCCTGCTTAAAGGAACACACAGCATTTCTTTAATCCATTCTACTTTTACAATATAATTCATTCTACTTTCACACCATGAAAGAAATGAGATTAAAAATTAGGGAGAATGCAACCCTCTGTTTAGCCACAGAACAGAACAGAGAACAGGATTTAGTGCCTTCCCCACCCTGTGCCTCAGCACCGACTGAGGGGACCACTTTAGACAGGGGTATGCATGGAGGGGGAAGGGTGGTTCATCTCCATTCTCACTCTGTCTTTGGCTTCTCTGCTGAGACTGCCGGTGAAGAGTGTTTTATTCATTTCTCATTACATTCTATCATACCTGTCAAGTGGCTGTCATGGAAATCCATGAGACATTTTCTAGTGGAGTCTTCCCTCCGGAGAGTATCAAGCTGCAGGGTAGAATGAGAAAGGGGGAGTGAAGTCTGGAAAATAGAGGGCCGTGATGGTTTTAATGTAGAATGAGGGAGAAAGGAACTAAGGAGCAGGAAGACTTTCCTTGGAGCCGAGTGACAGCCCAAGGAACTAGAGAGAGAAAGAGAGAAAGCAAGTCCGCACTTACCCTGGAACCAAAAGGAAAAATAATCTAGGATTGTCCCATATGTTTTATTTATCAGCAATTTCACTCCTGTTCATTCGGTACAGCTCATTCTTAAAACTACATGTGAACTAGGCCAGCCTTTGTTTTGAAAGTGTCACCATAATAACAATTAAGCAGAACATATAGGTACATGAGCAAAACAAGATGTGCACTTGCCAAATGACTGACACACATTACCTACATCCAATTTACAGGAAGAATTTTTGTGGAACATTACTGTAAGTGAGAAAAACTCTCTGAACACTTATTGTTAATGCTTTAGGCACACTCCATCAGAGCATGTGAACCTAGTTTTTATGTGTTTTACTTCTCCTCTGCATGCTTTCATCCCAGGTCTGTGTGTGAGTTCACAGTGCATACAAATGTAATTCCAAAATAGCATCTCTTGAAGAGCAAATTTTCTTTACGACTGACAATACAATTGAAGATCATTTGCTGCACAAAAGGAAAGTGTGTAGGGTTCTTTCCAGCTATGCTCACAGCATTATTATTATTCTGTGTAGTCCTGTTTATATGCAAGATCCTGAGCATCAAACTGCACAGAGACATATCTGAAGGGCTGCTCCTCAGAATCTGTGGTAATCATATTTTGTGAAAGTCACATTATGAGGAGTCATCTGAACAAGTCACCAGTGCATCTGTCTCACATTACTGTATGCAGTTTGAAGTATCCCTCATTTTTTTCTGTAAAACTAACATCAGTGTTTACCTATAAACAGACACAGAAGTCATTGCTGACTATACTCTGCTTTGTATACAATGCTATTATATAAAGAGCTCAAGCAGCACGTCTGTCTGCCTACATGTGTGCGTTCTCTTACTCCAGCTGCCAACAACCTAAATTATTCAGCAAGCTCTGATCATGCCAAGTTTTTAGTCAACAATGGAGATCCTGCCAAAGAGCTAATAATGTTTAAAAAAAAGCAATGTTTGTGACAATTAACAGAGCCTGCAGCCTGCAAAGAGAGTTGGACTCATTTGTAAAGGAAAATTTAAATGATATGCTTCATTATAAATGGTCCCATGCAACACATTGCTAATCAACCAAAGCAGCCTCTTTTTTTCCTCCCTTCCTATCAGATAAACCAAACAGCAGTATGAGCCAAAGTTCTTGGCCACTGCTTGCTATAGCTATAAATGTGGTGTGGTTATCTATCAGTATCATAATCAGCTTAGATCAAACTGAATAATTAGCACTAAAGTGGATGAATGGAGCCCCAGCCTCTTATCTTGTCTATTAATAATAAGTATAACTTCACAGCCAAATCAAGAGGTATGTTATTGTACCCCTGAGAGCCTGTTTGGGTAAAACCCCATGTGACCTCACCAATATAAGTAGTGCAGATGGGACAGTGTGTGCCTATAATGATAAGCTGACAGCTGCCAAGCCCCCTATCCCTCCTCCCACCTCTGCAGCTCTGAGAGAGAGAGAGGGAGGGAGAAAAAGAGAGAGGATAAACAAGCCAATCAGGAACATAAGAGTCATTTGTAGGGAAAGTAAGCCCCCCCACCCCTCCCTACACTCATTACCCCATTAATAATAGTTGGTTTAAGTATGACAGAGTTGAGCAGTCTAGCAACTAAGAACATGTCTGCTGTTTTTAGCTTAAGCTCACTATGAAATTTAAGTCATTTTAAATACTAGGACCGTCAATTGCAAAAATCTCACATATAACATTCATATATACTCTTCTTATTTAAACACATACTAATCATTGTGCAATGTTTCCCATGCAATAATTATGATGATACTTTTCACTGTGTTACAACTGTACCTTCCATTTTAGCATCTCAGAAAGTTCTGAACCATGTTTAACTAAGGTCAATTACATTTTGCTTATTTTCATAATTAATGAAACAATGTAATCGAGAGAAAGGGTCTCAGGTTTGGCAATTGGTTTAATTGCTCTCCCTCACTGTTTAGGAAATGCCTACAATTCAGGGTATGGCTACACTTGCAGCTGTACAGCGCTGCCGCGGGAGCGCTTTGAAGTGCGGGTGTGGTCGCGGCGCCAGAGCTGGGAGAGAGTGCTCCCAGCGCTGCAGGTACTCCACCTCCCCGAGGGGATTAGCTTGCAGCGCTGGGAGCACTGTTTACACTGGCGCTTTACAGCGCTGTAACTTGCTGCGCTCAGGGGTGTGTTTTTTCACACCTCTGAGCGAGAAAGTTGCAGCGCTGTAAAGCGCCAGTGTAGTCGAGGCCTCAGCCACAGTTTGTTGTACACATTCACGTTAATTCCACTTAGAAGCAAGCCCTTACAAATATATTACCATCGTAGTTCCTATAGGGCCAGATTCATGTGAATACAGTTGCATAGTTACTTGATCACAAAGATGGGCTTTGTCAGAATCAGGCCCAATAATGTTGTGCTTTTGATTGCCAGAGGTATCTATAAACCTTCTTGAAATAGCCTCGCTGATCCTAACATGATCATTCGTTTCTAAATTGAGATCGACCTGAGCCAGTCAAAATCTTCTCAGATTTACTTTTGTTTTTACCAAAGATGTGGGATGTAGCTACCCTTGTGATCTTTTCCCTTATTTCATGTGATTCCGGTTCTGAAAAATGGCATGAATCAACACAGGAACAGGGCATTTGAATAGATCCTGTGGCATCATGGCTAGAAATGGCAGGAGTGGGTTGAGTAGGAAAGGGATGATTGTCTCACTGCTCTCCTCAAGCAAGCTGGAAATGGGCCCAAGACAGAAGGAGGCTTCTTACTCTCTGGGATGCTAGAAGTTTCTAAAGTGGCGGCTGAGAGCTGGGTCCAGGACAAAAGAATGAAAGAAAGAAGGCACAATGCTACATGAAAGCACCAATATGTGTATACATATCTCCTCAATATATGTTCCATTCTATGCATCCGAAGAAGTGGGCTGTTGCCCACGAAAGCTTATGCTCAAATACATTTGTTAGTCTCTAAGGCCTGGTCTACACGGGGGGGGGGGAGGGGGTTTGAACTAAGGTACGCAAGTTCAGCTACACGAATAGCGTAGCTGAACTCGAACTACCTTAGTTCGAACTACTCACCCGTCCAGACGTCGCGGGATGGAAGTCCGCAGCTCCCCCGTTGACTCCGCCACCGCCGTTCGTGGTGGTGGAGTTCCGGAGTCAACGGGAGCGCGTTCAGAGTTCGATATATCGCGTCTAGATGAGACGCGATATATCGAACTCCGAGAAGTCGAACGCTACCCGCCGACCCGGGCAGGTAGTATAGACGTAGCCTAAGGTGCCACAAGTACTCCTGTTCTTTTTGCAGATACAGACTAACACGGCTGCTACTCTGAAACCAGTATTAATCTGCTACTCAGGATGCTGTGATTAAATAATTTTGGTTTGTTTTTGACTGAATACTGCATTCTGACAGCAGTTTATTTTAAAAAATAATTTAGTATTTGAGAAAAGTGTCAGACTGACTGTACTGGAAACTAACATCTTTTATTTAGTCATAGAACGCATGGAACCTGGTTCTTGAGGGACCACTGCTAGGGATAAAGGATGCTGTTTGCTTAATCTCCATTCTCATTCAATCTTCCCCTCCCTGCTATGCCCACATTCGGAGGAGTCAGCTGAACAAGTCGCCAGTGCATCTGTCTCACATTACTGTATACAGTTTGATGTATCCCCGGTGGGAGTTGTCTCTGTGGATCTGGACAGAGGCCCCCATCTTATTTTAATTTGGCTACCAAATAGCTGTCAGATGGGAATTACTTTAGATTATTATTAATCTAGGAGCAGTGAGCGGGAGCAGGACAGTTTCTCACAATCACTACCTGAGACATCTAGACTATAGTTCTAGAGTACACTGATGACCCCTAAGTGCGAGACAGCGTAGCTATGCATGAACTGGGAGAGGCATGGACAGTGGTGGTACATTAGTACCACTGTCTTCTTGTTTCTTAACTCTTGATTTTTTGGTATTTGATTACTTTAAGTTTTAGAATTTTCCTTGATTTTTCCTCTTATTTAGTTCCATCTCTGTTTTGGTGAAAAGCTTGTATTGGATTTTAACTAAGTAAGCAATTATACTATCAAGTCAAGATACAGACAGTGAGAAAAGAGAAGGGCAGAAGAGAAGGAGGAGTAATCCATGCAGTGTTCAGTGAATGAAGCAGCTATCTGGCCAAATCCAGAGCTGGTGTATATTTGGCATAGTTCAGTTGAAATCTATGGAGCTACATTAGTTTGCATCAGCTGAGGATATAGCACATAAAGTGAAGTGTGATATAGATGTTTGCAGTATATAACAATGAATCATTGATCATCATATCAAGGATTAAAGATAATGGGTGAAATGGAACTTGTTTTGCCATTGATTTAAATGGGGCCAACATTTCATCCCGGGGTTGTCAAATTACTAGAATCTGATAAGTCTCTTGTATACCAGCCTTTCCGAGATAACCTTTGCATGGGTGTGCAAATGGTAAAGAAGAAGAAGAAAAAGTCTTTAAAGGAAATGGATTATGATGACTCAGGACCTAATCTAATCCCTACTGAATTCAGTGGCAAACTTCTTTTGACTTCAAAGGGAGTTGGATCAGACTGAGTTCATTACTAATGAGGAAAGCTAATAACATTTTTATTTCAACACTGCCCTACTTCAAAACTATCCTCTGTATGAGCATTTATCCCCTTCTGTATATGTCGTTAGGAACTTGGAAATGTTCTCAGTTTGGAATGGGAAGGGACCAACTCCCCAACTCCACCCACGGGACTATCTTGCAAAGTGTTTTTAATTAGGTCATCTAAAAGGCTCTAGCTCCAAAACCATTTGCTTTAAGTTCTTTTTTTTTAAATCTAGTCATCCCTACCAGTAATCACAAAAATTTTCAAATAAAAATCTTCAGCCTAAAAGGTAGAAGGGTAAGGAATGAAAATATGTCATACAATTGAAACCTTAACTATGGGGTTTCAAACAGCACCTCCACGCAACAATAACAAAAGCTGTAATTAATCCTCTCCTGTTGCTGATGTTCTGTACACTACCTTTCCTTTACTATTAACATTCCAAATAAAATGTTTAAAAATTAAATCAAATCAGGTGTTTTCATTCAGGAAAGCACAGGGCCAGCAAATCACATTAGGGAACTGGATATCCAGCTCCTTATGCACCTATCTGTAACATGCAGCGGGGGAAAACTGTGTGATCATGGGGGACCTCAATTTGAGTGATACATGCTGGGGATCTCATGCTGGCAGTACTAAAACATCCTTGGAATTTCTAAATAATCTCATAATAATCTAAATCTACAACAATTTCCTAACTCAAAAAGTATTGCAACAAACACCAGGAAATTTTATATTGTAGAATTGGTTGAATTATCAATAATAATGTATAAATGGTAGAAGTATTCTGTTCTATATGTGGGGAAAAACACGGTGTAGTCATATCATATGATGATGATAACACTCTTTCATTCAGTTCCACTGGTATCTCAGGAGGATGTTAAACAGCAGCTACTAAAATTAGAGAGACAAAGTGGGACAAGTAATATCTTTTATAAGACCAACTTCTGTTGGTGAAACACCTGAAGAAAAGATATTACCTGACCCACCTTGTCTCTCCAACATCCTGGTACCAATGTGGCTACAACAATACTGCCATTAAAGTTAGACGTTTTTAAATCAGCAGGTCCAGATAAATTGCAGCCAAGAGTTTTAATAGAGCTGGCTGAGAAGCTCACTGAAACATTAGTGTTGATTTTCAATATTGTCTTGGAACACTGGGTAAATAACAGAAGACTGGAAGAAACCTAATGTTGTGCCTGTATTTAAAAAGGTAAACGAGATGACCCTGGTAATTATAGAGCTGTCAGTCTGACATCAATCTTGGGCAAGATAATGGAGCGGCTGACCCAGGACTCCAATAATACAGAATTAAAGGAGGACAATATAATTAATGCCAATCAACATGGGTTTATGGAAAATAGATCCTGTCAAACCAATTTGATATCTTTTTGTGATGAGATTACAAGTTTGGTTGATAGTGTTGATGTGATAATGCACTAGATTTCTGTAAGGTGTTTGACTTGGTACTGCATGACATTTTGATTTAAAAAATAGTATAAAATTAACATGACACACATTGAATGGATTAAATGCTCTCTAATTGATAAGGTATCAAATTGTAATTGTAAAGGTGGAATCATGATCAATCAGGTGGGTGTCTAGTGCGGTTCTGCAAGGATCTGTTCTTGGCCATATGCTATTTAAGATTTTTATCAATGACCTGGTCGAAAACATTAAATCATCACTGATGAAGTCTGCAGATGACACAAAAATTGGGGAGTATTAAATAATGAAGAAGACTGGTCACTAATACAGAGCAATCTAGATCTCTTGGTAAACTGTGCAAAAGAAAACAATATACATTTTAATATGAATAAATGTAAATGTATACATCTAGGAACCAAGGCTGTAGGCCAGCCTTACAGGATGGGAGACTCTATTCTGGGAAGCAGTGACTCTGAAAAGATCTGGGAGGGGGAGGGGGTGTCATGGTGGATAATCAGATGAATATGAGTTCCTGGTGTGATGCTGTAGCCAAAAAAGCTAATGTGATCCTTGGCTGCATAAACAGGGGACTCTCAAGTAACAGTAGAGAGATTATTTTACTTCTGTGTTTGGCACTCATGAGACTGCTGCTGGAATATTGTATCTAGTTCTGGTGTAAACAGTTCAAAAAGAATGTCAAAAAATTGGAGACGGTTCAGAGAAGAGTCACAAGAATGATAAAAGGATTAGAAAACATACTTCTAGTGATAGACTGAAAGAACTCAATCAATTTAGTTTAACAAAGAGAAGGTAAAGGGATGACTTAATTACAGTTACATGGAGTCTATAAATACCTACACATATTTAATAATGTGCTCTTCAATCTGGCAGAGAGAGACATTATACTATCCAATGGCTGGAAGTTGAAGCTAAACAAATTCAGACTGGAAAAAAGGCATAACTTTTTAACAATGAAAATAATTAGCCATTGGGAAAATTTACCAAGGGTCATGGTGGATTCTCCATCACTGACAATTTTAAAATCAAGAGTGGATGTTTTTCTAAAAGATAGGAGTTATTTTGGGAAAATTCTATGGCCTCTGTCATACAGAAAATCAGACTAGACCACAATGGTCCTTTCTAGCCTTGAAATCTATGAATCTATGTCAGCTGAAAATCTCTCTCACAGCAATCTTACCTTACCATATGCACACCATTAAACCTTGGTCAAATCTCATTCCATTTATACAGACAGGACCTGTATTCTGTCATCTACAGTTTTGAGGACTAATACTCCAAATGGATCTAACTAATGGACTTGAACCTAAAAGGACACATGTCAATATACTTTCCTACTCTTCTCAATATATCGTAGTTCCCTAAAAAAAACTTATCAAGATTCTCCCAAATTTTCTCTGTATGTTCAATACATTTCCTCCTTTTCTATGTCCATGTAAAGTTATTTTGGACACTTGATTACTTAGCAAATTCAATGAAAATAAAAAGGAAGATAATATCTTTGAATTCTAATGGAGATTTTAAGATACATCTGTTCATTCCACTAAAACACCAATAAGGGCTCTGACAAAGCCAGAGATGGAGTTGTGCTTACATTTCCAAACTCATTAAATACAAACAATGGAAAGAGGTACAGTGAGTAACATTTTCTTCTTTTTGTGGATTTTATGTAGAGAACAACTTGGCAAAAAACTCACATTTTCAACATTTTACCTCTACGGAGCTAGTTAGTTAAAAAACAAAAACACCCCCACTTGGGCAGTCAGTAGCACCAATTCCCCATTACAAAAATACAGGAAGGGAAAAATAATCAATTTTTTTATGGTATATTACCTACAAGGGCAGACACGAGTTTGGTAATCATGCTTTTGTTTCAAACAGACTGTAAAATATTTATGGAGACAATGTGATTTGGGTCAAGGCATTAAATAAAGTAAAAGTTGCTTTATTCAATATGCGATGAACAGTATCCATATTAAAAACCAGAGGGAAAAGTGTTGAAATGAAAAAATATGCTTAAAACAAATTCATCTGTTCAATGTTCATAAATGTTTTAAGAATTGTAGACAAACAGGTCTTGAAATCCATATTTACTGCATGAAACTGAAAAACTAATAGTATTTATTTAATCCAGAGGGACAAGTGACTAAAAATTTAGCACTTAATGATCAACAAAAACTATTTGTCCTTGGAAATTACCATACTCGTTGTTATCAAGCAAGTTACAATTGGGTTATAGCTCTTCTCTAGCTAAATTAATAAAGCTGTTAAGTCAACATTGAACTAGAAAGAAAATATTTCCTCCCAAGTCTGAGCAAATTTTTAAAGTTTTGATACTAAGGTATTTCTATATTAAAAATATGTGGAGAATGCAAAGCAAAATTGTATGGCTAATTAAATGTTTTTTATTGAATAATATGATTATAGAAAGCTACTATGTAAGGCCCTGATCCTGCAAAGACTTAAGCACATGCTTGACTTTATTCATGTACTAAATAAATGGAACCATTCTTGATCTTAAAGTTAAGCACTTGTATAAGTCTTTGCAGGATTGGAGCATAAATACTCAGAGATATTAAACATTGCAGTCTAGCGAGGCCTATTCTGCACAGGATGTCACTCATGTACATATCCTGTATGCACAGTTGATGCCTAATTTAGACAGAAATACAGCCTGACTTTACCTAATTTGTGTAATGTAATGCACCCCTCTTTTTTATCACATATTGCACTTGGCAGTAATGATGGGAGAAGGTCGCAAGTTCATAAAAAGTCAGGAAATGAGAGGAAATGTCTAAAAGGGACTAACAGCAATAGCTTAAAAATGCAAAACTTTGAAGAGTTAGGTGTGCAGGGTAAACCATTCAAAATGTGACCACTGAGATCACCTTTCCTTGCCCAGATCTCTGATTGCATCATCTCCCTTTGAGTCCCTTCCCTGACTCACCGTTTCACTGCATCCAGTTGAAGCTTCCTTTCCACCTCTTCAGGGCCCTTCACAACCCTGATTCCTACTTAGACACTCTTGTCTTTCACTATGTTGTCCTTACTCCCTACAAGGCCAGCTTTGTCTGCCTGTTTGTTGGCTTCTCACAGCAACATCTCTGAGCTTTATTCCACATTGTCCTATTTTGCTTCCATGGACTGAGCCAGAGCGATACGACACTCTGCTCCTTTTTATCCCTTTCCAAAATCCCCACTGCTGCAACACTTGGAAGAAATCAGCTAGTTAATGATGGCTCAGACGCGCAGATAGCTTTAGCTGATAACTTTATTTGCAATAATAAAATTGCAAACATTTTAAATTAAAGTTGTATATATCTATAAATATAATTGCATATATTTGACTGTACCTCTTTCCCTTTGTATGTCACCTGACTTCTTAGAACGTAAGGTCTTTTAAGAGGGACCATATCTTAATGTGTTTGTACAGCAAAACAGGGCCTAAATCTCGACTGGGACTTACCGCAGGATAAATATTAAATAAGTAATCATCATCACCACCACCACTTGGGCAACTTTTAACCCATCCCAGGTTCATTTATGCTTCAGGTGAATTTGTTTGGTATCTGTCTCACTGTCTTTCTCTCCATTCCAGTTTAATGCTTCCACTTGTGTAGTATCTAGATGCAAATAAAAAGAGAGCTTAACCTCTGCATTAGGCCTTATGAAGTAGGTAAAAGTATTTTACAGAGGAGGAAAGTGAGAGAGGTTATTTCCCTAATTTCACACTTCTGAAATCAGTGGGAGTTTTGTCACTGAATTCAATAAAAGCAGATCAAGACCTATGTGATTTTCCTAAGACCACAAAAGAGTCAGTTAAAGAGTCAGTGTAACTGCCTTTGGCAACATTACAAGGAGAATCTTTATGGGTGAAATTCACCCCAGTGCAGAGGGCCTATGCAAACCCTATTCACCTATTAACCCTTTAACACTGTGCTTAAGTTTCATGTAGGCCATCTGAACTGGGATGAATTTCATCCTATGTAAAGATGAGATATTCTTTAAAAACCACTTGTTCTACATGGAAAATTGAAAAAAAAAGCTATATTTGATTTAGACACAATGTTAATAATGTGAGATATATTTTCTTTATTTCTCTTATCACAATTTTTAATTAGAAAGAGTATTGGCATGGAAACCATATCTTAACTGTAAGAATTCATCAGTTCCTGCTGCTTAATTCCCACTTAACTTCATATTCCTCCATTTATTTCCACAACAGCCAACTGTGATGTCACAGAGAGGCTATTGTTACAAAAAAAATCATTATGACTTCAAATGGGGAATAAACTTCTGTGCAAAATATCTTCAGAAACTTATAATGGAGAAGACATACAGAAAATAAATGACACCTAATCAGTAATACTTCTAAACATTCCATGGAGGCATAGGCTACTCTTTAAACATGGCATAAAGAAATTGCAGTAGGAAGTGTTAAGGCTTCCAGGCAGAGCAAGAAATTTATTTCTTCTCCTCTCTGTCTTGTCTCAAAATGGCCCACTGAACTGCAAAGTGATGCCTATGGCTGTCAACATCTATAACACAGGGTGTGGCCCATGAATTCACTTTTTTTGGATCATGATGGAGCACTGCATTCTGGGGTTTCTTCTTTGAGCCACACCTCCAGATTAAATATAACTAACTGCAATTTACTCCATTTTATGCAAACCAGGTATAATTTTTGGGCTCCCAGAAAGTTGGCAAAATTACTCTTGAGTCCTTTCTGTTCTAGGATACACAATTTCTACAAAACTGAGTTGACTCCTGGTTTCTTATGCCACTAAGATACCCTCATTGATTCCCATTTTATGTCTTCATCTTTTCAAATGTCCCCCTGTACAGGGCACCACAAAAATGTTTAGATGCTATGGTGAACATGGTTTAAGAACCTTAATTAGAATAGAACAGTGTACTGCATCACTACTAAAGGTTGCCCTTTTCTGTACCTTTTCCAATTTCAATATATCTTTTTTGAGATGCGGTGACTGGATTTGCAAGCAGTATTAAAGATGTGGGTGTACCAGGGATTTATATGGAGGCAATATGATATTTTCTGTCCTATTATCTAATGATTTCCAACATTCTGTTAGCTTTTTTGACTGCTGCTGCACATTGAGTGGATGTTTTCAGAGAACTATCCACAATGACTCCAAAATCTCTCTCTGGAGTGGTAACAGCTAGTTCAGACCCCATCATTTTGTATTTATAGTTGGGATTATGTTTTCCAATGTGCATTACTTTACATTTATCAACATTGAATTTCATCTGCCATTTTGTTGCCCCAGGTGCCAAGTTTTGTGAGATCTCTTTGTAACTTTTCACAATCTCCTTTGGACTTAATTATTTTGAGTAGTTTTTTTATCATCTGCAGATTTTTCCACCTTACTGTTTACCCCCTTTTCCAGATCATTTATGAATATGTTGAACAGTGCAGGTCCCAATACAGATCTGGTTGCAAACCATGGCAATTTGATACTATTCATCATGAAATACTATTGGGTAAGGTGGTAGCAACCTCACTTTTCCAGGTGGTATTTGAAGGTGCATACCATCAGTAAGGTTAGTGGGTAGCAGCAAACGGCTGCAAATCAGTGTCCTATAAAATCATTTTGGGGTGTGGTGGGAGATCTTTCCTAGTCTGATATTGTTTCAGATCTGGGTGCTGCTGGTGGTAGCTGTGATTTGTGGACTTTCTGTTGGTTTTCACATGAGTGACAATGGTGATACACAATTACGCTGTATTTCTCAGTTAAATTTATACTACTAGCCCCTTAGTAATACTGGTGCTATCTGAGACTGTCAGTTTTAAAATGTAGGAAGACTAATGACTTCCTGCAGTTCGCTGGAAAGACAGAGGCTATTCTAATTGGGCTTCCTGTCAGCTAAAACAACTGTCTCTTACTCATTTTATATTGGAGAGGTGTCATCTTGAGCTCACTCATACCGTGAAGAGTCTTGTCATGTTTATTGATTCAGAACTGAGTTTTGATCCTCATACTGGCTTAGCTTCTAGGACAGCATATAATGTTTCCACCTTCGACATATCACCCAGTCATGTTGCTACAGCTGCAGACACCCATGTACATTTTTCCTTTATTTCTTCAAGGATTATTGAAATTTCGTCCTCTGTGGCCTTCTTCAAAAAAATCTCAGGCTTAGTTACAGCTCTTTAAGAATTCCACAGACATTTTATACTTTTGTCACATACAGAAAAGAGAATACTTTAGATTAACCCTTAGATACCCCTGTAGTTATGTTTTAACTAGTTAGGTGACCAAACATCTCCAACACAAAGAAAATCCTAGTGGAGATAAGCCACTGTAGTTTTTATCTTGATGTAGCTCGTTGAAGTCAACCACTTATCCCTCACCTGATGGATACCTTGACTAGCTGAAGGTGAAAACAAATGGTTACTTACTTTCTCGTAACTATTGTTCTTCGAGATGTGTTGCTCATACCCATTCCAGTTAGGTGTCTGCGTGCCACGTGCACAGTTCGCTGGAAGGTTTTTCCCCTAGCAGCACCAATCGGGTCAGCTCTGGAGCCCCCTGTAGTCACACCATCATGGCGCCACATTTAGGGCCCTGCCAACTGGCTGCCTCTCCAGTTCCTTCTTGCTGGATACTCCGACAGAGAGGAAGGTGAGTGGGTTTGGAATGGACATGAGCAACACATCTTGAAGAACAACAGTTATGAGAAGATGAGTAACTGTATTTTCTTCTTTGAGTGTCTGCTCATATCGATTCCAATTAGGTGACTCCCAAACCTTACCTAGGAGGTGGGGGCAGACTTTATGGAATCGCTGATTGAAGCACAGCCCTTCCAAACACTGAATCATCCCTAGTGTTCTGGGTGATGGCGTAATGTTAAGTGAAGGTGTGGACCAAAGACCATGTAGCCACTCTGCGTATCTCCTGGATTGGTACCTGGGCTAGGAAGGCCGCTGAAGACGTCTGAGCTCTGGTGGTGTGTGCAGTCAGAGAGGGGCAGGGACCTTAGTGAGGTCGTAACAAATCTGGATACAAGATGTGATCCACGATGATATCCTTTGCGTGGACACTGGGAGGCCTTTCATCCTGTCCACCACAGCAACAAATAGCTGGTTCAACTTACGGAATGGCTTAGTTCATTCAATATAAAATGCACACCCATATATCCAGGGAATGGAGACTCTGTCGTAGCTATTGGCATGAGGTTTCTGGAAAAAGACTGGAAGGAATATGTCTTGATTGGTGTGGGTTGAAGTTGCATCTTATCTTTGTAAGAAATGGTATATGGGGGGTCGGATGTGAGAGCCTTGGACAGCCTTCTGGCTGATGTTATTGCAACCAAAAAGGCCACCTTGTAGGAAAGGTAGAGGAGTGAGCACATAGCTAAGGGATCAAATGGGGGCCCTATCAGCCTTGAGAGTACCAAGTTAAGGTCTCAAGCGATGGTGGGCCAACGAATATGAGGATATAATCTGTCTAACCCTGTGAGAAACTGCCACACCATTTTGTTAGTGAAGACAGTGCATCCATGCTCTTCTGGATGAAAAGCTGAGATGGCAGCCAGGTGAACCTTTATCGAGGAGTGAGACAAGCCCTGCTGTTCCAACGTTAGGAGGTAGTCCAAGATAAAGGGGACTGACGATTGTGTTGGAGGGATACAACTCCATGAGTACCAAATCGCAAATCTCTTCCACTTGGCTAGGTAAGTCGCTCCGGTTGAAGGTTTTGTGCTACCCAGAAGAACCTCCCTAACAGAGTCTGAGCATGTAAACTCTAGTGGGTTCAACCATGCAGCTTCGAAGCTGTGAGGTGGAGAGACTCAAGATTGGGGTGTTGAAGCCTTCCGTGATGTTGAGTGATGAGGGCCGGAACTAGCGGTAGAGCGATTGGAGTGTCCACTGATACCTCCAGTAGCATGGTGTACCAATGCCAACGTGCCCAGGCCAGTGCCACCGGATCACCAAGGTTCTGTCACTCTGGATTTTGAGGAGGACCTTATGAATCGGTGGTATTGGAGGGAATGAGTAGAACTGGCAATCCTTCCATGGAAGGAGAAATGCGACCACCAACTAATCTGGGCTGTGGTTTAGGAAGGAGCAGAATTATAGGCACTTCCTGTTGGCCCTTGTGGCGAACAGATCAAGCTGGGGAACTCCCCGCCACTGAAAGATATTATCATATCTGGGTGGATAGACTACTCGTAGTTGTGGAAATACCTGCTAACGTGGTCTGCTAGTTCGGTCTGCAACCCTGGAAGATAGAATGCTTCCAAAAATATGGAGTGTTCTATGCAGAACTCCCAGAGCTTGAGGGCTTCCTGACACAGGAAGAGGAGCGTGCTCTCCCCTTTCTGTTGATATAAAACATTGCTGTTGTATTGTCTGTCAGGACTAATATGCACTTGCCCTCTAGAAGAGGCCAAAAGGTCTTACATGACAGCCAGACCGCCCTGAGCTCCCTTTCATTGGTGTGAAGCATCAGTTCCTCCTGAGACTAGAGGCCATGAGTTCTGTGCTCCCCAAGGTGTGCCCTCCACCCCATGGCCGAGATGTCAGTGGTCAGACATAGGGATGAACAGAGTTTGGAAAACGCGACCCCTGTGCACACCAAGTGTGGGTCAAGCCACCAGTGAAGAGACTTGAGAATGTCTGGTGGAAGGGTCACCACCATGTCATGACTGCCACTGACAGTAGCAAGGAACTGGAGAGGTGGCAGGTTGGCTGGATTCTATATGCGGCACCATGAAGGTGCGACTCCATAGGGCTCCAGAGCTGACCAAATGAGTGCTGCTAGGGGAAAAACCTTCTGGTGAACTGTGCATGCAGCGCGCACACACCTAATTGCATTGAGAACTGGCCATCTTGATGTAAAAACACACCTTTTATTGTTTTATTGTCACAGTTATGACAGGGCCTTGTTTTTCATCTCATAATCCTTCTTGCAATTCTGTTTAGACTGCAAGCTCTTCTAGTCATTATGCCTAAGTAGAATATGTGTAAAATGCTACTAAATTCAGAATGGTAGTGGTATACACTCATTGTGTATTCATGTAAATGAGTATACAAGGTGTAGGGCAATGTAGAATCAGGCCCCATGCCATTATTGCTGGCTGTAGAACTGGTGAATAATTCATTGTGACTTTGGACATTTTTTGGATCCAATGTTTGTGAATTATTTTGCCATTTTGACCATTTTCCCCACATTATTAGACCAGTTTGACTTGTCTGTAAACTACCTAGTGCATACATTTAAGAAAAATTAAAGGATATTTTCATTATTTGTATGCAAAACTACAAATGCATTAACAGATAATAACAAAGCAGCAGGAACTGAACAAATTAGGACTGTAATATTGCATATACTATCACATAAATAGAACACAAAGGCTTGCTCTTACACAGAGAACTGAGTTGAATATTTAAAACACCAACTTTAAAAGTCTGATAGTGTTTGCCTTCTGAGGACTACCTCTTTGACCTTATGTACCTAATCTTGTTTTATATTCTGTAGATGCCAACCTTCTCTCTAATTCTGCTCACTGATGTTCAGCCCTGCGGGTAGGGTTCTTTACTTGTTTTGCACCTAGGTTTTTGAATGCTGTTCTAAAGTATAGAACTATTGCTGAAATCTTGGACACACATGAGCTTGATTTAATGGCTTCACTGTTACCTAAAGATTTGTCCATGTCAGTCCTTTCTATCTCTAACTGATTGCCAATTAACTTGAGGTAGTTACCACCTTTGTCAAGGCTAGTGTGGACAAGCATTTGTTCCAGGCTACAAATGTTTGGTACTAGAGTAAACAGCCTGTTGTGTCCTGGAATAAACATGTGGGCCTTACAAACACATTAACTGCCTTGAGTTAATCAGCAACTAGATAACTCAAGGTTAAAAAGTCTAGTTTAAACTCTAACATACAGGTGACAGGGCAAATACATAAATCCACAATCCTACTCTGTATCTCAAGTCTGTCATAATTATAATGCTATAATCCAATAACTTGTCGGTGATCTCTAAAGGAGGCTGTAGTGTTTTCCCACCATCGTGCAGTGGAGCCTAGCAGTGAAGGAGTTCAAGATTCTCAAAGTGACAAAACATTCTCTGAAGTTATGTCTTCACTGCAGAATTAACTTGGGTGATCAGCATTGGGGTGAGAGCACCTGGCCTAACCTAAGCAGCTACACTGCAAAGCTATACCCGAGTTACAGGTGCTGCACTCACCTGGGTGTGTTGCTTTGACTTCTAGGGCATATCTCATGGCGCTCTGTGCTGCAGTAAGCTGAGCCACTCCATGATTCTTTACCATCTTTACCAGTGAATTGTAGGAGAAATTCTCTGTCCTTCTGGGCACATGGCGGGAATTGTGGGAAGGCACTGGAGGACTATCGGACCTCAAGTGATTTAGCCTGCATCCTAACTACAAAGCAGGTGGGTGACCAGCCCCAGATGAGCCAGCTACCTTGGTTGAAAGCATATCTGAAGAGGCACGCTGGTTAATAAAGTCTATTTTGAGTTATTTTTGTCTTTAGGTTCTGATTATAAGCCCTCTATCCCATTTTGTCACAGAGAACAGTTTTAAAAAAATAAATACCCCTCCCCCCCCAAAACCAAGAGCTGTTCGATAGCCAACAGGAAATGAAGTATCGGCAAACGGTGACACCACTTGTTCCTTTCTAATTCTTGACTAAACAATCTGATACCCAGTTGTGGAATCTGTTAGTGATAGAGTCAGGAGAGCAAAAGGGAAATAGGGTCTTTGGCTCAGGCATCGAAATATGTTAGATGTGATAGACCCAGGCCAGTTGGGTACAGCAGAATAGCAGAAGGCAGATATACTGGCCACTGGATTAACAGTTTTCTGTTCCCTGACTGACCAGAGCAGGGGCTGCTCCAGGCTAATGAGAACATCTGACTCTAATTAACCTGCAAAGAGTCAGGTGAGGCCATTCAGTTAATGTGACCACCTGACTCTAATTAAGGCCCTGCTGTTACTATAAAAAGGGCTCACTCCAGTCAGGCAGGGGAGCCAGGGAGTCAGAGGAGAGGAAGTGTGGCTGGTTACTGAAGACACCCTCAAACCATCGTTAAAGGAGCCCTAAGGTAAGGGTGAAGAAGGGAAAAGCAGGAGAGCTGTGGGGAAGTGGCCCAGGGAAATGTAGCAACTCTGGCAGTGAAAGGTTGGCTACCAACAACTGCTACCATTAGGGTCCCTGGGCTGGAACCCGGAGTAGAGGGTGGGCCCGGGTTCCCCCCAACCCACCACTACAGGAACATCTCCTGGAAGGGGAAGTCAGGCCCCTGTCAGGACAGGAGGCTGAACAGAGACTGTGGGAGTTCTCTCACCAACCTCCTTGCAGCCTATGATGAAAAGGGCTCAGTAGACTGTAACCCTGGCCCTAGAGAGAGAAGGGCTACGTGGAGGGTCACAGTGAGCCACTGAGGCTAGCATAAACCGCCTAGAAGCACAGGACCCACAGGAGCAAGGTCAGAGCTCTGCCACATAGAGAGGAGGATTATCATCTTGCTTTTGGTGCTAAGGGACATGGGCATCTCTGACTGGCAGTTCCCACCTCTTACTAAAAATCTGCTAGTTTAACAGATACCAGCTGAAGTAGTGGGTGCCAGATATGCGGGCCAGATACAAACAATGTGCTTCAGCCCACCCTATAGCAAGCAGCTGTACTTGTGCAACTGCAGTGCTGAGCCATCTGCGGAGCATAGCACATGGCAGTTGCTTGACTTGCAAAGGGATCAGAGGGAAAGGACTTAGCAGGACCTTAGCACTGTTAAGAAGCCTTTCTTCTTACTGCTGTCTTTGGACCAGATTCTGTCTTGCTCTCCCTCAGGCATGCTGAAATGGGTGTGGAGCCAGAGACCCTAGGAAGAATCTTTCTGAGTCAGACAGAATTCCTTCTGCAGGCTCCTGGGGCATGCATACTGGAGTTGTAAGAGAAAATAGTAGCCATCTTGGGAGACGGTGCCGTATGCTTCCTGTTATTAGCCAGATGGACACAAGTGGCATTGACCCTACCCACATGGCCTTTCAGACATCTAGCGCCCACAGCAGTCACAGGGGCACAGGGATTGTTCTTGCCAACAGGATTTTGGCCAACCCCTGTGCCTCGGTACAAGGAGGGCAAGGAATACCCTCTCTCAATAGCTGACTGGAATCTGTCTCTTTTCCCTTAGTATGTGTTTGTGGATTTTTTTCTCTTCCTCTGAAATAGATGTGGAATGGAATGATAACAGGACAAATCCAGGTCGTGATTACTGGGTAATAGTTTTGGTTTTGCTTTAGCTATATTATACCATGTGTGACAAATTACCTGGTAATTCACAGATAACCAAACATTCTGATCTGACTTTCACTTGCTTTATAGTGGCACAACTATTGCCTTCTGGGGAGTTACTCCTGATTTACACTGCAGAGGGAGAACTAAGTCAGGACTATCCTGGCTTTAATACCCTCCCTGTCTGAATGTAGGAGGCTCCAGTTCAGCTACTGTACTTGGGTTGTGAAAAACTGACAAGATATATATGTTTTAAGTGGTGTGAAAGAGGACTAATGAAATTATACCAGACCAGGAGTTTGGCCCCAAAACATTGGGCTCAAATCACATTTTTATCAGGATTCTGAAGACCACCCAGTTAAGTGGTGGGGAGAGATGGAATTTGGAGCCAGAGATTCATTTTGGCCCATTATAAAGACATAGACCATTTGTAAAAATGGAAACTGTTCATTTTTTGAACACCTTAAACACACTGGGATTTTTTGTTTAGGATCAACTCTCATTAAAATATAGATATGAAGTGGTGTTCAGCAGTAAAAGGAGAAAATCCAACACATTTTATATTTTGGAGCTTTCAAATCGCACCAGTGGCTTTGAGATGCACAAATTAAACCTCATTTACAAGGTTGCATGTAACTCCTCTGTAAACAGGCATGGAGGCAGTCTACCATTTTCAATCATTTGACAGTGGAAAAAAATGTTCTCCTGATTTGATCAAGCTGCTTTGAAGGAAGCTGGCAACATATTTGTTAGCTACATGGAAGAGGTAAATCAATAAAGTATATTCCAAACTGCACCTGAGACCCTTTTTCTTCAGCTGGTATTTTTTGTCTTTACTGTAAAAGGCTGGTGAGATTAGCAGCAAAATAAGTCATTTTGCTGGGCTAGTTAAAGAAATTCACAATTAGATTTTGATACAAAAATAAAATCCATGGTGGCCTTGGATCATTGCAGGTTTCATCAGAAACCCAGCATATATAGTAATATTTTACATATTTTTTCAGTAAGTTAAGTCAAACAGAGTAATTACAAGTAGTGCCAGCATCCTATTTGCAGGGAAATATTGATTATTTATTGGCTTCATATTGGGTCATATTAAATCAACTGCTATTTTGTTATTCAGATGTTCTGAAAGCCAGTTTTTAAACCACATAAAAATGCTCCATGTACACACACACACACACACACACTTTCAACCTGTTCTGAGGCCACTGAAGCAGGACCAGTGGCAGATTCCTGCACAGGCCAATTTGGGGGCCCTGCAGGAATGGCCTGAACTCTGGCCCCACCCCCTGCTCCTCCTCTCCCCCAACCCCTCTCCTCTTCTTCCCTCTGAGGCCCTGCCTCCAGCACAGCTGGAAGCCTGGGGTAGGGTGAGCAATGCATATTCCCCCTGCCCCCAGACAGAGTTAGCTGAGCTGCTCACCCAAGCCCCATGCTGAGCTGGCCCAAGCCTGCCCCCTCCCCAAGATGAGCTGGACTGAGCCCCCCTTTCTTCCCCCCATGCCCCACAGCATGGATCTTGTTTGCCCGAGGCCCCCTCCTCCTCCCCACCACCGTGGAGCTGGCTTGCTCGAGTCTTTCTCCCCTGCTGCATGGCATGGAGCTCACTAGAGTCCTTCTCCCTTTCCCCCTCCCCCATGCCGAGCTCACCCGAGACCCTCCCCCTAGCACTGGCCTGAGCCCATCTCCTCTCCCCTCCCCACACCTGGAGCTGGCCCTCTCCCCTCCCCCATGCGGGACTTGCCTGAGCCACTTGCCAAAAACACCCGCTTCCCGCACCCAGAGTTGGCCTAAGCCCCATCGCTCACCCCCACCCCAGCTCCTTTTTGGAAAAAACTGCATTTGTGCCATTTGCTTTTGCTAACTGATCAGTTGTCAAGAGCAAATGGGACAAATGCCCAGTGTTGCCAAAACAGTCGGGACTTCTGGGGCAAAAATAGGATGTATGGTCACCCTAGGCCAGGGTTCCCCAAACTTTTTCGGTCATGCCCTCTCCCGGGGCCCTTAGACGGGGGCTGTGAGAGGGGATGTGGCTGGGAGCAGAGCCACAACTGGGGCTGGGGGCAGGGACGGGGTGGAGCTGGAGTAGAGTTGGGGGCAGGGCTGTGGTTGGCCTCGCTGTGCCCCCATCTCAAATGTTCCTCCCTGCTCCCTTATGGGGGCATGCCCCACAGTTTGGGGACCATTGCCCTACGCTGTGGTAAGAGCCTCCCAGGGAGCCTGGGAAGTCATGGGGAGCCCTGGACCATACATGTGCCTTGGGGGGGGCAGAGTGCCCAAGAGCAGCCCCCGGCCCATGTACCTGCCCCACAGGCATGCCACCCAGGGCAGGTGGAGGGTCCAGGGCTCTCCACAGTGGCCTGGGCTCCCTGGGCAGGTTTTACCATGGCCTGGCTTCTGGCCAGGGGCAGGGCCTTGCAGGGGAGGGGAGGAGCAGGAGCATGGCCTCCTGGTAGAGGGAAAATATGGGGGGCCCAAATGTTCTTTGTGCCCAGGGCCCCATATATCTTAATCTGCCTCTGAGCGGGACAGTGGCTATAATGTAAAGAATCTTTTAATCACTTTAACAACAGCAACAACAGAGATGTCCTAGTAGTTGTGGCAACTTGAGATGTGTTTGGATGAATTTTGGGATTTGGAAATTAGGAACTTGCCTCAAACAAACCCAAAAGGGCGGTCATGGTGGGGAGGGAAATATTTTAGCCACCAGAAGTGGAGACAAAAGGAGGACATAGTTACTCTGCTAATAAGGAAAACAGAAGATTTGTGACTGAAATTATGGAGATAATTAAAAATGGTCAGCTCTTACTTAATACAGATACTCTTCTTATCCAAGGATCTCAAAGCACTTTACTAGATGTTCAAATTCCCTATGAAGTAGGCTTTTTTATCCATATTACAGTAATGCCCAGGAGTCCCATTCAAGGAATAATGTTCCATTGCGATGCTAGTAATAAGTAACAAGAAGGCAGTCCACGCTCCAGAGAGTGTGTATGTAGGTTTATGACAAGTCACAATAGTTGGATGAAACAGATATACAGTGCGAGAGAGAGAAGATAAGGCAATGACAGAAACAAGCACGTCATTTTGTAGAGAAGGCAGTAGTCTCCGCTCACCACATACCTAGTCATTACCAGCTGTGCATGTTTTGTAGGCAGCATGATGGAGGTAAGAGTTAAGGTGGGATTTGAAGGATTAAAAGGTGGTGTCTTTATAGGCTTTGACAAAGATTTTCCTGGGCATGAAAGAAAGCATGAAGGTGACAGGGAAGAAGCAAGACTAGTAGATGATCAAGGAAGACCTGGATCAGAATGAAGGCCACGGTCAATGGGCAGGGTGGGGCTAAATCATGAAGAGTCTTAGAGATGAAGACAAGAAGCCAGTGAATGATTATTACGGCCATTTTACTAAAGTTATCACATTGATCATAATGATTTCTAAACAACTTTCAAAACAGAAAAAAATCTGTGAAGGCTAAATAACAATTTTGTAATCTAGGGAATTCACTAAAAGGTATAATTTAATAAAATAATACAGTCAATAATAATAAAAATGGGGACCAGATCTCTGGCTGGAGAAAATGTCCCATGATGCATCCTGGTTATGTGACTCCTATGATGTACCACATTGGTTCAGCCAGAGCGGAGTATGGGGAAGGTGCATCATGGGAAATGTAATTCAGTCAGGGAGCCAGCCCATGAAAGTGAATAGAGGCATAAGGAACTTGAACTACAACTCAGCTAAGGCACTATGGCAGCTCTGGTAGACACAGATTATTGTGACCTGACCCAAAATGAAATGTTTTGATTTATTGTGACAGATATTTCTATTCAAATTGATATGACCTGAAATGAAATATTTTGTTTTGATTTTCTGAACCGAAAATTTCAACAAAATCAAAAATTATCTGTAGAAAAATTGATTTTGCGATAACTACACTTTTAATCGAAAAATATTTTGACAGAAAATTCCTGACCAACTCTACCAACTATCCTGCTGAGTGGCTTTTATTTATATTTCCTTTTCAAAGGGTCATCACTGCTGGGTAATTAACCAGGGTATAACGAACAGGTTCTTTGCTTTTCTATAATATTTAAAGATACGCTACAAGTTGGAACCAAGAATCTGTCCAGTATGTTGCATTTCATATTCTACTATGTATGGAAATGAATGTATTTCCTGAACTCGCTCCTCTCAGCTCTCTTCTGGAGGCATCTGATAAGGCTTTTATCAGGGGGGCCATCAATATGCCATCCTTATAAAGTACAAGGGCTACGGCAAACAGATTGATCTTAAGAGCAGATTAGAAAATCCGGTAACAGATTTAGATGTGTCCCCTCTTTGCCTTGAGTTGCCGCTTGTGCAGCCTGTTGAAACTCACTCATAACCCATAAAGCATAGATATCCATTACTTTTACTAGCTAGTGCCTGTACCAGTGGGGGTATAAAATGGGAAGATTACTTGTTTGACTGCCAAGGTCTGACAATAAGCCTACAGCCATAACAGCAGTTAAAGGACCTCGGTGGGGTAAAACATTCACACCCACACACCCATGAGACCTTATTAAGCTTAATAGTTCAGAAATGCTATGGGCAGTTATATAGAAAATTAGAACAAGGCATCATGAACAGGCATTTCTCTATACTCTCAAGTTGTCTCTGTTATCTGAATGGGGGAGGGGGATTTTTCGATTCTCCCTGCAGTCAGAAAAAAGAATGAACTAATTAAAAATCTTCTCCAAAGGGAACCTTTTAGGCCTGGTGTGTTTAAAGCAGATTTCTATAAAACCTTTTGCTAGGCCTTCTTTGTACATTTACTTGACATGCTGTATCCCTGGAGACTCAGGTGGATTCATTTCTGCCACTCCTGGTGAATACACTTAATTACACAGATTACAGAAAAAAAGGTATCTCAAGTAAACTGATGTTACTGATTCCTGAGTATATCAAAACCCTACAAATGTTAGCCCTGACAATTTTGCAACTAAAAGTTATGAGGAAATTGGTACACCCTGACCAAATGTGTTTGTTATTGTAGCTTTGGCATGCATTGCCTTCTTAGTTTGCAAGATAAATGTAACATACAGTTTTGCACACAGCTTTTCAGCAGCTCAAATCCATTTCTTTCTTTAGAAACAATTGCAGTTTGGGACATTATCTCCTCAATACTGAAATGGGGTCCTGGTTCATAGGATCACAGAAATGTAGGACTGGAAGGAACCTCGAGAAGTCATCAAGTCCAGCACACTGTGCTAAGGCAGGACTCAGTAAACCTAGACTGTCCCTGACAGCTGTTTGTCAAAACTGTTCTTAAAAACGTTCATTAATGGAGATTCCACAACCTCTCCCATCACCCTTATACTACCCTTATAGTTAGAAAGATTTCCTAATATCTAACCTAAATTTCACTTGCTGCAGATTAAGCCCATTACTTCTTGTCCTACATTCAGTGGACATGGAGAAAAATCAATCACAATCCTCTTTATAACAACCCTTAACATACTTGAAGATGGTTATCAGGTCCCTCCTCAGTCTTCTTTTCTCAAGACTAAATGCAGCCAGTTTTTTAACCTTTCCTCAGAGGTCAAATTTTCTAAACTTTTATCATTTTTGTTTCACCCCTCTAGACTCTCTCCAATTTATCCACATCTTTCCTAAAGTGTGGTGCCCAGAATTGGTCCCAGAACTCCAGCTCAGGCCTCACCAGTGCCGAGTAGAGTGGGACGATTACCTCCCGCATCTTACATACAACCCAGAATGATATTAGTTGTTTTCACAATTGCGTGACATTGTTGACTCATATTCAATTTGTGATCCACTATAACCCCCAGATCCTATTCAGCAGTACTACAGTCTACCCAGTCATTTTGTAATTTTACCGTTGATTTTTCCTTCCCAAGTGAAGTATCTTGCACTTGTCTTTATTGAATTTCATCTTGTTAATTTCAGACCGCTTCTCCAATTTGTCAACATTATTTAGAATTTTAATCCTGTGCTCAGAAGTGCCTGAAACCCCTCCTTACCTTGTGTCATTTTCAAATTTATAAGCGTACCCTCTGTGACGGGTTGGATCACACAAACCCCCTTAGGAACTGCCAACTGATGTGCCAAGACTACTTCTACCTCTGCTTTCCTGCCCTGGCAGTTTAGGATTTCAGTGCCCTGCCTGGTTTGAGCCAGACCCACTAGCCTGCTGCAAACCCAGATCCAGGGTCTGAACCACGTCCCCTAACAGCTGTAGGCTTAACTGAAAGCAACTTACAGAAGTGTTTCTATTTTTAACACTCAGATGTCCAACTCCCAATGGGGTCCAAACCCCAAATAAATGTTTTACCCTTTATAAAGCATATACAGGGTAAACTCATAAATTGTTCACTTCTACAACACTGATAGAGAGATATGCACAGCTGTTTTCCCCCCAGGGCAAATACATACTCTGGGTTAATTAATAAGTAAAAAGTGATTTTATTAAATACAGAAAGTAGGATTTAAGTGGTTCCAAGTAGTAACAGACAGAACAAAGTGAATTACCAAGTCAAATAAAATAAAACACGCAAATCTAAGCCTAATACAGTAATACAACTGAGTACAGATAAAAACCTCACCAGTTCCAGTAAACTTCCTTTTACAAACTAGTCTCCTTCTAGTCTGGGTTCAGGATCACTCACATCCCCTGTAGTTACTGTCCTTTGTTCCAGTCTTTCAGGTATCCTTGGGGGTGGAGAGGCTATCTATTTAGCCAGCCGAAGACAAAATGGAGGGGTCTCCCAGGGGGTTAAGTAGACTTTCTCTTATGGGTGGAGACCCCCTCCTCTCTCCTATGCAAAGTCCAGCTCCAAGATGGAATTTTGGAGTCAAATGGGCAAGCCACATGTCCATGCATGACTCCGTTTTTACCAGTCAAGTTGCATTCCTGGGAAGGCTCAGATGTGGATTAGCATCTTAAAGTTCATTGTTGGCTTAAGTGGTTTTTGATTGGGCACTTAATTTGCACTTTTCTCAAGAAGCTGACTAAATGCTTTACTAGGCTAGTTAAAATTAAGCCAGTACACAGCTAATATTCATAACTTCAAATACAAAAATGATACATGCATACAAATAGGATGAATACATTCATTAGATCATAACCTTTACATAGATATGGTACATGTTATATGTAGCCTAAAACATATTCCAGTTATGTCACATATTCAGTCATAAGCATATTCCATAAAGCCTTATGGGGGGCACCATCACACTCTCCATTCCATTATCCAAATAATTAAGGAAAATATTGGATAGTACGAGACCCAGTACTGACCTCTGTGGGACCCACTAGATATGTTCTCCCAATTTGAAAGGGAACCATTGATAACTACCCTTGAAATATGATCTTTCAACCAGTTGTGCACCCACCTCATAGAAATTTCATCTAGACCACTTTTCCTTAGTTTGCTTATGAGAATGTCATATGGGAACATGCCAATAGCTTTACTACTTGATTAGGGCCCACATTATTTGTCCACAAGACAAGTAATAAATAATAATATCAACAACAACTCTGAATTTCCTGGGCCTGGGCACAGACAATGGCCAACATTCTGTATCCTAGCAACTGATGGCCCAGGCCCATCCTCTGCAAGAGCTAGCTGAAGGTTTTGGAGAACAAAGCAAGAGGTGGAGGACAGGTGACCTGTTTGCCCGGGAAAGAGACAAAGGATGGAGGAAAGGCAACTGGGCATGAAGAAAGTCAGTGTCCTTTTGAGACTGAGGGGGGAGAGCCCAGGGTTCTGGGGTCTCTGGATCCCCCAAGATGGACTTTGCTGAATGTTCCTGCTTTCTGTGCTAACAAGATCTGTTCTACGCTGTGTCCCAGTCGACTAATAAACCTTCTGTTTCACCTCGCTGGCTGGGAGTCACTGCTGACCATGGAAGTTGGGGTGTAAGACTTCCCCAGGGGTCCTATCCAGGTGGACTCACTGCTGGGAGCTCACGGTGTGAACAGGGGTGCTGAACACTCCGAGGTCAGACCCAAGGAAGCGCTGAAGCTCAGGAGGCTTGCTCTAGTGAGAGTGTGGCCTGAGGGGTTGTCACACTACAAGCGGATCGTGTCTGAACTTCATCCATAGTGGTTCCAGAGCACTGAGCCTGAGCTCCCATGACACAGTGCAGCTCTCATTTTGGTGTCCCTGCATGGGAGGGCTAGGGCGAGCTCAGCACACAGATCCAGGAATGGGGCCTTACACATCTGAATGTTCTGCAGCTGCTGCTCGTGATCACAAGCCTGTATTATGATGTGATCCCAACTGTCAGTGCTTGTTTTTTTGGCCCAGAAGTGGTGCTCCACCATCTGTAGCTGCTCCGTGAACACCACTAACAGTGCTGAATTTCTTCTTGCTATATCCCACAGCAAGCTGGACTCCAAGAAATCATGTTCGCCACTGATTCCATTTTTCTTACAGCTCTGAAAATACTGGAGGATTATGAGTCCTATGCTTGGAACACTCATGATAATACTGCAGAGCTGTAGATGCTCCATGCTTCCGTCAGAGATCGTGGTCAGTGAGGAAGGTGATGTGCGTTTGTGAGATTTTTAAAAAAGCACAAACATGTGAGATATAAGTGACATTATGTGATGGAAAAAGCTGCTCTCTGGGAATTTGTCCCCTTGCTCCCAGTCACTCCTGCATGACTTGTTTCTGCCTCACCATGCATTGACAACACTTCCCAAAAGATAGCACACTGGACAATGGCGGGTTGCACACTGGGATACTTACCTATGGTGCACCACACTCTGCAACGACACGAGCACTCCTGGCGAGTACATGCAGTGCAGACGCAAGAAGCCAAGTAGGCACATGCACAAGTGATATGCTAGCATAGAGCTGCAGCAGCTGAGATAACTTGTGTTGACCAAAGTTTATAGTGTAAACATGGCCTGAATACTTGATGTGCTCCTTTTGTTCTCATAGCTCTACTCACTAAGAAAATAGTTGATTTTTCAGTTTGGTGGATGAACTGAAAAATCTGGACAGAAAAATTGATTAATTTCAAACTCAGATTGAATATTTTCATTTTTTCTAGCTGAAACAACAACAAAAAAAGTTTATTCAAGCTGAACTTGTTTCAAAACATTTAGAAATGAAATGGTTTATTTTGAATTCAGCCCAATTTGCAAATAGTTTTGGTTGCTCCCAAAGCGCATTTTTTGGTCAATTTACAATTGAAAATTTTTGCCCATGCATGGTACATGCTCTGGTTTAATTCACAGCACCCCACAATCCTCAGAAAACTTTGCTCAAGCATGCGGTTTAATGTTTCAAGTACAGTACATAAATGGAAATTGGTCAATGTACCAATGCTACAATGACAGTAATTTAATATATAAAACACAGTATTTGAATCCAATTATAATGTAATTTAATAAAGAAGCAATTCTATAGTTGTGTTCCCATAACTTAACAGTTACATTAGTTCTGTTAATTTATTGTATTAATTATGTTTACTACATAATGAATTTTCAATCAAAATATAGTCTGTTCAGGGATCATGTTCTTGGAGTGTTTCCATTTGCATTTATTTTATATTTGTGGTGTTTGATTATAGAAGGACAGAGTCGGTGTAAGTATGCAGGTGAATACTGTCATAACTGTTTAAAAGGGGGAAATCTCTCTCTTTGCAGGAGTGTGTTAAAGGAAAAGGTTATTGTGCAATCTTCTATCAATGTCATTGGCACTCTAACAATGTTTTAAGGATGATTTCCTTCTCTGCCCTAGATATTATTTTTCTGTATTGCAGTCTAGCAACACAGAATGATTGAAGAGCACAGGATGTTAACAATTGTATTGCATATCGCATGGGTTTCATATTGGTGCATGGCCTGATTATAAGAAAACACCACCACCACCACTATTCGGCATGCCAGATGGTTAACTCCCAGGGGTTAATGAGTATACCCAAATTCTAGATGATTTAAAATGTCCTGCGGATATTTCCTTAGGTACAGGGACTGCTGGCTGTTAATTTTCATGCATACTGTATTTTTGTCTCTTTCTATTGGTCTCCAGAGAATTGAGATTTTTGTGTCCATAAAATGCTAATATATCATATTTAATGCCCTCTCCCTTTGCTGTCTGAGCATAAACATTGTTTTCAGATTTCAAGTGTTTTGTCTATGAGATCAAATCAGTTCCTGTCAAAGGGATAAGAACTCGAAATTCTATAGTACTTTTTCAGTGTGCGTGTACTATGTAGCCATTTCCATGGTGGTCACTGGAATGGTATTTAAGTAGTTCAATAAATCTGGTATTTGTCTCATGTATCAAATAAAATGCATAAATTAGTTCAGAACAACCTTATGCCTTATCTTTTGTTAAATTAATAGCTCACTAAGGGCAAAATTCTGCCTTGTGTGATAGAGAACTGCTAGAGTGAGATACAGAGAAGTTGCCAGGTAGCAGAGCCCATATGAAGAATTCTGGTTGAATCACAATAGTTTCCTGAGCTCCCACTGGTGTAGTGTGGCTCTTCATGACACATGGCTATGCCTAAATAATTTTATCTACCCTCATCATGTCCCTTCTTATTCATCTCTGCTCCATACTAAACAGTCCCAATCTTTTCAATCTCTTCTCATATAGAAATCTTTCCATACCTGTAATCAGATGCATTGCCCACCACTGGACCCTTTCTACTTCCACTATATCTTTTTTTAGATGAGATAACTAGAACTCAATACACTATTTAATGTAAGGACAAACCATTATAACTGTGACATAATTTTTCAGTTACCCCACTCCTCATGCATTTAACATGTTGCTTGCTTTTTTGACCATGGCTGTACATTGAGTAGAGGTTTTCCTTGAGCTGTCCACATAAACACTTAGACATTTTCCCCAAGTGATTACAGTTAATTTCAAAACCAGCAGCATGCATGAGTATTTTAAATTATGTCTTCCAATGTGCATTAATCTGAAAGAGTTCTGTTTCCCCAGGTCAGAAAGGGGAGGTAGCTTTGCTGCATCCAGCTGGAAATATGTTCCTATAGAACAGGGACCAAACTCACAAGATTCACTGAAGAGGAGAAATGCAACTGAATATTACTTTTATAGTCTGAAATGATCTCAAAACAAATTTCAATCCTTTGTCTGGGTAGCTACTCCAACCCCCTTAAAATATATCCATCGCAAGTTAAATATTCTGACTTCATTTTCAAGTGATCTATTTTGAACTGAGGCTGTGTGCCTAGCAGTCTGACCTCCTTAAAGAAGTGGTTGACACTACCCATTAGCAAAGGATCCAGCACTTTCTAGCTAATCTTCACCAGCCATGAAGGACATGGATCCAATCCCCAGGTTGTAGAACAAATTCCTTCCAACACACTCATAATCTTGATGAGCAACATTGCCCTAAACTCAAGCAGAAAAACTTGAATTTCCATCCCCTTATGATCTTGCTCTGCTGTTATGAATGTAGGCAGCTCAGTCCAAATCTACTGCACTTTTCCCCTGAAAAATAACAAAATAAAATAATAATAAATAATAATGATTCTCACAATGGATGCCAAGCACAGACCCATTAGCCTAGTTGTGTTGATTGAGCTGCACATTGTTTCAGTACCTGGCACCGTGCTTCCATCTGTTCAATGCAATTCATCTTAAAAGTCAGGGACACCTATCCTTTAGGAATAGCACCATGCAACACAACCAATCACCAATTGCTCAAAGATAGGGTCTCAGGCATGCAAATTACAAGGTCAATCCATGGGCGCAGATCAAATGAGCCTCAATGCCAACTGAACCAGCTTTCACCAGGATTTCCATGTTGGAAACCCAGTCCTGTTATTTCATGCCCAGCAATCATCATAGGTGTTGCAAATGAAAACTGTCAAGCTTTTTAATGTGCTGTTACAACAGGTCCGTGTTTTGAACACAGAGCAGTGTCACGAGGGCAACAGCATTACAGACTTTGATTATTGTCCATGGACAGATTCCATGTTGCTTCCAGACATTTTTCCTATAACTGTTGAATGATGAAAATCATGTCAACAGTGCTCCACTAAGCATGAAAGTCACACTGTGACTCAGATAGTACATTGTCAATTATTTGAGTCAGGAGACTGTTCAGAAAGTTCCATGCAAGACTCTTGCCCGCCACGAAGAGCAAAGAGATACTGTGGTAGTTACCACACTGGCTCTTTGAGAATTTATGCTTGTAGATAGTGGCAATGTTGGCATCCTTCAGTTGTGCAATGCAATTTCTTGAAGTTTGACATATAAGAAAAACGAAAAGAGCCTATTAATGAGAAGATTTCCTTCATGTTTGGAAATTTCACCTGGAATGACAGGGACCAGGAGATCTGTCATTTTCCATTACTTGAACAGCCTTCAACACCTCAGCTCATGTGGGTGGACTGGCAATCACATTAGATGTGAGCAATTTGAGGACATCATCAGAAACAGTAGATACATGATTAAGTATCAGAGGGGTAGCCGTGTTAGTCTGGATCTGTAAAAGCAGCAAAGAGTTCTGTGGCTCCTTATAGACTAACAGTCGTATTGGAGCATGAGCTTTCATGGGTGAATACCCACTTCGTCAGATGCATGTGGTGGAAATTAAGTAATTCACTAAAATGTTCACACCACAGTTAATGGATGGCAGTGTGATCTGTGATGTCTGCTCTTCTATTATGGATGTAGGCAGCTAAGTGCAAATCTACTCTACTTTGGTCTTCTAACTAACTAAACTAACTAACTAAACTATAGTAATAAGTAGTTCTCACAATGGAGGCCACAAAAGTAGGGCTCACAAGAGAAGAAAATCTGTATTAATCCAACAATCCATTTGATGGACTAAATCTATTTAAAAATGTGCAGGTGCTATGATGGAGGAAAAAATCTCTTCTTTGTCTCATTTAGCAACCACAGTATACAATCTTTAAAAAATATTTATTTCAAAATCTTCAGTCTAATACTTGGTGTGCCAGGGCTCCAGCAGGCTGCCCTCCACCCTTCATCTGCTAAGGCTCATCAGTAAGATGAAGCCAAGGATACCCAGAAGACACACGGCCTCTCAAAGGTGGAGAACAGAAATAAAGTTTTACCAATCTCTCAAAAGAGCAGTGTCGGAAAAATAATATTCACCCCCTAAAGTCCAAACACCTCAGTTTAATCAGTCTCCTAAGGTGAACAATCAAAATAGGCTCTTTGCCCCAAGCTGAAAACGCAGGAGGCAGTGACCAGCTCACACCATGTGTACAATATCCATTCCATCACACTTTAATTCCAGCCCAAATATCAGAATCAAAGTATGTCTATCTGCTCTGAGTTTTGAGCTTACAATGACCCAAGGCAGTCTCATGGTTATCCTGAGCTGACTCCAAAGATGCATCATCTATACGGATGTTAAAGTCACCATATACTATGACTAGGGGCAACTCCAGTGATGTAGTAACGAGGAATTAAATCAGCTTACACAGGGACTTTGCTTGCAATTGGGAAATCCATCCACCAGTATTACACTTCCTTACATCTATCCCTGACACATGATGTTAGATCTAGTTCTGGATCTCCCATATTTTAGGTTGGATGTAGATGTCTTGGCCATAACTAAGAAACCTGTCCTAGGATGGGCAGAATTAGGCAAATGGCAAACTAGTGTAGAGTACATGAGCCACTATATGGGAAGAGCTATTAACTGAATATAACTATGGGCATGTAATCAGACAGGTCTGAACACAACCCTGCCACCCAAACAAAACATTGCACAATTCCAGCTGTGCTTTCTTTTTTCTATGTATTCATATTTTCTAATAAAGTGCAGAATCAAGCTCTCAGTGAGTGGCTTCTACTGACATTCCCAAATAAACAGCATTGCGAGAGGTGTTTTAACCCTATAAATTACTGTTAGCTAATCAGAATCATTGATCAGTTATGATTAGCTTTTAATAAATGACCACTGACTCAGAATGCTCATACTGCTTTTCAGTTAAAATGTAGAATAGTCACAGATGACTCAATAACATGTATTAGCAGCAGTAGGACCCACTAAAAGAACATATTACCAGGAGGGAAATCAACCACATAAGAACGTAAGTTAACTTCTTGATGTAGTTGGTTATTTCTGCTCATGTCTATTTCCAAGGGGGTCTCCTAACTGGAACTGGGATTTAGTCAAAACAAAAGTGATGACCCAGATTCTGCCCCTTCTCTGAATGTGAGGAGGAAAGAAGCATGTGTAGTGGCGTTTCTGCCACTATTCACCAGTCCTTCTCTCCATAAACAGATGGGGTGATGCTAGGTCTGCAGAATCTACTCAATCTCTTTGGCTGTAGGACCAGCAGTGTTCCCATGCCATAGTCTGCAAGGGAAGGAGTCCTGCTGCTATTCTCTTGTTGGAGAGCCCCAGTGCCCAGCCAAGTTATTTATAGGAAGCAATAAATGAAATCTGCTAATGGCTTGAAAAGGTATTTGACCGTATACCATCAACAAGCATTACAGTATAAGGGATTCTGAGGACTCACCACATCACAGAGAGACAGCAGAAGTATTTAACTATATTCAGCCATGCCTATGGTGTGGCACTTGATACGTGAATGAATTTGAATGATATTATAAAGAGAGTTATTTTGTATAGACTCGCTATAGTATTGATACAATAATGATTAGCTAGGTAGCAATGAGTTAATCTTCCCACAGGAAACAGAAGCACGTAGTTAAATACTACATCACAAATTACCATTTTTATGTCACCACCTCACCATGACTTTAGCACTATCCCATCTCCATCTTCACACTCTCATTAGGATATAATGCATATTCATGGTCCTGATTATATAGCCACTTTCTTGACTTGTTTTAATTGTGCATAAAGACACTGACAGGAGACCTGACCTTTTCAAGATCATTTTCTCTCCATTACTTTTCACAAAGCTATTAACTTGTCGCCTTCCATAAGATTGCAATAATTTATTTCCCATTAATAAAAAAATTCTGGTGCCATGCAACTTAAAATTTATTCAGCAAATAGAATTCTTTGGATTATTTTTAATGGCTTTATATACTTCCATTTTGGGAAGAAAAATAATATTATTGGGTACAGGCTGAGTGGATAATTGCATACATAGGAGAAAATGAACATACAACTGATGCTGTGGCTTGCTGCACATCAATTACCCAGAGGAGCTTCTTTTACTTCCTTTTTCAAAAATATATTAAATAATTTATTACAAGGGCTATCAGTATAATCTTGAAATTATCCCCATTGTATGAAAAGCTCAGCAATCTGATACACAAACAACAAATGTTAGTATTAGAAAGCCATACTAAATAAAACTACTTGTCGGCAGGAATGAAATTATTTAAGGGGTCCCAAAATGGAGTTCTCACAGTATTGCCACATATTTAGAACCCAGTCAGGAGGCATTGCTACAAATTCAGTTTCTGTGTTAGCAACACTTTTCCTAAAGCAATGAAATACATTGGAATTGAACCAAGCTTATAAGGAAGCTGGGTTTTTAATTTTAAATTTTTGAACATGTAGTAAAAATCCTTTATGTGCAACATGATAAAGAACATGATAGGATATATAATCCTCTTATATTGTTTTATCAATTACACATTAATGTATAATATGCATTTGGCCTTACTAAAATTATTCCAAACTGGAAAAATGGTTTGTGTACAGTATTTGAGACTTTAAACATGAGTGACATATAGTAATTACTGTCCAACTAGACATTTCATATGAAAAAAATCTCAGTGTTTATAGGATGACATTAAAACTTGAAGTCATCATAATTGTAGCTGATCATTTAATTGCAGTAGGGATGTGGAGCTGATAAAACCTAGTTGTGCATCATGGGTACTCCAACAGAAACAGAACTCTTGATTTTTTTTCTTCCAAGTCATAAAATCTGAGACAGAAAAGACCCATTGGCTATCTATTCTATTGCCCTGCCAATCCTGGACTGTTTTCATAGTATATTCTTAAGTACTTTTTCCAACCAAGTTTTAAATGAGATGTTATTAAATGCTGTTAATCTGTGCCTTTTGCAGTGAGTGTAGGAAAGAGAGGTGAATGACTTTTCATTCACCAGCACACCTGAAGCCAAATGCGTCAGAACTATGTGTCAAGAAGTCATCTAGCTAAGTGTGATGAAAATGTTGGGTCCAGGAAGAATATTGTGACAATGTGTGTTATTATAAGTACCTTGACAGATAGACCAATATGAAAAAGTGTGTGTGTGGGGGGGGTGGGGGTGGCAGAATGAATTAGGGAATGGAGGAAAGAGAGGAATGAAGAGGATAAAAGATTATTATAGCCAGGGCCCAAAGAAGAGAGATGCCTCAATCTAGACAACAGAAGACCTGGGGGCCTATACATGATGAAAAGACCTACAGTCTGGAACAAGGAAAAAGAGTTAGAAGAATAGAATAAGTGTTAAGATGTCTAGAAGAAAACAAAAAGAGAAATTTTGTGGTTTGCAACAAAAAGTAGTGTATGTGGGGGAATGGCCTAAAGCAATGGGGGAGACATGGAGCTAGAGGATCTGACGCTGAGATGGAAGGGGTTTTTACAGGACACAGCAAGCACCTTAGAGAAAAAAAGGAAAGAAAGTATGAAAAATGAGAGAAGAGCAATGTATAAAAATCAGCAATGGATCCAATCCTAGTGGATTCATTCTGTCAGATGGACTGTAACCTGAAAGTCTGAGATCCTTTATTACTCTATGGTTATGCTACTAGATTGTTCTATCAATTGTTCTGTTTAGCCGATTAGTGTATTTGACACCAATCTGACTAATTTTAACTGAATGTGGTCTTACACATGGTAAGTGTGCGGACTCACCGCTGCGGCGCCTCCTGCTGGTCTCTCAGGGAATTAGCTCTTTTTCCAGCCCGGAGTACCCTCTGCAGGCCAGTGATCCACTACTGCTTGGCCCCTGTGTCCCTCTCTGGGCTCCGGTGCCCTGTTAGCTGGGGTGCTGCCCCCTTTCTCTCAGTCTTAGGGTCTCCCTTCCCCAGGGAACCCCCACCCACTATTCCCACCTCGCCTCAGTATAAGGCTATTGCCAGTCATCGTCTAGCCCAGGGGTAGGCAACCTATGGCACGCGTGCCAAAGGTGGCACTCAAGCTGATTTTCAGTGGCACTCACACTGCCCGGGTCCTGGCCACCAGTCTGGGGGGCTCTGCATTTTAATTTAATTTTAAATGAAGCTTCTTAAATACTTTAAAAACCTTATTTACTTTACATACATCAATAGTTTAGTTATATATTATAGACATAGAAAGAGACCTTCTAAAAACGTTAAAATGTATTACTGGCACGCGGAACCTTATATTAGAGCGAATAAATGATGACTCAGCACAGCACTTCTGAAAGGTTGCCGACCCTTGGTCTAGCCCCTGTGCCCTGGGGCAGACTGCAGTATCAGCCTACTCATCACTGGCAAGGTTGGTTTGGACCTGCTGCTTTGGCCTGCCCCTGGGCTGCCCTCTGCAACCCCCAGTACCTGTTAGGCTTATGCTAGGCCACAGCCTAGGGCTTTCCAGGCTGGAGCTCCCCAGCTCCTCTGCCTTTCTCCAGCTCTGCTCCACTCAGGTACCCTGTTTCTCGCTCCCTGCAGCCAGGCCCTTCTCCCTCTACAGGCAGAGGAAGACTGTTTGGGCTCCTGGCTCACAGCCTTTTTATACAGGCCAGCTGTGGCCTGCTTGGGGCGTGGCCCAGCTGCAGCTGCTTCCCCAATCAGCCCAGCTTTTAGAGCTGCAGCCCTCTCTAGGGCTGCTTTTTAAACCCCTCAGGGCAGAAGCGGGTAACCACCCTGCTACACACACAGGTTCATGAACCCAGGACTGCAGTGCAATTCCTCATCCCTATTGCACTTGGAAAACAAAATGTATTGCCAAACACAATACGTTTTATTCATGCAAATTTTAAGCAGAGGCAGATTTAACTGATTATGTTTGAAGTAATGGGCTGTAGCTCAAGAGTACTTTTTTAAACTAATAAAACAGAGAACTGAATCTCATTTAATTGGTGAATGAATTTGTGATTGATGCAAACTCCCTATAGTATGTAAACAGTTTTGCTAATATGCCTTTTGAGGTCTTTAAGGATTTTTCTGTTGAATAATGGTCTTAGTTACTTATGAAAAAGTAACTTCAGGTTAACTCAGGCTTTTCCTTGGTACTTTGTTAATATGCCCTAACCACAGGTTGGGTGACAATGGAGAAAAATGGAATGCATAAAGCCAAAATTATACCATTGTTTGAAAGGAAACAAATCCTAAAAAAACAACATTCCATTTATTAAGAACAAATTTGGTCACTAGAGTTAAACATAGTTGGTTAAAGCACAGAAGTTTGATATTCTTTATGCGCAGAGAAAAGCAAGGAACAACAGCTCCATTTCTCATTTGGGATTGACATCATGGCAAATATGGAAAAAACATTCCAAGGAACAGGTGATTAAGTCACTATGTCAAGTATCAGAGGGGTAGCCGTGTTAGTCTGGATCTGTAAAAGCAGCAAAGTGTCTTGTGGCACCTTATAGACTAACACAGGGGCGGCTCTACAAATCACGCTGCCCCAAGCAGCGCGGAGCGCTGCGCCGCCCTTCCCCAGTCCCGCGGCGGGTCCCCTCTTCCCGCGGCTCCGGCATCCTGGGGAGGGCGGCATTTGCTCGTGGAGCTCGCGGCATGCCTGCGGCAGGTCCACGGAGCCCGGACAGCGGACCTGCCGCAGTCATGCCTGCGGAGCTCAACCGGAGCCGCGGGAAGACGGGACCCGCCGCAGGCATGACTGCAGCAGGTCCGCTCGTCCCGGGCTCCGGTGGACCTGCCGCAGGCATGCCGGCGGGAGCTCCACCGGGGCCAAATAACGCCCTCCCCAGGATGCCGCCCCAAGCGGGCGCTTGGCCCGCTGGTGCCTAGAGCCGCCCCTGGACTAACAGACGTTTTGGAGCATGAGCTTTCGTGGGTGAATACCCACTTCGTCATGCATCCGACGAAGTGAGTATTCACCCACGAAAGCTCATGCTCCAAAACGTCTGTTAGTCTATAAAGTGCCACAAGACTCTTTGCTGCTAAGTCACTATGTTACAGTCACTTAGCCCAGGCATCTACTTTATATAGTAGCGTTGTGGCATGGATTGTTACTAGTGAGATTGAAGTTATAGGATATAATCATAATCACGGTAATCATAAAGTCAGACTTCTTAATCCATAGCTGAAGATGAAAAGCCGTGCTATGCAATGCATGCAGGCCTTTAACTAAGTATAAGTGAAATCAATGTTTAAATTAAACTCTTTAAATACTGTTTAAAAAATAAGCAGCAATTTACTAACCAACTCCAAGTTAGTAATTTATCTCACATACAAGAAAGGCTCAGGTAACTTGATATTTTCCACTGATATTTTCCTACTTTTGCTAGGAATACTCTTAGCATGTTTTGACAAACCTAAATAATGAGTTCATTACACCTGTGAAATCATTATTGTGTAACCTATTGCCACCCATGGTGAATCCAATAGGACAAATGTTCCAGTATGCTTTAAGTTATAACAAGACTGAACCCAACCTTTTGCATATTTATAAATCTAATCTGAAATCTTATACAATAATATGCATAGCAACTTCAGTTGCTAATATAAGATATAAAGCAATCAGACCATATATTTATTCAATCCATCCAAACAAATACAAATTACGAAAAAATACACTGGGTAGAATGTTCAGAATTGCCTAAGCGACTTCAGCAGTTAAAGGCCTATTGAAAGTCAGTGGGACTTAGATTCCTACATTACTTTATATTTTTTTACCTACTATCTTTATTTTCAAAATCAAGGTAACAGGGTCAATCAGACAATAAGGTTAAATTGGTTTCTCATCACAGTTAAAAACAAGTGAAGAAGAAATGCCAATTAAACAACTAAACTATGCTAATCTTATTCATTGACAGCAGAGTAAACGCAACATAAGTCAATTTCCTTTTCCAGCTAGAAAGATTGTATTCCAGTAACCTATGTAGTTGTACAAAATTTTACAAAATGAGAATCAATGGACAATTTACCTAAAACTAACATGCCAAATTTTAAATACTATATTTCCCTACTTGCTCAATGCCATAGTGATGGGCTTATAGATGCAGAAACTTATTTACAATATGCAGGATTTTTATTGTGCTGTCTTTAAAACAAGCATATTTTATATTACATCACTTTTATGATTACCATAACTCAAACTTTTCTGTAATATGAATGATCTATGCCTACATTCAGCAATACAGAAAGTACAGTATTGTTACTGTTACTCCACCATTCATATATATTATATTCATGTCTACTACACTTAACATTTACCAATAGTAATCACATAAATGTGAAGGTGTGATAGAGATTAATTTGGATTGTTTCTTTCACAGAATTGCAATTTTGGGAAGTTAGTCTTGACAGCAGGGATTAGAGATTCCCATCAATGGGGTTAGATTCCACTTTATGAGGTTAGAATAGTTTAGGCATTGAAGTTAGCCCAAGTCATTTGGGTGACTGGTGTAATGCCTTTTTTTGTGTGAATTAGGTATCAGACCACCTTTCGAATGTTGGTTTTGCATGATACTCAAGATCTCATGCAAAATTCTAGGGATTCCTTGTGCAGTAACCTGCATAAGGTTACAGGCCTTGGCTATGCCCTGCAATTGAATAGCTCCATTAGGGAGCGGAGTGAGAGCAGGCTGGTTAGGATTAAACCAATTACCAATTTGGGCTTTATTTTAAGTAGCATGAGAGAGGTGAGAGTGAGAACTGATTCGGAAAACATTATCTTGGCTAAAGATTTCCTTTTTGGTGAAAAAGCCGGCTTTCGATTAGCTCTAGTGAAAGGTTTTTTAATCACACTATCAGTCCACTAACTCATTCCATCCCTTTCTGTGCTAGACTAGACAAAACATAGTGGGCAAAGTTGATGCTTGCTACAACTTCACTGAAGTGTAGAAATCAATGGAAACACACCACAGATTAGTTAGGTCTGGCTTGATTATCATCAGCCTGATGGTTTAGTTTTTCCAATGGTCATCATTACAAAAACCCACTTCTCACTAGATTATTGTCGTAAATCTGTTTCCTGCACTGTATTTTCTCACCCAATCAGGGGCGGCTCCAGGCCCCAGCACACCAAGCGCATGCTTGGGGCGGCATGCCGCGGGGGGCACTCTGCCGGTCGCCGGGAGGGTGGCAGGCGGCTCCGGTGGACCTCCCGCAGGCGTGCCTGCGGAGGGTCTGCTGGTCCCGTGGCTTCGGTGGAGCATCTGCAGGCACGCCTGCGGGAGGTTCACTGGAGCTGCGGGACCGGCGACTGGCAGAGCGCCCCCCACGGTGTGCCACCATGCTTGGGGCGGAGAAATGGCTAGAGCCACCCCTGCACCCAATATGTAATAAGGGTGCAACACACAGGATTGTTTGTAAGAGAATGGTTTGGCCCCAGTCACATGGCATGACTCAGTGTTACAGAAGACTGTATCTCTATCACAAAGCAGATGTTAGTATCCACTGACTCCCATGGCTACTGCTATACTCAGCATCTCATATAGGAAAAACATGGCTCTTCCCTGGTTTAGTTTTGCAGATGCATGTATCCTGAGTGCCCACCCTGTCTCCAGCTGAATGCGTAATGTGGACATTTTACATAATGGATAATGTAGGCACTTTATTTTCGCCAAGACTGCAGTGTTTCTGGGAAAATTTCTGAATCACCATGGCTAGCTTTTTGATGGATGGTGTCCCACGTAAATAATAAATATTTCATCCTATCACATTAACCCAACTCAGGCATGAGATTCATTGGAATCAAAGTGATGATATTCTATATGGGTATCAGATTTAAGAACCAAGGGTGAGATCCTGGCCCTACTGCGGTCAATGAAAGTTTTGCCACTGTCTTCAACAGAGCCAGGATTTCACTGTACACTTTTATTTTACAGGAAGAAAAATATATAGAAAACTAACCTTATTTCTTATCTTGTATGAAAAAATATTTTCATTTCCCACAAATGGTTATATGCTATATTTCTCATGTAAAGTTGCTGTATAAAGTAAAACATGAGCATGAGTCTCTTCATGATCCATGCTTGTGCTTATTGTGTTCTCCCAAACAGAGCATATATATTTAGTTCCAACACACGAAATGATCCCTGATAGTGTTCTGATGTTGCACTATCAAAGGTTTGTCATTAAAAGCAAGCATACTATCAAGTGGGAAAACAGACTTCTATTGCAATTACTTTCCTATTAGCTGCTGCCCATTGCTCCTGACAGGTATAAATTAGATCTCGCTAGGTTGCCTACAGATTAATGAGTTCCAAAATTGGCATTTAATTGTTGGGGAGTAAGAGGCAGAAAAGGGAGGGATATGCAAAAAATCTTCATACACCTGTGATTAGAAGATATTTTCCCTTCTTTCCTTTTTTTTCTTCCCCCTCACCCCCTTGGCATTGCTTGGGTGATAACTGACACTTCTATCAGAGGATTCCTTTCGACGCAGCAGAAATTTGCAGCTGAGGCAAGGCCAGAATTAATAATCTGCGTGAGCAAACACACAGCTGCTGTTTGTGGAGAGAGATTCTATTAACGAACAGTGAATTCTCATAATTAGCTGAGCGGTTTCTGCAGCTGCCCGCCTGACCCCAGACTACACAAATTGTGGGTGGTGTTCGGCCTCTAAATCAATCTTACCTAATTACTATAAGCATGTTCCTCCAGCCCTAATGACTGGGGGGTGGGGAGAAGACATTTTCCTACCCATTCAAATGTTCTTCTTATTAGATTCTCCTTTGTGCCTAAATTCATATTTTTCTATTAGCATTTCTAAGGGTATACAGGTGTGGTTACAAATCAGGAGCATAGAAGTATAATTCATGTCCTACAACAATGTGCCAGCATGCGTCTGCTTTGCAAACAGTAGCAAAATGTGTGCTCGTTGGGAGCATCTGCCTTGCTTCAGTTCACAAAACATAATTTAAAGCCTACGTGTCTGTCTGGGTTCATTCAAAGCTCTCCTTCCCCTCCCAAAATAATGTGAAGAAACAGAAAAACATGATTTGAAATTTCATGTAGTCCAAAGCACAATTTCAGCTATGCTGTCACTTGACACTCTGACATCAAATGACACAAGTGCAACAGTCATTCAGATAGAGAATTGTTATTGACATTCATTTGCTTGGCGGAGGACTTGATCTAAATTATATGTGAACTGAAGTGGAGTAAGCAGCCAGAGTTCACCTTGAATTGAAGTTAGTAAACCTCAGTGCATCTCTACCTGTGGTACCCCATCAGGAAACCTGGCAAATATTCTAATTTGCCTATAGGTCACAGAGTTGTAGAAAGGAATACAGGTGTATGACAGGCAGACATATGATATTGTCCTTTTGCATTATAGCTTTTAGTTAGAAGGTATATTAACAGATCATTTCCCTGAGGAAATAAGACACATAATTCATGTTATTTTAACTGGGAATCACATCACATGTGTTTTAAATGGAATCTTATTAAGTATTATTCCATCCATCTTCAGCAGATGTTATTGTTTACAGCAGCTACTTTCAAGTGACCAGAAATGTTGGGGGCTGATTTTTAAAATTTTTGTAACTATCTCTCTTTTGGGACTAGTCATCCACAAAAATCTAGTTTATGACCCTTTTTCTGATATTGTCCTCTCATGAGAGCCTGCTGCACCCAGAAGGTCTATATGCATGTGTAGGCACTAACTTTCATTGGACTGACAATTTGGCCTTGGGCAAATCACTGTTCAGTACTCAAAGTCCTGCAGTATCTGTAAAATAGGGATAATACCCTGTAACTGTGAGGATAAATTAATGTAGGTTTTTAAGGTGCTCAGACAGAAAGTTAATGGGGGTCTTATATGTACCCAGATATATCAACTTTCAAGGGTATTGTTCAGATGTGTCAGTTCTCTGAGTACATGATTATAGACTCTCTGGTCCAGACTTTGAAGAGGTGACATAACCCTGTCCTATAATTTGAAGCTTTTAATATCTGCACGTGCAAATATAAGGAGTTGGATGGTTAGCTACCTAATCTGCATGTGCAAATCAGCTAGTCCTGGCAATGATTCTTACAACAGTTTTATACTTATATGGGATGAAGTATGATAGGAGCAAACAAAAATGGGGGAGGAAGGGAAATGGACTGTGAGACACTTATTTGATCTGAGTAACCATTACAGTTGAGCAAATAATTCATAACAAACAATGTATTAGCTAAATGTTGCTTCCCTTAATGAACATGAAATATTTGCAAGCCACTTGCAAAATTCTCAAATGCGTTCATTATTTAAGATTATTCATTAACTCGTTTATGAATTTTTCTTCCATATCAATAGTTTAAACTGTTCATTGAGAACATTCAGTACAGGAACTTCATATCTGTGATTTATACATTGGATGATTTGTGAATTTCAAATTTTGGCTATTACAATCCAGAATACAATTTGTAATTAATTCTTGATGAACTCTTAGAATTAGCATTTATAATTCACATATTAGCTAGCAGTAGTTCAACTGCTTGAATGTTTATGCAAAGTGGAAGTGAAGAGTTCACATGACAGTCAAATTGAATTTCCTGGAAATATTTTCTAGTAATGATGCATCTCCTTAAATTAAAACAAAACAAAAAAACAAAACCCTCTGTTTTTCTGTTTTCTCTAATTTATGGAGTTAAAATGTAATGCAGTATCTAGGTTTTCTGTTCTCCAGATCAAGAGCATAAGCTCAAATCATACACATTTAATCTTCCTCCAATCAGTGCAAAAGAACAAAAGAGTCACTATTTCATTTACGTTAGTCTTGGCGAAGCCTAATCCTCCTCCTGCCATCTTCTTCATGATAGCAGACATTTTAATATTGTTGGTCTCTTCACAAGTTAGTTCTGATGATGCTAACTGCAGCTAGTACAAATAATATATCAGGAAATTAAAATCAAACAAACATTCCCTAAGCCTTGGTTAATGGATTAACAATAAAAATAAAGAAAAATGCAATCAGCTCGTTGCAACATATATATCTTACAGGCCAAATCCAGCTTGCCTCACTGACACAAGTAGCACCCCTGATGTCTATGGGGTTAATCCCGTGAGCAAGATTATGACCTGGCATTTGTAAGATTAATTTTAAATTTGATTTTAAATGTATTGAATAATTATTAAATGGTTTCAGTAGGTAGCAGATAAATGGAGACTTTTGAGTGGCTGTCAGTATATATTGTACCCCTCTTGTTAGTAATATCCAATATATATCAGTTCTGTATTTCAATCTACATTAGAAATAAGACATTGCCTGAGACATTGTCCAAACATGCACATCTGTTGCACCTTATGTAGTATACAGCCCCCACAATAAATCTCTTGAATAAAACTTGAAATATATGTACATTGGTCCTTATCAACATGATAAAAACATGGGGTTCTTACAGCTCCTGTCTTATAAAAATAATAAAAATGGCATAAAATATTCTTTAAAAACCCAGATGCAACAACTATTTGATTTCACAAAAGATACAACAAGATACTCCTATCTTCAAGCATAGCAAGTAAAAAAGGATCAGAGAGTAATTTGAGGCCTGTTTCATCCCTTATACTCCAGGCAGCTGAGAAGCTCTGAAATGCAAACAAACAGATGAACAGAGATAGAATATAATATGCATGGGATCAGGGAACATGGCACCTGCCAAATCCCTCTACCTGAAAAATATGCAATTTTAACCAGAGTAACAGTGATTGAGGCAAAATTTCCCCCTAAGCCACACTGGGGTAATGCTTTTACCCTGATATACACCAGCATAACAGAACAGAATTCAGCCCTGGGTATGCAAATACAGTGGCTCTTATACTGCTCACAAAGTCTTATCCAAAAGCCATTGAAATCAATGGAAATCTTTCCATTTGCCTCTATGGTCTTGGGATCAGGCCTGTGCAGCCATGGCTATAAAATGAGGGGAAGGGACAGAGGTGAAGGGTGAGAGGACCTTAGAGTAACCCCTACTGTTTTCAAAAACTCCCATTGGATCTTTATGCTGGCAGCCACCAGACAGTGGCAGAGGAAACATTGGTTTAATGCCTCATCCACAGGCATAAGAGTGGCGCTTTAGAAATGTATGGTGTATGAGCTCATGTTCAGGTGTGGCAATCAAATCCACAACCTTTTAGCACTTGGTTTATATTGATTCACTAATTCCTACTATACTGTTCCACTTTACAGACCTGGAGCCTTAAATGTCCATCTATTCTGTCAGAAAAGAGTAGCTTCTTTATACAAAGTCAGTGTATACAATGTTTCAGAGTAGCAACCATGTTAACCTGTATCCACAAAAAGAACAGGAGTACTTGTGGCACCTTAGAGACTAACAAATTTATTTGAGCATAAGCTTTCGTGGGCTACAGCCCACTTCATCGGATGCATAGAATGGAAGGCTAAATCCCCTTGCAGGACAAGTGGAATTTTAAGGCTTGAGAACTGGATGTAGATTCTTATTCTCTTCCAAGAGTCTCACTTCTATAGCCTCGAAATCTTTCTGAACTTTTTGTTCTATGGTCTGCTCTGTATTCCTATTCACATTTCCTGAATTTGTTTTACCACCTCATGAAATTGGGGATGACCATGTGAATCCTGGTAGTTCCCTCTTCGGAGAAGTAAAGGTGCAGGTATCAACAGACTTGTGTTTAGAGCTATCCAAATATTCCCAAAGGAACCAACCAGCAACATCTCTACTGGAATGATTGTTTTTTTGTCTCACTGAACATGTTTCAGAATGAAGCCAGATGCATTAATGCTACTATTCATTTTGTGTAAAAAGCTGCTTCATGCACATTGGTTTGCCAGAAGTTCTCAAACTTATTTGGTTGGGCCCCCTTCTTTGTGTCTGTAGTCATTTATAAACATCCCCCCCACCCCACACACACAAGTACATACGCAGCCACTCAACTCTGAAGACAGAATGGAGAGCAGCAACTGCTGGCCGGGCGCTCAGCTCTGAAGGCAGTGCTGCGCCAGCAGCAGCACAGCTGTAAGGGTGGCAATGTGAAAAATGATATTTGTCAATATTACTTTTCACAGCGGACTTAGTGCCCCATTGCCATTCTTACTTCTGCACTGCTGCAGACAGTTTGGAGCTGACAGCCAGAGCCCTACCACCTCCAGGTGATGAATTAGAGTGTGGGGGGAAGGACAGCCCAAGTGGTGGGGCCCCATCTGTCCCCTTTATCCTCACCTCCTGGGTGTGCACAGCCCTTCTGCACAAGCCCCAACCACCTGGGACTGAAAGTCAGAGCTCTCAAAAAAATAGCACAGAGTTCGTACTTTCCTTGACACATTCCCGCACCTCCTTGGGAGGCCCGTCCTATTGTTTGAGAACCACTGGTTTGGGCTGAGGAATAGTAACAGCAATGTACTAATATGATTGGAAAAACAAGAGTTCTTTTTCTTGTGCTAGCATCACTGTTACATTTTGTTTGTCAAGCTATTTTACAGAGTTCTCCAGTCATATTTCTTCCAACATGTAAATAGAAGCGGTGCATGAGCTAGTTTTTATCTCATTTTCTGACCTATGAACGCCTCACTACAAATACTTCCCACTTAAAGTGTGCAATTATAGAAGTTTCAACCAAAAGTAAGTTATAAATATTCAATCACACTTGTTCTGTACTTTCAGTCCTAATGCGCCGGATAAGGCTTAAAATTGCCAAGTGCTGATTGAACAAATACTAAATAGAGAAACAATTTGAAATGCCTTGAATACTCCCACCAGCAGACCTTGATTTCCTATCTCTGTGGACTAACCTTAGGAGGGGCCCAGAGAAGAGGAAAAATTCTATGAGACTCTCACCACAGTTTCCTCAAAAGACCTCCATAAAGAAGAAAGATGAGAAAAAGAGGAATGTCTGACTCAAAGCCCCGCATGAAACTCAGGGCCCCTGCTTCTATTCCCAATGCTGTGGCAGCATAATTTCATTTCCCAGCCAGAGACTGCTCCCATATCCACCCTTACAGTGAGAAATGACCGTCTTCTGGGTTGTAGCTAGGAACTGAGGTCAGGAGCTCTAGAACTAACATCATGATGCTCTACTGCCAGATTTGTAAAGGTATTTAAGCATCTAAAGATAGTAACCGAGCTGCTTTGGAAAATCCCAATAGGCACCTCTCTACATCTTCATGTACCTAAATACCTTTAAAAACCTGGCCCTAAATTTCCAATCCAATGAAGCATTTAAACATGTTTAACTTCAAACATGTAAGCAATCCCTTTAAAGTAAATGGGGCTACTCACATGGTTAAGTGCCTTGCTGGGTTTAGGCCTCAAGTCTTGATTCTTGGTGCTGTGCACCCTGGCCCAATCCAGCCAAGATTGTAAACACATGCTTAACTTTAAGCATACGAGAAGCCCCATCATCATCAACTGGATTATTCATATGCTTGAAGTTAAGAATGTGCTCAAGTGCTTTCTTGGACCAGGAACAGAGACTTCAGCACCTTGCAGGATTAAACACCCTAAATTGGCAGAGGATGGGGGAATATAGGGATCCCTGCAAAGGACTCGGATCCTCTGTCTATCATGCACCGAGGAGGACATGTAACGCACACCAAATGACGGTTACACTGCTACAGGAAAAGCAAGGCTGCATGCAGATCCAGGAGAAATGATTGGCCCCTTTATATTTAAAGGAAATTAATGTTCACACGAAATACTTCTTATTTACTGTTACAGAATTACTGCAAATGCAGAAAAGAAATTAAGATCCTCTAATGACTGCATCCTCCTCTTTGGTCTACATGCTACAGGGATATTACAGGACCCTCTTTTAAAAATGCACTAAAAATGAGTAAATGTATAATAAACTATAATAAGAGCAATTTTGAGCAGCAGAAGGTCTCGGAACTTTGCCTGTTAATAGCAAGTAAAAGGATCTTGGTTTTTAAAGGGCTTTTGATCTGTTTGTGGGAAGTCCTTGGATTTCTGGACCACTTAATTCAAGGCCCATATCTTCAGCAAGGGTATCAGAATACAAGTGTAAATTTTAATAATTGCTGCAGTGATTACTTTTAGTTCTTGGCAGTTCATTACTGACTGCACAATTCCAGAGGCTCTCGTTAAATGGTCCATGGAATGAGTCAGGCATGGAATTAACCTATTTTGAGTTCCCTGAAGCTTATGTCCCATGAAGGAGTATTCACATCTCTCTTGGGGCCAGTGCTGAAAACCCTTCCTCGTGTGAGTAATCCTTACTCAAATCAGTAAATCATTAACTTCAGTGGCACTCCTCATGCTAGTAAATATTGTATACTCGAGTCATCATTTGCAGGATCAGGCACACGGTTTTCAAGTTCCTTTTGGCAAAAAGAAATTATGTACAGGGCACAGCCCTAAGTCAGCAAGAAACTGACACTCAATTGCTTAACAAAGAAACGGAGTTTATGTTACACTCCCAGTTCCTTTTTAATTGCGACCACATTTGCGCTCAATTCTAATCAAGGTAAGTTTTGCAATCCACCTCAGTGCCAGCAGCAGGGCTGCCGAGAGCAGGTTCGGGCCCTGGTGAAAATTTTTTTCGGGCCCCCCAGCAAGGGCGGACAGGCTAAACAGGGCTGACGAAGCCAAGGAAGCTGGGTCCCGAGCCCCCTTCTGGACTGCCAGACCCCCGGTAATTTGTACCGGCTTGCCCGCTCCTCTCGTCGGCCCTGGCCAGCAGGACTGGGCTCAATAGTTGTATATCAGTATTAACTGTGAAGTATGGTTTGGATGCCATCTGTAAGGATCTTGGTCTGGCCCAACCTTGGAACTGTCTGTTAGGATTCTCTGGGGAAGGGATCCCTGGAAAGTGGAAGGCTTAATAACCATTACAAATATGTTATAAAAAAGTGGCTTTAACATTTTAAAAAATTCTTAAAATGTTTTAATTTAAAAAAAGTCAATATGCGGGATCTCTACCTGCACAATGTTTCTGCCACACATTCTAGGTGTCTTAAGTGTCTTAAAGAAACAGGCTGCAATTCTGCTCTGTTCCATCTGATGGGAACCGTTCTATTCCTGTTGATGTCAATGGCAAAAGTCACATTGTCGTCAATGGGTGCCGATTTAGGGGAGTGCTGGTATACGTGACAGCAAAATTTGGCCCACAGTGCGCAGTCTGCTCCCAAGGCTCTCATGTACTTCAATGAATTTTATTTATGTATTTTTTTATCTTGCAAATTCCTTTAAGTTAGAAATTTTAGATCAGTCTCAAAGGTTGTGTGTTAAACAGACCGTACAGTAATACCATCTCCAGGTAGAATGGAGCTTGTATTTTAACAACTGACTGCTGGGTTCATTTTCTCTTCTACATCGGTTCTGGTCAGCATCTGATTAGAACTCTGTGGAGCTCACGTGAATATTATCGTTTTTAGCTCTACTCTATTTCTGTCAAAGAGCTTTATTCATCACCTTGTTCACTGAAGTCAGTAGGAGTTTGGGCTCATTAAATAGAGCAGAAAAGGATGCAAATAAAGCATTTTCTACATTTATTGGTGACTGCAATATTGTTAAAATTACTTATTAATAAAAATGTGCTAGATAATGGGATTCCTTCTTTTTTCTTTAAATGGGGAAATGAAGAATGAAGAACTTAACTCTAAACCAGATATCAGGCTGGCTGGTGTTGTCCAAGATGTCACGCACAATCCTGCCATTGTACCTTACTCTTGATATTCCTAATATATCCAAAGGGAAACCATTAATTGTGCCAAGTGCTGCAGTGAGTTTTCTCATCTGGAAATTAGGATGAGATTGCCAAATTAATTTTCATAATCTAAATTTAGATCTTCAAAGCAAGCAATTAGGACACTATCTTGCAAATTCTCACTCACATTGCAAAGTCCATCCTTATGCAAATGATCCCACTGATATTGAGTAGGCCTTATTCAAAATGAGTAGTTCCATTTCTTTAATATGATTCCTCATATGCTAACCTGGTGAAGTCTCTGTCTACCACGTCCTCTTCACTTATGGGACTGAAAATTCAATTACCTGTTAATACTGAAGTTAGTGATGGCAACTAACCAGCGGCAAACACAGTAGGGAAACTACTCTAGCTTTTTCCATTCTGAACCTTGTATCATAAATCCGTAAAAGAGAAACCTATTAGGAGCATTTAAAATTTCTTGTAAAGCTTATAGAAAGCCCGTTACATTCAAGGACTTTCCCACCATGGTGTGAGAAAAAGTGATGTCATGGCAGCAAAATATCATGGATAATATAAGACCCACCTGCATAGTTTGGACAACCCTAGCTCTCATCTAAAGCATGTACATCCCCCTTTCTCCATGTTCATGAGTGTAGTGTTCACTTGGGTAAGTTACTGGCAAACACAGACAAAAAAAATCAATATGGGGAGAGTTAAGACATAAAATGTGGGATCATGTTTTAATGATCCCACGTAGGGCAGTAAAGGGACTTAGCACTGAACAAGGACAAGGCAACTAGAAACTTAGTTATTCCAGAAAGCAAATAGCTCAAACCACCAATATTGGAATGAAAGCAAGAATCTGAAATTGATTAAGATTCATATAGACAGAGTGGTAGATCCATCAAGCCCAGTCATGCGCGTCCCGAATCCAATAAACAATCTCTAGGTACAATTTTTGTTGGAGTGCATCTGCCAGCTGCTCTGAGCCTACAGCGACCCCACTGAGATCCTTTGCTGCTGACCTCTGATGCTTTAATTCCTCTGCATGCATATTTTAACATTATTACAAAAGGTTTCATTTACAATTCACAGGCTGAGCAGCAACGAATACATTTCGTAGAGGTCAGCCTCAACCATTCCTGCAAGTGATGGAATTATAGTTTAAACAGCTGGAGCACAAGCCCACGAGGGACACCAGGCTATGGTTCCTTTACAGCAGAATAAATCCATCAGGCATATTTCATGTGTCCGATAACATTAATAGATATCAGGGTCTTTTAATATTTAATGAATTCACTTGGAGGTTGTTTACTAGGAAAAGAGCAATCAGAAAGGATGATCACATTCTTTTGATATATAATGACAACAACAAAACCCAAATCTCAGCCGATCAGTCCAGTCTCTCTTTCCCCTCATTACCCCCTGCCCCTCACCTTTTCTGAACTCCATCAGAGGAGCCTGGCTAGTGCATGACCCGTTTCATTTTCAGAATGTACAAGAGAATGTTTTTAGTTTAGTGGTTCAAAAGTTAATCATTTCCATGCTTCCCACAATTTAATAGAGATGCCAGAAATCATTGAATAGCTTGCAGTTTAGTGATGGAGAAAACATGAGAGGAAAGACAACTGGAGACACACAAAGCTAGCAGTGTACCACTGTGCAGGAGCCAGCATGAGCCTGGGTGTGCTAATGAATGTTTTGTCCATTAGCAGACAGGTATCAAACTGAATGTAAGCTTTGGCGGTGGCTAGCTTTACTAATGGCCTTTGGTAGCAGTATCGCCATTATATGCCTCCTTTTTAATCTGACCATAAAATTCAGTTTATTTTGGAATATGGTATGAAAGTTCTCAGCCTAATAGCAATTTTTCCTTTCTTTCTTCCCATTTTAAATGTCACTGAAATTGGTTTGGCTGTGTTTTTTATTTAAAGAGGGCATGTTAAAAGTGGGTTGAGACTTTCCTTTTTAGTTTGTGCCTTTTTTTGTCATAGTAGAATTTTGCAGGCCCTTTGAATGAATGTCAGTTCACTGTCATAAAGCAAAGAGTAAAATGTATGGGGTGGGGGTATACAGGTGAAATCCATCCCCACAGCTACATGTGCAAATTCCTTCTACTGTTTGCATGGAGCACTGTAATATACAGCACTAATACAATATATCATGCTCTGCTGTGGCCAGGTGTTGCAGAATGGATGGGACCACAATGAATTTAGGCTCTGATCCTGCAAGGTGTCACACATGGGCAGCCCCCGGTACCAATGTGAAGCCCCACTGAAGTCAACAGGACTGCGCAGGCACAGGTGATCTGCCTATGCAGAGTTTATTGCAGGATCAGGAACAAAGGCTACCCTGGCATCTAATAACAAAAGGTCAGATTGTACAAGCACTTACATGTGTGTTTCACTTCATACATGTGAATAGCTCCATTGAAGTCAGACTTTTCACACGCATAAATTTAAGCACGTGCGCGAGTGTTTGCAACATTGTGCAATGCACTATGCATGCATAATTCTTATTAATAGTTATGCCTGAGTAATGAGCAACATAGCCCAGAATGAAAGACTTCATTCACAATTTCCTTGCCCTGAATTTGTGAGTTTAATTCAGAAACTTCAGATTATGCTGGAAAAGGATGGCAAACTACTAGTAGATTCCCCTTGGTTACCTGGATGGCAGTGTGACTTACATTGAAAACTGGCGAATTGTGCGGAGAAACACATTGCATGCGAAAGCCATTAGAATTGTTCATGTGTGTTTGCTCTCATTACTGTTTGATTTTAGATTTGCTATTCCTTAAAAGTGGCGAAGCAAGCAGATGGCTGATTTCCTCAGAGCACAGTGCTGCTCCGCTGATGAAGTGCTGTCACTCTCCAGATAAAATCTCCACCAGCCTTCACCCTTTAAAACAAATCATTTTCAGGTAAAACATATTTAAAATAATTTAAATCAAAACAGCAAATCAGAAGCAGCTGTTCAGAAATTATCTAGGAATATCCACTGCTTTGGCAATGAACATACATAGATTGTTTTTAACATATATGCTGGTTACACCTCCTTAAGCTTCTCTTCTTTTTTCTATTTGTAAATGACAAAGGGCTAAATAGGTTGTTCAGCTGCCACCTCAACAAAACAACTAAACCACTACCTGATACCAAAAGGAAGCAGGTAAAAACACAAACCAAGTAAGGGAGGAGTTTAGCTCCGTATCAGGTTCTGATATCAGGTGCTGATATTTAATGTGTACCTAAACAGATTTTTCCCTGGAAAAACCCATTGTACAGAAAATGAATGGAGGGGGGAAGAGAAAGCCTTTTCCTTAGAATTTTACTTTTTTATAAATGTATCTGAATGTAGTATCTCTGTGTGTGTATATATATATAATTGTCAAGCCTCTTTGATGAATACATTCTGAAAATACAGAAAATCCTGGAGGACAAAGCACCAGAGACCTCCCTTTGGAAATTGAATCTGCTTTGGACAAAATTTGAAAGCAACAAAAGCTGAAACTAATTTCCAGATGGAATAAATTGGTTCCAGGGTTTCTGAGATTTTGGCCAGTATATTGCACAGCTGAAGTACAGAGTCACTTGGAAATTTTACCAAGGGAAAACGCCTCTGCAGGGATATGCTTCCCAGGAGAGTGCTACTCTGTGGGTTGCTAGTGTGGTTCTATTTAGCCTCAGCTATCCATTTCTTTCTCAAAGAGCAGGGTGCATTTCTCCTCTGAGACTGTCACAGATACCTCAACGCCCCATGTGGATTACTATCTGGCAAGACATATCCTTCTTGCATCACTTTAGTGACACGTGAGCTTTCCATGAATCCCGTCAGCTTCCAAGCCTACAAGGCAAGAAGAAACCATCTGACACAAGGTAGGGATTTTTGTAGTAACTTTGAAAAGGTGCCATATTGACATTGCTACAAATTAAAGTCCTTATTATGGGACAAACACTGCCACTGCTAAACAAAACTCACTCCAATGGGAATTTTGCCTGAGAAAGGACTGAAGCATTTGGCCATAATATTTATCCACAGAACCTCCCCCATCCTGATATACAGAAAACTGTTGTTGGCCTGAGAGATGAGACTCTTCACCATGTCCAACCTGTGGCCACTCTGCTGAGACTACCACCAATGATTGTCTTTTTGATGTGGACACCTGTCCACTAAGACCATTGGATCATTTCATAAAGACCAAACAGCCGACAGGTGGCAATAACTGACCTGATCTGCATTTGAACCTATGACTTAGAGAGGAAAAGTTCTGCACCTCATTAACAATCTCCTTAGCTTTCCATGCTGCACATTTTCAAGTATAAAAACTCTGGTTAAATTCAAGTAATATTTCTGCACCATGAAATTACAGCTTTCATTCTTCCCGAGAAAAAAGAAAAGAAAAAAAGGCTTTCTTAAAGCTTTTTGAAAACAATAAAAACTGTTTGTTTAATAAGTGCTCTTTTGCATGCTTGCCAAGAGCATAAACCATATTACCCAGAACAGTCATCTGTTTAGGGCTTCCAATGTTAAATAAAACCCCAACCAAGCAAAAATTTCAGAAGAGGCTGAAAATGCTCCTCTTACTGGGAGCTCCTTCCCAAGAGGGCAGGGCTTTGGGTAGGGAAAATGTTTTATATATTTCAAAGAAAAGCTTTTTTTTTTTTAAAACACCAGTCGCACTAAGCTTTTACTTATATAGATGAGCTATAATTTGTCAAACTAAATACTGGAAATCAGAAAACAAAATAGCATAAACTGGAAAACTTACATATATTTATTACTAGTTGCCATGTTCCAGACTCTGGGTCCCGGTGGCTTACCCACAGAGGAGTGTTAAAGAAGAACCCTATTTAGACAAGTGACAATACAGCACCTGAGGCCTAGAATGGCATAGACAGCGTGTGGACTGAGCACAGGGCTGATCTATTCTGAAGAAAAGTTGAGGCTGTATGCAAGGGCCAAAACAATATTGGGGAGCAAAGAATCTTTTACAACTCTAGGAAACTCAAGGAGGTCCCTGACTGCCTGAGCAGACTTATTCCTGGAACCTCTCTCTGCTCTCCCACGCTTCCCATCCTGGGAGTTGGTTGTTACTAGTTACAGTAACACCCCTGCAAGGTTCCAATGGGAGCCAGATGGATATCTGGCTGGGTTTGAAGAAAAACAAACAAACAAAACCAATCTAATCTGAATGTGTAGGAGAGGAGAAATCCAGATCTCTTAGATTCTATGTCCTTGTGCTACATCTTTAAAGACCCTGGCCATGCAGCACCCCTTTCTGGAATATGGCAAGCCAGAGTTGGGACTGAACATGCATCTACAAAGCTGCTCAAAGAGTTTCTTAATTAGAACCCCTCACGGGCTGTTGATAGTTATATATTTGCAACCCAAATTGTGACTGCATTTGAGCAGCCTTTTCTACAACTGACCTGCCAACCTCAGTTTCACAGAGTCCCTGGATGGTGGACCATTGCTGATCCAGGCCTCTACTAATACTGCAGTTGTGAAGAGAGCAGGCCTCCCAAATTGTAGGTCTAGATCCACACCCCTGACTGGCCCCTTTCATGGGGATCTCTTATTTGGATTGGGCAAGTCGTCAGTCCAATAGGCTCTCCTGTCCCCATTAATTCTGTTTGGCAACACTTTTCCCAGAGCTGTTTGCAGGCATATCAATCAGTTGGAGATTAAAAATATATTCTGCCTCTCTACTAGTTTGTCAAGGGAAGCACTGAGCTAGGAGGGGCTATTCATGTGGTAGTAGCTGAAAATTCTGATAATTCTCTATTGTTTAAAAAACATAGTAATTAAATTATTAGAACCTTTGTGAGACACCACTGGTCATTTATACCAGAATCTACCCAACACCTTCTATGCACTTCACCGTGGAAGACGAAGCAAAATATTTTGGAATGCTTTGCATTGTCATCAAATCAGATTTCACACCACCATAAGATCAGTAGTAAAGACTGGTTTTTGTTGCTCCAAGAATGAGGTTTTTCAAGAATACTTACAAGAGCCATTGCCCCAGTGTCTGCATTTCTGTCTTCAAATGTGCACATGCAACTAGCCAGTGGGAAGTGTGTATACCTATCAGAGTGCAGAATTTGTTCCAATATGTGGAAGTGGCTTGTGTTCGAATGATCCCCAAAATGTGTAAGAATTTTTTTCCTACTCTTTCCCATCACCCAAATAATGAATTAATTTTCATATCTGGGAGGGGTGGGAGGTGAGTGCAGTGATCTCTAGTTTTCTCTGAAATGTATTATCCATATTTTATCAACATAAATTATTTACACAAATTCACACACACAATGCATGTGCATACCCATGCATACATGCAATACACTATGGCAAAATAGTTCACCCATATATAATGAGATGTGCCTTTTTGGATTTTTGCAATAATCAGACTGTAATTAAGCCTCTGAAGATGCAGGTAAATACATGAGACAAATGTTGAATTAAAAACAAAAATGATGGTTTCGGTATCAATTTGTGCTCTCTTCAATTATCAACAAGATTTGTAAAACAACCTTTACCTTTCAGTACCTTTTTATTAAAAAATAATCACCATGCACACTAAATTCACATTTCCATTTGGTACGGTTGCTTTTACATGCAGCAGAAATGTTGGTGTATTAAAGAAAATCCATGAAAAGCAAAATGCTTGCATAAATTAATGGAAGAAGAAGAAGTAAAAAAAAAAGCTGTCAGAACGCAGCAGCCTGAGTCAATGTATAGCTTGCATATGGAAACAATGACATGATTGTTTACTCACTGGTATAATGATATTCACTTTCTCCTAATGGCAATGTGGAAAATGTGAATGCCAGATGTTGAGCCTGCAGCGCAGAAGCAATGAACACTAGAAGGTCTATAGAAAGGAATTTATCCTGACATCAAAATATAGTGTAACTCTTCAGTTTATTAATTCTATGTTTTTTAAAAAAATATAGTTTCATGACTGCAGTTTAAATTTCCATATTTTATAATGGTTCAGCAACAAATTTACATATTTCCTGGAATCTGCAGATATAAAAGCGGTAAAACACTTCAGGCATTATTAGATAGTAGATTATAACCCATTACTATTGTTTCAATTAGCAATGTAAAAGTGACCTGCAGTGTTCAGATGACCCACTAATGGATTTAAATGCTTTCAAATATTAATGCAGGTTTTCTAAAGATGAATCCCAAACTCATTATTCCTGGAATAACTATGAGCTGAAAAGCTGGCAATGATTGTGCATTATGTGGAAAGGCTCATGGTTAATTAAATGAATACCTAGCATTACACTATTCACTTTAGTGCTACAAAATTATTTCTCATTGATTTTTACATTCCAAGTCCGTGATTCAATTTACTTCTGCAATTTGTGTTGTCATGTCAATAAAAGAGAACTGGCTTGAAGATGGAAGCATTAGAGAGGGATAAAATACATTAAGCCCCAATGAAAACTGTAGTTTTCCTATTTTTTTCCTATTGAAATATCATTTGTAGGCAGCACTTTGTTATGTATTATTAATACAACTTTTGTTTGCCTCCATCTGCTCTTTCTTTCTTTTTATATTCAGGAACTGGAATGTTAGTGATTGCTTAAGGGTGAGTAGGTAATTTTTCAGTAAGAAGTTCTCTCACTATCAAGAACAAAAGCACCATCAACACAAATCTGTTATTTCATGTTAAATGAACTAGAAGGGGTAGATTCATCAAAGGAATAGTGCTGGAGAGTCAGGGTGTTTTTAATTTAACAAGTAAATGAAATTCAATTTTAAAAAAATCAAATGTTATTAAAATAATTTTATAATGATAATCAGCCCAATGTGCTCTTTAGGAAATGCTAGTTTTCTTCCACATACACTTCCAAGGTGAATCCTGTACTTAAATATACATATGTTTATCACTCAAAAGTGAGGCGAGTAAACTCTCTTGTGGTCTGGAACATCAAATTGATGTTCTTCACAATTCTTCCACAGTCCCAAAAATATGTTTATGGATCAATTCTGCATGTATTCTATTTCAGATGATGAAGCTCCCAAAGGAGCATGGGTTTGGCCATAAATGGGTGTCTGTAGAACAACATAGAAGACATGTACTTTGTGCCATCTGAAAATCACCTAACTGAAACCTATTTCCCCCACACAAGTTATTCCATACCCAAGATAGAGTAACACTTTCCTCAGGTTTCTCTGGGCTCATCCTGTGAAGCTAAGAGCACCTTTATCTACTGGGAAAGCCAACAGGAGTAAAAGCCTTCAACACCTCACAGGACGTTCTCAGCCCTTGTTAGTCTCAGGCCTCTGATGTGGAGTCAATCAGGAATCAGCTTCTAATATGGACTTGTATAAATGTAATTGCCGATTTTAAAATTTCAAAAGAAATACGTATATATTTGAACTTATGGATCTTGAATTGTATCTGAAGAAGTTTGAGCCCATTATTGTTATTATTTTTAAGGTGAGCCTTTTCTAAAAGGAGCCTGATTTGCCATTTCCTTACACTAGTGTAAATCAAGAGTAACGCTGTTAAAGATAGTGGAGTTACACTGTAAAACTGGCATGAGAATAAAATCTAGTCAGTATGGTTCATTGTAAAGGTGCAGTCCTACAAATTCTTACTTGCGTGAGTAGTCCTGTCTTCAGGAAGTTCATTGACTTCACTGGACAACTGCATGAGTAAGTGTTGTCATGCTCATATGTAAGTGTTGGTAGGATCAAGCCCCTAGTTCTGCATTCATGTGTTGTATGCATTTAAAAGGAAAACTTTCCTTAAACCAGCACTGTGAAATACATAAGTGACAAGGACTATTTTATAATCATTTGTCAAAAAAATAAACAAAAATAGAATAATTGAAAACACAGAAAATGTAAATGAGATTTATTTTAAGATTTTGAAACTGAGAAACTGCTTTTCAGCAGAAAGCAAAATGGGTATCACACAATACTGTTAAATTAGGATCATTGTGATATCCGATAATTAATTGGCTAAGAAGCTGTTTTGAATTTGTAAAACAATACATTCTGAACTAAAAAACATGCTTATACATAGCCCTAGATATGAGGTTAGCTATTATCTGAAACTTGACCATAGGCATCCGATGTGACGTCAACCACTGTTACCTCCAGATCTGCTAACTGAGAATATACATTTGTGAAATGGATTAAGGACCCAATCCTGCTCCCATAGAAGGCAATAGGAGTTTTGTAACTGACTTCAGTGGGAGCAGGATCTGGTCCTCATTTGTTAAAAGGTAAGCAGCCCTGATAAGGATTGAAGATCTGCTACAAATCAGGATCACTGTGTCAGGATCTACGTGATGGAAACATTCCATACTTGGTAATTATCTGCAGATAAACACTACTTACGTACATTTTAATTTTAATGAATGGCAATGTCATTTATTCATTAAAATTTGAAAAAAAGAAAACATCTACTGTATCCCTTTGATGAAGCCATTCTCTTCATCATTAACTGCAGCCTTTTCTTTCATACTTAACATGCCTTAGCAGAAAAGCTGTAAATATTACCTACAATTATTTTACCCCTTGTTATGTTTTCTGTTGCAGTATAGCATAGTGAATTTTTTGTTTGTTTTTTGTTTCTTGACTATGATTTCCTATGTCCTCTAGGAGCTTGCAGGCAAAACTCCTATTAAAGCCAGTGGAAGTTTTCCTTGAATAAGTACTGCAGGGTTGAGCCCAATGAAAGGCTACAAGGGTTGAATGGCATGGCCTCAACTGATGATGATACTCAGAGCCTAAACATAAGTCTACAGTTAACATCACTGCATCCTATTTCTAGCTGGAAGGAGGAACCTTAAGTGCAAAGCAGAGTTGCAGACATAATACATTAAGCATACAGCTCTCAGATAACGGGATGCCTTCCAAGGTTTCTAGGGCATTGTTGTTAATAGAGATGGACATGAACATCAAAGTCCCAGTCTGGATTAATCTCTCTCATTATTTGGAGATGTTGGGATCTGAGGCTTTGATTTTGCCCATGAAAGGAGAAACAGCCACAAAATTCTGATACAGATCCAGACCTAATCCTGATCGTCCCTAAAGTTTGGGTGTTCCAGGAATTTCTTTTGGGACCATCTCTAGTGTTTGTGCTTTAGAAATGTTATTTCTAATGCTTGTTTATACAATTTGGGGTTCAACCCTACAATTTTTACTGTTGATTTAAATTGGAATTTTGCCTAGAAAAAGACAGAACTCAGCCCTTGGTATGAATGTGTGTGTTTCAAGAAAATTTTTTAGGATTAAATTACACCAACCGAAAAATATATATCCTGAGTGGTATTCTTTAAAAGCTACAAAGTCTAATTAGAAAGACAGAAACAGAAATTATTATGGTAATAAGTAATTAGAACACAATAAAGAATATAGATTTCAGAAATTTATTGTACTATACCAACACAGTTTATGGATTATACAGAAGACAGCAAGTCATTTGGAGAAATATTTACTTATAAGTGTAGTAGGATTTTTACTTATAAGTGTAGGAGGATTTTTATCTCCATTAAAATTATATATTCTTATTAAAAAAGAAGAAAATCATTTGGAAACCGGACCTACGACATATATACAAATTAGGAAAGCCAGCTAACAATTGTGTGTATGATGTTGGTTATGAACAAAGCCTTAAAAGAAACTCAAGTGAATGTGGGAGAAATTCTCCAAAAGAGAAGAAAAAGCTTTTTACGTTAAAGATCAAAAATCTGAAACTGCATTCTGTGCAAAGCTTGAAGTTAATTCAGATCCTTTGTTATGGTTCACATATTTCCAGCTTCCACGTTTAATCATAACAGCCTCCTTGTGGTTTAATTACGATCAGAGTTCTGAAGATGATTCAACCACTTGCACTGAGAATTTGACTTGCATTGATCAGAATCCCCTCCCCAGTCTTGATTAACCATTTAATTGACAAATGTTCCCGTTCTAAGAATCCCCCCTATCCTTTGATAAACATGTACAAATTTCTGAACCACATACTGGGAAAAAATATAAAAAGGCTGCAGAACAAGGTATCTTTTGGACTGTAAATAAGATTATAAATTAGTGTGAAATTCATCCTCTCCCCTCCCAAGCATAATAAGTGGGCTTTATGAAAGGCATTAAACAGGGTTTGGGAAGAAGTAACAGATACCCCCTAATCTACAGGCAGGGCACGTATCTGCAGAGCAGGTCCTTGCTATAGTGGCCATGGCAGTATAAACTCTGCTTGGGATTTTCAAATGCACTCATTGACGTAACTCCCACTGACTTCAGTAGGAGCAGAGTTAGGCCAATGCTGAATGCTTCGAGAATCCCACCCCCTCAGTGCAAGGGTTCTTTACTATTAGATCTGTATAAGTGCAGATCCGCTTCCTCTTTTCTTGGCTTGCTCTGCCCTCAATGGTCCTCTGACCTCCAGCTGAGATGGAGTGAATCTTTGTGCGGTAGTGAATTTCATAATCTGAGATCATTAACATCTTTTCAACGTCAGTCACTAATTTCCGTGGGTTGCACGGGAGTAAGCGAGGGGAGAAGTTTGCCAACACTGTCTCACCTGAAGAGTGAAGAGCAAAACTCATTACACTGGTGTAAATAATTCCATCCAGGGCAACTGAAGTGAGAACAGGATTTAGTCTTGAGAATACCCCTTCCTCTGTAGTAGTGGAGGAAACCTGGTCAAGCTTATTGGTCAACCCGGTCAAGCAGTTTGAGTTAAAACTCTACTGACTACAACAGCCACACAACTTTTCCAGTTTAAAATTAATTTTTCATCCACTCTCTAGAATTCTAATCCCAACGGACATTATTGAATAATAAGTATACATGTGCACTCGATAAAAAGCAGTAAGTGAAATCAAGTTATTTAAATACATACTGGGTGACGGTGTATATGCTTTTCATGTTTTGATTCAACTTTAGCTTAAGTTGAATTTTAGACTGATCTAGAAATTGAGCTGTACAGTTGTATGTACTTCAACATTTTGTGCTATTTTTATGCTCATAGAAGTGAGCTTTTAATAAGGAACCTCACCTCTGACTGTTCCTAAAGCTCAGCAATATTGGAAAGAAATTTCTGTGTACATTGAGCTTCTGTTCTGTGTTGACTCATCAGTACTGCAATTTGAGAGTGCCATCCGAAGAAGTGGGTATTCACCCACGAAAGCTCATGCTGCAAAACGTCTGTTAGTCTATAAGGTGCCACAGGATTCTTTGTTGCCATTAGAAATTGTTCAACACCCAGAGACTAACATCCGGTCTCGTCCTCAACATAAACTTCTGGAGATGATTCTGAATTTCCATTATTCCTGAGAATCTAGATATGTTAACTTATAGTAATTGAACAGAGAGCAGGTCGAAAAAAAATAAATCATATGTCTCTTTGAAATAAAGATGAAAAATATACACAAAGGAAGGATATGTAAAATATGACAACATTTCTACCAAATAAGTTGTTTAAAATTTAAAACTGAAATAAAGGGCTGGCAAAAATTTGCATGGAAATTAGTGTGCAGCAACCTTGTTTGAGATAAGATTAAACAGCTGCAATGCTGAAATTTATTGTTGATAAGGAAGCTTAAAAGTATTACACTGTGCTGTATTTTGCCTCCCTTTCACTCAGAAAGTGTATTCATTATAATAAATTCACACTTTACTATGTAAAATTCATTCATATAGCCAGAAGCTTATAAAAAGAATATAGACTAAAGAGCAAGTTGCATAATGAGATCTAATCTATGTAAAATAAGTCCCAGAAGAAATGTCCTTTACTTTGATCATATCCCTTGAAACAAGATCCCCTGCTGGAAACTAAATAAAATGAGAGCTTGGGAAAACTCGCCTGGCAAGCAAGTTTGGTTTTTAAAAACAAAAGCCCACCAAGCCCACCGACCTCATGATTCTAGGGAGGGCTTAATTAAGGTCAATAAAATCTTTCAGACTTCCTGAGGCTTAATGGGAAAATAAAGATTTTGGGGGGTATGCTCTTGTGCTCGCCCCTCTGTCTCTGTACAGCTGAAGCCTCAGCTTGTAGCCTTGTACAGAAAAAGATCCAAAGTCCATTCAGAGTGAGATAATGACACAGTGATCGTCTCACTCTGAAGATTACCATGGGTCTCAGCAGTGCTGCTGGCTCCTGTGTTTGCAGTATTGAACCACCAGCTGGGATCCGATTCAGAGGGACAATTTCAAACTCACTCTTCACTGTGAGCTTGATGGGTGAATCACAACCACCGGGGGATAGTGACACTAAATTAATATTTTTAAAGTGCTTTGAGGCTCTGGGATGAAAGGTGTTCTGCAAATACGGAAATCTCCTTATTATTATAAACTCCAAAGTCAGAAGGACAAATTGTAATGGCCATCAGAGTTTAAATCACTGGCAAATAGCAGCCTGTGTCTCAAAATAAAACCAAAAGCACACCCATTTGTTAGAAGCCATTCCTAGCTATTATACTGTAGTCCATAATGTCATTAGACACTTAAAGAGTCATGAAACAAGATATATAAATAGTAGCTTATCAGAGAAATACTGACACCATAATAAAGAAATCAAATAATTAATATAGAATATATTGTTTTCTTCTTGACAGAGCATGCAGTTTGAGAGCATTATTATACATACACACTTCTATAGCACCCATCAATGTAACACCCACCAAGATAATCACATATCTTGGGTGCTCAGAGAGACAAGAGACTGAAAGCTAGGTGCCTTCACACCCGAGAAGTGCAGTTCTTTAAAACAAGGCAGTCACTTTATTGTGCTATTGCACACAGCAAATAGTATAACTAATTTTTTCCAAGGAAAAAGCAAGCATAAATAATCTGGAGTCCTGTGACTGTTGTCCCATACACACACAAGATAGAGCCTTAATCAGTCAGTCAGAGTGCTCCCTCATTCCTGCCTATTTTGGGCTATCTTATTAGTTTTCTATAATGCTTATCATAGTATCTAAGCACGGCACCAGTAAATTGGATCTGCACAGTAAGATGCATAGAGAGTCTATCCTTTTTCTCTTTCCCTTTCCCTGATAACAGGAAGCTGTGCATGGAAAGAAGGCCCTTTTCTTTGCCATGCTACCTGATTGTAGCATGCAATTCAGACTCTGCAGTTCATATGGGGCTCTGTGCTGGTGCAGCAGTCTGCCCATGCACAATCAATTGCAAGATTAGGGCCTTACCTAGGAGTCCAGAAGAACACCAGGGCTTCGAACTATTGTAACGGAAAAGGGTTGGAGGGCCAGGGTTGGAACAAATGCCTTTCATGTAAGGCGAGGGGATTGTTTTAACTAGTTCTTAGAAGCATTTCTGACCAGTATCACTTTATCCTTAGTCTGGGTATAGTTTGACCTACTTGTCAAGTATCAGCGGGGTAGTCTGGATCTGTAAAAGCAGCAAAGAGTCCTGTGGCACCCTATAGACTAACAGATTTATTGGAGCATGAGCTTTTGTGGGTGAATACTGACAAAAAATATTCCAACAAAGTAGGTATTCACCCACGAAAGCTCACACTCCAATACGTCTGTTAGTCTATGAGGTACCACAGGACTCTTTGCTGCTTTGACCTAGTTGGTCTCCATCCAGGTGCTGTGCTCCTTTTAGGTACTGGATGTGTTTGTGGAAAATGAGACACGCAGCTAGGTCTCACCAGCGTTCTGTTGGCCCTGGGGCCCATCTCTTCGCACCATTGAAACTGTGTTTTAAAGGTACAACTCAGGTTTTGGCGAGGGATGCTGTAGAGGGAACCATGTTGCCTTGAGACGTAGGATTTTCCACTGGAATTCCTCCTAAGAACTTCCACAAAGCCCTACTAGCCTTGAAATGGGTGCAGTAAGTGCTCCCCTCTGCACACAGAGAGGGCCCCATCCTCACATTATTCCTCTCCATTTCTTTGAGGGCTAGGGGAGAGAAGTGGCTCTGCTGTTTAGATACTGCGTGACTGGCCCCTGCACAAGGTTGCAATAAGATGGAAGAAGGAAGGCTCCTTGCACTCTCTCGTACCACTTGCACACATAAGCGGGAGCAGCACAATCTAGCCATTTATAGCGAAATGAAGAAAACTAATGATTGCTTCACTATTTCTCCAATAGCTTTTTCCCTGTTTGGTTTATTTCATATACACATAAACCTGTTTTCAATGACTTATCAAGACTGCACTATCAAATGCTTACCTAATATATGGTTTGCTTTTAAGATTTTTAGATGAACGATTTCTGCCTAATAAAACCTCAGGAATACACAAGTGATCTTAACAAATACAGTATGACTGCTGTGTGGTTTCCCACTGCCTTTGTAGTTTCTAAGACACTATAACATTATTTAATTAGCTAAAATTTCCTCTCTCTTGAGAAATGGAAACTCAATGAAATGTCAACAATGCTGTCAGTCTGCTTCAGGCTAAACTCATTACACAAAAACTCGAGATAAAAATACTCCAAGACTGACTATTTTGTCACAATTCATAGGTCCACAAACGTTATGCTTCAGAAATGTGAATCCATGCAAATCCTCCATTTTGCGGGTTAATAATACCATTATGTTGCATCAATTGATTATGGTTTTTATGCTCTTTTGCAGAGTTCTATATAGACCAAGCAAACAGAATACAAAGTCCTGCCAGTGACTGCTGGTTCATTGTGGGATGTTTACTGAGGAACGTTTCTTGATTAGTCAAAGGTTGATATAACATCTATCTTTTTGCTCAAAAAATTAATCTCTCCCTCCCTCCAAGAGTGAGAGCTGGTACTGTATTGTAAACAAAACAGTGAAATGCTGAAGAAAAAAATCATTTCATTTTATCTGAATTATAACTGATATTTCAGAATACATGTGCTCATTACAAAGCATAATAAAATTTGGCATTTTCTATTGTCTGGGGTTTATAAAGGCTAAATTTCTTGATTTATTTAAATAGACAGATAGGAAAGAGCAAACTACAAAAACAAGTGCTATATACTGAAGGCATGTGAATTACCTCCTTCCCAGGGATAATGCAAATTAGAAGTATGTAAAGCTTTGTCTGCACCTGGGATCTTTAATGAGGATAAAGAAAAATCAGACAGAGATTCTCCTGGGAAAAGAGAGGATCGTTATTTGAATAACCTGCAGTGAATTCTAATCAATGCAACGTGACTTTGAAAATGAATGTGGTCTTTCAACCCGCTGTACTCAAGCCATAATATTAATCATAACTTCATGGTACAGTAAAGCCTATGACAAATGGTTATTCAGAGGACTAACGAAAAGACCAGTTGTAGTATGGGGAAAGAAGGGACCATATAAATCCAATGTTTTTGTTTGCAAATGCTTCTTTCTTTTTTTTATGTCTGATTTGGAATGTATGCATAAAATGTGATTGTTTTCCTTCAGGAGTGACATGTACAAGCAGTGCCTCGTGTCATTATGCTCCTAAGAATATTGTTTAGCATTACATTTTACCAGAAAACCTGTGCTCACTTTTGAGACAGGATTTCTCAGGATGTATTAGTCATTCATCCACCAGTGCTTAAAGCCTCCGCTGTGCCTCTAAAATGCTAAAGGTAATTTGTGTCTTCTATCCATTACTAGGTTCTATTCAAACCTCCTATAGTTAGAGGAGAAGTTTAACATAAGGCTTGATTCACTGGCTGCAATGTAGAAAATCGATGCTGACTTAAGTACTTAAAAAAGACCCCCTATTATTAACTGTTCCCCATCTTAAAACTTAAAATAATTATTTTTTTGGCATTCTCACTACTAATATGTTTGCTCCAGGGAAATGCAATGTATTGAAAATTGGACTTTCAAGAACCACAAATAAAGGGAACCAAATAAAGCTAATAAATATATATTCAAATATCAAATGAATATTTTTATCAGCAGATGATTATATGGAATACAAGGAAAATAATATATCTTATTATTTGCTGTAATCTAGTGGGAGTGTTTGTATATGAACAGTAAAACGTAACTGGGTGCATGTTACACTGGTAAAATGCGGTTATGCCCCTGGGAGAACCATAAGGATATTTTTTTCCTATGAATTTTTCTATTTTAAAAATATTGACCACATTTAAGCCCTGATCTTTTAAAGAACCACAACAGGTGGAACATTGTGTCCACATGCAGCCACAATGAAGTCAGAAGGTCAACCTGCGTGGAGCTAGCTATAAGATCAGCACCTTAGATAACACAATATTATTATAACATTATTACTTGACTCTCATATGTTTAAAACACAACTCTTACCCTCAGCACACCTCAAGCAAAATCCTGTGAAGAAAGAAGGGCTCTCCAAGGGGCCTGGAAGGTTAAACACAAGCTCTGTTGGACCAATGGGAGAAGTGAGTTGAAGAATTAAAGGCATCTACTTACAACATCCTGCCACCAGTCCCTAGGCATTCAAATTCAGGGATTGTGAACAAGAACATAACCTCAAATACTACTTGATCCAAGGTGAGAGGGGTTGTCTCTCAGATAGTTGGTAGCCAGCAGCAGGGCCAGTGCAAGGATGTTTCGTGCCCTAGGTGAAACTTCCACCTTGCGCCCTTCCCCGTCCCCGAGCCCCCACCCTGAGGCATCCCCCCCCCGAGCAGCTCCCCCCCTCCGCCCTGAGGCACCCCACCCCTGCGGCAGCTCCCCATGCCCCACCCAATCACCTTAGGCACCACAAGCCTGGGAGGTGGGAGAAGTGAAGCAGCCATGGCGTGCTTGGGGAGGAGGCGGGGCAGGAGTGAGCTGGGGCAGGGAGTTCCCCTGCGTGCCGCCCCCCCCTTACTTGCTGCAGGCGGCCCTCCCCGCACTCCCCTCCCCCTAAATGCTGGTGGCGACCAGGGCGGCCAAAGATCCGGCCACCGCGGTCGCTGCCAAAGAAAATGCTGCCCCTCAAATCCTAGTGCCCTAGGCAACTGCCTAGGTCGCCTAAATGGTTGCACCGGCCCTGGCCAGCAGCATAAAACAACAACATAATATGATTTAGAAAAGGAAATAGGGGTCATGGTGGATAACTCAATGAACATGAGTTTTCAGTGCAATGTGGTGGCTAATAGAGCAAGTATGATCTTTGGTTGTATAAGCAGGGGATTATTGAGTAGAAGTAGAGAGGTGGTATTACCATTGTATACTGCATTAGTGAGACTATTACTGAAATACTGTGTCCAGTTCTCATGTCTACCCTTCCAAAAGGATGATGACAAACAAGAAAAGGTTCAGAGAAGAGCCACAAAAAGGACTTAAGACCTAGAAAACCTGTTTTACAGTGAGAGACTATAGAAGCTCAGTTTAATCATCTTATCAAAGAAAAGGTTAAGAAGTGATTTGAACATGGTGTGTAAGCACATACATGGGCAGAGATTTCTTACAATGGGGGGCTCTTCAATATAGCAGACAAAGACATAACAAGAACCAATGACTAGAAACAAAGTTTTAATACTGAGGGTAATTAACCATTGGAACAACTTAGGGATGTGAAGTCTTCAAATCAGGATTGGATGTCTTTCTAAAAGATATGTTGTAGTTCAACAAGATATTATAGCTCGATACAGGAATCATTTGGTAAAATTCTCTGGCCTGTGTTATTCCGGAGATTAAATGAGATGGTCATAATGGTTCTTTCTGGCCTTGAAATCTCTTAATCATTCCTAAGGTTACATATAAGTCAGATAACTGTGACAGTTGTGTTAGATAACTAACAAAAGGTTTAGATAACTAACAGAATCCAACATCTGGGGAAATGGTTGCAAATCACACACATACTACTGTGTTGTTATTACCTTTATTATTGCAATCAGGGTTTGGGGCTCATTGTGCTGGGTACTTGACAAAAACATAACAAGAAGATGGTCCCTGCCCTAAAGAGACTACAATTTAAGTAGTAAACGTGAGAGAAAAACACTTTTGCCCACTGAAACCTAACAATTGCAACAGATCTGGAAGATCACTGATAAAAGGTGGGGTACACCCATTCAATAGTTGTGGGGAGGCACAATCACCAAACTCCAGATGATTCTCCCAACCAGCCAAACAGCAGCATCCTCTGCTTAATCTGGATTGAACCTACACTATTTCACTCTTGTCCAAATACCTGTAGTAACCAGAAACTGCAAAAATACCATAAAGTCTAGACCTGATAAAAAGGAGAGACAGCTTCATGTCAACATATTGATGATCTGCAGCTCAAATCACCTCTTTACTTAACTACTCCAGCAGCCTCAAATGCACATTAAACTAGAGAGTTAAGAAAAAAGTAACCTGCAGAACCTCCCAGGAGAGACACCGATGAATGGATGAGCGAGCTCCAAGTGGAAAGAATGGAACCACTTAAGTGTGATTTTTGTTCATCCCTGCCATGGTCCATAGATGAACCAGCAAAATGTCATGGCCAATGGTATCAGTGGCTGCTGATAGTGCTAAAAGAATCAGACTAGACATCTGACATTGCCCATCATTAGAAGATCAACCAATAAGAACCATGCAGTCTCTATATTGCACGTTGGCCTGTAAACTAATTATTAGGGATCCAGCAAATGTGAGGATTCTAGCTTCTTCCTGAGTTTCTTTGCCACCACTTTCTTAGAATCTTTTCCAAAGGGGCGAAGTGCAGAAAAGGAACCTGATTTTGCTCTAATACCAGCAGTACAATAGCATAACTCTACTGACTGCAGTGGAGTCACTCCGGATTTATATCAGCATGAGTGAGAGATTAAGACCTCATCTTGCTTTGCCTTTCATAAATGGGATTGAAGATCCTTTAGTGATTCTCCTGGTCTTCCACTATGGTTTATGGAAAGCAGATGCTGTCAAACTAGCTTAATATTTTTTTTTTTGGGTGAGATTACAAATTCGGTTGATAAAGGTAATAGAATTGATGCAACATACTTAGACTTCTGGTAAGGTGTTTGACTTAGTACTGCAGAAGATTTTGATTAAAAAACCCAGAACGATATAAAATGTTAAATGGATCAAAAGCTGGCTAACTGATGGGTCTCAAAATGTAATTGCAAATGGGGAATCATCACCAAGAAGGTGTATTTCAACTGGGGTTCTACAGGGACTGGTTCCTGGCACAATACTATTTCACATTTTTATCAATGTATTTTACCAAAAAATACAAGAAAACATAAAATCACTCATAAAGTTTGCAGATGACACAAAGGAATAATGAAGAGGACAGGTCACTAATACAGAATGATCTAGATTGCTTGGTAAACCGGGTGCAAGCAAACAGTCTGTGTTTTAATATAACTAAATATAAACGTACACATCTAGGAACAAGGAATGAGGATGGGGGATTCTATCCTGAGAAGCCGTGGTTCTGAAAAAGATTTGGGAGGTTGAAGGGGATAATCAGCTGATTCTGAGCTCCCAGTGTGATGCTCTGGCAAAAAGGGCGAATGCAACCCTTGAATGCATAAATAGGGGAATCTCAAATAGGAAGAGAGAGATTATTTTACCTCTGTATCTGGCACAGGCGCAACAGCGGTTGGAATATGGTGTCCAGTTCTGGAGTCCACAATTCAAGAAGGATGTTGAAAAATTCGAGAAGGTTCACAGAAAAACCAGCAGAATTATTAAAGGACTAGAAAACCTGCCTTATAGTGATAGACTCTAGGAGCTCAATCTACGTAGCTTAACAAAGAGACGGTTAACGTGTGACTTGATCACAGTCTATAAGTACCTACATAGGGAACATTTAAATATTTGGCTCTTCAGTCTAGCAGAGAAAGAGACAACATTATCCAGTGACTGGAAGTTGAAGCTAGACAAATTCAGACTGGAAATAAGGTGTACATTTTAAACAATGAGAATAAATAACCACTGGAACAACTTAATGAAGGTCATAGTGGATTCTCAAACACTGACAATTTTTACATCAAGATATGATTTTTTCTAAAAGATGCTCTAGGAATTATTTTGGGGAAGTTCTAGGGCATGTTATGCAGAATGTCAGACTAAATGATCACAGTGGCCCTTTCTGGCTTGATACTCTATGAATCTATAAATGGTGGGTGACTCATTTTCCTCAGCCACCTTACAATGGCTATCAAAGGGGTGCAGCTGTTGCGGCTGAATTCCCAAGTGATACCCTCCAGAACACCGGGCAAACATTACCTGAAGCAAGAAATGGAATGCTCTCCACACAGGGGATCCTTGCTAGCTCCCAAGTCACCCCATCGTGCCTTGTGCCTAGTAAAACAAGAACTACAAGAAACCACCCTTATTTTTTGAAGCAGAATTCATCTTCCATGTGCCTCCTACAGTGGTGTGGAGTAATTTCTATAGAATAAAGTTAAATGATCTGCCTGCCATGAATACAGGCACACCTAAGTAATCTTGGCTCCTCTGCACAAAGATTTTGCCACTGAGACTCTGAACCAGTTATCAATTGTTCAGGGCAGTGACCTGAGCTGGTCTTTGCAACTTGGTTGTTCATGCACACGTCTGGTGCCCGAGCACATCATTTAAATCTTTGTAAAGAAATAAAAGATTTAACCACTGATTTTAAAAATGTCTATTTACCTCAACTTTATAGATGATGTTTCAAACCACCCAAAGAAATAAGATTGCATCAAATTTACAAATATCTGGGTATGTATTAAGACTGCCTGGAGTAGCAGTTGAAGTGCCTCTGTGCCAGTTTGCAGACTGCTGGACCACTCACTAACTTTATGTAAATGTAGATCTGCAGCCCTTTTCTGGCCTGTCCCAATGTAGTTTTCCATGTCAGCCTAAACATTTTTTAGGTTAATAAATTAAGACCTAGGGCATGACTTCAGTGGGACAAGAATCTGACCCAGCAAAGTGTCAGAATAATCTATATATTTTTCTTCATTCCTCGCAACACTGTGAACATTGCCCTACTAAATCAGACCAATCATCTATCTAGTTCCATATTCTGGAACCACCTGCTGCAGAGGAAGGACCAAGAAGCCCTGCTGTAGGTTTTCAGGAATAACCTACCCACAGAGTCAGTTTCTTCCCAACACCATTAACTGGAGGGTATACCCTGAAGAATGATGGTTTATGCCCCTTTCCAAAACTATAACAAATCTGGATATTCATGTTATCCCTATACCAGTCTCATCTTTTTTGTGTGGTGAAAAAACATGTCTTCAAGTCCTTAAGGTCCAATTTTGTAACCTTTACTCATGGTTAGTATTACTCACACCATCAAATAATCCCATGTAATTTAACAGAGAGTTATCTCTCTGCTATAGAATTCTATCTGATGGTTCAATGAAATGATAGAAAGATTTTAATTCCCTGATAAGTTCTACAGGTTATTAGAGTAATTGCTATTGTATTCCACTGGTTTCATCCCTAACACATTCTATAGGAGTTTTCCATAAGGATTTTCTTTTCAAAGCATTTATAGGGACTGTACAGCACATTGGCCTGGGGTTTATCTCAACTGGTGCCCTATTCCTTCAGCAGCTCCAGGTGAAGAAATACAAAACATTCATGTATATTTTGGGGACATTTCATGGTCTATGGCCTAGTCTACACTGGGCAGGGGATCGATCTAAGTTACGCAACTTCAGCTACGTGAATAATGTAGCTAAAGTCGATGTACTTACATCTACTTACCATGGTGTCTTTGCTGCGGTAAGTCAATGGCTGATGCTCTCCCGTCGACTCCACCTGTGCCTCTCGCCCTGGTGGAGTACTGGAGTCGATAGGAGAATGCTCGGCAGTTGATTTATTGTATCTAAACTAGAAGCAATAAATCGACCCCTGCTGGATCAATCGCTGCCCGTCAATCCAGGGGTAATGTAGACATGAGGTTAGTTATACATGAGGTCAGGCTAGATTATAAGAATAGTCCCTTCTGGCCTTGGAATTTTTGAATTTCTTTCTTTGAGTCTGTCCTAAACAGGGTGAAGTCATAAAGTGAAGTCCTGGCATTACTGAAGTCAGTGGGACTTTTACCATTGACGTCAATAGGGCCAGGATTTGACCAATAGATTCCAGTTTAGCTCCCACATTGCTATAACTCCATAGTAGTTGTCAGAGTTCAGTAGCACAAGTGGGAGCAGAATCAAGCCTACACAACCATAAGTTTAGAGACAAAAGGCACTGTAGGTTATCTACTATGTCCATCTATTAGCGAGATATATATTTTCTGCTGCTTTTTCCATACTCCTTATTCTTTATAGAACTGCTCTGTAATGGGTGCTGTCTTAGATCCACTTGCATTTACTTTGTGATTCAGAAGAAAAATAATCCCTAACATCCCATATATTCATTGACATTCTTTGAGTATGCAGATTTTCCTTGTTCCCATGAAACTCCAAAAATATGTTTAAAAGGTTGAAGAAATCTGTAGTAGTTATTTCTTTCTCATTTCCCCACCGATGACTACTGTCAATTTAATCACACAATTAGTTATTATATAAGCAAAAATAAAATTCATTATTTTAGGATGGAATCTAGAGGGTAAGGGAACATTTTAAATCATCATGGTTAAGTTACTGCAACTATCTCTGCAGGGCCATCCTTACGCATATGCAAACTACGCAGCTTCATAGGGCACCAGGAAATCTGGGGAACCAAATTGCCCCAAATTTCCTGATGCCCTACGCAGCTGCTCCAGCATCCAGTCCGATCCCCTGGAAAGCCAGGAAAGCTGCTCCCGCCCCTGCTCTGCCACCGCTCCGCCTCTTCCCCAAAGCCCCCACCCCTGCTCCACCCCCACTCCCACCCCCACCCCGCCTCTTCCCACCCCTGCTCTGCCCCACCCCGTCCCACTCCTGCTCTGCCCCAGCCCCGCCCCCACTCCACCCGTTCCCCTGAACTATGTCCCGGGGGACTGCAGCAGGGGTCGGGTGCGCCATGCACTCACCAGGTGGCAGGAAGTGGGACAACCCAGCCCCAGCCCACTCCATGCTGCCATTGAGTGCTGTGGAGTGGTTCCCCTCTGGCCCCCAAGTCCCAAGGCTGGGAGCCAGGGGAGCAGAGTGGAGTGGGCTGGGGCCGGGTCACTCCATTTCCCGCCGCCCCATGAGTACGGGGTCGGGCCTGCCCTGCAATCACTGGGTGGCAGGAAGTAGAGTGACCCGGCCCCAACCCGCTCTGCTCCACTGGCTCATGCTGGGGGGCAATTTCTGCCCTGCCCCCCAAGCCTGCTTCTGCCCCCACAGACCTTGGAAGCATTCCCCCCACCCCCGCCCACAGAGGCCTGGGGCCAGCCCCCTTCCCCACCGTGGGGACAGTGATTACCGTAGTATTACTGGCCTTCCTTATACATAAAGGGAATACCTGTAATAAATAGGATGGTTTTCTGATTATTTTCTAGAGGCAAATGTGACATTTTTAAGGGTGATCACTAGCTATCATCTATAACCAAATCAACAAAGCACAGGTCTGGAGGTAAAAATCTTGCTTTCCTTTGTCAGACCTGTTGTCCGATTGATTTTAATGAAACTAATTGCTTCAGTAAAGTGAGCAGGATTTGGTCCTAGCTGTGCAAATCTAAACCCCTTAAGCCCAGGAATTCCCTTTCAGTCCTATGTCAGTCACCTTTTACACCAGTGTAAGTAGATCTAATTCAATCCCCTAAGAGTCAGGGCCAGGCATATTGCTTTGGGGGGATGATCTTGTTCCCATTGAAATCAATAACAAAACTCCCACTGAGTTCAGTGTTGAGCAGGGTTGGGCCTTGGACTTCCTAGAACTCGGTATTACATCACAGTAGGTAATTTTTGCTTTTCATTATTTTAGGGTTTTGTATTGGTGCCCATCACTGGAGCATCTGAGCGCCTTTTATGTAAAATAGATGGCTAATGGGGAAGTCCCTAGTGGACTTCCTGGAGTCTCTCACTCTCTCTCTTTTTGTTTTAATTTAATCAAGGATTTTTTAAAAAAGGGGATAATTAGATTTTTACCACTTTATACAGAGGGAAATTTTTAAACCCATTTGTACATTGAAGAAATTTGGATGTCCCAAGATTTTCTTTCAAGTAACATAATCATAATAATATTCTCATATGTCTGAGATTTAACATTGCAGATTCTTTCCTCTGCACCTTTTATTGTTCCTATTTACAGTGCACCTGAAACACATTGTGTAATTGGCAGGCAGCCCAGATTTTCCATTTAGGAACAGTTTGATGATTTCACTTTTTCTTCTTCTTCTTCTTTTTTTTTTTAAACAGCAGGTGCTCTACATTGTAAACAATGCCAGTCACCATAATATTATTAGCTTTTGCATTTTTATTACATTTTTGCCTCCCTACATATTTTAAACTTCATTGCAAGGCATTTTTGGCACTGGCTCAGAAAGCTTCTTATTTCATAAGGAAGATGGATATCAGCGAAAACAGTGCTTTGTTGTCATTTATAATTAGAAAGCGTAAGATTTACTTAATCATAAAACCACCCAATATTTGCAGGTTTGTTTCTCATTTTCTCTGCAATACATCCACATCTGTCCCATGCAGTATGTTAATTCCCTTTTCTGTTATATGGATCTTTCAAACATTTAACCCTTTTCTTTTCATGGCATCAAAACCATCTTTTTAAACATTGTTCTTCCCGCCCCATAACCCTTCCCTAAAATCTTACAGATTAAATTTCAAATGCTTCACAGTTTGATAAATAGCCAGGACAAACATAGCCTAGTGGTTCTGCAAGCTCTCTTATTGTTTAGTAGGGTATATATTTCATTGGTTATTATACATTTATGCAAACAAATGGAGTTCAGAAACTCTGAATCAGAAATTAATTTAAGAAGAAATCTTGAAGGAAATTAACAGAAGCAGCAGCAGATGAAATCTACAGCAATCCAGATAACACAAGGCAATAAGTGTCTTATATGCAGATTTTAAAAAATGTATCTAGATTTAAATTATTTTGAAATAAAGATACTATTTGGAAAAAATAATTCAGACAAATGTGGAATAAATAATATTTATTGTTAGAATTATTTGCAGGTTTCAATTAAATCTTCATTAGCTATCAAAGACAAAAATCAAGCTATTTTCATGTTTATATAGCTAGGATCTCTTTTGCTAAACTGCATTTTGAGCTACATTTTTTTTCCAGATCAGCTCAATAAGTGAAAGCCCAGCAGAGAACAGATGCAATATAAGAGCAATAAAGGGAAGTAAAAAAAATTAAAAATCCTTTGTTCTCCCTGCAGTACATCTGTAAATCTATTAGCGTTATTTTCCTTTCTTCTCTTTTTTGCATCCCAAGCCAGATCTCAAGTTCTCTGAAGCAATCCTTAATCAAGCTCCCCAAAGGCCTAGGACTGCATGCAGCAATTTCTCCCCTGCTCTCAGCACAGATGTTTCGAGCACATTCCATTACACCTACATGCCATTACAGCTAATGGCTTATTCTGATGAAGAAAGCTGCTTTCTGCTCAGTGCAGCAAAGGGGAAAATAGCCTCCTGTACAGTTCGTACACTGCAACAATGAAATGTGGGGGCAGGTGGTACAACAGAACTCTCTAATGTTAATTACATACTGTATTACCCCCAAATTTGGCTGGTCATTAATTATGCTAATTTACCTTCCTGAAAATTAGCACCATCCATGTGAACATTTGAGCAGTTTATAACAAAATGAACTATGTCACAATGGTTTGTAAACCTAAACCTTTTGACCCATCCAGATATAAGATTGCAACGGTTATACCTTTTCGCCTGGGACAAAGGATAGTTATAGGGCATATGACTGGGAATGCTGAGATCAGAGATCTATTTCCGGTTCTATCACTCACATTCTTAGACAAGTCACTTAACCACCTCATGCCTCAGTTTCCCATCTGTGAAAAGTTCTACTTACCTCACTGGTGCATTCTGAGTCCTCATTTACAAATGTGTGAAAATTGCTTTTTGATGCTTAGGAGAAAGGTACTATATATATATATATATATATATATATATATATATATATATATATATATATATATATATATGGCATAACTCCCAAAGTGATGGACTTCTTGGGAAATCTATAATCTGGAGGAAGATACACTCACATTGCTGGAAGGTATTAGAAAAAATAAATCAAAATCTTTTGGTCATGACAAACAAATACTGTATTTTGTAAAGAACAAAAACTATACCCTATGCATTGCTAGAAAGAATTATACTAAAGATTCAAAGTTGGACAGCAAACATATGATCATGTAAATGTGTCCAGCCAGGGAATATAGTGATTTTTCTGTATGTATTTAGTTTATATTAAATCTCAATAAAGACTGAGTCAGTAACTTTAAGTGTGCCTACATTTAAATATGGATTTATTTATTTCTTCATTAAAACAGTATCTTTCTTCTTCCAACAAAACCTAAGGTTTTACCATATTGAGAACAGGCCTAAGAAATAGGGTGTCAGATTCAGATTCAATTTGTTTTCCTATGAATTAAATAAATTAAATCTCATTTTACTTATGTTGAAATTGATCGAGTTTCAGAGTTAAACAAAATATCTTCCCTCAGTCTCCATTTCTTCCTCAAGGCTGCTGTTTCCTTCTATCCATCTCCAAGAAGCCATCATCATATTAACATAGATGACAATCTGGCAAGGAGGTGCTGATCAAAGATAAATTTCACACTCGCACTTCGCATTTTCTAATTACACCATCTGTGTCAGACTCTTTCGTGGCAGTTCTGCCCAATCTGTCAAATGCTGCATGCCTATGGGAATGCAGAGGAGCTGAGAAAATCGCCTCCCTTTCCCCCACCAGCCGATCCATCACCCCAATAGGAGCTGGGTGGATATATTAGTCTAATTGGTACTGGTATGAAGGTTCCAGGCTGCATATAAGATGAGGTGCTTGGGGGATGCAAGACATGAGATTTACAATTTGAATCATATTACAAGGCTTGCCCCAGCTTGCTTCATAGCAAGCTGAGAACAAGCCATGCATGCAATATCAGTATGTGGTGGGGGGGTAGGGGGAAACGAGGAACATTTTAAAAAAGAATCATGAATGAAAAAGTGTCTCCTTTCATTTCTCTCTGTTTCCTTCAGACACATTAACTATAAATGATTATGAATAGGCACTGATTAAAAGAGCTCATCCTTTTATTAAAATGTTATAAAAAGTAAGTATAAGGAGTTAAATACCCTGACCCAGCAGAGATGGCCAAATCTAGTCTAATCAAGTCCTGATCAGCTAAATCCAGCAGCTGTACAGAAACAACACAAATTAGTCCTTTCACACTAAAAGTACATCACCTCATATACAGGATATATCAGATTAAAACCCTGATGGTGAAAGGCTGCAGATTTTTAGTTTCTCTAATAAGAGTGACATTTAATATTGTTATTCAACTTTAAGGATCAAATTTTTAAAGAGGCTTCATCTCGGCCTTGTATTTCTGCATGAGCAATTTTGCACCTCCATTATGTTTACATATAAACTTTCTGCACCCAAATGGTAACATTTACAAGCACAAAGTACTTTACACTTGTTTTGTATGTACAAATAGGTGTGTGTGTCTATCCTATTATCTGCATGCCCAAGTGTTAGTTTGCAAAAACTGTGTAGGTAAGGGACTGCATGAGCAAAACTGGATGTGCACAAATGGAGGCCACATTCAGAAAATGTCACCCCTGTCCATATATTCCTGGCCTTATGACCTTATTCATTTTAATATCTGAGCATCTTACAAACATTAATGATTTTTTTTCTCCCAAGCCCCTTCTGTTACTATCCCCATTTTTACAGATGGAGAACAGAGAGACAGTGATTTGCCCAAGTTCATACAGGAAGTCTGTGATAGAGCCAGAGGTTTACCCCAGATCTGAGTTCCCATCCAATGCCTTAACCACAAAACCATCCGACCTCAAGGGTCTCTTATCTTAGTTATATTTTAGTGGAACAGAAAACAATTATTGATGGATTAAAATATTTTTGTCCTCAGATGTAACTTTGGACTCTTTTATAAATTCTGCAAAGGCGGTACAATTTATGTTGAGTGTTCACTTGCAATTAATACAAGATTAAAGCAAATGCCGCATACTGTGTTCCAAACTTTGGTCATTTTCAATTCTTGCTCCAAATTCATCCCTGATGCAATGCCAATGCTGTTGGTCTACAGTGTCCACCAAGTAATACTGCGTGAGTTTTATGCTTCTAATACTCTGCTCTGCTTCCAGAATGATTGGGGAAAGAGCTATTCAAATATTCATAAGGGACTGAAGACAAATATTTGGCTACTTCCAACATTTCAATGTTAAATCATTTAGTAAACACAGGGTAACAGCATTAAGACAAGATCAGACAAAATTGCCAAGCATCACTCAGGGCTAGGTCAGCTAAGAGTAACCTTAAAGCTGTAAATCAAGCTTTTACTGCCACATATTTGATTGAACTTGTGTCTTTACTTGAACTTTTGAATTTTCCCTTTCAAAGACGCGTACAAGACAGCCTCAAGGTGGAATATGCCAGAACGACTCCATTTCAGAGGCACAATCAATGAGCAGCAATTATCTCAGATATATTTTAGCCTTTTATAGACAAAGACCTTTGTCTGGGTGGGTGCTGCATAACAGAATGCAGCTGACATGCCTCTATATGCTGCTTCTCTTCCCTGTAAGTTTTAATTCTACTGGAAAATTTTCTCCAAAGAGCTACAAATAGAATTTTAAATAGATTTATTTGTGATTGTTGAAATTTGAATCCCAACTACATGAACCCTAGTTAGATGAGCTTTGTGCCAGGAACTACACAAGGGTTTCCGGGGAGGGAGGAAGCAGAATCTACATCTTGCCACACAGACAGGCTTTGAAAACCCCCATGCTTACCCCCCAAAATCTCCCTCCACTCCAGTCTCTCTGGGACTGGAGCAGAACTTCTATCTACCATGCAGAAGTACAGAGTTCCCCCATGTACCCATCCCAGAGCTCTGCACTCCCTCTGCAGTAGCATGGAGAAGTAAGGATACTGAAAGACAGATCAATAAAGGATTCACAGTGGTCTCAAAAGAAACTCTGGGTCCATTATTATGTTAGAATGTTATTAGTTTGTTATATCATCAAAAGCTGGGACAGATTCCTCCAAAAAGTTTCTAATTCATTTGCTTTCTTTGACAGAACAACAAATTGTTTTTAATAGCAGAAGCTAAGTGGATACTCCAAAGGGAAGCGGTTGAATTTGCCAATGGGAGAGGCACTCACTTAGATCCCAGTACTGAGGTGAGCTCTGTTAAAAAAGAACAAATAGGTATATGCTCTAGACATTTTTTCATAGAATTACAGGAGAATATTGGCAGTGGGAGCATATATATGGGATAGCTCTATATTGCAATGTGGGAAAAAGAAGTGAACCAACCAATATATCCAAAGAATTGGAAGAACATAGTCGTTATGGATAGGACAAGTTACATGTCATGGGGCTAAGTTGTGCCTATATGCACAAACTATGCAGAGGAGAGGGTAAAACTGCTCCTCTCCTCCCCAAACTTCTTCCACAACCATGTGCCAGGAGGAGTAAGGGCCCTGATGAATATGTAAATCTTGGGCATATGGACAGAGCAATTGTCAATGATGCTCATACAGGGTGTGAAAAGGTGATAAAGTTCCCTGATCCTCCCCTTTTTCCCTGCAAGGAGGCCAGTCATAATCAGTTTGCAGGGAGAATGTCAACATGAGCAGAAAACTGTAACTAGTAGATTTGCATGCCAGTCTTACAGAACAGAACAGACACAAAGGTAGACATTTGCCTAACTGCTATTTGGTCCCTTGCAAAACTCAACCCAGAATTCATTTTTTTAAAATGTGGAGATGTCATGGTTAAGGAAGCCATTTTCATAGCTTGTGGGGATGTTCCAAAGTGAGAGGGTATAGCCCTGAGGTCTGAAGATTGGCACAAGAGATATTTCATAGGTATAATTCCCCAAATCTCATTAATATTGCATTTAGGAAATATCCCGATTTATAATACAAACCACATTTCAATACCTCTTTCTTTAAACCACCCTTCCATTAAATAGAAGACAATGCAGGCAGAAGCCCAGCAGCAGGGTGGGGGCTATCCAGTTTATTGCACTGAGTGTAGCATGCATGATTACCTGCCCTGTGGGCGGGTGGCGTATGTGTGCAGTCGGTGCAAGGAGCTCCTGGCCCTCAGAGACCATGTACGGACTTTGGAGGCCAGGGTGGCGGAACTGGAGGAGCTAATAAACGCAGAGAGGTATGTTGATGAGGCCTTTCGGGACACTGTAGAATTGTCCCACCTCTGCTCAGACAGCCTCTGCGCTGTTGAGGAGGAAGAAAGGCCCAGGGAAGCAGAGCAGTCAATGGGAGCAGAGGGAAACCTTCCCATAGTTGGGACCCTCCTTCCAGATGGTGCTGGTGTTGACTCTCGCACTGAGGTTACCTCTCCGGGGGAAGGAACTCCAGTTTCTAGGAAAAGGCAGGTGTTAGTAATGGGAGATTCGATCATTAGCAACGTAGATAGCTGGGTTTGTGATGACCAGGAGAACCGTATGGTGACTTGCCTGCCTGGTGCGAAGGTTGCGGATCTCTCGAGGCATCTAGACAGACTTATGTGTACTGCTGGGGAGGAGCTGGTGGTCGTGGTACATGTAGATACCAATGACATAGGGAAGGGTAGGAGAGATGTCCTGGAAGCCAAATTTAGGCTGATAGGGAAGAGACTGAAATCCAGGAACTTTATGGTGGCATTCTCAGAAATGCTCCCAGTTCCACGCGCAGGGCCGGGTAGGCAGGCAGAGCTTCAGAGTCTCAATGCGTCGATGAGACGATGGTGTAGAGAGGAGGGGTTTACGTTCATTAGGAACTGGGGAAACTTCTGGGATGTGGGGAGCCTATACAGGAGAGATGGGCTCCACCTAAACCAAAGTGGAACCCGACTGCTGGCACTAAATATTAAAAAGGTCGTAGAGCAGTTTTTAAACTAGGCGATGGGGGAAAGCCGACTGCTGCAGAGGAGCATGTAATAGAGGCAATGTATACCCCAAATTAAGAAACACAGTAAAAGAACTAAAAAAGAGCCACCGTGGCTTAACAACTATGTAAAAGAAGCAGTGAGAGATAAAAAGACTTCCTTTAAAAAGTGGAAGTCAAATCCTAGTGAGGCAGATAGAAAGGAGCATAAACACTGCCAAATTAAGTGCAAGAGTATAATAAGAAAAGCCAAAGAGGAGTTTGAAGAACGGCTAGCCAAAAACTCCAAAGGTAATAACAAAATATTTTTTAAGTACATCAGAAACAGGATGCCTGCTAAACAACCAGTGGGGCCCCTTGATGATCGAAATACAAAAGGAGCGCTTAAAGATGATAAAGTCATTGCAGAGAAACTAAATGGATTCTTTGCTTCAGTCTTCACGGCTGAGGATGTTAGGGAGATTCCCAAACCTGAGCCGGCTTTTGTAGGTGACAAATCTGAGGAACTGTCACAGATTGAAGTGTCACTAGAGGAGGTTTTGGAATTAATTGATAAACTCAACATTAACAAGTCACCGGGACCAGATGGCATTCACCCAAGAGTTCTGAAAGAACTCAAATGTGAAGTTGCGGAACTATTAACTAAGGTTTGTAACCTGTCCTTTAAATCAGCTTCGGTACCCAATGACTGGAAGTTAGCTAATGTAACCCCAATATTTAAAAAGGGCTCTAGAGATGATCCCGGCAATTACAGACCGGTAAGTCTAACGTCAGTACCGGGCAAATTAGTCGAAACAATACTTAAAAATAAAATTGTCAGACACATAGAAAAACAAACTGTTGAGCAATAGTCAACATGGTTTCTGTAAAGAGAAATCGTGTCTTACTAATCTATTAGAGTTCTTTGAAGGGGTCAACAAACATGTGGACAAGGGGGATCCAGTTGACATAGTGTACTTAGATTTCCAGAAAGCCTTTGACAAGGTCCCTCACCAAAGGCTCTTACGTAAATTAAGCTGTCATGGGATAAGAGGGAAGGTCCTTTCATGGACTGAGAACTGGTTAAAAGACAGGGAACAAAGGGTAGGAATAAATGGTAAATTCTCAGAATGAAGAGGGGTAACTAGTGGTCCCCAAACGTCAGTCCTAGGACCAATCCTATTCAATTTATTCATAAATGATCTGGAGAAAGGGGTAAACAGTGAGGTGGCAAAGTTTGCAGATGATACTAAACTACTCAAGATAGTTAAGACCAAAGCAGATTGTGAAGAACTTCAAAAAGATCTCACAAAACTAAGTGATTGGGCAACAAAATGGCAAATGATATTTAATGTAGATAAATGTAAAGTAATGCACATTGGAAAAAATAACCCCAACTACACATACAATATGATGGGGGCTAATTTAGCTACAACGAGTAAGGAAAAAGATCTTGGAGTCATCGTGGATAGTTCTCTGAAGATGTCCACGCAGTGTGCAGAGGCGGTCAAAAAAGCAAACAGGATGTTAGGAATCATTAAAAAGGGGATAGAGAATAAGACTGAGAATATCTTATTGCCCTTATATAAATCCATGGTATGCCCACATCTCGAATACTGTGTACAGATGTGGTCTCACCTCAATAAAGATATTCTAGCACTAGAAAAGGTTCAGAAAAGGGCAACAAAAATGATTTTGGGTTTGGAGAGGGTCCCATACGAGGAAAGATTAAAGAGGCTAGGACTCTTCAGCTTGGAAAAGAGGAGACTAATGGGGGATATGATAGAGGTATATAAAATCATGAGTGATGTTGAGAAAGTGGATAAGGAAAAGTTATTTACTTATTCCCATAATACAAGAACTAGGGGTCACCAAATGAAATTAATAGGCAGCAGGTTTAAAACAAATAAAAGGAAGTTCTTCTTCATGCAGCACACAGTCAACTTGTGGAACTCCTTACCTGAGGAGGTTGTGAAGGCTAGGACTATAACAATGTTAAAAAGGGAACTGGATAAATTCATGGTGGTGAAGTCCATAAATGGCTATTAGCCAGGATGGGTAAAGAATGGTGTCCCTAGCCTCTGTTCGTCAGAGGATGGAGATGGATGGCAGGAGAGAGAGATCACTTGATCATTGCCTGTTAGGTTCACTCCCTCTGGGGCACCTGGCACTGGCCACTGTCGGTAGACAGATATTGGGCTAGATGGACCTTTGGTCTGACCCGGTACGGCCATTCTTATGTTATGTTCTTATTGAAATTAAAATGATATTCCATTCTGACAACTAAAAAGTAGATCTGTGAATTCAGAACAGATTCTGATGACTGTAGAGACAAAAGTCAGTGTTACTGTTTTCTACTCCTATTGGCCCTGCAGAACCAGGGGCTCTGGATTCTATTCCACCTTTTCCGTTATCTACCAGATTATTTACTAAATTCCAGTCACACCTGGGGAAGCCTGATGAAGTCAATGGGCCTGCACAGATGCCAATGAGGAAATTATGGTGACACTGTGATTGCACAGGTGTAAATGCAGAGTAATTTGTTAGATGGATTCACCTTTATGCCATGTAAGAAGGAACATTGGCTTGCAGTTAGAAAAATCTCTCTACATTTGTAAACTGAGCATATCTGATATGGAAATCATTGAGACACAAACATGGATCCATACTATGTGATTCTTACAGAATCACTTTTCAGAGTAGGACTTCACTTTAAACAAAGATAGATGCTTATTTAGTGTACACATGGCCACAACCAATAAGTGTATTTCATCACTATGACTGCATAAACAAATACCTCCTATAGGAATGAGGCTCAAAAGAGTAATGCCTGTATTAAATTAACAACTGAATTATTAATGGAAATATGGAGGTGGTTGGAATCATTTGATGAAAATCAATGGCTTATACAACTTGCAGAATAATGACTTGTATATATATTATAACCCCCATAAGAGTGTGTATACTCAGGGTTTGTCTACACTGCAATCAAAGAGCCACAGCACAGCTGTGGCTGTTCAGGGTCAATTGACTTGGGCTTCCAGGACTTTGGCTCCGGAGCTAAAAATTGTAATGTAGACGTTCAGGCTTGGGCTGGAGCCCAGGCTCTGAGACGCTGAGTGTGGGGAGGGTCTCAGAGCTTGGGCTCCGGCTCGAGCCCAAACATCTACACTGCTATTTTTATCCCCACAGGCTGAGCCCTGTGAGCCTGAGTCAATTGGCCCAGGCTCTGAGACTCAGCGCCATGTTTTTTTATTGCAGTGTGTACACATAACCTTAGGGCCATTCAGGCCCTGACCTGCGTTGATGGAAATGTAGAGCCATGTTACCCCAGAGGGGAGGCTGGGAAGGAACAGGACCCAGTTGGGCTAGTCAGGCATTAACCTGTGATGGTGACTCTCCAGAGCCATAGCCCACATCTCCTCAGAAGAAACAACCCTTCCCCCATCTCCTTGGCATTTCTGTCAGACTGTGTCTTTCCTTAGGACACCATCAGGGCCGGCTCCAGGCACCAGCATTCCAAGCTGGTGCTTGGGGTGGCAATCTTCAAGGGGCGGCAGTCCCTGTTGTTTTGCCCCCAAGCAGCACGCCGAATTGCCGCCACAGATGGCGGGGGAAGTCCCTATGCCCTTAGGGTGGCAGGTGCGTTTCCGCAGCGGCGGCAATTAGGCAGCAGCTTCTATATTTAGCTGTCCGCAGTGGCTTCAGCTAAACATAGAAGCTGCCGCCGAATTGCCGCCGCGGCAGAAACGAGTCTGCCGCCCTAAGGGCACACGGACTGCCCCCGCCATCCGCAGCGGCAATTCGGTGCACTGCTTGGGGCAGCGAAAACTGTAGAGCCGCTCCTGGACACCGTACACTGTTTGAGCAATGTGATTCTTTTTGTCTCATGCTACATGCTGGTTTTGTACATCTGAAAGACCTTTAGATTACATCAGAATTCAGTTAAAAGAGATTTCTTGATTCTTTGATTCAGTTCAGGAGAAGCTTCATACACTCTCTCTGTTTAGTCTCACTCAACACAAACTGCTCCAATACAATCAGTAAATTAAAAATTCAGCTGAGATTTAAAAAACAACAACAAAAGAACCCCTCTCAAGGGTGGCGGGTATGGCAGGCCATGGGAGGCTGAGCCTCCTCAAATAGCCACGCATGGCCCTGCCCACGCTCCCCCGCAAGCTCCCTCCTGCTTCCCGCCACTTCCCCCTGACCCCAGCCCTGGTAGGCTGCTCCTCTTCCCCAAGGAGGCTGGGGCAGGGGCTAGCATGGCAGCGCAGGCCAACCTGCAGCTCGGGACTTGGGGCAGCTGGGGCTGCCCAGCACCATAGGCACAGGAAGTAGGTTTGCGGGGGGTGCTGGCTGCTGGCCCTGCACCTGAGCTCTGCTCCCGGGCCACACACATGCTCCCAGCCCCGTGCCCGGGGTCCTGGCTGCCAGTCCCACACTCACCTCCAGCTGTGGCCCCATTACCTCTGTCCGGGTCCACCCCTCCCGGAGACATGGCCCTGCTCCTGGCCCCAGCTCCAGTGCGGGGCACAGACAGAGGTAAGGGGGCTGGCTTTCAGCACCCTCACTATTAAAAGTGTTCCAGCGCCACTGCCCAGCCCCCTAGCACTCTGGGGCAGGGGGTGCTGGGGCCACGGTGTCCAGCACTCTGGGGCTGGGGACATTCAGGCCAGCTGGCCAGGGTGGCCCGGGGCTGTAGTGTGGGGCTTGGGGCACAGTCAGGGGAGGGGGGGCAGAAGGGGTGGAGAAGGGGCAGGGGCTAGTATCCCCAAACGGGCAGCTCATGCGGCACCCATGATTCTGCTCTACATGAACACACCCTAGCTGCTTAACAGTTAACATTCTATCTTCCTTGATTTTTAAAAAAAATTCTGTCTTGTTACTATTCGGCACTAAAATCTAAAAATAAAGTCATTATGTCATAAGCATGCAACCAAATCCAAATAATCATGTGTTCTTATTTCAGTAATGCTTCTTAGGTATAAATATTTCAAGAGTAAAGCTGATTTTTGAACTCTGTGATGTCCTGATACTCTAAGTATAATATTTACAGTTACAAAAGTAACCTTTTGGACAAGAATACAGTGAGTCACCCCTCTTTAGATAAAGAGTTCTCAACAAAAGAATATTGTAGCTTCATCTCCATCTTTCTGGGAGCTAAATGGATGGAAGCTTTTCTGACAGTTCTTTCTTGTCTTGTTCACACTCCAATCCAAGACACCTAAACTAAACTTCACACCCCATTTAGAGCAGTAATGGGCAAACATGAAGCAGTTCAGAGTTTCAGTTTGGTTTGGATAAGCATCAAAAAGTATGGATGGATCCAAACTCTCTGAGCCTCAAGATTTGATTTTTAACTCACATTACTTTCACGTGGTGTAAGTCTATTACTTCAGCAGAGTAATTCCTGATTTAGACCAGAATACGCGAGATCAGAATCAAGCCCTGAATCTACAACATTGGATGAGAGTAGGCTCTACGGAGACTTCCATACTTCATGATTCTGCCTGAGCCAGAGAAAACAAAAGGAGCTACAAGCCTTACTGTATTTTGGAAGTTCTGCTTTTGGTCTCAACCAGAAACTGTGCCAAAATTTGGTATAAATTAGGTTGAAGTTTAAGGAAAAAAGATGGGTCTGTTCTTACTATAGGTCTCATCTTACAGTCACTAAGTAGGCAAACATCAAGCAGCAGTCAAATAGCATGGCCTTTTTCTGAACCAGTTTACCCATTTGGAATTCTTCAAGTCCATCCAAATGCTGTGCTTTAATTTAAGTAAATGACAAAACTCCTTTGTGTTTTGAAATCCAGACTGTACCTGAATTTCATGATTAAGATACAACTGTATCTTATAACAGAATCCTTGAAATGTAGGGCTCGAAGGGCCCTCAAGAAGTCATGAAGTCCAGCCCCCTGTGTTGAATCAGGACCAAGTATATCTAGACTATCCCTGACAGGTGTTTGTCCAACATGTTCTTAAAAACCTCCAGTGATGGGGATTCCACAACCTCCCTTGGAAGCATATTCCAGAGTTTAACTACCCCTACAGTTCAAAAGTTTTTCTTAATATCTAACCTAAATCCCCCTTGCTGCAGATTATGCCCGTTACTACTTCTCATACCTTCTGTGGACATGGAAAACAATTGATCACTATCCTCTTTATAACAGCCCTTAATATACTCAAAGATTATCAGATCTCCCCTAAATCTTCTTTTCTCAAGACTAAACATGACCAGTTTTTTTAATCTTTCCTCAGAAGTCAGGTTTTCTAAACCTTTTATCATTTTTGTTGCTCTCCTCTGGACTTTTTCTAATTTGTCCACATCTTTCCTAAAGCGTGACATCCATAACTGGACACAGTACTCCAGTTGAGGCCTCACCAGTGCCGAGTAGAGTGTGACAATTACCTATCATGTCTTACATACAATCTGTTAATACACCCCAGATTGATATTTAGCCTTTTTCTCAACTGCATCACATTGTTGATTCACATTCAATTTGTGATTCACTATAACCCCAAGATCCTTTTCACCAGTACTACCACCTAGCCAGTTATTTGTAGCTGTGCGTTTCATTTTTCCTTCCTAAGTGAAGTACTTTGCACTTGTCTTTACCAAATTCCATCTTGTTGATTTCCAATCAATTGCCAATTTGTCAAGGTTATTTTGAATTCTAATCCTATCCTCCAAAGTGCTTGCAACCCCTTCCAGCTGGGTATCATATGCAAAGTTGATAAACATATTATCCACTCCATTATCCAAACCATTAATGAAAATATTGAATAGAACTGGACACTAGTGACTTTTGCAGGACCTCACTAGATGCATCCTCCCAGTTTGACGGTGGACCACTGATAAATATTCTTTGAGTATGGTCTTTCAACCAGTTGTGCACCCACCTTATACATCTAGACCACATTTCCCTAGGTTGCTTATGAGAATGTCATGTGGCACTGTGCCCAAAGCCTAACTAAAATCAAGATATACCACGTCTACTGCTTCCCCACATCCACTGGGCCAGAAACCCTGTCAAAGAAGGAAATTAGATGGGTTTGGCAGGATTTGTTCTTGACAAATTCATGCTGGCTGTTATCCTCGAGGTGCTTACAAACTGATTGTTTAATAATGTATTATTATTATTTTCAAGTATCATAGTTATGCTGACTGGTCTATAATTCCCTGGCTCCTCTGTGTTCCCTTTTTAAAAGATTGGCACTATTTTGCCCTTCTCCAGTCCTCTGGGGCCTTACCCATCCTCCATGAGTTCTTAAAGACAATTGCTAATGGTTCTGAGACTGCTAATTCCTTAAGTAACCTAGGATAATTTTTATCAGGCCATATCAACTTGAGTACATCTAACTTATCTAAATATTCTCTAACCAGTTCTATATTACTTTAAGTCTGTCATAAGTAGTATCTATGGCCTGGATCCACAAAGGGATGGGCACTGCAATGCCTAACTTTTAGGCACCTAGAAAATCGTAGCAACAACAATGTGATCCACAAAGCCCTAGTTAGGCACCTATGCTCTCTATGCAATGAATGGGGATAGCTAGGCTTTTTAGAATATGATCCACAAAAGCCAGCACACTAGGCCAGAAGCTGCCTAGACCAGCCCATGGGAGATGCTGACAAGCCCCACCCTTCTCAGAGAGTAAGCTGTCTAAGTCTGGGTTGTACGAAGGTGCCTATCTCTGATAGTTCCACAACTGGGAACCCCTTTCCTGGAGTCAGGTGGTTTAGGTGCCCACTTTGTTTCTTGTGAGAATGTGTAAAGCCTGTGCCATACTCCACAGCTAGAGGAAGAGAAGATGGTGCTCACCTTGTAACTTTTAACCCAGTGACTAGAGCACGCACCTGGGATGTAAGAGACTCAGGTTCAATTCCCCACTATGCCAGAGAAGAAGAAAGGATTTAAACAAGGGTCTCCCACCGCCGAAGAGAGTGCTCTAACCACTGAGCTATGGGATAGTCTGGTGAGGCTCTTTCTCAGTCTCCTGTTGAAGCTGTTGCACTTTGAGTAAATAATTAAAGAGTCATTGAGCAAGAGTCAAAGTAAGAAGGATTTGGATCTTGTCTACATGGTACATTAGTCCACACCAGCTGGACTGTAAATTCTAATGTGTATTGGTACTGCGCACTAACTAGCCCATATGGATGCTGCTGGCAAGCACTAATTTCATTTCAAACAGTACTACATTAATGTCCAGTAGGGAATTTTAATGCATGCCAGCAGGGTCCACATAGGCTAGTTAGTGCACAACACACTGGTAGGCATTAAGATTTACACACCAGCAGTTGTGAACTAAGGAGCCATGTAGACAAGGTCTCTATAACCTGGTGGTTAGGGCACACACCTGGGAAGTGGGAGACCCAGGGTCCATTCCTCCTACTCCAGTGACTCTCTTGTTAGTTATACACAGTGGAGCAGCTTCAACAGGAGAGACTGAGGGAGCCCCCCCTCCATCCAAATATCCATAGCTCAGTGGTTTGAGTGTGCTTTCTTAAGAGATCGGAGACACCGGATCAAATCCTTTTCTCTCCCTCAGGTATCCCACATCCCAAGTGAGTTCACTAACCACTGGGGTAAAAGTTATGAAAGCAGCACCACTTCACCCACCTTTCTGCCCCCCCAAGAGACCAGATTTCTGACTGGGACCCAATCTGGGGGACAGCCCCTCAGCATGCCCACCAGATTGGGCTCCACAGGTGAGATGGGGAAGACAGGTGCACCTCTGCCTATGTTCAAGGAATGCAATAGGGATTAGGTGTCTTGATTGACATTGGAGTGTGCATGCCCAGAGAAAGAAACCTGGGTACCTAGGGTACTATGACTGGAAAACTTAGGTTCTGAGTGCGTTTAGGAGCCTACAGGGATGGGTGGCTGCCAAGCAAGGTTTTATGGATCACACTTCAGCCTAAAAGTGGGATATAGTAATTAAATTTCTAGGGTTTAGGTGCACAAAAACTTTTGTGGATCTGGGCCTATCAGTCTTTGTGGTAGCGTCTACTTGGTACAACTGGTAGAAATGCTTCAAAAAGACCTTTTCTCAGAACTGATTTATTTTGTGTGAGAGAAAAAATTTCACTTTTCTACAAAATTGGAAAATGAAACATTTAGACTGGCTCAGTTTTTATTGTATTTCAGTTTTTCATTTTTCAGTCTCCCCCCGACCCACTTATTCTTCTTTTTCTCTTCCCCGCTCCCCTCCAGCACCACCACCACCACCCACCCTTTCTCAGCACCAAAATAGGAAAAAGCCAGGAACCCAAAACCCAGAAATATTTCAAACCCCAAAATTTGATAATTTTTTTTCACAATTTTTAAATACAGGAAAACTTTATTTTTAAAAGCCATGGAATAAAAAAATTACTATTTTTACGTGTGATTCTCTCCTCTCCCCCATTTTTTGACCAGCTCTAGTCCTCATATTCCCCTTGACCATCTCATGCTGTTTTTTAAATTAATTATTTTACGGTTACTTATTGTGCCATTAAGGGGAAAAAAATAAAGCAATGCTTTCAACAGTAACCACAGTACACATATCATAATTTCCTGGAAAGAAAAGATAAACAGCCAGATGTTTAGTGTGCATGTCTATATACTTTTTACAACATTTTGAAGTAAGGCAACTGTTGTGGGTTTGGAAAGATAAATTGCATTCTTTCCCTGTGTCTGAAAGGAAGAATATTTGCAGTTTTACTGCTTCTTTTGATTGTTTGCTAGTACCATTTTTCTAAGATGGCTCCTTTTACTCAGGGCAGAAAATGTTTTTGGCGTATCCTTAATTGTCAAGCAAAAGACAAAAACAAACCCCCAAACAAAAAAAATCACCACCAATAAAATAGATTTGCCTCTCCCCTCCCCCAGGAGCGGGCACCCTGAGTGCTCCAATCACTCACCTTTAAGGCTAGTGCTGCAGGCCCTGCCTTTTCTCATAGCTGGGTAAAATTTTCCATATTCAGAACCTTAAATGCTTCAGTTTTTATGCAGGCAAACATGCCATAGAAGGTAAAATGGCAATATTCTTCATAAATGAAAGAAAATAGAAGACATTATTATGTAATATTTGAAGGCGAGGAACCATCTGTCTAAGGTCTTTATTCTGCAAATACTCAAGTATGTGACTACAGTGGAACTAGGAACATAAGCTAAATTACCCACATGCGTAAGTGTTTTGTGGGATTGGGCCCTAGAAATGCAAACAGCTTCCATTGTTACTGCATTAAAAAGTCAGCAGGAAAAATAAAATATCCAACAGTGATGTCAATACAATGCCAATAACATTGGTAGAGTGAGAAGCGTTGCCCATGTTATTCTCATTATTTTTCACAGTGACAGGTTTTATGAAGGTTATTTATTGTTAACACATGGGTCCATGGGTTATTAATATTGCATATAGGTATATATGATTCTTGTGTTATTGCCCAACATAACTGGGATTTCAGTGGAAAAGACAGACTAGGAATTTTAAGTATTGTATTCCAGATGTCTTCTCAGTAGACCTTTACTACACAAAGATGCATTATGCATTTACAATTTACTATCTGGAGAGAAAAGAATTAATATAGAGGCTGCACATGTCCAGCTTCTATGTCAAGCTTAACTGAGGAAATCAGTTCATACCACAGCTGGTCCAAAATCTATCACACTTTTACATTTTTGGCAGGATGTCACCTTAGGCATTGTAAATGGTGTATGTGTGCTATATAATTATATTGTCCGTGGATTTATGCACCTGTGTTGCATATTTCATTACATTTTCTTGGCCTTCTTATTATGACTACATTTTACACGTCTGATAATACAATTCAAATTCTACCAAATCCGAAATACTAACTTTCAAGCAGAACCAAATGATGCCTAAGTGATTTAACATGATACAATGGAAAGCAAAAGAATTACTGTAATCATAATGAGGTCAGGAGATTTCTCTTTGCTACTCTTCCATTGACATCTTTTTTTGCATGTAAAGATATTTTAGGCTTTTGGGTACAATTTTAATACATGTATTTATTCTCATTGTGATAAAAAGAGCTGTTTGTTGGAAAGAGGGAGTTAATATGTTTACAGAAAATCAAGACAAGCTTGGCATCTTTTATAGAATCAAACCAGAGTTCATAATACAAGTATTTTGTTGTTTCTAAATATCAACTGGCCCAATAAAAAATGCAATGGAATTTTTTTTAAAAAATGAGATTATAGTTACATAGAGTGAATGCCAGAAGCTCTGTGGATGGCTTTTTATCTCATTCCCTTAGTGAAAACAGTTAACTAGGCACTGGTGAGATATTCTGTAACTGCACAACAAAAAGCTGGCACAACTGCCAAGTGTGGCATGCCAGATGTGTGAATACATTCTGGAGAGCAGTATCAGCAGCTCCAACAGAAAGCCATAGCCATTAATCTAGAGACCTCTGGGAGTTCAGGATAGTGCTGTAAAACCTAGACCCTGCCAAGACTGCATCAGATAAAGCCATCAATGCATTGTAAAAAAGACACAAAACCTATTTCATGGGCTGCACTGATCAAGCAATTACAATCATTGACTACATTAAGCAAAGAAACAGCGGGGTGCCCTATAAAATTGACTGCCAACTTGAATAATCAATAGGCTCCATGTAGAGTAAATTAAATAACTGAAAAACTATTTGGAAAAACTGAAGTTAAAAAGCCAGTCAGTAATCCCTCATCCATGGAAAAACAACACTGCATGGAAAAGATTCTTTAGTTTGCTTTAATTCTTGTCACTAGGAAATACAGGAACAGTCAGCTGAGAAAGACATTATTTAACCATCTCAATCACCAGTTCAAAATTGTTCACTTAATCGGTACATTCATAATCAATGCACACATGTCTATTATATCTTCCAACCTGCCAAAGTTTAAACATGGGTTTCAATTATAAGACTAATACTCAAAATGAGAGAACCTAGAAGAATGGTACATACTGCAAGAGGCTTTAAATGATGCAGATTACTTTCCCTAATATATAAAATATTTAATTTAACCTGACTTTCATTTCCAGTGCAAACTGTTGGCAGCAATAGGTTGTGATCCTGCAATTGACGGGATGTGACAGGACTACTGCACCCATGTTGAGCACTTTACAATGATTCTGCCATCCACACACAAGTTGTCAGCTGCAGGATTAAGGCCTTGTTGCCTTAAATTGTTTGAGGTTAGTGGGGCTCCTTGCAGGTACAGCGGTTTTCCCACACACCAGCAACTGTAGCATGACGGCTATAGAACACCATGAACCTCAGGAACAGGGCTATCTTCACTGCAGTATTAGCCTGAGTTATCAGCACCTGAGTCTGAGCAGCCACACTGCAAAACCCTACCCAACTTCTGTCCTTACTGGTGCTGCATGCCTCTGTGTGGGTGTTTCACTAGGATTCCTGGGGCATACCCATAGTGCTTTGTGCTGCACTTAGTTACCATCCCAAGTGGAACATGGGCTTTGCACCCCCACCTGGCCCAGCTAACTTGGGTGAGAGGTTTTTGTTTCTGTATTGGAAGGGAGTTAGCGATAACACCCAAGCAAGAGCCTGATCTAATTCTGTAGTGAAGATTTTCCCAGACAGAGCAGACCAGGAACCTGGAGTTTTACAGTGTGCATTTTTTGCAAGCAAAATAGGAGTTTTAAGGCGGTGGATCTGTAAGAATTTGGTTAATAGAAAATGTTTTCCCTACACACTAGTGAACAAAGGATTGGTTTTTCTTTGCTTGCAGTGGAAAAAAATTGAAAACCCTACCCTTGGACAAATCATGCCTTTGCCCAGACAAAATTTTCTCCGTTTTTGTTCCCCATTTTTTAAAATAAAAGTCCCCTTCTTTGCAGAAAAAAAATCTTACTTGAAAAAAACATCTTCTGTGTTTTGTGTTATTAAAGTGGAAAAAATAATCTGAGGCAGAACTGCAACATATTTTGTTTTTCACAGAACCAGAAAAAAAATGATGCATGAGTTTCTGCAGTGGTGCAAGTATGTTTTTAACTCCTAAGTAAGCTCTTTGAAAAATAAACAAGCTTTGTTAATGTGAAGTAGGGTATCAGACTCTGGACCTCATGGAATAGTGTTAAGATTGTTTCTCACTGATTGAGATATCATGATAATTTTCAAACAGAACCATAATGTGGAATTCTGGATTCACCCCCTCCAGTCTGTAGATTAAGGGAAATCAGATTAAGAATCAAAATTAACTCCTAAGTGTATTGGAGCACAAAGGTGCTAAGACCTAGAACAAATAAAAAAGTTATCATCATTACTAGAAAAGTTTTGTAAAGCAGGGGACCTGGAAAATCTCTTGGACATTAATTTACTGCACCAATATTTTTGGTGTTTTATACAAGTACTTGCACTGGCACACAATAAATTAGTTGTCAATAAACAGCCTGGGATAACAATATTCTGTTTCTTACTCCCTGTTAAAAATAAATGGGGACAAAACCTCTGAAAACGTGTGCTTTATGAGAAAACTCATCACAACTGCATATGAAAGGAGAAATACGATGAACTAAAAATGATTATGTGTCACAATAAAATTTTCCAACTTGTCTGCTGATTAGATGATAATGCTGCCCATAAAAGCAAGAGGAGGAAAAGTACTGCAGAGAACTTGATAAAATGTCTTACTGAAATCTATTGTATTTACCACTTATTAGATTCTGAACTCAAATAGATCTTGATTGCTGAGAGCTTCGGTATTTAAAAGCTTTAAGATCATCAATTACATTACTCATAATTTCCACATCTGCCTTTTCCCCAGCAATTCAGGCAGAGAGAAGACTGTTATAACACTCTTTCTGCAACGTGATTATTATAAGACTCTGTTACAATGTGCACTTGAAATTCCTCTAAGAAATTTGAACTTAACTGCAATTCGCAGTTTTATGAAACTATCACATGGATGGCTTTTGGTGGTAGTGGAAATCAAACGAGTGGAGAAGTACCAAGTTAGCTGGAGAAAAGCAGATCCTTACCCAGCCAGGGGCCCTTGCAAGTATGCAGGTAGCACAGCTATTTTCTAAGACACCCTTCTTTCCTGCATTTCAAATATTGGCTTTGGGGAGTGAATCTGTATTTCGGAATAAACAAAATTGTAATTAGAACTGTCATTATGTAATTGAATAAAACCGTGTCTAGGTTTGCACAGGGATGCACAGCCCAGAAGGAATTGGATCCCAAAGAATCTGTGCTGTGAATTGCCCAGTGAATTGCCAAAGCAGAACGATTTTTCCCCAGAAATCTTTTTTTAAAACCACCAATAGAACCTGACCCAACTCCCGTTATTAAAATCAGTGGTGAGATTCCCATTCATGTCAATGGTCAATGCCAATACAGTGTATTGATCTCATTCACAGACATCCGTATTCACCCTGTATTAATAGAATACAAGGAATTCACACAATTAGACTGACCGGACTCAAATAACTGGAATACATTCTTCAATAATTATATTAATTGACTCTAAACCACAGAGCCAGATTCTGAAGCCCTTCCTCACAATGAATAGCACCTTCCTCTGGGTTTGATCCTGTCCAGAAATGAGTTCTCCCAACTCCCTCTGAGGTCAATGAGCATGGAGGGCACTCAGCACATTGCAAAATTGAACCTTCTGTGAATAGCCCCACTGAAATCAATGGGAATACTGGTGGAGTAAATTACAATATGGTGTGAATAAGGGATGGATTTTAAATGACAGGCTGCAATTTTAATAAAATTTAACAGTGGAGGGGCACTATTTGCCCATCTCCTCACACCAATGGCTCCAGTGTGGGGTTATAGGACATCTATCCCATAGTCCAGCAGTTTTCACTCTTTAGTAACCCAAGAACCCCTGTTTTTATTTAAAATGTTACCACAGACCCCCAAACCCGCCACTCAGCCCCAGACGCCACCCTCACGACACCCCTTACCCCAAGGCCCTGTCCCACCTCTTCCCACCCCCACTTCACCCCTCCCCCTAGCTTCCCCATCCCCCCTCCTCCTCCTCCCTCCCAGTGCCTCCTGCATGCTGGGGAACAGCTGTTCCCTGGTATGCAGGAGGCGCTGGGAGGGAGGGGGAGGAGTTGATCACTGGGGCTAATGGTCTTGGACATAATTCTGCCCCTTCCCCTGAGTGTGTCCCATTCCCGCTCCTCCACCTCCATCCCAGTGCCTCCTGCATGCCATGAAACAGCTGTTCCTCAGTGTGCAGGAGGCACTGGGAGGGAGCGGGAGGAGTTGATCAGCAGGGCCAGCAGACCCCAGTTTGAGAAACACTCCCATAGTCCATAGTTCAAGATAGAGTCTCCACTGCCTTCCCCAAGGATTCAGCTACCATTGCTGAATCCACTCTACCTTCAGGGAACAGAAGTTACCAAAGACAGATCCAAATCTGCAAGGATTTCAGGTTTCCCTTTTTCACACGGCCCTGGAGTCCACTAGCCAAACCTCATGTCTCTTATTTTCTGGTTGCTGGCCCTTTGGCTTTTTATTTGCACTGGAGACTGACTGCAAGTTGCAATGAACTAAGAGTCATACAATTCCTAACAATAAGTTCCTCAATCGCCTTCTGCATAGCATGCTGGAGACACAGCTAGGTTAAATATGTCCATACCAAATTAACCTGTATCTCCAGGATGCTATGAGGTAGGTGAAATAAAAACTACTGGACCCCTGCCAATTTGACTCCGATGGGAAAAATTCCTTCCAGACCCCTTGGATAGGAGATCACTCAAACCCAGAGCAAACTGAAAACGCAGTTTCTCTGCTATATAACAGTAGGGAGAGAGCGTGGGTTCAGTCAAAAATGGAACAAGATGCCCAAGAAACATCAGACCAGGGTTTAAGTAAATGATTGTGAAAAACAAAAATCAATCAGTTTGCAACTCTCTGGCTGGCCAACGGGCAGCAGGGCACTCGGAGGAAGAAGGTCCTCTCCCTGTATACTACCCCCCCACCCACTTTATAGTAAAACTGTCTGGCACCTTATGGATCCAGTCAATTTTCTCATCTGTTAAATTGGTGGATGGCATTGTCACAGCTCTACTGAGGCAGCACACCGACTCAGGGCTTGTCTACCTTGAACTACTACCGCAGCACAGAGAAAACCTTAAATAATAATAACAAAGCATGAGCAGAAAAATACTCTTCTTATGGACAAATGGAGTGTGTGCAATTTCTCCCATTGCTTGTACTTCAGTGTAACATTTCCTAGACCACTATCACCAGTTTGAGGTAGAGAGCTTTGAAGTCCAGGACAGAGAAGCTTCTTCTTTTAAATGACTCTACTCTACCCTTTCTGCTCCATTATTTTTCTTATTTTTTAAAAAAAGCAGGAAATTCCGTATAAAAGACTATGTCAAGAAAACATTAGCAATGTTCAGCGCCCAAAAGTCTGAAAGTGTGAAATGAACTCCCAGGGAAAGGGAATGAGAAAGAGGCCTTGGTGTCTCAGGGAAGAGGGTGGTAAAAGAGGCTGAAGTGGAGGAAGACTAGCCACTGCAGAAAGGCAATGTTAAAAGGAAAGGATGAGCTCATAGGAGGAAGGAGAATGAAGGCAGGTGTAAGATCACAGGGGAAGAGTGTGAAGGTGATAGAAGGTGTACTGGAAGGGACAAGCCATTGGGAACAGGCAGACATGGAGGAAGATCAAGAGGAAGGTAAACAGTGGAAGAAGGATGTCCAGGGTGGTAGAGAAAGATGAGCCACCAAAGAATGGGGGTTTGTAGGAGCAGCAGCCACCATCCTAGGATTGGAGAGGGAAGCAAGAATAGGGGGAGAAAAAGAAAAGCAGCCATCAGGGAAGCTCTGTAATGGTCCTCACTTTACATTTGTGCTTGATACCCTATCTCAGGGGTGGGCAAACTTTTTAGCCTGAGGGCCACATCGGCGTTGCAAAACTGTATGGAGGGTCGGGTAGGGAAGGCTCTGCCTCCCCGAACAGCCTGGTCCCTGCCCCCATCCATCCCCTCCCACTTCCTGCCCCCAACTGGCCCCCTCAGAACTCCTGACCCATCCAACCCCCCCTTCCCGCTCCTTGTCCCCTGACTGATCCCCCTTGGGACTCTCGCCCAAACCCCACTCTACTCCCTGTCCCCTGACTGCCCCGACCCCTATCCACACCTCTGCCCCCAGACAGGCTCTCCCGGGATTCCCATGACTATCCAACCCCCCCTGCTCCCTGTTCCCTGACTGCCCACGGGGACCCTGCCCCTTATCCAACCACCTCCCACCCCCTTACCATGCTGCTCAGAGCTGCAGAAGCTTGCAGCCCCGCCACCCGGTCAGAGCCAGCCACACCGCCTGTGCTGCCTGGCAGGAGTTGCGGGCCAGAGTGCTGGTGGCGAGGCGAGGCAAGACTGTGGGGGAGGGAAGACAGTGGGGAAGGGGCAGGGGATTAGCCTCCCCAGCTGGGAGCTCAGGGGCCGGGAAGGATGGTCCCGCGGGCTGGATGTGGCCTGCAGGCCGTAGTTTGCCCACCTCTGCCCTACATGTGGTAGAGTCCTATAAACCACTACTACAGCAAATATATTTAAAGCACCGAGAAAGTGATGCTTCACAGACCTTGGAACTGATTCTCTGCTGACACCACATCAGTGGAGTTACTCCTGATTTACACTGATGAATGTGAAAGGAAAATCAGCCTCCCCTCCCATTCTGGAGAAATATGAGAGTTAAAATAAAATGCATTATTGCTCACAGTGTTTTCAAGCTGGAAAAGACCAACAATAGAAGCACTATCTTTCTGAAAGACTTCCTGCAGTATTTGTCAGCAGGATAGGAGTAGCTTCGATTGACTTTAACAACATTTAAGGAAGATTCCGGTCCCAGGTTTTAAGTATGGGGTGGAAAGAGAAGCTGCTGTCTGTCATTTTGTGTTCAGTTGTATTTAGGACATTCCAATTCCTTTCCCTATTACCCTAAATGGCCATGGTGTGTAGAGTGTGACCCCACTCTTAGACAGTTGCGCATGTACCTTTCTGTCTCTTCTTTTCTGGTGGATGCCCCCATGAAAAATATAGGTATTTTTAGAATAACTCAGCTTTTCTGCTCTCTGTGGGACAATGGGGCAATAGATTTTCAAACCAAAAGATGTTCTAAAATAATTACAAGAATAAAACTTGTGCATGTGCTCCTTCCACTCAGCCATGTGTAACTAGAAACCAAACACAGCAGTAGCAACAACGCAGATTAGCAGCTGGCACTTTAGATGTTCTGAGGTGCCCAACAAAAACAGACAATTTTTAATAGTGATTATTTTTTCTAAGTGACATTGAAATAAACTGTAATGAACAAGTGAGCAATGATAAAAATACCAGCATAACATGCCCCTGAGTGCCTCAGGCAACATACAGCTAATGAATAATATGATAGACAACAAATCCCCTTCATTTCAGTTCTAAACTATGTCTACCACGTCGACAGTATCCATGTCACAATCATTGCTACAGCCTTTTCCAATAGCTGCTTATGGCATCCCATGCCTCTGCTTTGCCTATAGAGGGGTTCATCTTTGTTTGCCCAGTTAACATGAGCAACGGCTGACCACCAGCCTGCCCCTTCTGCCCGAGGCCCCATCCCTTCTGGGGGCCCGCTCTGGGCTCCTGTACCAGTAAGACTTTTAAGTTACTTTCACCCCTGTGTATGATCTTACATTTGATTGTACTGAAGTGCATATTGTGTACTTCTACCGTGATCCAGATCACTATGCGTCAGACATGTGTCCTCTTTATTTCTCACAACTTCCCATATTCTGTGTCATCTGAAAACCTTATCAGTGAGGACTTTAGGTTTTCTTCCAGGCCATTAAAGAAAATGTTAACCTGTGTAGGGACAAGAACTGATTCCTGAGGGACCTCACACTCACTCAATGATGATTCCTTGTTTATAATGACATTTTGAGATATCTCTGTTAGCTGGTTTTTAATCATTTAACGTGTGCCATATTGATATTTTATTGTTCTAGTTTTTTTAATCAAAATGTCATGCTGTATCAACTCAAATGCCTTACAACAGTCTAAATATATTACATCTGTATATAAGTATATTACAATTCCACCATGAAGCCTCACATACCTCCAGTCTATCAGTCTGGACGACAGCCAGTTTCTCCTGCCAAATGTCTGTCACTCCAAAGGTGGTGGATTCTCCATCACTGACAATTTTTAAATTATGATGGGATGTTTTAGTAAAAGCGATGCTCTAGGAATTATTTTGGGGAGGTTCTATGGCCTGTGTTATACAGGAGGTCAGACTAGATCAGGGTTCTCAAACTGGGGGTTGGGACCCCTCTGGGGGGTCGTCAGGTTATTATGTGGGGGTCACGAACTGTCAGCCTCCACTCCAACCCCGCTTTGCTTCTAGCATTTATAATGGTGTTAAATATATTTTAAAGTATTTTTAATTTATAAGGGGGGGTCACACTCAGAGGCTTCCTATGTGAAAGGGGTCACCAGTAAAAAAGTTTGAGAATCACTGGACTAGATGACCACAATGGTCTCTTCTGGCCATGGAATCTTACAGTCTATGAACAAGGCTTTTCCATCAAAGGAATACATTATGCTTTGGGGCTCAATGAAACTGGAAATTTGCTAGCCCCTGCAAATGGGCTCTAAGGTAGGAGGACTTATAACCCTGCATAGGTTGGCTATGAGATTACTAAAAAAGAAATGAAGAGGGCCTATGGATAAAAGAGTCTACATCTACACTTGGAGCTAGGGCGCGATTCCCAGCTTGCATAGATATACTTGTACCTTATTTAGCTGGTGTTCTAAAAATAGTAGTGTGGCCACAGTAGCATGGTCAGCACAGACTAGCTGCCCTGAGTATGTATCCACAGAGTCCAGGCAAGTTTGTACTTGGGGTGGCTAGCCCACGCAGCCACCGGCAACTGCCTGTGCTACTGTGGTGACACTACTATTTTTAGCACTCTAGCTCAATGAGAGCTAGTGTGAGGATATCTATGCAGGCTGGGAATCACACCCCTAGCTCCAACTGCAAGCCAGAGACAGAGGGACTCTTTTAAAAAAATTAAGACATATGTCATAGATCAATACACTCTTGAACCCTGACTAGAATCAAAGTTTGGAATGATATGAGAAGTCACAGGAAGGCAGGGCATGGACGTCATAGGTATCTGCTGGCCTCATGGACATTGTTATAAGGAATTGGGAAGTTATATTACCAACTGTGTTAGGATAAGCAAGTTATTTGTCACGCTCCTTTATTAGAGAGATTTAGGCTTGGTTTATGCAAAGTTTTACCAGCGTAACTACTAAGGCCGTTGCAGAGAAGCTAAATAATTTTTTTACATCGGTGTTCACTTCAGAGGATATGGGAGAGATCGCCACATCTGAACCATTTTTTAGGTAACAAATCTGAGGAATGCTATCTGTGAAGTTATAAACATAAGCTGAGATCATGACTAATGACACATTTACACTTGCGTTTATGTCAGCAAAATTTTTGTCGCTCATGGGTGTGAAAAAACACCGCCCCCCCAAGTGACATAGCTACCACCACTCATTGAGTTGGTTTTATTATGTCAATGGGAGAGCTCTCTCCTGTTGGCATAATGTGGATACATGAGCGATCTTACAGTGGCACCACTGTATTGGTACAGTGGTGCCACTATAAACTTGTAAGTTTAGACATGACCTAAAAATATGTTTTCCAGAAAAGTCTGGGGAGTGGCCAAAGCAGTTCTTTAGAGGCAAAGGGTGAGCTGACACCTCATCCATGTATAAACAAGGCTGATAGACCTGCTAAGTGGCCATTCTTTGGCAGGAAAGGGGGCGGGGGGTGGGGAGAATCTTCATTTTAGCAAAGAAACAGCATTGAGTTCCCTTCCACACAGACTACCTGTCACCTTGCTTCCAGCCGGAAATGCTTCTCAAAAGGGGGACAAGACTATAAAAACAAGGGGCAGACAACCCAAGGCACCTGTCCTCTCTCTACCCATTGATTCATTGCACCAGACGGGACAAAGGAAGCAGCCATTGAACTGAAGAAGGGGTCCTGACCTAAGAAGATAGGCCAGTAAGGCTAATAAAAGCATGTGGTGAGAAAACCTTGTTTGAATTTAACATAGCTTGTTAAATTAGGCACCAGTTGCGTTTTATTTTTATTTGTCTTGTAATCATTTCTGACTTTTATGCCTCATTACTTGTACTCACTTAAAATCTCTCTCTTTGTAGTTAATAAACACATTTTATTGTTTTATTTAATCCAGTGTGTTTGAATTGAAGTGTCTGGGAAACTCCATCTGGGGTGGCAAATTATGTGCATATTATTTCTATTAAAGCAACAACAGACTTTATCTAATTTGTATTGTCCAGGAGAGGGCTGGACAATACACGACATACATTTCTGAGGGAAATCTAGGCCTGGGAGTCTGTTTGGGTCACCCTGAAATATAACCAAGGTTGGTAATAGCCAAAGTGTGGCTGGCTGGCTGCAGCACACACAGAGACATACCTGGGAGTGACTTGCATGCTGGAGGCTGTTTACGAGCCGTCCAGACTGGAGGCTACAGCAATAAAACAGTATAAAGGGCATCCCAGGTTAGAGGGCATAAGAACATAAGAAAGGCCGTACCGGGTCAGACCAAAGGTCCATCTAGCCCAGTATCTGTCTACCGACAGTGGCCAATGCCAGGTGCCCCTGAGGGAGTGAACCTAACAGGCAATGATCAAGTGATCTCTCTCCTGCCATCCATCTCCATCCTCTGACGAACAGAGGCTAGGGACGCCATTCTTACCCATCCTGGCTAATAGCCATTTATGGACTTAGCCACCATGAATTTATCCAGTCCCCTTTTAAACATTGTTATAGTCCTAGCCTTCACAACCTCCTCAGGTAAGGAGTTCCACAAGTTGACTGTGCGCTGCGTGAAGAAGAACTTCCTTTTATTTGTTTTAAACCTGCTGCCTATTAATTTCATTTGGTGACCCCTAGTTCTTGTATTATGGGAATAAGTAAATAACTTTTCCTTATCCACTTTCTCAACATCACTCATGATTTTATATAACTCTATCGTATCCCCCCCTTAGTCTCCTCTTTTCCAAGCTGAAGAGTCCTAGCTTCTTTAATCTTTCCTCGTATGGGACCCTCTCCAAACCCCTAATCATTTTAGTTGCCCTTTTCTGGATCTTTTCTAGTGCTAGAATATCTTTTTTGAGGTGAGGAGACCACATCTGTACACAGTATTCGAGATGTGGGCGTACCATGGATTTATATAAGGGCAATAAGATATTCTCAGTCTTATTCTCTATCCCCTTTTTAATGATTCCTAACATCCTGTTTGCTTTTTTGACCGCCTCTGCACACTGCGTGGACATCTTCAGAGAACTATCCACGATAACTCCAAGATCTTTTTCCTGACTCGTTGTAGCTAAATTAGCCCCCATCATGTTGTATGTATAGTTGGGGTTATTTTTTCCAATGTGCATTACTTTACATTTATCCACATTAAATTTCATTTGCCATTTTGTTGCCCAATCACTTAGTTTTGTGAGATCTTTTTGAAGTTCTTCACAATCTGCTTTGGTCTCAACTATCTTGAGTAGTTTAGTATCATCTGCAAACTTTGCCACCTCACTGTTTACCTCTTTCTCCAGATCATTTATGAATACATTGAATAGGATTGGTCCTAGGACTGACCCTTGGGGAACACCACTAGTTACCCCTCTCCATTTTGAGAATTTACCATTAATTCCTACCCTCTGTTCCCTGTCCTTTAACCAGTTCTCAATCCATGAAAGGACCTTTCCTTTTATCCCATGACAGCTTAATTTACGTAAGAGCCTTTGGTGAGGGACCTTGTCAAAGGCTTTCTGGAAATCTAAGTACACTATGTCAACTGGATCCCCCTTGTCCACATGTTTGTTGACCCCTTCAAAGAACTCTAATAGACTAGTAAGACACGATTTCCCTTTACAGAAACCATATTGACTATTGCTCAAGAGTTTATGTTTTTCTATGTGTCTGACAATTTTATTCTTTACTATTGTTTCAACTAATTTGCCCGGTACCGACGTTAGACTTACCGGTCTGTAATTGCTGGGATCACCCCTAGAACCCTTTTTAAATATTGGCATTACATTAGCTAACTTCCAGTCATTGGGTACCGAATCCGATTTAAAGGACAGGTTACAAACCTTAGTTAATAGTTCCGCAACTTCACATTTGAGTTCTTTCAGAACTCTTGGGTGAATGCCATCTGGTCCCGGTGACTTGTTAATGTTGAGTTTATCAATTAATTCCAAAACCTCCTCTAGTGATACTTCAATCTGTGACAGTTCCTCAGATTTGTCACCTACAAAAGCCAGCTCAGGTTTGGGAATCTCCCTAACATCCTCAGCCATGAAGACTGAAGCAAAGAATCCATTTAGTTTCTCCGCAATGACTTTATCATCTTTAAGCGCTCCTTTTGTATTTTCATTGTCAAGGGGCCCCACCGGTTGTTTAGCAGGCTTCCTGCTTCTGATGTACTTAAAAAACATTTTGTTATTACCTTTGGAGTTTTTGACTAGCCGTTCTTCAAACTCCTCTTTGGCTTTTCTTATTACACTCTTGCACTTAAGTTGGCAGTGTTTGTGCTCCTTTCTATTTGCCTCACTAGGATTTGACTTCCACTTTTTAAAGGAAGTCTTTTTTATCTCTCACTGCTTCTTTTACATGGTTGTTAAGCCACGGTGGCTCTTTTTTAGTTCTTTTACTGTTTTTGTTAATTTGGGGTATACATTGAAGTTGGGCCTCTATTATGGTGTCTTTAAAAAGGGCCCACGCAACTTGCAGGGATTTCATTTTAGTCACTGTACCTTTTAACTTTTGTCTAACTAACCCCCTCATTTTTGTATAGTTCCCCCTTTTGAAATTAAAGGCCACAGTGTTGGGCTGTTGAGATGTTCTTCCCACCACAGGGATGTTGAATGCTATTGTATTATGGTCACTATTTCCAAGCGGTCCTGCTATAGTTACCTCTTGGACCAGCTCCTGCGCTCCACTCAGGATTAAATCTAGAGTTGCCTCTCCCCTTGTGGGTTCCCGTACCAGCTGCTCCATGAAGCAGTCATTTAAAGTATCGAGAAATTTTATCTCTGCATTTCGTCCTGAAGTGAAATGTTCCCAGTCAATATGGGGATAATTGAAATCCCCCACTATTCTTGGGTTCTTAATTTTGATAGCCTCTCTAATTTCCCTTAGCATTTCATCATCACTATTACTGTCCTGGTCAGGTGGTCGATAATAGATCCCTACTGTTATATTTTTACTAAAGCATGAAATTTCTATCCATAGAGACTCTATGGAACCTGTGGATTCGCTTAAGATTTTTACTTCATTTGAATCTACACTTTCTTTAACATATAGTGCCACTCCTCCCCCTGCACGGCCTGTTCTGTCCTTGCGATATATTTTGTACCCCGGAATGATTGTGTCCCATTGATTGCTCTCAGTCCACCAGGTTTCTGTGATGCCTATTATATCTATATCCTCCTTTATCACAAGGCACTCTAGTTCACCCATCTTATTATTTAGACTTCTGGCATTTGTGTACAAGCACTTTAAAAACTTGTCCCTGTTTATTAGCCTGCCTTTTTCTGATGTGCCAGATTCTTTTTTATGTGACTGTTTATCATCTGATCCGGCCCTTACATTATACTTCTCATTCCTCTGCTCCTGACTATAACCTGGAGATTCTCTATCATCAGACTCTCCCCTAAGAGAAGTCTGTGTCCGATCCACACGCTCCTCTGCAGCAGTTGGCTTTCCCCCATCTCCTAGTCTAAAAACTGCTCTACAACCTTTTTAATGTTTAGTGCCAGCAGTCTGGTTCCACTTTGGTTTAGGTGGAGCCCATCTCTCCTGTATAGGCTCCTCCCATCCCAGAAGTTTCCCCAGTTCCTAATGAACGTGAACCCCTCCTCTCTACACCATCGTCTCATCCATGCATTGAGACTCTGAAGCTCTGCCTGCCTACCTGGCCCTGCGCGTGGAACTGGGAGCATTTCTGAAAATGCCACCGTAGAGCTACTGAGTCTGGATTGTACCCTGAGTATGTCACAAATGCACAGCGGAAAACATAATCCCACCTGTACATACAAAATGATGTGGTCTAAATGAGCTGTTACCACTCACAAAAGAGTCATCGTGGATGGTTCTCTGAAAACATCTGTTCAATCGGCAACAGTAGTCCAAAAAGCTAACACAGTGTTAGGACCCAAGATAATAAGACAGAAAATATCATAATGCCACTGTATAAAGCCATGGTATGCCTACACCTTTCATACTGTATGCAGTTCTGGTCAGCCCATGTCAAAAAAGATATACAGAGGATAGGTCCATCAGTGATTATTAAGTCAAGATGGTTAGGGACACAACCTCATGCTTTGGGTGTTTCTAAACCTCCAACTGCCAGAAGCTGGGACTGGATGCCAGAGGATAGATCACTTGAAATTGCCCTGTTCTGTTTTGTCAGCATCTGGCACTGGCCACTATCAGGATACTGGGCTAGATGGACTATTGGTCTGACCTATTATGGCCATTCTTCTTATATCAGTAAGGATTGTGGTTTTTTTACTGACATAGTTAATGCTAGTTAAAGCCTTAGTAGAGATACAGTTATACTGACACAGCTTAACGAGTCTATACAGAATGTTTCAACATGTAATGTTCATTTGTTCTAAAAAAGTACAAGATTTACCATATTTTGATCCTACAAGTTAATACTGCAGTATTAGGCAGATGACCCTGTACAATATATGGATTAAATCTGGCTCTTCAAACTGGGTTTCATAGTACCACAAGTGTACCACATTGTTTAACAGAGAAATTGTTTTTCCCATGTTGTGAATGGAAAAGGATGCCTGTGTATAAAGGACAAGTTACTGAATTGTGAAGGCAATGCAGTAGGATCTCTCAAAAATTTTCAACTAAAAGTTTTTGTCAAAAATGAAATATTTTGTTTTTTGTTTTTTTAAAAAAAAACAACCATGATATGAAACATTAAAAAAAAATCAAATTTCAGAAGTCCCATTCTCTCTTGGCTGATTCATCCCTCCCCAATCCCTTACTTTTGCTCAATTAAAAAATGAAAAAGCAAGAGAAAAGGGAAAAGACTCCAAATTTGAAAAAAAAATCCACCAAAAGTGAAACGAGAAAATTTCATATGAAATGTAAACTTTTTCTATTTTTTTCACATTCACCCTTCTCCCCAATTTTGACCAACTGTACAACACCATCATTATCAAATTCCATATATGATCAAAAGGGTACGTTTGAGTTCATGATTATCTGAGTCAAACAAGTAACATTTTGGTCAAGCTCTCCAATCACCACTTTCAGTTCTTGTGGAAAAAAAACAGTGGGTCAGAAACCTGAGAGATACTGAGCATCTGGAAACTGGGAGCTGTAGTCATTCAGTACCTCTCAGGATCTGGCTCATTGTCTTTTATGTGCTTGGATTCAAGCCACTGTTTCCACATTCATTTAAATCATCTCCTTTATTGCAAGTGAAGCGCATCCTACAAAAGGAGTCTGGCTTTAAGTTAGAATGCTAGGATATCTTGCTATTTATGTAATTCCACTGGCTCATGAGTATCATGATGTTTATAAGGTGAATAATCATGTATTAGGCACAATAGATTGTTTAAATATTATTCTTAGTTGCCCATTGACTATACACGACTAATTTGCATTTTTATGTGGAATAATTGTCCTAAAATCTACATTCCATTCTAATGATATTAGGCATGAATTGGATATTGGGAACAAAACTCGCAGAATATACACAACCACCTGCATTCAGGGATTGGGTATCCCAGTAAATAATTGTTTGAGTAGAACAACCCTTACATGTTATGCTAACATGGTTTGAAGCAATGGCATCACATAATACCATTTCATCAGCAGCATAATAGCTCACAATTCCAAAACTATTCCTACTGTCCACAAAAATGCATTTTACAAGTAATGTAGATTTTCAGAAAGGCATATTACACTACTACTAATATAAACCTAGTGTCTGTGTCCTTTTTATAAAGCAAGCAATGGTACATACCCATATGTTGTCCTTATCTCGGGGCTTATGGATCACTGTGCTATTAGACCTAAACTATAGCCTTGAATTAAACTGATTGAAAACATTCTTTCACAACACCTCCTACAGTTTATGCTCTGGCCAAGTGTCCAGCTTTAGTTTTTACCTGCGTATCGGGGCTCAAAATATTAATTAAAAGCACAAGGGTATCGCTGAAAAAGCCACAGAAAATTATGTAGAGGACTAGATAGTTATATGCCAACATTAAGAATCATAACAATATAAAGAAACATAAAAAGGAATTTTTAATTGATAGGCATATTATCGCAGTTCTCTGAAGGAAATCAGTGCAACCCAGCATGAAACATATGAGTTTTACAAACATCATTTCATTTTTTTTTATTACCTAGAGCATTAGGATATACTTCCTTGACTCTGTAATAATTGTTTGCAGTTAATTACAAATGAAACAGAAGTGCTGGTAATATTAGACTTGCACCCTGCATAAAGCTAGAAATTACTGCTATTACTCTTATTTGCTGAGAATATTGGGTCATAGATGCTAATTAGCAGTTCACAGCCCCCTACAGGAAAAAAATCATTATTATGAAAATCTGTCTTGGTAGCCAAAGACACCATTCATGTCACTATGAACATTTCTGTCAGAGCAATAATAAGGTATGACAAAATTTAAGATTTACTTTTATGTGAAGAAAGTGATGAAGGTTAAAAATATAACATGCTAATCTCAAAATTAATTGCCATATCCAGGAAAGAGATATCGTCCTGTTTTATTTTGCTAAAAGCTTGCAGTATATGGGCTAGCAAATATTTATTAATTGAATACATTATCAGCGTTTCTTTTAAAAATACAGAAAATGCAAGAAAAACCTTTAAATATCTGAGTACAAATAAATTAAGGACAAAAGAGACATTATCTGGAAAGGGAAATGAATGCTGCAAGTCTGTGCACCTTGAGCAGAGACTGCACGTTATTATTAATCCATGTTTTCTTTGCACATATCGTTTTGTTTTTCTATAGGACCTGATTCAGAGAAAAAGGTAACAATGGTGTTTACACAAGTTTTCTGCAGAGTTTATTCCAAAGATCTGATGCATAGAGCAAGTGATAGTATGATTTATTAAACCCCTTTCTTCGTAGCACATGCAACCACTTCTGTATGAACAGAGTGAACAGAAGAGCAGAGTATTGTAATACCAATCTGAATTCTGGGTCTTCATTAAAAAAGAAAAGTAACCAAAAAAATAAAAATAAATGGAAATGATATATCTGGTTTCTAAGAAAATGCTGCTCAAGAATGGTTCTAAGTCACTTGCTTTCTGTTTATTGGGTCTATTCAACTATTTGTTGTTATATTCAATGAAACAAAATGCCACAGGAAAAGCAGGGATTTGTGGGCATGCTGAGACTGAGACAGAGGACACACATATGCTCAGCATTACAGGATATGAATTTTGCTATTCTTGGTTTAAGAATATAGTAGTTACTCAGAAACAGGTATTTTAGACATGCAGAGTCAAATTCTGCTCTCCTCTACACTAGTGTAAACCCTGAGTGACACCGTTGACTTTGGTAGAGTCACTTGGATTTACACCTATGTAAATAACAGCAGAATCTGCCTGCGAGATTTTAAATTACTAATGATGTTTGTCTATTAATAAAAAATAGCTTTCACTCATCATGGAGGATGAGAGTAGCAAAAATTACACAACACAAAAATAAATTGTTTGGAGCGCCACTCTCCCAGAATAAAAGAAAAGAAAAATATCTACCCTATCAATTTGAGAATGAAACGGGTTGAGAAGCACTTTGTTAGAGAAATCTTATAACGAGTGCCCCTTAGCCACCTGCCCCAGCACCCTCCTAATCCCTCTGAAATTCTGGCACAAGGCCTGGAAGAGTATATAAAAACAAAACACTTACAGTTTAGTAGTTCATAACTGACTTTTTACTGAAAGTTTTAAATGGAAGTTATGTTTGAGCAGATGTAGCAAATGTGCTAGGAGAGTATATAGAGGTGTCTAGGATAAAACACAAGGACTCCTTGTAGAGAGGGGTTTTTTTTTGTATTTTTCCACAGGGACATTTTTCTAATGTCATCTCCATAGGATAAGGCTCCTGCCCTGGGCCCCAAAGTGTCTTTGCTGCAGCAGCATAACCATCCTATTCTAGCTACTAGCTTCAATACATGCAATCCAGGCTATTGCTTAGATTATGAAATTGAGGCTATTGCTTAGATAATGCAGCAGAGCAATGAATTAACAAGATGAATTGCAAGGTGTAGTATAGCAGGCCTCTGGGAAACAATTAAAGTCTGGAGACAAGAATGAATTTTTATATTCCTATATTCTAGAGGTCTGAATCCTGTAAATCTTTACTCACATGACTAGCCTGCATTTAGATGAGTGGACATGTGCAAGATCAGGCCCTACATTACTACAGACAGCATTTTCCCCTCACCTAGCCAAGGTCAACTACTAATCCAATCCAACCAATGTAAAACTAAGTTATGGCTAGATTGTGCCTTTAATCATAGCCCTGAGTAGTGACCATGTGTAAATTGCACCACCCCAGGAGGCTCTGCAGGCATGATGTGTTACAGACACCACTCTGAAGCATAGTTCTTCTGGGGCTCCCCAGTTGCACCTGGGAGGGTGGCAGTAATCCACTGTAGCCTCTGATTGATCACAGTGTGCTCTCCACCAGTTCTTACATCCAGACACTCTGTTGGCTGGCTCATAAAGGGCATATGGGGGGGGGGCGAGAGGAGTAGGGACCATCACTCTACCCTTCTTAGAGCCACTTGCTCACGGCTTTGGCTACACTTGCATTTCAAAACGCTGCCGCGGCAGCGCTTTGAAGCGCTAAGTGTAGTCAAAGCGCCAGCGCTGGGAGAAAACTCTCCCAGCGCTGTCCGTACTCCACTTCCCTGTGGGGAATAACGGACAGCGCTGGGAGCGCGGCTCCCAGCGCTGGGGCTTTGACTACACTGGTGCTTTGTAGCGCCGCAATTTGCAGCGCTGCAGAGGGTGTGTTTTCACACCCTGCTGCAGCGCTGCAAATTTGTAAGTGTAGCCAAGCCCACAGGAGAGTAATAGGGATGTAGCCCCTGGTTTTCTCTCAGCACACAGGGCATGGTGAAGGCAACTCTTATGTGTTTGCATGTGGGTTGGGGCCCTACTTCTTCCTGCTCCCCTGTGTGGTGGTGTAAGTCCCAGCCACAGTCTATCCCTTAATGAAGAGTAGAATCAAATAGAAACTTTTTTGGTCAACATGAGAAAGGTCTGAAGGACATTGCAGCCCCTTGTTTCAGGCAATTGTTAGTTCAGGGTGTGAGCCATTCAGCTGTCATTAGCTCAGGTTCTCTGAATTGGCACATACTAAAGTACACTTTTCAAGAACGGTACTTCCCAAGAGAGGAGTCTGATTGATGCAGCCATCAAAACGTCACATGAAAGCGCTTTTTTTCCCCCTGGATAGGTTGGACCATACTAAGATGGTGTGCCAAGGATGTCAATGTTCAACCACATAGGAATTGTCAGACTGGCTTAAACCAGTTTCCTAGAGTGGCCAGCAACAAAAGCTTTCAGAGCATGGATGGCAGGTACCATAGGCCAGGGGAGACAGAGCCTCCCGAAACAGCCGGGCATGGCCCCATCCACACTTCGCCTCTAGGCTCCCTCCTGGCTGCTTCCAGTTCCTCTCTTTCATGGCCCAGGCTGGGGTTAGGGTGGGCCAGCCTGCTGCTGGGATGGGGGATGTCACAAGGCCTGGGGCTGGGGCTGCACCATCCGGCACTCTAGGGCTGGGGGCGCTCGGGTGGTCCAGGGGGCTGGCGGCTGTGGTGTGGTTGCTCTGGGCTCTCATGGGCGGGGGGGAGGGGGAGGGAGAAGGGGAAGGGCCCAGGCCTAGGCTCCCACAATGGCCAGTTCATCCACTGCCCATGTTTCAGAGGAAGCACGCACGCACGCACACACACACACACACACACACACACACACAAAATCTAATGTTACAATTTAGCACCAGTGGGTGGGGAGAATCTTATTTTTTCCCAGTATAGATGTACCCCAAAAGTATTACTGTGCATATACTATTGTTAAATATTGTTACTATTTATTCACGTAATATCAGACATAGGGATTACACTCAAACCCCTTGGCTTGGCAGTCGATATCAAATCCACTATACCTGTGTTGTTCAGGCAAGGTCCTTATTCTTGCTGGGACTCAGTTCTTCCATCAGTAAAATACAGCTAATAAAAACATCTTGAATTTTCACCTGCACATCTCTTTACAAAGTTGTAATAGCATTACCAGTGTCATTTTACAGATCATATAACTAAACCCAGATTACAATCCATGTGTCGGAAAGCCTCTCTAGTCTACAGGCAAAAATATGAATCTAACAATCAGAGATTAAAGTTGTGTTCATATCCCTGCCCCTAATTTCCTATGGGTCTGTCAACTCTAGTGTCCTTAACTTGAGTTTATTGATTGCCATGTAACTCAAAGTACCTAGCACTTTTGTACATGCTGGTCGGGAACACCCCAGCACAAAAACATCTGTGGAGTGTCCATAGCAGTGTGTACAAATGTGCTAGCTACTTCAAATTAATTAATCAACTAGAGTTAAGGGAAAAAAAACACCCTAAAGTAGACAGACCCTACGAGAACTTGGGCAAGTCACTTTACAAAACCATTTTACATTGTACAAATGCACAGTTAAAGTCACCCAAACAACCCTTCACCTCCCCTGCCCCACTCTTTTCCATCCCCAATAGCACTGCTCTGAAGACAAGCATGAACTCTGAGAAACTTTGTTATGCAACAGGTTTCTCTTATTAGCTACTACAAAAATGTTTCATTTTAATCTTAATGAACCTGTGGAATGGATGAATATAGTTGGCTCAGTGCTTCTGTTTGTTCTAAGGAGGACTTATGGGTCGAATAGAATGTTGTTTGGGTTTTTGGAAATGTAAAACTTTAAAAGTGACCCAAAGAAGGGAAATTGGGTCTTGAATTCCTCGAACCCCTTGTTTCTTTGTGAGGTATATAAAAGGGTTGAAAAGTTCGCTCAAAAAGCAAGGGAGGATTTTCTGCTGGTCTTTTTTTTTCTGGTACATTAAAAATTCAGATAATCTACCCTGAAAGATTAGACATCACCTGGACAACTGGTGAAGTGGTCACATCAATGAGAAATCTGAACAACCGAGAGAACTGAATGTGTAGTCATACTGTTTCAGACTTGTTTTTGTTAGCACTTATTTAACTCCAATACCAAATGAACGCCGATGAGAAAGGATGTCTTAATTAAAGAGTCACCCTTTTGAGAACTTCAAATAAACATCTGAAATTCCCCAAGGAAGTTCTTCCATAAGCAAAAGGTTAATTACATTTCATTGGGTACCTCTGGTAGAAGGCTATTTTTCTGCTGTTCAGTTACAATAAGAGTAAATTAAAGGTTTTCAAGATTTCAGGGTTTTGATTGATGTGTCCATTAATTCACCTTTTCAAACTGAGGTGGAATAAGGTTTTAAATATTTTATTAATCATTTGTGTTTTTTCTGAAGTTCTCTTTTATTATTTTGTTTGATTAAATTGGGAGTTTGTGAATGGTCCTGATTGTTGTGGGGTCCTGGCACCCCATAGCACTCCCTGCTGGCCAAGGATGTCACTGCAGGCACTGCCAGACTCATTTTACTCCTCAGGGTGGATCTGATCAGCTTTCCAGATACCCATCTGTTCTGGAGATGTATCTTTGCCCTGTGGCCAAGCCAACAACAACTTAACCCCATCTGTGTTAGCAAAAAGTCCATCTAAAAAGTCCCAAATTTTCTCAGCCCTGATCCAAACTACCTGTAAGACTCTTTCCCTGCTCTGGTATAGAGTACTGGGCCCTCTGGTTGGTTAACATAAGAACATAAGAACGGCCGTACCGGGTCAGACCAAAGGTCCATCTAGCCCAGTATCTGTCTACCGACAGTGGCCAATGCCAGGTGCCCCAGAGAGAGTGAACCTAACAGGCAATGATCAAGTGATCTCTCTCCTGCCATCCATCTCCATCCTCTGACGAACAGAGGCTAGGGACACCATTCTTTACCCATCCTGGCTAATAGCCATTTATGGACTTCACCACCATGAATTTATCCAGTTCCCTTTTAAACACTGTTATAGTCCTAGCCTTCACAACCTCCTCAGGTAAGGAGTTCCACAAGTTGACTGTGCATTGCATGAAGAAAAACTTCCTTTTATTTGTTTTAAACCTGCTGCCTATTAATTTCATTTGGTGACCCCTAGTTCTTGTATTATGAGAATAAGTAAATAACTTTTCCTTATCCACTTTCTCCACATCACTCATGATTTTATATAACTCTATCATATCCCCCCCTTAGTCTCCTCTTTTGCAAGCTGAAGAGTCCTAGCTTCTTTAATCTTCCCTCGTATGGGACCGTCTCCAAACCCCTAATCATTTTAGTTGCCCTTTTCTGGACCTTTTCTAGTGCTATAATATTTTTTTTGAGGTGAGGAGACCACATCTGTACACAGTATTCGAGATGTGGGCGTACCATGGATTTATATAAGAGCAATAATATATTCTCAGTCTTATTCTCTATCCCCTTTTTAATGATTCCTAACATCCTGTTTGCTTTTTTGACTGCCTCTGCACACTGTGTGGACATCTTCAGAGAACTATCCATGATAACTCCAAGATCTTTTTCCTGACTCGTTGTAGCTAAATTAGCCCCCACCATATTGTATGTATAGTTGGGGTTATTTTTTCCAATGTGCATTACTTTACATTTATCCACATTAAATTTCATTTGCCATTTTGTTGCCCAATCACTTAGTTTTGTGAGATCTTTTTGAAGTTCTTCACAATCTGCTTTGGTCTTAACTATCTTGAGTAGTTTAGTATCATCTGCAAACTTTGCCACCTCACTGTTTACCCCTTTCTCCAGATCATTTATGAATAAATTGAATAGGATTGGTCCTAGGACTCACCCTTGAGGAACACCACTAGTTACCCTCTCCATTCTGAGAATTTACCATTAATTCCTAACCTTTGTTCCCTGTCCTTTAACCAGTTCTCAATCCATGAAAGGACCTTCCCGTTTATCCCGTGACAGCTTAATTTACGTAAGAACCTTTGGTGAGGGACCTTGTCAAAGGCTTTCTGGAAATCTAAGTACACTATGTCAACTGGATCCCCCTTGTCCACATGTTTGTTGACCCCTTCAAAGAACTCTAATAGATTAGTAAGACATGATTTCCCTTTAAAGAAACCATGTTGACTATTGCTCAACAGTTTATGTTTTTCTATGTGTCTGACAATTTTATTTTTAACTATTGTTTCGGCTAATTTGCCCGGTACCGACGTTAGACTTACCAGTCTGTAATTGCCGGGATCACCCCTAGAGCCCTTTTTAAATATTGGCGTTACATTAGCTAACTTCCAGTCATTGGGTACTGAAGCCGATTTAAAGGACACGTTACAAACCTTAGTTAATAGTTTCGCAACTTCACATTTGAGTTCTTTCAGAACTCATGGGTGAATGCCATCTGGTCCCGGTGACTTGTTAATGTTGAGTTTATCAATTAATTCAAAAACCTCCTTTAGTGACACTTCAATCTGTGACAGTTCCTCAGATTTGTCACCTACAAAAGCCGGCTCAGGTTTGGGAATCTCTCTAACATCCTCAGCCGTGAAGACTGAAGCAGAGAGTCCATTTAGTTTCTCCACAATGACTTTATTGTCTTTAAGTGTTCCTTTTGTATTTCAATCATCAAGGGGCCCCACTGGTTGTTTAGCAGGCTTCCTGCTTCTGATGTACTTAAAAAACATTTTGTTATTACCTTTGGAGTTTTTGACTAGCCGTTCTTCAAACTCCTCTTTGGCTTTTCTTATTACACTCTTGCACTTAAGTTGGCAGTGTTTGTGCTCCTTTCTATTTGCCTCACTAGGATTTGACTTCCACTTTTTAAAGGAAGTCTTTTTATCTCTCACTGCTTCTTTTACATGCTCGTTAAGCCATGGTGGCTCTTTTTTAGTTCTTTTACTGTGTTTCTTAATTTGGGATATACATTGAAGTTGGGCCTCTATTATGGTGTCCTTAAAAAGTGCCCATGCAACTTGCAGGGATTTCACTTTAGTCACTATACCTTTTAACTTTTGTTTAACTAACCCCCTCATTTTTGTATAGTTCCCCCTTTTTGAAATTAAATGCTACAGTGTTGGGCAGTTGAGGTGTTATTCCCACCACAGGGATGTTGAATGCTATTGTATTATGGTCACTATTTCCAAGCGGTCCTGCTATAGTTACCTCTTGGACCAGCTCCAGCGCTCCACTCAGGATTAAATCTAGAGTCGCCTCTCTCCTTGTGGGTTCCCGTACCAGCTGCTCCATGAAGCAGTCATTTAAAGTATCGAGAAATTTTATCTCTGCATTTCATCCTGAAGTGAAATGTTCCCAGTCAATATGGGGATAATTGAAATCTCCCACTATTATTGGGTTCTTAATTTTGATAGCCTCTCTAATTTCCCTTAGCATTTCATCATCACTATTACTGTCCTGGTCAGGTGGTCGATAATAGATCCCTAATGTTATATTTTTATTAGAGCATGAAATTTCTATCCATAGAGATTCTATGGAACATGTGGATTCGCTTAAGATTTTTACCTCATTTGAATCTACATTTTCTTTCACATATAGTGCCACTCCTCCCCCTGCCCGACCTGTTCTGTCCTTCCGATATATTTTATACCCCAGAATGATGGTGTCCCATTGATTGCTCTCAGTCCACCAGGTTTCTGTGATACCTATTATATCAATATTCTCCTTTATCACAAGGCACTCTAGTTCACTCATCTTATTATTTAGACTTCTATCATTTGTGTACAAGCACTTTAAAAATTTGTCCCTGTTTATTTGTCTGCCCTTTTCTGATGTGCCAGATTCTTTTTTATGTGACTGTTTATCATCTGATCCGGCCCTTACATTATCCTCTTCCGTCCTCTGCTCCTGACAATAACCTGGAGATTCTCTATCATCAGACTCTCCCCTAAGAGAAGTCTCTGTCCGATCCACACGCTCCTCTGCAGCAGTCGGCTTTCCCCCATGTCCTAGTTTAAAAACTGCTCTACGACCTTTTTAATATTTAGTGCCAGCAGTCTGGTTCCACTTTGGTTTAGGTGGAGCCCATCTCTCCTGTATAGGCTCCCCGCATCCCAGAAGTTTCCCCAGTTCCTAATGAACGTAAACCCCTCCTCTCTACACCATCGTCTCATCCACGCATTGAGACTCTGAAGCACTGCCTGCCTACCCGGCCCTGCACGTGGAACTGGGAGCATTTCTGAGAATGCCACCATAGAGGTCCTGGATTTCAGTCTTTTCCCCAGCAGCCTCAATTTGGCTTCCAGGACATCTCTCCTACTCTTCCCTATGTCATTGGTACCTACATGTACCATGACCACTGGCTCCTCCCCAGCACTACACATATGTCTGTCTAGATGCCTCGAGAGATCCGCAACCTTCGCACCAGGCAGGCAAGTCACAATACAGTTCTCCCGGTCATCACTAACCCAGCTATCTACGTTTCTAATGATCGAATCTCCCATTACTAACACCTGCCTTTTCCTAGAAACTGGAGTTCCCTCCCCTGGAGAGGTAACCTCAGTGCAAGAGGCAACCCCAGCACCATCTGGAAGGAGGGTCCCAACTATGGGAAGGTTTCCCTCTGCTCCCATTGACTGCTCTGCTTCCCTGGGCCTTTCTTCCTCCTCAACAGCGCAGAGGCTGTCTGAGCGGAGGTGGGACAATTCTACAGTGTCCCGGAAAGCCTCATCAACATACCTCTCTGCCTCTCTTAGCTCCTCCAGTTCTGCCACCCTGGCCTCCAAAGTCCATACATGGTCTCTGAGGGCCAGGAGCTCCTTGCACCGACTGCACACATATGTCACCCGCCCGCAGGGCAGGTAATCATACATGCTACACTCAGTGCAATAAACTGGATAGCCCCCACTCTGCTGCTGGGCTTCTGCCTGCATTGTCTCCTAGTTAATGGAAGGGTGGTTTAAAGAAAGAGGTTTTGAAATGTGATTTGAATTATAGGTTTTAAGGGGACAACAGGGGAACAAATAGGATCGACAAGGGACCCCACAGATGCTGTATTTGCTCTCCTTCACCTGGAGAACTCCCTTGCGAAACTCCTTGTTAGCAGCCCCTGTTCACAAAGCTCCCTGGTCACTTGTGCGCGGCTTTATAAAGCCCTGGCCTGAGTGAATGCCCCGCCCACTGATTAAGGCTCAGCCAATTACCAGAGGCTTCGAGCTTTCAAACCTTCCTTTGAAGTTCCCCCAGAACATCCACACTCCTGAGCGATATAGTTATACCATTCTAACTCCCAGTGCAGACAGCACTATGTCAATGAGAGGACTTCTCCCATTGGCATAGCTACCACCTCTCAAAGATATGGAATACCTCAGCTGACAGGAGAAGCTCTCCCATTGGTGGGGTAGCATCTTTACTAAGCAGATGTCCTTTTGATGATGTTTATTAGAAGGAAGCCCTATGTTTTGATTTCTTTTCTTTTAAAATAAGAAATTTCTTTTTATATTCTAATCATGTACATTACAAATGTCACCACTATTTACTGCAAAGCATTAACAAGGAACTTTGTTTATTATTGAACAAGTGAAAATTTAACCCATCTAAGTTTATCTCAGGGAAGTTATACTGAAATTGAGATCTGTTACTGCCTGCAACCAGCCCAAACTCACATGCTGCACTTTCCTAGGAATCACGGGGAAAAAAGAAAGGCACCAGCATAAAATACTTTATCAGACACCGACCTTTTGGCAGAAAGTCAGAACTATCTTGTGGGAAAATGCATAACTCTTAGCTCTCACTCTCTTTTTTCCTGACACTGTACATCACCCTGTTCTACCTCCCTGCTACTGCTAAGCTTCTATTTCATACACTTGCACAGGATAACAGACGTGCATTACATTTATTCCCTTATGTTCTTCTTTGAAACCAAAGTCTATTAATTTGTTCTCCTTATGTCAGCCCCAGCTCAGTCTGCTAAAATCATTAAATATGTCTATCTGCTAAGTGAAGCCATGTTTAGGCAAAAATTCTTCTTGAAACAAAAATAACGTACTTACAGCTGAATGATGTTTCCAACCATTAAAAAGACAAGATAAAACAATTTTAAATGAAGATGATGTTAACCCACCTGCATCATCTAAAAGGAAACAAAGCCTGGATTCTGTTTTAACTTGAAGTATCATTTATCTCCCCAATGTGTGGAAGTCGGGTCAGAGACTCAAGTTAGATTTACAGGTTTCACACAACTGCATAAGCAAGTACCAGTAAAACAGCCTCTGTTTAGGTCAGGACAGCAGTTATATTGCAACTGTGGAGGAATGGGAGTTTAGTACAAAGTCATTATCAGACACATATTACAAATTCAATATGTGTTGCAGATAACGTATGTAGGATTTCTCCTTCCAGTATATCGTGTCCCAAAATACCATGCATTTCTGAGGCAGGGGTGAACTTAAAAGGAAATATTTTATTGAAAAACTGTTTTCCCGATATAGGTAAGTAGAACGTAAAGTTGAAAACATTTCACAGTCACCTATAAAAGCACACTTAGAAATGTTCTTAGGATTCAGATTTCCTGCCAAGGAAATGAGATAGAATAGAATATCCCAAGCAGGAAGGTTGTCTGATAGACACTATTAATCACTTGAATTTTTCATATGGCATAAAAAGAAAACATTTTTTAAAAGTTAAACACTCCCATCATCAAATCTGCAATACTACATATTCCTTGTGAAATAATCACAGCTAAGATAAATTTGCCAATGCGTTTATTTTCTGTCTTTCATAGCATGATGCGGTATTATCTTGCAGCTAAATGTCTGACATTTCATGTCTTTTTTACAAAATGTAATAATGTTTTTTTCAAAAGATTTACACTAAGGGCCAGGTTCTGTCCCCCATGTGCACGTAAATTAGTAATACATAGAATAATTAATAGCAGTAGCCTTTTACTAAGTGTACTATTAGGATACGGGTTGCAGAGATTTCTATAGACACAGAGTAGGTACACTTAAATAGCTTCTTCTGCACTTAGAAGCATTGCCATTGCTACCAGTATTCCCCATTATAAGTGCTAGGAATCTGTCTCAGACCAGCAAAATTTTTCAAAATAGAAGAAACTTTTTATGTTTGACCACTGTGTTTAGTTTATAGACTAACAGACGTATGGGCGCATAAGCTGGTGTCTGACGAAGTGGGTATTCACCCACAAAAGCTTATGCTCCAATATGTCTGTTAGTCTATAAGGTGCCACAGGACTCTGTCACTTTTTACAGATCCAGACTAACACGGCTACCCCTCCGATACTTGTATTTAGTTTGGGTCTGTTGATGTATAGATTAACCCTGGAATGTCAATCCAGTATGTTTTAATGGCAATTGTACATGCACTCGTTACTTGATTTCCCACTCTCCCAAAGATTTGACTGACTATCTTGAACTGTTCAAGTGACATGTTCACTTGGCCACGTCTCTCTCTGCTTCTTGGCAATGGCCATCACAAAACACTTAGAGACTGGTAGCAAAACCCTCCTCCCTTCTATATCACCAGTGTAAAAGTTAACAACTCATTCCTGCATGTAAATATTAACAACTGGCGAGTCTTATTCTGGAAACCTTGACAGATTGCACTTGTTCACTGCCTTGCAGGAATAATCCAAATTGTCAATACAACTGCTATTAGCATAACAATAAAACGAACAACGTAAGAAACACCATGGACAAGCAGCCTGCTAAGAGCATGCTCCTGGGTTGTGCAAATCCCACAAGGAGCAATGATACTATTATTTTATCATAAAGATTGGAACAAATAGTTCAAACAGGATAAGAGACAAAATATGAGTAAACCTCTCCACTTAAGAGTTGACTCACCCCCCGCCCTCCCACACACCGCTCCGAAACCTATATAAGGCAAGAAATGGATTTATTCTCATACATAATGTCAGATAAATGGCTTTCTGTGCAGATCCACCTTAAATCCTTTCATTTTTTATTCCCTTATAGCTTCACATCCCAGCTGGCATGCCCCAATCCTATAAATGTCTCAATATAATACACCATCATTGTTTGATGTATGGGCTTCCATTTAGAGCACCATGTCCAAAGAATATTTCTTCATGCTCGAATGACTCATCTATGAGGAGATTAATCTCTCTGGGGGAGAAATCTGGGTCTCTCCTATGGAAGCAAGTTGCTATGTGCACATTAAGAGCAGCAGATCTCTCTGGAGTTCTTAATATTCAGGGAACTGCTCCGATCTGCCATAAACATCCTTTTGTCCTTCCCTCACTTAGTGTCATTCTCCATTATCATTTTCAACATGGAAATAAAAATGTAAAGCTACCCTTTAAAATAATATGATGAAGTAACACTCACTGAGGGCACTAATTTTTAACTAGTAAGCTGTTTGCCGTTCTTTTCTTTTTAAGTGTCTGTTTAAGTATCCTTACCTATTATATTTAGTGTTCAGCCCCTGCCAAGTGGATGCAGTCAGCTGACTCACTGATGAGGTCATGGCTTTTTTATTTAGCCCATCTTTCCCCTTGAAAGGGCTGAGGGTGTGGGAGGGTTAAATCCAGTACCCATGCTGAGTACCATCACCCTTAGCTCCTCCAACAAGGTACAAGTTAAGGGGCTACCTCTGGTTTTACAGAGAAATCAAGGCAAAACATGCAGACATCCCTAGACTTGCAGAAGTTTCACTTTCCTGTTAACCAGAAAGAGAATCCCAAGTTGAGAATGTATTTCAAAAACCCAGAGCCTAAGTTCTCTTGCTCCTTTCTGTCAGTAGTTTTAGAACCATGCTTTTATATTCACTCTGTGCAAGAATGGGTAGCAATGAGGAAAACAGAATTATAAATAGTTACTAATTAATTAATTCATCCTACAAGCAGCTATTAAAAGGACCAGACACAGCATTCTTCCAAAAAGCAGAACAGCGCTAAGCACTTCCACTCAAAGTCACAAACAATTTTGTGGCTATTGTCTTCTTTTGAAACCTATCAGAAAACCGTCTTTATCAGCCACCTCTATCAAGCAATCTAAAGCTATTAATTAATGCACCAATGTTTTTGCTACAACAAACATTTAATTTGCTGTCTAAACGGTGGTTATGATTTTAGCCCTTTGCTCCTTTTATTTTTGTCTGTGATATATACATTACACTTGAGAGAATCCTCTGTCCATATGTCCACAAATTACAGTGGACATATGGCAGTACACAGAAAAACAGTCTTTTGTATTTTGCATACAGAAGTCTTCTCGACTGTTATAAAGGAGACATTATAGAGTCCCTGTATTTCTATTACCATGCAGTCCAGTTTGGATCTCATCTCTGATCTTTCTCAACTGACTTGATTTATTTTAATTGTAGGGTCGCCCTATCAGGCTATATGTAATTTGCAAATTGTTAAAGTTATCCTATTACTATTGCCTGTAACAGGTATCACTTAATTAGCTGATCATCAAGGAATGTAGGTCATCGTTATAGGAAAGGAGTATATGTTATTTTCTTTTTAGATAATGTATTAGCACTAATTTTCCACTAGTTCTCAGTATATAATCAATAGGGTTGCAAGAAATATTAACAACAATCTTTAAAAATCTGTTAATGAAAAGTTTTCACATTTCATTCTGAATTCACAAAAATGGTCTAATTTCACACAAAAAAAGACCTTTAAATTTTGAAGTTTTTGAACTGAATCAGTTCATTTTTTAAATCAAAATAGGTCAGTTTCATTTAAAATAGTCCTATTTTTAACAAACGTTCGAGATTTTGAGTGTTGAAATTTCAGACAGGTGAGGAACAGTTTTAGGACAGAAACCTGCAAAGATGTGTGCTTTCCTGCAATGAGTGCAGGGGACGGGACTAGATGACCTCTGGAGGTCCCTTCCAGTCCTATGATTCTATATGTTCTGATACAACACCAGTCATTTCTCAAAAATCTCATGAAAAGTGACATTTCTGGGCTTCAGATCAGGCTAGAACAGATTTTTTTTTCTTGAAAGTGTTCCATGTGGTTTTGCACACCAGTGATAAATCACCGATGAGCAAAGTTCAAAGGTGTCAGAAATGTTATTAAACTGGGTATCTGGATGATCGGATGCATATCCAAATAGACATGCCTTTTTGGGAGCTTCTTTTTTCGTTAATGTTATTCTTAACATTTTCCATGCCATGCTTTCAAGTGAGCTTGTTCTCGAAATCTCCTGAGGAGTAGTGGGTGAAAAAACCAGTCACTGATTCTTTTCTCAGATACGTTCTTAGTAAGAAGAGTCACTCCACATGTTCACAATTAAACAAGGAGTTCTTTTATTTGTGTTTTTAGAGATTATGGGCCAGATTATCTATTATGTCCAACTTCCATTTGGGATTCATCTATGGGCCAGCCCGAGGTGTCGGTTAGAGCAGACCTATGCTTCTCTAGCATGTGCTAGCCGTCAATAGTTCCCAAGAGATCACTAGCCATCTGGGAATTGCTGGAGTGCATCATGCTCCTGCCCAACACACCACACTCCTGCCCCAATACACAGCCTGCACTGGGAGGGAGATGCAGGAGACAACTCTGCCAGAGGACTCCCACACACCAGATGAGACCCCGGCAGGGAATTTGCAGTTAATCTGCACTCCATTGGTGTTTCCTAAATGGGCACAAAACAAGCAGAACATCTCCTGTGAGCCTAAACTGTCTTCCCAGGAAATCAATGATGAAACTCTTACTGACTTCATGTGGAGCTAATATTGTCAAGTGCAAAAAATATATGTATGATTATAAAAACAGAAGGAAAGCAGTACTTATCTGCACTTAACAGGGTCATTTTTCTACAAAGGCTTATTTATAAGTTCAGACGCACAAAAAATAAATGGGATAGACGTCTAATTCTGGAGCTGTGAACGAGACTCAATAAAGGGCCTAATTCTGCTCCAATTTATGCTGTGTGAATCAGGAGTAACCCCCTGGATGTTGATGAGTTACACCAGTGGAAAGGTGGTGTGAGGGAGAAGATTCAGTCACACCAATGGTTCCAGAGACAGAGCTGTACATGTGCCGCACTGTTGTTAATCTACTTGTAGAACATTTACTAACTCGGTTTCCTCAGAATATTTCTGAAGGTAAAGTAATAAATAAAACAAACACAGAAACAAAACAGAAGTATTCCCTAAATAGTTAAATAAAACATCCCAGGAAAGTGCAGCACTAATGGGTCTGAAAACCTAAGCAGCAACATCTTCTCAAGTGAAAGTGACATCATGTACACTGACTGGTTTAAAATTGTATGCGGTTACACACCACACATTTCAGATTAGAATAGTAACATGTCCTTCAGTTCTGTGCTTCCTTACACACAGCAGCTACAGGGCACTGCCCTGTTCCCTGTATTTATTAACACACCAGATCTATTTTAATGCTTTCCAAGCAGATGACAAGGGATGGTTGCCAGGTAAAGTAAGCAAGGATTAAAGCTACATTTCGTGTGCCTAGTAACAATAGTTACCTGGCAACAAGTATTCTTTTTTTCCCCAAAACAGGTTATATATCCAAACTGTACATACTGAATTCATTTCCAAATTTAAACTCTGACTTCAGAACTGGAGTCCAAACGGTTTTACCACAATGGTCTGGTATGGGGAGATGGTCTATTTTATAGCCTGTGATCACACAGTTACAAAGGCATTGGGGTGGGCTTTTGGGACAACACAGTGGTGCTTCTCCTGTAAAAGTAGGAAGCAGTTCTGCTTACACCCATATCTACCTTCGGACAATGTGACACACCCCTTGGGGCTTGTGATCAGATTGTATGCCAGCGAGTAGAGCTGTATGGAATATTGGTGAGTTTTTGTTTATGTGCTGAGCTTTGCCTTGTTTGAAATTTCTTTTGCAGCAAAGGAAATGTCTTTATATGGAAGAACCAACGGGGAGAGCAGAAGAAACCATGGAGAGACCCTGCCTACTCCAAGCCCCACCTCACCAACCCTAAGATCCTACTCATATACCTGGGGAAAGAAGGTCAGGAATAGGACTAGCAGAAAACAACAATTCCACTTTGTCAAAAATTAAGATTTCAAAAGTTGTTTTTATCCAGCACTGGAATGGAAAATACCCTTTTTTTTTCTTTTTTGGTGTGGAACAGCAGCAGAGACAGAGGGGCAGCAACACCCTGGAGAATAGCCAATAGGCTGGTGGTTGGGACATTCATCTGGGATGTAAATGACTCAGGTTCAAGTCCCTTCTCTGCCTCGTTCAGAGCAGAGACTTTCTCACATCCCAGGCAAGTACCCTAACTACCAAACTGTACAGTTAGCCTTTCTCTGACCCTATTTATTATTTATTCAGAGGGAGATAGACTGACTTTATATCCTGCTGGTTAGGACACTTGCATGTCTCAGAGCATGGACTTGAACCCCAGTCTCCCACATTCCAAGCAACTGCCCTAACCACTAGGCTACTGGGTTTTCTCCATTCATCAGCCTTGAGATGTTGGACGCACTCCCTCCCTCCAGAAATTCCTTCCTGAGCCTGAGAACCTTTCCTGATGAAACTTTTGTTGCAACCCATATGTTTCCACAAAACATTTCGGTTTCAATGAAACAGCACTTTTCAAAATAAGTTTTAGCTGTAAATTTTTTGGCCAGCTCTAATCTGTAGCTGCTAAGAACTACGAGATTAGGACATGTAATGCAGAGGGTTCGATTTCCTCTTCCCAGACCAGACCTCAAGATTTCCCTCCCCACCAACCTAAAGGAATTGGGAGTAACAACCACAAAGGCATGGAGGGCGGGTATCGTAGACATAGCAAGGCGTTGCCTTCCCAAATAAACTGACTTCCTCCTGCCCATGCTCCACCTCCAGACCCCATCCTGCCTGCTGTTTGATGGGGGAGGCAGGCTGAGGGCCGTGGTGCGCCACGGTGCCTGCCCAGTGCTGGGCCCAGGGCCATTCCGGCCACGCCTCCTGTCCAGCACTGGGGTCGCTCCGGCTGAGCCGCCTGCCCACCCACCCAGCACTGGGGATGGCAACTTGGTGTGGGGGTGCCTTCAGGACAGGGGGGCATGCTGGCCGGGGGTTGGGCCTGGCGGCGCAGCCCAGGGCCACACTGACCGGCTCTCTAGGGCCAGGGGGACTAGCCTGGGGCAGTCGCCTGCAGCCACAGTGAGGAGGGCTGGCAGAGGCGTCTACAGTGGGGGCTGGGCTCTGGTGGGCAGAGAAGGGGCATGGCTCAGGCAGAAGGGGCAGGGCTGGGGTGCTAGCCTCCCCAAGCCAGGGGTTCACCCACCGCCCATGCACAAAGGGCACAAAGTGGGCAGGAGAGGTCTGGCTCATCCCCAAGCCTAGGTTCAGAACTGGAGAACTTCCTCTGACCACTGGGATTTTAAAAGGGTCCAACTATCTGGTTGGCATTTTTACCATTTCTCTCAGTGCTAGGGCCATGGTAGGAGAGGGGGCAGCTGGGAAGCAGTGGGACATGCAGTGGTAATGGAGCCGGGATCATATCACTAGAATGATAACCGTTATGATAACTTATCACCAAAGGCTCTTACGTAAATTAAGCTGTCATGGGATAAAAGGAAAGGTCCTTTCATGGATTGAGAACTGGTTAAAGGACAGGGAACAAAGGGTAGGAATTAATGGTAAATTCTCAGAACGGAGAGGGGTAACTAGTGGTGTTCCCCAAGGGTCAGTCCTGGGACCAATCCTATGCAATTTATTCATAAATGATCTGGAGAAAGGGGTAAACAGTGAGGTGGCAAAGTTCGCAGATGATACTAAACTACTCAAGATAGTTAAGACCAAAGCAGATTGTGAAGAACTTCAAAAAGATCTCACAAAACTAGGTGATTGGGCAACAAAATGGCAGATGAAATTTAATGTGGATAAATGTAAAGTAATGCACATTGGAAAAAATAACCCCAACTATACATACAACATGATGGGGGCTAATTTAGCTACAACGAGTCAGGAAAAAGATCTTGGAGTTATCATGGATAGTTCTCTAAAGATGTCCATGCAGTGTGCAGAGGCGGTCAAAAAAGCAAACAGGATGTTGGGAATCATTAAAAAGGGGATAGAGAATAAGACTGAGAATATATTATTGCCCTTATATAAATCCATGGTACGCCCACATCTCGAATACTGTGTACAGATGTGGTCTCCTCACCTCAAAAAAGATATTCTAGCACTAGAAAAGGTTCAGAAAAGAGCAACTAAAATGATTAGGGGTTTAGAGAGGGTCCCATATGAGGAAAGATTAAAGAGGCTAGGACTCTTCAGTTTGGAAAAGAGAAGACTAAGGGGGGGACATGATAGAGGTATATAAAATCATGAGTGATGTTGAGAAAGTGGATAAGGAAAAGTTATTTACTTATTCCCATAATACAAGAACTAGGGGTCACCAAATGAAATTAATAGGCAGCAGGTTTAAAACAAATAAAGGAAGTTCTTCTTCACATGGCGCACAGTCAACTTGTGGAACTCCTTACCTGAGGAGGTTGTGAAGGCTAGGACTATAACAATGTTTAAAAGGGGACTGGATAAATTCATGGTGGCTAAGTCCATAAATGGCTATTAGCCAGGATGGGTAAGAATGGTGTCCCTAGCCTCTGTTCGTCAGAGGATGGAGATGGATGGCAGGAGAGAGATCACTTGATCATTGCCTGTTAGGTTCACTCCCTCAGGGGCACCTGGCATTGGCCACTGTCGGTAGACAGATACTGGGCTAGATGGACCTTTGGTCTGACCCGGTACGGCCTTTCTTATGTTCTTATGTTCTTATTAAGAGTTAAAATAAAAAATAAAAAATTGCCAGTGACCTGGCAGTCAGTTTGGGATAGCTTATTACCTTGGTCTTACAAACAACCAATGATGAGGCCTGCATTTTTACATGCTTGTGTTTAAAAATATGCCTCCCCCTCTCATAGAAGTATAGGAAAGAGATTATTTCAGTATAGGGCCTGCTCTAAGGCAGCTGTCTATGGAATATTTCAGCTGCCTGCATCCTATCACCCAGGGTGCAGCCATACCATGTGTTCAGCACAGTATATTAGATACATTCATGGAGGATAGGTCCATCAGTGGCTATTAGCCGGATGGGCAGGGATGGTGTCCCTAGTCTCTGTTTGCCAGAAGCTGGGAATGAACAACAGAGAATGAATCACTTGATGATTACCTGTTCTGTTCATTCCCTCTGGGGCACCTGGCATTGGCCACTGTAGGAAGATAGGATACTGGGCTAGATGGACCTTTGGTCTGACGCAGTATGGCTGTTCTTATGTTCATATAACTAAGTGTACAGGTCAGATTCAGAATCATTTTGACCACGTTACAGAAGTAAGAAGGGATCCTGGTTGAGGACAAAGCTGGAAGATCTGTCCAACTCTGCTGTTGCCAACATTTATTGTTTCATTAACTGATCATCATAACACACCAGTGCTTAGATACTATGGGGGTGGGAATGATTTAAAAAAAATGAAAATAGATAGCTTAGAAAATCCTTCCTATAGCAGACTGAGTGCAGCACATAGGTCCTAAAGATCCCTAGTGCTTTGGATTTTATGGCAGGAAACAGGCAGTCTCATCTGCTGACACATCATAAAAAGTGTGTGTGTATGTGTGTATGCATGCATGCATGCACGCACATGTGCTAACTGCAACAAACACTCTCTCCTCAGGCCCAAACTCTCCTGTCGTTTTTTCCACATACCCACAATTCCACTTTGAGTCACACACAACCTAAACTGGCTCTCTGTTCTGTTTCTGGACCATCTCTCTCATCTATATAAGGGGAGATAGGGACTCACAATGTAGGCAAGCCCAGTAGTAGGCAAACCCTTGAGGTCCCCTCCCAGTTGGACTGTTTCCAGATAAATCTGCACCTGCTAGCTCCTCCCCCTGGTGGGCAGATGCTTTCCTTACCTTGGCTTCCAGTCTTCCTTTCTTTCCTTTCATCATTTGTTGGGAATTTTGTGGAAATTTCCAACTTTCACTCATCTGTGCATTTGCGGATGCTTGATCTAATGCTAGGGCAGCCATTTCTGTTCTATCCCCCCTAAAACAGGAAAGTAAAATTTCTGGTGTGATGTTTTCTCTATTTTTTTAACTTCTCATTACTGTTATGCTTCTGTTCCCCTCACTATGTCTTCTTTGTGCCTCTTTCCTGTTGTCTCTCTTCTCTATTGCCCTCACTCCCCCATTAGTTTTTTCTCTCTTCCAGCTTCTCCACATTCTGTCTCCCATCTCCCTCTTGCTATATCCCTCACTTCCATTTTTTTTTTGTCTTTTCACCCACCCTTCTCAACTAGTTTCCCCTCACTGCTCTAAGTATTATTATACACAGTTTACAGATGGGTGAAGAAGCAGAGCAAGGTTACGTAACCTACCCATCCCACAGTGAATTTATAGCAAACTGAAATGAGACTCCGAGTCCTACCTCAGCCTCTTGTGCTCTAACTACTAGACAACACTCCTCATTGGGAATTTCAAGATCTGGAAGTCCCTAGTATAATGGATATAGCAAAATGTTCACCTCCACCCATCTGGGAGAAAAATCCCAATGCATAGCTAAAATAGAATCACAGGACAGTGACCTCACAGCTGTGAACTGCAGCCTTTTAAATGGTGTTCAATCAGTCTTTATGGTAGTAATTGTTTTTTACAATATTTTCATTTTGAGAAAAACCCAAAGCAATTTTCACAACAGTTTACTTAAGAAGCTCAACAGGTGAGGAGCTACCTGTGCTGTCCCAGTCCACCCCCTTACCCTTTACCTTCAATATGTTGATATCAAAGAAGTTTTAAAATGGACTCTCAAAAAGTTTCCCTTCCTCCCACTTCAATTTTTGTTTGTTTCTTTAAGAAACCAACTTTTACAGAAAAATAAACACACAGAAGGGCTCAGGGCAAAGGTACATTTTGTCTACAGCTTTCATGAAAACATGTTTTTTCTTGTTAACACCTTGTTATATCCTAAAATCACAATACAGAAAAAAACTGTGAATGAGGCTATATGCATAGACATCTAAGCTTTCTAATGAAATTCATAAATCAGCATAGCTTTCCCCATATGGTTACCACTGGTATGTCATCAGAACTTCTTAATGCCTATCAACTTAACTGAGAGCTACCTGCATAGTCTCCTTTCTCACCATGTACTGTGCAGACAGCTGGAGCTGACACTTATAGTGGCAAACTATTCCCAACTGGCTGAAAAAATGAACAAAAGTGAGATATAATTGTCGAAGCCACAGGCTGAGAGAACCATTTTCCATTAGAGATCACTTTTGCAATCCAACAGGCAGTAGTTTTTCAGGCAAGTCAAAACCACCAGACTTCATGGGTTTATTAAACTATTTCAAAGTGATGAATCTATATAAAGTGTGACTTTGGGGGGCAGAGGGGTTGTTTTAGAAAATAGCTCACCTTCTGATTAATATATTGGTATACTAACACAATGATATTTTTATGAGTATTTTTCATGTGGCCTCTCAGGAGTGGGCATGGCACGTTCCGTACATGTTGTGCTATCTTTTAGTTTAGAAGTCTCCTCATTACTACTCCCACCTAATTTACTTCCCACAGAACTGGCTTTTTAATTCCTCACTGACTCATATCAGCAGGAGCCATTGGTTGCAGAATCAAAACAGGATCCCCATCACAGCTACAATGGAGCTCCAGAGGAAACGCCATTCCTACAAAACTGTTCTCTGGTGATGACCCAAAGCTGCATGTTGCTGCAGGGCTCTGAGCCATTACTGTAGAATACTGCATTGCTTTTTAATAAGTCCTGCAGCCCCGCAAAAGATCCTGGGATGCTTCTGAAACATGACTGCAGCTGTGCCTCTTTGATGGTTAATGAAATCCTCTTTCCCATTAGAAGACAGGTAATGAGGGCAGAAGGGCACTGGAAATTGTCAGGGTTTTAATTTTTTGTTTTGTCTGGCCAGCGGGAGAAAGGACGCAGTTTGAGAGACATATCCAGCCCTCAAGAGGCTCAGAGAAGAATCCACATTTTGTGGTGCTTTATAGTAATCCAAACCTAATGTGAACTGGGAGATATGAATTATCAATTACACTAAGCAACACAGATTCCCTACAGCAGGATTTAGACCCACTTTAAGGAACCTTAACATTGCTAGAGTAGCAGAAAGATGCCTTAGTGTAACTGAGCATCGGGCCCTGAACGTTTAGGGAAGTATGATTAGATGGGACTGAACTAGAACAGTGGATTGAAATCTCTCAAAGCTTAGAAAAGTTCAGATCTGAATCTCTGTCTAGAAATTCTTACCCAGTTTATAATAGATTCATAAACACAAGACTGGATCTACAACTCACTCAAAGTTTGGAGAAGTTCAGCTACGAATCTGAACTTCCCAACATGAGCCCAACACTACCTAGTTTCTGTACAATAACCACTGGCCCCAGGAATGTCTACTCGTGACTGGTAAAGACAAAAGAAAAATGCTGGTGTTTTTCTATTGAACTGAATGTATGCCTTCTTCAATAGCATCTGGGTTTATTATAGCCGAGTACTGGGAGTCTCACGTCTGAATGGGTACAATGTCATCGCCTGCTAGGGCTAATGCTTTCTTTATTTCAGACATGTTGGCATTATTTTTAGCACAGCAGGTGTGGAAAAGGTTGATTTTGAAAGAAAGAAAAAGAAAACAAAAATAATGAATTATTTATGTGAGTTAAATCAAAAATGTGCTCAATATAAATGTTTAATCAGGTTTTCACCAACTCCTCGCCATATGCTCTGTCCTGCTTGATGGCAGATTTCTAATGGAATCACTAAATATATCTTAATAGCTCAGTAGATAGTATGATGCAACTATTTCTGCCCATAGAGTTTCTCCAAATTTGCATTAGCCAGGTTAGAACAATGTAAACAATAGGCAGCTCAAAGATGGTTTACAAGATCAATAAAAAGCACCCATGAAATTTCAGCAAGCTTACAACATAGCATATACCCTACGGCCCTATCCAAGTTTTTATTGGGGAGGGGAACACATGTGTAAATACACCAACAGACATGAAAACAGACACACAAAATTTGGATAAGGCCAACATGGTATTTTCTGGGTAGCAAACTTACAAGCTGCACTTATCTGAAAGCTTCCTGAATCAGCAGTGATAGAGACTTTACTAATCTGTTTCAAACCTTCATATTAGGTTTGTGCTCATTCTTATTTCTTTGCCCCTCCCCAGTTTAACCTATAATTATCTTTTATAATTATGCCTAAAAATGAACATCCAGTGTGGGCTGTCACTAACCAACAGTGAGAGCAATCTACAGAACAAAACAAAATACCTACAAAGTTCTTCCTTTTCCAGGGTAGCAAGAGGCTGAAATGTAAGTGCTCCCCTTTTCAGGAGAAGTTCAGTACACTCTTCCTTTTTATACATAGCAGCAGTGCCCTGCAGTTTAACAGAGCCCAGCTGCATCTGGTCTCCAGCCACTTAACCCTTTCTGGTCTGGTTCCTCACCCCGGCAGTCCTGGTAGAAAAAAAATGGGGTTTGAACTTTCTGGGAGCCTCCTGGGACATGCATGGGTAGTACACCTCCCACCAGTGAGAGAAGGGTAGGGAAACTGGGGAAGAAAAACATGTCTGAAAGGATTTTTCATGGGTGTGGTGAGTCTAACCTTACAGAGCAGGGGTCTGTAGAATTTAATAGGGATGGAACTAATAATATTCTATAGAAAGGTAATAGAGATTTACAGAAATTACTCTATAACCCTATACAGTTTAATAGAGAATAATCTCCCTTTTATAACTGTTTTGTACTATCCTAATGAACTCTCTGTAGCAGGGATGTGATTCTCTGTGAAATTCTACATGGTGGTTCAAATAGCTTGTAAAAAAGTTATCCTACTCTATGAACTTCTATTGGACTTTTCTTTAAGGAATAATGGGATGTATTCATTAATGTTTCTCTTATGGTCTGTGAAATGTAAATAAGAGGTGAATATTTATAGACATTTATGACATTACTACAGCATTTAATACCTTTTATACCAAATTATAGATTCAGACAAAGGTTAGATATTAACAGCTTTGCTGAAAATGTCTAAATATTTATGAAGTTAGCTACACTTACAGTAGGAAAAACTTTGCAAATTTTACTTTTTTAACATTTGAGTATATATGAATTTCTGAACAATGTATCAAAATTAGTAATCAGACATATATTCCCTTTGTGACTCAATTTACCTTTTCCATCCACCTTCACTCATTCATTTCTTTATTTCTCTTCTCTCTAAAGGAACTTTTCTTTTACCTTTTAATATTTCCCCCCTTCATTATTTCCCCTCCCCTCCTCTCTGTTCTTCTCTTCATCTTCTTTCTTCACTCTTTCCTCCTCCCACCCCAAACCCTGCACTCTCCCCTCCCCGCAAACCCTTGCTCAGTCCACATTCCCTCCTGGACCTGAGTTTTTTCTACATAGAGTAAAATCTTTCACTGTCTATCTTTAACCATTGTCTATCATGCTCTTAAGTGGTATAGTTTTGCAAGTCATGTGATCCTGAGTAACTGTGACTGTTACTAACCAACCTTAAATGGTTTATAAAATGGATAAGATACATAACCACACATAAGAATAGGTCTGACATCCCATCCAGCAGAGGGCAATGGCACACATGCTACATGTCAAGTCTCTTGATTATAGCAATCCATTTAATACCAGCTGCCTCATCTCCTACTTTGTCAAACCAGCACCAGCGAAGGTAGTAGGGGTCATGTAAATGTGACTGGTGCTATTCTCCAGTTCCCCTTATAGCTATTTACACAAGCCTCTGCTGTACCCAGTCTGTCACTTCAGACAGCACATTGCTCAGCCGTCACCATGATGAAATCTTTCTCACTACTCCTGTTGCTCTTTTCTTCAGCCATACTGTGGAATGTACGCACTAAGGCAGGGTGGAACAGTCCAGAAAAACGAAGAAGAACCAGCCCAAAGGTTGGCCCTGACACCACACCTGTCTTATAGCTCAGATCAGTGCAAAGAAATAACCAACCTCCCAATCCTGTCTAAGGTTTCTTCTATCCCCAACAGATCTTTCTACCTTTGCTTATATACTAGCAAATCCTCTTGTGAGGCCTCAGCAGGTTGGGCAGTCTCTTCTGTGCTGGATACTTGCTTCAAATCTCTTACGCTCTAGTGCTTCCTCCACATGAGAGACACACAATTCATTGCTTCATGATGTGCTTCTGACCCAGGGAAGCCCTAGAGCCAGGAGAGTTGAAGACAGCTGCTAGTCTGGCAGAAACTGCCAGGTTTGCTGAGACCCTGCAATGGATCCACAACATCAGCAAAAGGAAAAGGTCCTGGGGGAAGAACAGACCTCAGATCAGGTTAGAGTGAAAGGCAAGGGGAAGAGAAGCATCAGGGAGGGAAATGGATAACTTGAATCTCTGATTCGGGGCTAGGGAGATCAGCTGGAGAGCTGCTCATTCTTGGAGAGTGGAAGCTGAGCTGGATTAGGGGTTACATTGCAGAAGATGGGAAGAGAGGGATGTACGGAAAGATCTGATTGGGTTGGGAAGGGAAAGGATTGGGAGCTGGCAAAGCACAGATTTCAAAAGATTCAGATAATTCCTTTAAACTCACCCATTATTTAGTACAAAAACATACACTGTTCTTAATTCTTTATCAGTAGTGCATCATTTACACTTTAGCACCACTATCCATTTTGTTTCTACTCGTTTTTCATCTCTTTCTTCAATGTGGTCCCCTGTAAAAATTCACCAGTTACCTTAGAATACAACATAATGTAACCCAAGTATTTACCAGTCTCCCCTAGATGTGTCTGACCATAAATATATCAAATACAATGGAAATACTGAAGTAAAATGAGTTATTATCTAGGATAAAACTGGCAAATAAGGGCATTTGTTTCACCTATCTCTCTAACTGTACAGGTTATCTATATAACTCTCTGTCTTACTGTTAACTACTATCTTTTGTGTTCACCCCTTTACAAATCCTTCCTGGGGCTTCATGAAGAAAACATCATTGCTTACATTTCCGTCTGTACCTATTGGGTTCTGGGAAGTGGGCGGGTGGAAGCCTGCCCGCTGCTAAAGGATCCCCTCCCCCCAGCCTAAGGGGAGGATCTACAGGACCTCAGAAACCCACTAATTTCGGGGGACAACTAATGAAAGAACAGGGACAGGAGTGCGGTCAAAGGGTTATATTTCCCTCTGTATCTATTGGGTTTCCGGGAAACGAGGTGGGAGGAAGCCCGCCCCATGCTAACGGAACCCCCCCCCCAGCCTAAGGGGAGGTACCACAGGGCCTCCCACAGGGCCTCAGAAACCCACTAATTGCGGGGGACAACTAATGAAAGAACAGGGACAGGAGTGCGGTCAAAGGGTTACATTTCCCTCTGTATCTATCTATTGGGTTTCCGGGAAACGGGGCGGGCTTTGCCCGCCCCATGCTAACGGAACCCCCCCCCCAGCCTAAGGGGAGGTACCACAGGGCCTCAGAAACCCACTAATTGCGGGGGACAACTAATAAAAGAACAGGGACAGGAGTGCGGTCAAAGGGTTACATTTCCCTCTGTAGCAGGGTGGTCACCCACTCCAGCCGTAAAGGCCTTAAAACAGCCCAGGAGAGGGCTGGGGCCAGGAGCAAGCAATTCCCAGGCTGATTGGGAAAGCAGGCTCAGCTGTGGCCACACCCCAATTAGGGCTCAGCTGACCCTTATAAGAGGGCAGTGGGCCAGAAGTAGAGTCAGTCTCTCTCTGCCTCTAGAGAGGGAAGGGCCTGGCTGCTTAGGAGCTCACAGGGTATTTAGAGTGGAGCAGGGCTTGGGGAAGGCCAGAGGAGCTGGGGAGCTCCGGCCTGGAAACCTCCCAGGCTGCAGGCCTTGTTGAAGGCCCAGAAGGGTACTGAGGTTGCAGAGGGCAGCCCAGGAGTAGGCCAAGGCAGCAGGTCCAAACCCCCCTTGCCTGTGATGAGTGGCTTGTACACTGCAGTCTGCCCCAGTGAACGGGGGCTACCTGGTGATTGGCAGTAGCCTGATACTGAGGTGAGATGGGGATAGTGGGTGGGAGTTCCCCTGGGTGGGGAGATCCAGATACTGTGGGGGTACTGCCAAGGGGCAGCCCCCAAGAGAAAAGGGCACCGGGGTCCAGGAGGGACACGGGGGCCAGTGGCAAGCTGAGACACTGGCCTGCAGAGGTCACTCCTGGGTCAAAGTGCTAATTCCCAGGATGACCGACACGAGGTGCCACGTGGATGAGCTGCCACACCGCTACACCCTCCCATTTTCTGCATCTGATGTATATAAAAATCACATATGGACACAGCATCCCTTCTCACTATTTTTTGTGATACTGTATAACAGTACTACAGAATCTTTTTTCTCTTCCATCCTGATCCTTCCTCCTTTTCCTCAGTCAGAAGTGTTTGCATTTTAGTGAATGAACGTCAGCACAAATTGTTTTTTTGTTTCCCATCTGATTTCACTTACCTTTAGAAGAAACATACATTAATGTAATTTTGTAAATAAATAAATGTTTTGCAAATATCAACAACTTGAGTCACCTTTTTGTCTCCTGAACTCCTTTTCAGTAGCTTCTATATTTACATTAATCCTCAAATTGCTGAGTATTTGCGGTCATTTTAACGCCTCTTCCTACTGTAGCACTACAAATTAATTGTACTAAAAGATTATGACCTGATTCTGTACTAATAATGCTTTCTGTATTAAATAAAATGAGCTGGAATCATGTTAGTTCATTTTAAAAAAAGAACTGAGTTGAACTGGCCTCAGCAAACTTCAGTCTGAGTAGTGCACTTTTAATTTGCAGAAAGAATCTGGAAAGCTGAGGCAGTCTGTTTGGTCACCTGTACCATATGAAACAGTGGATGCAAACAAGAGACCTCCTAAAATTGGAATATTTTGTGGCTGCTGAGAGCACCTGTCATTCACAGTAAAACTTTTTATTTTTTAACTAAAACTGCCCTCCATTTCCTACAACAGCTAATCACCATGTAGTCTTCATTGATTTTTCATCGTGTAATATTCACATCAAAGCATTCTTGCCATGCTGATCCTTTTCAGAGTATAACGTAGGAAGGTTAATAGTTGAAGGTCAGCCCTCATCTCTCACCACCTTGTCTGCTGCCATACTTGGTAATAGTAAATGTTCCAGCTGGTGTGGGGGAAGTAGCCTAGCATACACTATTTGTGTGCCTAGCAGATGTAAAAAGCCTGGTGCAGTGATCTGGGTGCACCTGTTGGTTTGTCACCATCTGCTAGCCAAAATGTTAAAAAGCCACACCCTTAGACAGCCAGCTGAAGAGAACTTAATCGCTTCCCTACAGGCTTCAAAACACAGACCACTGAACACGTCTTACAATAGAGGAAAGGCGAACACAAAGGCACAAACTGTCTGAACTAGGCCTCAGGGGGAACCTAATCTGCTATCATTGTAGGGTTTTGTTTCTTGTGCTAACAAGAAAGAGCTCTTTAAATAAATCTAGATAGTTATTACCTGATAAGAAAGCATGTTATAAACTGCCAATTTTTAAAAAAAAGAAAGGCATTAGGTTAACATGGATACTAATATTAAGTAAATTAAGCTGCAGTGGTATTTTTGAAGACTCTTTAGTGATGTGGAACTATTGCAAGGAAGCCTGTGTTAGCACTAGCAGCTAATGAGGATGACTTGTAAGCTGAATATCACAATACTTGCTTTGGAAACTGGAGACTGTGTTTAGCGCATGCCATGACTTTTTCCTATAAACAATTACCTAACTTCCTAGTGTAGCTCAGAGCAACAGAAGCATCAACACCCTCCAAAAAATGTACACTATGTGAAACCTGTCACTGAAATACATAAAAATGCCTTTACCACTGAACAAGCTCTATGCCAGAGCAAGAAATATACCAAGACCATGATAAATCCTCATTTATTTAAAAATATTCCAATATTTCAGATGTTTCCCATGCAACTACCTTAATTACCTAGAATAAAATGTTGTATGCTGAGAAAATCAGGAAAAGGCACTTGTAAAAGCTCTGCATGTTTGGATACAATTTCAGAGACGGGGTGCTGCCCACTTTTAGTTTAGTGTCCAGTAATTATTTACAGAGTAATTAGGAAGGAATAGGATAGAATTAAGAAATGGAAAGAAAAGGCTGAACATTCCTGATACTGAACCCAATCTTGATTACCTCCTCTGTATGGTGTATTAGAAAATGGTTAAAAAAAGGACAAGCAATAACTTAAATGTGTTCCTGATCCTGCTTGCAGGCTAGGGGGTTCTGAGGGAAGCCATATGATCTTTGTAGACTGAGTCAGGCAGCAGACAGCCAGTCTGGAAAGAGCCTGCTTAAAGCAAGGTGGGATGAGTTGTCCTCCTCTGCCTGAAGGAGCAGCCTGTTTTCTCTTTTTGTTTTGGGGTTCTTATATGTTATCATGCTGAAGTCTAAGAAATAAAGCAAAGTTACATTGCAACTTTCCAGCAAGACTATTTATGTTTTTATCTAACTTGTCTGTTCATCAGGGCCGGCTCCAGGCACCAGCTCAGCAAGCAGGTGCTTGGGGCGGCCAAGGGGAAGGGGTGGCAAGTCCCTCTCGGAGGTGGAACTGCCACCAATCGCCATCGTGGCTTTTTTTTTTTCACCGCTTGGGGTGGCAAAAACCCTGGAGCTGGCCCTGCTGTGCATGTGGGCTCTGAACACAACACTGTGAAATACAGAGCATCATCAATTTCCACAGACTTCAATAACAGCTGCCTCACTTTCTGGCTTGTCTGCTTCTTCATCAGGCATTTCTGAGCTTTATCCCATGTTGCTGCTCACCAAAATTTGTAAAGCCATCACCTTATCCTCTCTTAAATCCCTCCTTAAAATCCATTTCTGCCAAGTTGCTGCCATCTGGCATTGGTTAGATGAGGAGGTATATTTTTCTGTTATACTCTGTTACCTTGTCTTCTTGCTTCATTTGTCTGTTTTGTCTCCCTGTTGAATCCTGCTGAGACCTAGATTGTAAGCTATCCGGAAAAGGGACTTTTCTTCTATGTTATTTGTCAGCATGGCACAATGGAGCTCTGATTTTTGACTGGCTTTTCTCAGAGCTATCCTGCTACAAATATAATAAATAAAAGAATAATGTTGCAAGAGCTGCTTATCACCTATGAGATATATTAGCCATAAGGAATATTCTTCAAGAGGAAATAGTGGAAGCCTCATCACTTGAGATATTTACAACTAGAGTGGACAAAATACTGGAACATGTACAATAGGGGAATAATCTTTTATTGGCAGGCATTAGGTCTTTTCTATCTCTAAATTCTCTGAAGCCACCTAAAGGCAAACACTGGGTGGAAATTTATTAAATTACTGTGAAGCAATCCAAATTTAACAAAAATTAAATATTAAAATATAAATTACAACTTCTCTCTTTAAAATATGTACAAGATAATTCAGCAAAAACATTAGAATGAATCCTTCTATTAAATTATTAGTAATGTCCAGTGGCTACTTTTCCATTTATACTAACGCTGAGAAACATGAAAGGCTCGCTTCGTAATTACAGTGTTTCATTCAAGAGGTTCCAAGGACACTTAAGGTAGATGTGTCTGTGTCTAATCAGCTGGCTTCTTTTTTCCCCATTTCATATCAAAATACAGTTACCAAATCTATGCTTCCAGCCCTTTCATTTTGACTTCACACTACAATATAGTTCAATTTTAAAGAATGCTGAAGGATCACAGATCTGCATTAACACCTTTAAACTAACCATAGTGCATTCTCTTAATTTAATGGTTTCACTTCTGCCCTTAAGCAATATGTATGTGGTTTGTAAACTTGAGACATGCTACCTTTAGGCAATAGGCAAGCTCTTTACAAACATTAAAGTAGGCAGCATATGGTGGCACTATGCAATATGGAACTGTTCTAAAGGTACACGTTTCCATCTTCAGTTGTACAACCCCCGTTTTAAATAAAACATAATGTCATATGGTTTATGCTTAAATACTGCAGTAGAAAATACTGGTTATATGGTCATCTTCTAAACAATAAAGGAAACAATTTACACATGTGCAGTTGGAATTACACTGTTTACATACACACACACACACACAGAGGAGTCACCAACTACCTTTCAACACATTAAAATGCTAAAATCGGACAGTTTATGGATTTGCAACTCCTTGCAAGCTCATGAGGTTTCCTTTTTTGTTTTTATTTTTAATCATGGAGATATAACAGCAGGGTATTTTTGTTTTGTTTTGTTTTGTTTGTTATCAATGCATATGTGTAACTCTTAAACCAGGCATTCCCGTCCCTCCCTCCCATGTTTCTGCTTCTGAGACCAGCTGGGCCATATTAGTCGTGTCAAAGAAAGTCGTGGAACATAACATGCAATTCAGCACAACATTACAGTAGAGGTGAATCTCTTTTATTAGAAGGGCTATCAGTATTACTGCTCTGGGACACTGCTATCTCCTTAAGACTACTCTTATGTACATGTATATCTCAATAACACTTACACATAACATAAATTATCCTATGGTCACAAGGGACAAAGATAAATGTGTTTTATTTTTCACCAAGGGCCTCAGCTTGTAATTTACCAGTGATTTGAGAGGAAGCAGGATTGGGCCCTGAAAAAGAGGATAGTGATTTGATTGCATTGGTACATATACTGGCAGTGTGTCTTGGGAGTCAAGAGACCTAGGCCTTATTCCTATCTCTGGCACTCATTTATTGTGTGACCCTGGGTGGCTCATTTAACCGCTCTGGTGCAGAGCTTCAGTGTTCCCATCTACAAAATGGATAATGAGACTCTTTCCCTACTCTGTTATATTTTGAGATCTAGGGGTGAAAAGTGTCATATAAATATAAATCAGGTGTACCAGGTGAGGCCAGTATGTCAGTCTATGGTTGAGTTTTACTCCCAAGTATGTGACAACTGTATGGAATAGCAGTAGCTATCCTTGGACGTGGATCCTTGGACATGGGTAGATTGGCAAGATGATTGTTTAGATAGAAAGTAGGTGGCACTGTCTTGGTTTCATTGAGAATTAGTCCCCATTGCTAGAAGTAAGTGATTAACACATTTATGTCTGGGCCTGAAAATGAAGATTCCTTCCCATACTGCTTTGGTATGAAAACTATCAGGACCCTTCTGGTCAGTGGACACTTCAGTCCTTCATATACCTGTATTGCCCTGGTGTTTGCTCCAGCAGAATACTGCTCTGCGATCTGGGTATTCAGCTGCCACACTCATCTTGTCAACATGAAACTGACGGTTGGCCATTCATTTCATTAGTGGCTGCTTGAATTATACAGCAACCTCCTATCTGTAGGTCCTAGTATAACCCACACACCTTCTGGGTGTGGTGTTCTGTTCCATCTAGTGGCACCAAGTCCACTTAGAGAGAGTTAAATGAGTCAGCTCTACAGCCTTAGCTAAGGGACAGTTGGCTTTTATCTCATGTGGTAGAGGCTCATGCACTAAGCTCCAGCGGTCTCAGGTTCAATCCCACCCGCTGACGACCGGGTCTGTCGGTGTTACACTAGCACACACAGCTCTGCCAGATCTTCAACAAGATGCCATTACTGTTAAGTCTCCTGGAGAGATGTGATGTATGAAACCAACTTATTACATCGGTTGACTGATACCCCATTCTCAGACAGGAAACACCACACCGTGCCAACTGGAAGGTCTGCTTGTATTCAGGGGTAGAATCTCATTCCTGCAGACTGGGGTGTGACACTCCAGTTCATCTCTTGACACCCTTCTGCTATGTCAGCTCATGTGCTCCTGGATGAGAGTGCTACTGGCCCTTTACTATGCACAGATGATCAATGCTACCAAGGGGCTGAAAATCTACATCCTTTCAGGATATAAGCCTTGGTGGGGAAGAAAGGCTAACACACTAAGGAAAGTCAGGAGTCCATCACAGCAGCTGCTGCCTTGTCCACTTGATCATAAATCCCAGAGTAGGTTCAGTAAGTTACTCTCTGGCTCATCCAGAGTTGCTGAAACTATGCACTGGCTTGGTCTGGCTTCCTCCATGCTGTGGCTGTGGGGCAGGGCTGCAGATGATAACTCATGTGGTGAAAGAGTGCCCAGTCCAACATCTGGAGGGTTTACAATGCTTTGCCTCCCTTGATACAGAGGCTATCTACTTGTTACAGAATCTGAGTGCTGAGCTCCAACATCTGCATCTGAGAGGAGGAGGAGGAGGAGAAGGGCTGAATATCTTTGCTTTAGAGTCTAGCCTACTCTCTTGCACAGACAGAAAAAAGAGCTTTAACTTTCTGCTCACTGAAAGCTAAAATCAGCTCCACTAGCTGTAAGTCAGACTCTTGTCCATCTTGGTCTTTTACACAAATAGTCTGGTTATGATGCCAGTACTGACAGGCATCCACACCAGCTCACTATCACCAGGGAATGGAGCTGCATGTCAACCATCCCTTAACTATGAAGAGGTCCAGCCTTTCACTTAATAGCCATTTCTTGGTCCTGCAGCGCTTGCTAATTTCTACCCAGTCTCTCAAAGTTGCTCTGCTTGGCAATTTTATTAATAAGTTGGCCGAGTCCATTTAAGGTATACTTTTCACCATTGATACTCTGAATACATTCCATTCTGAGTTCAAGTCTTTCTTTGTCAGGGTTATGAAAGAGCAGGGGCATTAATGGGACTCTTGCTTTTTTTAGAATGGGGTCACCTAGCCCATGTTGTCATGCTGAATCTTTGATTGTGAATTTCATTGTGATGTCATTGACCAGGGTTGTTGCTTTGGTGACTAAGAGATGTTGCTGGTATTTCGATAACAGCCTTTTAGTGGTTTTAGTTATATCTAGAAGTTGAGTCAGTTGGTAATACTAGACCATGGTATAATCACGGCAGGCTTTTTGACGTGGCATCCTTCAGGGATCTTTCCTGTCTCCTATTTTATTTAGTATTTGTAAAAGGCCTTTGTCTGAGATTTATTAATACTGGCAGAGTATTATCAGTGCATTGATGATACACAGGTATACATTCCTTGCCCTGTAGACCCTGCAAATTAATTCTATAGTATGGAAGAATATTTGAATAATATTCCTCCTCATCTTGCACTTCTTCCTCTTCTTGAGCCCATGTAGAGTCACTCAACAATAAGAAACTCTTTTGTGTCCCCATTTGTGGAGGAAATTCAGTTAGAGAATCCTACCTGTTGTTGCCACTTTTTTGTATTGTTATTTGCACAATCTATACAGCCTGTGCTGTTCTATATTTTGCAATGACCTCAAAACAGTAACACATGACCTCATATTCTCATGTCACACTTATTGCAATTACCTCTTTTCAAGCCTGACATGAGTTTAGCTTTGATGCATTCAACTTGTCCAGAATACAGTACCACTTTAGATAATTAGCTGGCGCAATTGTGATGACATTACATCCTGTGATCTGTATGTGACCTGACCATAAAATAAGATTGATTGTAATTTGGCCTACTCTGTTTTAGACTCTGTCTATATTTAAGATCTCTGAAGCCATATCCTGATGGGTCTCTGAGCTCTGTCCCCTTTTAGACATTGCATAGTCAAATCTCGGCTTTGGAGACATACGAGCACAAGAGCTCCCTTACTGGGTCAGACCATGGTACATCTTGTCCACTATCCTGTCTCCAATAGTGGCCAATACCAGAGCTTCAGGGGGACTGTACAGAAGACGGCAATTATGACGTGATACACCTCTGTCTTCCACTGCCGGCTTCTGGTAGTCAGAGGATTAGGGTCACTCTGAGCATGGGGTTATGTCCCTGATGACCTTGGCTAATAACCACTGTTCACTCCCTTTTTCAGATCATAAATGAATATGTGGAACAGCATAGATCAAAGCCTGTCTTTGATCCAGTGGGCCATAGAGGTGAACATTTCTCCCCATTTTGAAAAACCACTCAAGCGTTATTTGTGTATTTTTTATTAAGAACACCGATAGCCTTATGTGTATTGTTTTCCAGTGCTCCCCATTCCTTTCTTTTATTTATTTTTTGTATTTGACTCCTTGTTTATTTTTATCTAGGGCTTTTAATAGGGTTGTTGTAGGCATGGACCAGATCCTTAGCTTGTGTAAATAGGTGCAGCTCAATTAAATTCAAGTGAGCTGTGTCCATTTATATCTGCTATGGACCTACTTTTTATTATTACTGTAATGTATAGCATCCTGAGTGCTGGAGGCAAAGGCAGAGTGGGGTTATTTCATAAAACAGAAGAACTGGACCATCTTCTGACCTGGATTGAAGTCAAACTAATTAGATCAAGAAAGGTTATTATTAATAACAATGGGAGTTATGGAATCCCACTGACTTCACTCAGAGCAGATTGTTCCTAGCACCTCTGAGGAGGCATTCAGCACCTTTTAGAATTGAGGCCTATGAATGAATTAGATCTTTAATCATATAGATATGCCAGAAAAGTAATATGTTGTCTGCAGTGTTGGTTCCAAGATACACAAGAGACAAGGTGAGTGAAGTAATACCTTTTATGGGACCAACTATATTGAAGACCTCTGTGTAACTTGAAAGCTTGTCTCTCTGACCCACAGAAGTTGGTCAAGTGAGAGATATCTCATCCACCTTGTCTCAGAAAAGTAATATGGCTATTTCCTCTCTCTGTGGACAGAGATATGCCTTAGGTTTTCCTGGCGAAGGCTTTTCTGCTCTACGCCATGAGGCATCACTTTTCATGATATTATGTAACATTAGAAATATGCTTCAGTATATGGATTATATTGAAAAACTCAGTCACGTGAAAAAATGGGTAAATTCCAGAATAATTAAGAGGCTCTATCATCTTTACTAATGGTCTGTCATATCTTATTCCACACGTGGTTTCACTGAAGTCAATGACCATGATTCTTATTTACATGAAGGTCCTTTTAAACTTCTCTGGAAGTGTAAAAAGACCTTAGGATAAATGGGAAGAGGGGTGGGGTGGAGAATCAAGCTCATTGAGAGTAAGGCTGGAAGAATAAAATAATTGGAAATTCAATCAACATTTTTCTGCAAATTAAAAGAAAAAGCAATAGGTGCTGATGAAACTTCCCTTTGTTGATGGAACAAAACCTAAATTAAACTGTTGACTTATCTGGCCTTTTGGTAAACTGTCCAAAATCCAAAAATTGAGAAGCTTTGCTACTGTGTAAAGCTGTCTGTTCAGCTCTAACGAGCAGTGATTGTTTCAACATAGTCACAATTCACACTAGCTAGCCAAACTATAATTGCATTGGACTACATTTTCAGAAAAGTGCATGATTGCATGCACAATTGTGGTGAATAGGTCTGGAGATGACCAGCTCGATGTGTAACTGGCCATGTGTATGCAATTATTGTGAATGTGAATACAAAATATGGTAATTAGGTACGAGAAATATAACTATACATGAAAATTAGACACAAACACATACACCATTTTAGTCACATTTTAGTCAGCCAAAAATCTGAGTTGAGTAAAGTTTTGGCAAAGTCAGCAGCCACACAAAACTTGCATGCTTTCAGATTTTGCTACAAACTCCAACCAGGTTAAGCAAGACATTTGTTTAGGTTCTCAAAACTTTAGTGTGTTTGGTCTGGATTTATGTTTTCATCACTGAATCATGCTGGTTTCATGGCTCCAATTCATGGCTTCAGCTAGGAATCACGTGAAACACAACAGTTCTGAATGAGTTTTGATTCGAGGCTGTGGGATCAAACATGAAACTCAAATACAGCTCAGAGTATGTAAACTCATGTAATATGGTAAAAAACACTATATTTGGAATGTTGTGTAGCAGTAGTTTTAATTACAGTACTTTTTAGTACAGAAAATTTATTCTTGAATGAACTACCCAAGATCCCTAACAGAAAGATGGGTATGTCTATGTTTGGAGAGCGAAAAGAAAAGATGGATGGCAGCACCTCAATGTTTCTCTCATTTGCTAATAATAAACAAAATTCCATGTGTGCTGTATTCCAGATCCATCAAATATGAATACCTGCAAAGAGAAATAATCAAACTTCACCTCAAAGTTGTTAAACAATATCATGATCATGGTACCAGCAGCATATATTTCTTCTTGCAAATGTCCTAGTGCTATCTGGCCTTCATAAATCAGATCAGAGAACCACAGAAATTAGAGCTAGAAGAAACTGATTGTGCTATACAGTGCAGCACAGTTTCATTGAAGTATATTTTCTACTGTTTTGTCAGCTGGCCCAAGTGGTGAGGTTTCTACAACTTCTCTTGGGAGTTTACTGCCTAGCTTATTACGCGACATTATCTGGGAATTTTTGTCGGATGTTCAACCTGAATTTTCCCTTCCTTAATTTCACCCCATCACTGCTTATAATACACGCCCCCTTGCACCAACCATAAATAACTAATCTCTCCCCTTGGATGTTACATCTTTAATGATTTTAACAAGAATCAAAAAGGAACTGGGCATTTCTATGGCTAACAAGAATACCCAGAGTTGTTACATAATGAAAATTTTGGAAGGGAGATAAAACCTCATGCTTGCGGGCTTAGGCTAGTCTCTTACTATTAGGAAGAGACTTTCATGGTAGCAGCTTGTCCCATAGCTGACTACTGAAGAATTTCTTGTACCATCCTCTGAAGCATCTGCTGTTTGCCACCCTCAGAGGCATATATTGGATTAAATGGACCTAGATAGCAAGTCCCATGTTCCTATTAAATAGATTTGTGAGTTTCACGACTACCACAATTTTAAAGTTACAAGTAATTTTTAAAATGAATTTTTAAGCGTGATTGACAGGTCTGATATTCAGAGAGGAAAGGAAAGGAAAAAAAGCTTGGTATACATACTGACTTTGTGTAAAAAAAGGCTACATTTTCCCCACTTAGACACAAATACTTGCTACCTTCTGTACCTGTTCCGCAAATTCTAAATTAACAATTTAACTTGGATTTACTGTTGATAGAAGTTTGGAGCTGCACATCAGCTTGCCCCACTGTTCTCAGCACTAAAAGTCCATAATGTCTTACCACACTTGAAATTCTTCCCCACTCTCTAGAGTCCCTAATAATATCCTGGACATGTACCTTCATCTATATTCATGAGAGTGCAGATGCAGCCAAATTAGTGGCAGCAAAGCACATTTTACACTGTAGAAAATACAATCTGGCTTTTCTGTTTTTTTGTGGGTTTTTTTGGTATGATAAAAGTTTTATTTAAAAAAAAATAAAAAATCAGAGCATAAGATTTAAATTCAGCACCACCCGTCATAAGAGTCTGTTTAAAAATGCACAGCTGGCTTGATGATAAGTGACAAATCAAAAGTCAGAGTGAAACTTCCCGATCATCTGAGCCCTTGCCACCCGATTAGCAGAAGAAAAACAGGGCAGATGGAAGGAGATGCAGCAGTTCGGAGGGAACAGATGGCCACTACGAACTTGATATATGAAATTAATAACACTTTCTCAAATACAATTAGTAGCAGGAATACATTACCTGAATTTTCATAACTGTGAGAAAGCTGACATTAAAATGAGGTTTTTCAGATTAACAGTTGATATGGCATTGATATTTGGAGGGAAATAAAAATATATGGAAAACAATGACCTTTCTGCTTTTTTGTGTCGCAGTGGATTATAGATGCCCAGCCATCTGAAGCCTTCATTCATATAATGCAAGGTTGTATCGTTTAAAATTCCCAAGATATGTGATTCTTTTATTAAGATTTTTTAAAAATCTATTTAGTGCCATACACAGAAACCATGAGGTTTCATATACCGTCTGTTCTGTCAAATGAACCTGCAGCAAACACAAGCTTATTCTGTCTTTCTGGCTCGGGGCTTGTCAGTCCAGGGTTTTTTCAGAAGTTGACTGGCTGTTTGGATGCTCAGTTTGAGATCTCTTAAAAGGTCTCAATTTTTAGAGGATGGGTATTCAGCACTTTCTGAAAATCAGGTCCATACAAAGTTGGTCACCCAAAAATCACTAGCCAATTTTGAAAATCTTGTCCTCCGCCCCACTTTTCTGGATATTCTATACATATGTCCATAGAGTAGAGAAGCAGTAAATTCCAAAGGGGGTGGGGGTTGAAATCATGCTTCTGCTTTGGGCAAGAACAGCTTTAGAAAGCCTCATGTTAGCCAGCTCAGTAGATTACACAGATACACAAGCAGCAAAGAGAGTCCTGTGGCACCTTATAGACTGACAGACATATTGGAGCATGAGCTTTCGTGGGTGAGTACCCACTTCATCGGATGCATGTAGATTACATGCATGTAGATTACATGCATCCAACAAAGTGGGTACTCACCCACGAAAGCTCATGCTCCAATATGTCTGTCAGTCTATAAGGTGCCACAGGACTCTTTGCTGCTTTTACAGATCCAGACTAACACGGCTGCCCCTCTGATACAGATACACAAGAAAGCAAGGCTAGAAGTACTCCTCTTAGCACTCTCACTGCCTGGGTGGGTGGATCCCAGGTGTCTTGCATGACTGCCTACAAGCTTTGGCATCTAGAGGAGGATGATTTAGTAGGTGTTTCTTCAATCACATCCACCATCAGCTTATTCATAAAACAGAATTACAGGAGATGCTCTTCTCCCAGCCCAGAGGAAAGTGTTAAAAAGAAAATTAATAAAACCAATACTGACACTCTGTTGCCCTAGGAGAAGTAAAAATCATTGTCCTCAAGTGAAAAACATCCCTTCCAGAATGTAAGACTACACATACATGTAGTGTACACATACATGCACTATTGAAAGAATTACCCCCCCACCCCATGAGCAATGTTTTACTGCAATGTAAAAGTCAATATCTGAATAGATACTTGGGGCTAAATTTAATTCTCTTTTACAGCACTTATACAGCCAGATTCTGGTCTCAGTTAAAGAGGGAATTTCAGGGAATAAACAAAAGTGGAAGCATATGACCTAATTAAGAATTCATCCCTAGGATGGTCTGAAATAATGCCATTCTAAACAAAGTGTATTTCATTGGTTGTTCTGTGCAGAATGTTCTTGAAAGGTTTGGTGATCCCCTATTGCCTGATTCCTGAGATAGGGAGGCAGTGAAGTTGTGTTTCTTCCTACAGTGACACACAATAATTTCTAGCCCTCTCCTTTTCATGTTTTGTTATTTTCTTCATTGTCACTTTCCTAGACATAGTCGACAGATGCAAATGTAATCTGTTTATGAATCACAGCATATATTTATGTGAATATACCATATGAATATGCTTGCAATGTGATTAGAGCTGGGGTGAATACTGCAAAAAATTATCTGCAAACATTAATGTAATAAGGGGCCTGCTCGTAAGCATACTGAAATCAATGGAAAGACTCCCACTGGCTTCTAGGGGTGTTGGCTCCAGCCCAAAATCAGTACATTCTATTCAGTGGTACTCATGATCCCCTTTTATTTGCTGTTCATGAGTATTTGGGCAAGCAAGGTTTTGTTCACACAAGGGTTGTGAAGGGGCTGGTGCTTGGGCTAACACGTGTATTTGTGTGCCAGTATCCATACTGCCACATGACTACATATGTTCACATGAGAACATGTGTTAAATAGACACCCAATGCAATAAATGATTATTATTTATATTGCAGTACTGTCTAGAGTTCAAGAATTAGGGCATACTATGAGAGGTGCTGTACAAGTGAGTAAAACAAAGAGAGTCCTTGCCCCATAGAACGCTCACAATCCAAAATAGGGAGAAAATGCAACAGGTGACTAAACAAATAGAGTTTGATCCTGTATTCACTGAAGTCAGTGACAAAACTCCCATTGATCTCACTGGTGCAGGAGGAGGTCTCTAGTTAGCAGGAAAGTTGCAGTAAAATTCTGAATGTGAAATAGGTGCTTTTCGGGGCCCAAGATTTTTGAAGGTTTCCTGCTTCTAGTCTTGCCAGGTGCCAAGCTACCTTCTCCTACCTTTAATTTCAATAGATTTTGAGGGTTTTAGGCAGCTCACAGGACATGCTCAGTATCTTGAGGGATTGGGCCTTAACAAAGGGCAAAAACCTGTTCATCTCTTAGTCATCCCTTAAACCTGGGAAAACTCCCATTCTCTTGGTTTAATTTAAGCAGGATTTGGAAATAAATAAGGCTTCTCAAATCAGATGCGCAGAGGTGTGAATGCCATCAAACTCTAATGAACAGCAATGAGAGATTTTTCCAACAATATACTGAAAATGCCCATTGTGGCACATGCCAAAGGCATCTCTGTTAGACTATAGTATGCACTGCCAACATTTAAAGTGCAAAACTGTCACATTTTTATTCAACAGTAGGAACTGTTCTCAGCTGCCTTCAGTCTTCTCTTTTTCACTTGCATGGTGGAAAATATGTAGAGACGACGGTACACTCATACTAAATACAATCTTTTCTATGTATTTAAACTTTCGGTGCTCGCTTGACTCAGTGACCCATCTGTAGTGTCCGGAATTACATTAACCAGTTCCAGGCAGCACAGACAGAAATTCCTTTCATTCATCAATAGATAAGGGGTTTTGACAACCTTCCCTTGGGATCAAGAGGGGGAAAAAAGCAAGATGAGATTACACTGTAATAATGCAAAGAGCACAGTAAAGGAGCCAAAGAAAGACTGAGGGAGGCTTTAGGGCCGCCCGGGCAGACTGGGAGACTGCTATCAGAATTAAACAAGAGAGAATCCAGATCCCCCTTCTACTTCTCTACCTGTTTCTTCTCACTGTCACTATCAGCTCGCACACTGATATAAAACAGGTCCAACAAGTATTCCAGTAACTCTTCAAGACCACCAGGGCAAAAACAAAAACATTCAGGGCTTGACACTTAACCAAGGCAACATGCCAAGCTTATCACATGTGAAAAAGGCTTCTAGAGGAAAATAATCATCTTCATGTTCACAGGGCCAGGGTGTTAACTCTCCAAGGAGTCCCAAGCATTTTCCATCCTTTTAACCAAAGGAGCCAAGAGATTCTTTGCATGGAAATTCAGACATCTCACCAACTTTCTAGCAACTGCAGAGGAGGGGAAAGAGCCCAGGAATTCTTTTTTTGAATTGTATCACTGACCACAGAGGAAGGCTTGCAAGTTAATTCTCAAGCCTGGGAGATGGGGAGTCTGAGCTTTATTTCTAGCTACTCCACTGACTTCCTCTCAGGTCAAATTACTAATAGAGCAGACCAGAGGGTGACAATTCTATTTCATGGACACCATGGAGGTTTCAAAATGTGTTTTTGTTCCATGCTGAACCTTTTTGCAAAAACAGAGTTGTGTCAAAGAGTCTGTTTTTGGAGCAGGGTCATGGTTAGAGCATTTGCCTGCACAGCCTAATTCACAGCAGAGTTCTTCAGCCCAGATCACTCCAACTCAGGGACTTGCACCTTAGCCTCCCACATCCCAAGCCAGTGCCCTACCCTCCAGGCCAGGTGCAGACAGTCCAACCGACTCGCAAAAAACCTTCATGATAAAATGTAATCAAAATCAATGCATCTTCATGAAATGTTTCAGCTTTCTGAAACAGCATACTTTGGCAAAATTGTATTTCTTTGACAGTTTTGCAACCAGGTCTAATCACTAACATCAACATTTGATCCTGGCCTTTGTCATTCAGTCTTGCAGGTGTAGATAACTGTGGGTTCAATTAAGTTTGCAAATTTTTTGGTGTCCACAATGTTGGTCAGTTAGATGTGAAAACGCGAAATCCTGAGAGGTGCCAACAACCTTGTCACCTGAAGTCTCATAAGTACTAGGTATTGATCAATATTACATGTAACTTTAGCTGTGCTGACATGAACAGTTAAAATATGTCCACCACATTTTAACTGGATGTTTTCAAATAAAACAAAATTAATTTGCTTCTGTCTCCACCTATGTTTGTTCCTAACATTGTCATTTCCTTTTCAATAGATCCCTTCCCTTGGTGCCTTAGGCTCCCATTCAATAAAAGCTCAAAGTGCCCCTTTATGCATCTTTTTGTTTGACGAATAAGGGCTTGATCCTGCAAGGTGCTGAGTGCCTAAATTCCCACTAAAGCCAACGGAAGCTGAAAGAACTCAGCACCTCACTGGATCAAAACTTCAGTTGTTGTAGTTGAAAAAAAAATCACTTAGGAACTAAATACACTACAGCGTGGTGTTGCTCAAAGACCTCTGTTCTACACCTTTATTTGCACATTTTACACATGCAGACAACGAGGCACACTTTGCCTATTCTTGGAGAAAAAACCTTTATGAAATCCCTCACTGGAGGAAAAAAGTTAGTTGCATACATTATTCCTACTAGAGGCAGGAGGAACATTTGAAGTATTCATTTAATCAGTGTTTAACATCAGCAGATTTCAATGCATAAACTTTCATTTCTCATTGAAAGTGAACTGCATGACACTGACAGCTACAAATGAAAGTGATATAGTTTCACAAACTGCACCAACTGAAAACCATGACTGGTTGAAGATGATTCCTGCTTTGTTGGGTTTTTACTATACATAGAACACCAACACACTTTCCAAACAGTGGCAGGATGTCTATGGGTAATGGGAATTTCGGTAGATATCTGATTCATGATTTCTGACTATACAGTATTGAAGATGAGACAAACATAGGGTTATTTTTGAGGAAACGAACAACAGGTATCACAACTATTCCTCCATTAAAGTAGCAATGAAAAGTTTGAAGAATTGGACTTATCCTTTTCTTCATATAGGTAATACAAGTGAAGACGGCATTAGTCACATATCACTAGATTGGTTTTAACTCTTATTTAATATATTAGAGTGGTTCCACATGCTTAAGCCCCGGTTGTGGTAGGCTTTGGACAAACAGACTTGGCCCCTGTCCCAAAGAGTTTATAATCTAAGGGTATGTTGAGCTATACTTCAGTTAGGGGGTGTGATTGCAGACATAGTCAATCTAGCTAGCTCAGATACTAGAGCAGGGAAGCCACAGCAGTGTGGGCTGTACAAATCCACTCAGTAATTACCTGGGTAATTACTCAGGTGTCTAGCCCATGCTGCCAATACCCAAACTAAACAGATTAAAACCTACCCAAGTTGATCACATTCCATGATTGGGAGACGGGTAGACAATCAACTGTTTAAGCTTTCTGTGGTGCAGTTGCTTCACCATTCCAACCCATCTTTCTCTTCCCAGCCTCCTGTCCATACCAACATACCAGGCAAACAGTTCCTCCTTCCTGAGATCTGTCTTCAGTTGCCCAAGCCAAACCTAAAACCTCAGCCTCTCCAGCTACTCCTCCCGTTCTTTTCCTTTTAAAGCCATAAAGTTTCTCAGTACTGGTGTCTCTATGAACTTTCAGGCTGCTCCTCGAAGACTTACCCAACTGCTTCACCCAGGAGCTCCCGCCAAGCTCTTCAGGTGGTGCTGGATGTCTCCAACAGCACACGCCAGGTCCTCAGTGACTCTGAGTTCTCAACTCTGTTTGTATAGTCCTTCTAATTCCCTCTACACAGCTGGGGTCAGTCATTATAATTAACCTCCCTAACACCTTCAGATGCAGCCACTAATTACCGGTACTGGGTTGCCAGGTCACAGGCAAGGCGGAGCCCAGCTTGCTTGAAGGGCTAGCCAGCCTATGACAGTGTCTTACTGTGAAATTTTTATATACAGGACTTTTCTACTAACCAGGCTCTGCTAGGGAAAAGCTGGCTCTGCTACCAAAAGTTCCTCTTCTTGACTCTGGCTTTGTTTATTCATAGTTTCTCTTTATGTGCCCTTGGTGTAAGGGGGCTTCTCAGCTATAGGGCTATTCATTAAATCTTTCACTTACAGATAGCCTGTGATTCCCTCTTCCAAACACATGGCTTTCTTTCCTTCTCTCTCAGAACTATTTGCTTTCCTGTGTTCCAACTTCCTGGCCCATATGCTCCCTTCCCATATATGGCACAGAGGGCAGCAGATGGGCGATAATCATGCGGAAAAAGGCAATTGGAGGCCATGCAGAGGGGAAAGACAGCTCTGTGGCATCATGCCCTGGCAATACAAAGCCACCACCAGCCATCCACAGCACTCACACCGCAAAGTTGCTTGATGATAAAAAGGCCTACCAGAGAAGGAAAGAGGTGGGTTGTAGCCACTACATGGCATGCTGCCATTGGCAAACATTATAACTTATGATCCAATGCATATCAGGAGTTACCAATGGTTTGAGCAGCAGTAAATCTCCCTCTGCACCAACAACACACTCTGCACAGGGCACGGATCATACTTCTTTGTGTCTTCTTCAGTTGTGTGTGCATCGTGATTAGCAGATGACAATTACCACCCACTGGAGGGGACACATTCATGGAGCCACTGAGGGAAGCTAATGGCAGCATGTCATGGGAAACAATTGTACTACCAATGGTGGGTGAGACCTGACACGCATATAGGGGCATGCCAGTGTATATAGATATCTTCAGCTCTTGTAGGTTTGACCTGGAATTTCCAACAGCTATTTGGTATCTTGGTTTTCAGGTGGCCATGCCCCTTCCCTGTATCAGCAGCTCAACAAAAGCTGTGCTATATGCAAGGTGAACATTCCCATTGAAATGACAGCAAAGTGCAGTCCAGCTTCTCTGAGTGCTGTATCATAGAATATCAGGATTGGAAGGGACCTCAGAAGGTCATCTAATCCAACCCCCTACTCAAAGCAGGACCAATCCCCAGACAGATTTTTGCCCCCGATCCCTAAATAACACCCTCAAGAATTGAACTCACAACCCTGGGTTTAGCAGGCTACTGCTCAAACCACTGAGCTATCCCTCACTCTTCCTTTAGTGACTGAGTAACCTTCCCAGAATGATGGAGAGTAACAGTTATCACTGACAAATCATGAACCGTATCAACAGCATTAAACTTTTGCTAAAGTTTAGGGTTTTTTACATTTGCCCATGGTGTTACAGCAACCCCTATACAAACTAATAGCTGGCTCTTGATAATGCCTGAAACTATTCCACAAAGTGCTTCTTTCCCCTTAGAAAACAGATTTTCCAGACGGCCATCCAATGAATAGTATATAATACATACCATTAGCATGCTATATTATCTATAAACAAGATACATATGCTATATTACACACATATACTATATCTGCTGCTATCTTTCTGGAGGTATGAAGTATATTTATACAAACATGCAGACACACCTTGAATGTATCTCAGTGTAAACAGGCACAATTTCAAGTGATGGGAGTTACACCAACATATACTAGAATTTGTTATATATACATATAACGGAGGAAAGAGTGGTTTGGCTCAAAACTAATTATATAACCTATTAGCAACTTGAAGAAAGGGCAACAGCACACTTCTTTGGGCAGTGGTCAAATGTCTAACATTAGGACATGAGACATGGACATGTTCAAGTTATTAGGTTGGGAGAAACTGCTAGTAGAGATGAAGAGCACACCTGGATTTGAACCCCAGAGTAATGTCCTTAGGATGCCATCCACCTGTACTGTATGAGTCTCAGAACACTGACTTCAGTAGAAGGCAGCACAATCATCAAAGGTACTTTTGTTCTCCCTCCAACAATCCAGAACCCAGTTCAGCAGAGAATGACCACATTGTCTTTACTGAGCTCTTGGAATTGATGGCCCATTCTGCCGCTGAATGACTCTTCTATGTAGCTTTTGGAGCTTCCCTTTCCTAAGAATTTTCATGGGAAGGTGAGAGAGAAAGACTGGAGTCATGGGTGAGAAAGAGAAAATGCAAAGAGTGTTGGCCTTTTTGGAGAGTAGAGAAAGAAGGCTACAGGAGACTGGGAGTGAATATGTGGAATACTGTGGGAACAATAAAGCAAGGGATGGATCACAAGGGGGCAAAGAAAGAGCCACTTTCCCCATCCTAAAGATCATCCCAGTCAAACAAAAAGAGGAGCTCCAGGCCTTCCTGCAGGAGTAGAACTGGAAGATAAAGTATTGATGGTCTCTTTAGGCAATATCATTTTTTTAAATGGGTCCCAAGCAAATACTAATGCATTTAATAGTACATACTGTCCTCACAATCTCAGGAAATATATTTTCTCTTGGACAATATTTTACTTTTCTTACCCTCGGAACAAGTAAATATTTCTACAGTACAAACACACATATTCAAGTGATTTCTTCCTTAATATCCATCTCTTATATTTGCCCCCCTGGTTACCAATCTTTAATGCCATTACTTCAGTAATAAGGCAGTCTCCAGGCAGTCATTTCGAGGGGCTTTCTGCAATATGTCTCAAGTAATGTTCTCTGAAGCCATAGGCCAAAGGTCTAGGGCTGTATAAGAAATGTCACCGCCCCCAGATATGTACTGCCTAGAGTGCGATGTCCTGCACTAGAGTTATGGAATGGAAAATGTATAAAAAAGCTAAAGGAAAGAAGGCCATACCCAGGCACTTAATGGAGCTTGGTAGCATAGCTTGTTATGATATAATTACCAGCCAATCAGAAAGCTCCATTTATGTCCTTAAGTCCATTTTATAATAACTCGTAATGATAGGATGTTATTGCTGCCATATACAGCCTTCATGCAGAGAGCAGTGATATGGATTCAGAATACATTTGGTGGCTTGACAGGGTAGGACCAATTTTATTTTAGCTATCCAGTTTTCTCTGCCAGGCATTTCAGTTCAAGAAGTAAAACCTTCACATTCAAAACTGTTTTCCAAGACTAACTGCTTGAGATGTTTAGTTTGGCTAGAGTCAAGTTAGTAATACTGGCCACCTGTAAGAAGGAAAAAACAAGACATTCCTGCAGATGGAAGTTCTGAGCTAAAAATGCAGAGTTCTAAAAAAGGAAAACTTTGGGGGTACAACATTACAAAGTAAACACCCAAGACACGATACCAATGTCTAAGAATCCCTCATGATTCCTTTAGTGCCACACAGATGTATGGACAAAAAAATCCACAAAACGTCTGTACAATCATTTATAAGACTCTTCATAGCTTGAGTCACGCAATAGTGTGCAAAACACTACAGAATATACTTACAGGAAGAATCTTGCACTAGCGAAGAAATGGATAAGATGCTTTGTATGATCCTGCTGATGGCTGTCATATACAATCTGCTAACTAGAAAAATATATAAGGTAGATTTCACATACAAAATGCTCTTTCGCCACATGAATTGTGATATGCCAAGGCAGCTGAAGAGAACCCTGCAGCACAGCAGTATATTAGAGGAAAAGGCTGCCATGTAGTAAATATTTGTGTTTCATTCATTAACAGTTACATGACTGGTCTCTGACTTTGCTAATCTGATGGCAATCTCAGGGTTAATGAATTAAAAAATAAATCTGTGCAAACCTAAACCTAATTCTAATTCTAATGAGAAAGAGCAGCACAGATCCACAGCACACAGGTAACAAAGAAATATCAGGCATTGTGGAGCCCACTGAGAAAAAGACAAATACTGGGGTAAAATGAGGAGCACGTTCTATTTCTTTGTAAAATGGCGTATAAAAAGTGAGCCCTGCCATATTATCACCATTACAAAACTGTATACAATAAGCAAAGAAATGTAAACTAGGGCCAGGGACATGTGGGGAGTAAGACAAATACGGAAGAGAAAGGTGAAAAAATAAATCTGAAATGTTATCTATAACCAGTGTGACAGGAGAGCCAGGCCTGGGGCTTGGTAGCTTATTCTAACATCTTGCTCTGGAAAAGATCGTGTTGGAAATCTTGCAAGGTCAAGCTCTCTCATGCGATTTCCAGTACTTCCTGCTTTCAGCCAGGCTGGAAATACCATGCCAAGAGTATCTCATTTATATTTTCCCACCCCAGTGTTTCTGCCTTCTGCTTCCACCAGCAAATACAGGTGCTGGGTTTTGTTTTTTAGCTAATCATACTTTTTTAAGCCTCTGAAAAATTCAGGTCTGGTTCAATTCCAAGTCTCAAATTGGTTCTTACTTTGTTTGCATCATTTTGCCTATTCCTAGTCTATTTGCACTTGTGTGTGTCATTTACTTGTAGGTGACCACTCATTTCACTGGGTCAGATTCTCAGCTGCACCAAGTCCAGAATCTCTCTCAGCTGAGCACTGCAAAGGAGGACAGTGCAAAGGAGCCATTTGTGGCTCCCCAATCCTGGGGCCAGTACTGTGCTTGTCTGCACGCCAGGATAGTTTAGCGTGGCCCTGAAGCCACAGTCCTCAAGGGTCATTCTGGTCGCTGATGATCATCAGAGTTCATGGGCGCTCTGGGCATGCCCACTTTCTCCCACTATAGTACTCACTCTGCCTGGGGCCAGAAGGTGGGTGTTGTATTGGCTCTATGCCACAATCAGATCGATCACTCCTTTGTGTATGCAGACTGACTCAAATGGGATGTGTTCTGGTGTAGAATCTGCCCCAGGGTCTTTAAACCTTACTTATAATCAGTACTGGAAGGTTGTAATATAGAAACCCTCTTGTGCTCCATTGCTTTGAGTAGGGATATCATTCTGCATTTGCAGGGGGATTCACTAGATGATCTAATAGGTCATTTCCATCTCTAATTTCCATGATTCTATAGTGCTATCAAAGTTGATTAAAAAGGCTCAGCAAAACAATGCTCTTCCTGAGGCAATAAAAAAGGCAGCCTGACTGCTAATGGCAAAACTAGCAAGAAAACAGAGCAGGTGTGTGCTTAGAAAAGCAAAAAGAAATCCTACAAGAAGCAAAACAAATTAAAAATAAATAAATGCTTAGAGAAAAAACAGCACACCTCTCTTCTGAGACACTTAGCTGATAATACAGCCCTCACAGCATGATTCAGCCCAGTGGGCATTAATAAAGATATTTTCTATTCTTTTTTCTTTCCTCCCCCTCCCCCCACTCCCAATACAGAACTACAATAACCATTAGCCCTAACTTACAGGAAAAAAAGTTTATTACAGTGCAGGAAAATGACTGTGTTTTGTTTGCAAATTCAGTTAATCAGTTCTGTATCCTGGCAAAATGTATAGTAATGAACTTACAGTCAGGCACATTTTAGTGCAGTTAATCCATTCTGGTAATATTGATTTCTTCTCAAATAAAAGGAGAAGTTAGATAATTGCAATGTTTTCCTTTGTATGATTTTATTTTGTTAGTAATTTTACTGGGGCTCAGTTTTCAGATAATTTAGATGTACAGTGTCAATGCTGTACTGGGTTGGACAGGGAAATTGGGTAGCTGTCCATGCAGCTAGATTTGCATAAGGGATATAAATTGGCAGTCGGGAAGTTTAGGCTTGAAATTAGACGAAGGTTTCTAACCATCAGGGGAGTGAAATTCTGGAACAGCCTACCGAGGAAAACAGTGGGGGCGAAGGACCTCTCTGGCTTTAAGATTAAGCTTGATAAGTTTATGGAGGGAATGGTTTGATAGGATAACGTGATTTAGTCAATAGGTCAATAACGTGCGACCACTGGTAATTAGTACCGAGGGTCAATGTTGGGATATTGAAAGTCTTTTTCCTGAGTGTCTGGCTGGAGAGTCTTGCCCGCATGCTCGGGGTTCAGCTGATCGCCATATTTGGGGTCGGGAAGGAATTTTCCTCCAGGGTAGATTGGCAGTGGCCCTGGAGGTTTTTCGCCTTCCTCCGCAGCATGGGGCAGGGGTCGCTTGCTGGAGGATTATCTGCTACTTGAAGTCTTTAAATCAGGATTTGGGGACTTCAACAGCTGAGTCAAGGGAGAGAATTATTTCAGGAGTGGGTGGGTCAGCTTTTGTGGCCTGCATCTTGTGGGAGGTCAGACTAGATGATCATAATGGTCCCTTCTGATCTTAAGTTCTATGATTCTATGAATCAGTCACCACAGTAACTCCATAGGATGCTTCCCTGTATTCTTTAGGAAACAGTTCTACATGAGGGGATTGGTCTGATGACAGGTAAAACTGTTAGAAGGGTCAGATGGAAATTGATGTTTGCTTCCAACTTGATTAGGTTTTGTTGTCCACTTGAGGACAGAAGAATTAAAGATGGGAAATGATGGCCTGTGTTTCCATTGTTTACTCTACATCCCTTTGGAGAAAGCCTGATTTAAAGGTCTGAGGACTGAATAATTGCTGGAAGGTTCCATTTATAAATGGCATAGGTATCTCTGTACGAAAGGGTGAGCTTCTGTCTCCTTTAATGAACAATCAGGTACATTTTTATGTATTTTTTATTATATAATGTTGATTTCCATTTTTCTTGTATATCCGAATCCAGCTCCTTTGTTATTATGTTTAAATACTGGTATAAAGACATCTATCTCTAGTTTTATCTTAGTGAGGTGTAGCATTGGAAATAAAAAGAGTAGAAAAACACAAGATCATAAATGTACAGACATACTTTATGGAAGGGCTAAAAACCAGAACCTTGAACGTGAACCCTTTAAATTTGGATTCACAGTTCAGGAGCTGAACTTGTTTTTATGATTCTGATTCTGTGTCAAATCCTAACTCACAAGAGTTCTATGTTCCAAATCCATTTCAGATGTGACCCAACTCTCACCAATTCATAGATTTTAAGGCTAGAAAGGACTATTATGATAATCTAATCTGACCACAAACAACCCACAAGACTTGGTGCTGTTGAATCATAATTCTTATTCAGCCTTGACTCCAAACCCTGAACCCAACAGAAACCTAATCTGGATCTGATCACAGGCTCCTTCAGCTCTGTTACATTAAAATACTGGCATAGAAGGGATATCAGGAATGTCTTTCTGTCTAGAAAAATTATAACAGAGTGGCAGGGGAAGCACATGTGAAATAATGAAACCTTCAAAAACACACTTGTCATAAGTAGATCCAGCTCTTGCAAGAGAATTTTCTAGCATGTTCCACAAGAACCACAGGTATATTCTCATCACAATACACAGTGATTTGTGTGTGTAGCACCCATTTGTGCTAATGGGAACAGCATGCATAACCTCCCCTACATATAAACAAATCAAAGAGTGTATACCCCAAAAACACCTTTCTTGATATCAGGGCGGTAAAATTAATCTGGATGCACAAGGGAAAGATTTGTAATTAGCAATTTAGATTTCTTTGCTGCTTTTCATAATATCCTGCAAAACTCCAGCTGACACAGTAAAATGTACTTCAGGAATTTTTTTTGTTTCTTTTTAGTCTTTTGCCCTTTGAAACTAATAGAATAAAAATAATTATCACAGGAGAATGTTATGCCTGTGTAATTCTTTTCAGTGCATTGATAATTATTGTATTTCACGTGGTCTTTTAATTACATAGTATCTGAGATTAAAATTCAACAGCAGCTCTCACCAAGAAAGTACTTTAATATCTGCAGTGCTGCTCCTGTACACTGGCATCTGAAGATAGGCTAAAAAAGGGGGACATTCAGTGCTAGCATTCACATCCCTTCTAACTGACTGCAATGCCAATGAGCTGCACTGACTTTAAACAGACCTCCCACATTCTTGATAGGATGTTTTCTAGCAGAGTGATCCACAAATATTATCATTCAATGACAATACAGTTTCATCAAGGTACGTTTCAATCCACAGGATACAAGTCCCACACAACAGACGGAAAATCTGGCGCAGTGATGCGCACACTGCGTGTGTTACTTACTGGTTATTGCGGTGGTCATACCGAGTCCCGTATGGCATTGTATTAACGAATGGCATGCAAGCACCTTCTGTTGAAACATCTGCGACAGGGAAATTTCAGGCATTTTTCCAGATATTTTTTGTGCTCTGGACCAAATTTTCATTAGGACTATAAAACCTGGCAGGCAGCAGTGTTGTGTATGATTTTTTAATAAACTGGGACATGCCTTTGTTAGAAGAGTGAGGAAAAGGGCTCTTAAGAGATTTCTTTCTACTACAAAAAGTTCAGAAAACATACGACAGCTCACAAAATAGCATCTCCTAACTTCTTTTCTTCTCCAAGAGTAAGATTTCCTGATTCTTTAGATGTATATAAAGATTTACAGTTTTTGAAACGTAACCAAAAATGTAGATTTTTTTTCATCTCTCAGATGAAATGATTCTAACAGTGGCATGACTTGAGAATGTGTTCAAAGTGAGTGCATGCAGCTAACAGACTTTTAGCATCTTTATGATGCCTGCTGCCAAGAATCTCACAAAGGATTTCCACTTCGCTGACGAGGTCCCTCGGAAAAAAAAAAAAAAAAAAGAAGAAGAAGAAAGGGAAACAAATGGACATATGTCGATTTCATCTTGTATACAGTATGAACCTAACTCATAGTGTTACTCTTTTTTGTTTGTTTTAACACCAAATCACACATTATCCATTCTTCACTTCCCTGTAAAACAACAGCCACCAGACACAACCTGAAGTTTCCATTTTGTAATTCTCCCTGCGATCCTATGAACACTAATGCAGAACAAACACGCTTGGTAGTAAATATGTACATTATCATTATGTAAATAGGTATGTTATCATTATAGCAAAATGATGATGTTCTTTGCTAAGCCAATATTCCCTTCCCAAAACATTATGTAGTTTGAAGTATAATTCCCATTATACCACTGGGGCTGGAAAAACACTTCAGTTCAACAATTATTAGTATGCTGTATGTAACAAAATGTTTTCCATATATAAAGATGGTGTTCAATTCTAAATCTTTCCAGACAAACTAATGCTTTTTCACATGGTACAATTCAGCCTTAGCAATGAACAGAAGCATTTTGAGATTAATATCCATTTCCATGTTCAAACTGAGCATCATATTATGACATTTTATATTGACAACACTGCAAGCTGAGATGATAGCATTTTAAACTGAATGAGGTGAATGATTTACTACTAATACAAATTACACTGCATTTCTGAACCTTATATGAACTAGGAATGACTGCATGTCACAGTCTGTTTGGAAATATTACAGTGTTTACATAAAATCTATTGCCTATGCATAAGCAAGTATATCAGCACAGGAGAACTGAAATCTTTAGGCATACAGTAATTCTTAAACCAGGGTTATTCTATCTACTACCCAAGATCCACAAACCCGGAAATCCTGGACGCCCCATCATCTCTGGCATTGGAACTCTCACTGAAGGACTGTCTGGATATGTGGACTCTCTACTCAGACCCTATGTTACCAGCACTCCCAGCTATCTCCATGACACCACTGATTTCCTGAGGAAACTACAATGCATTGGTGACCTTCCAGAAAACACCATCCTAGCCACCATGGATGTAGAGGCTCTCTACACAAACATCCCACACACTGATGGAATACAAGCTGTCAGAAACAGTATCCCTGATGATGCCACAGCACAACTGGTTGCTGAGCTCTGTGCCTTTATCCTCACACACAACTATTTCAAATTTAATGACAATATATATCTCCAGATCAGTGGCACCGCTATGGGCACCCGCATGGCCCCACAATATGCCAATATTTTTATGGCCGACCTGGAACAACGCTTCCTCAGCTCCCGTCCACTCACGCCCCTTCTCTACCTACGCTACATTGATGACATCTTCATCATCTGGACCCATGGGAAGGAGACTCTGGAAAAATTCCACAATGATTTCAACAGCTTCCACCCCTCCATCAACCTCAGCCTGGACCTATCTACACAGGAGGTCCACTTCCTAGACACCACGGTGCAAATAAGTGGTGGTCACATTAACACCACCCTATACCGAAAACCTACCGACCGCTATGCCTACCTTCATGCCTCCAGCTTCCATCCCAGGCACACCACAAGATCCATTGTCTACAGCCAAGCACTGAGGTACAACCGTATCTGCTCTAACCCCGCAGACAGAGACCAACACCTAGAAAATCTCCACCAAGCATTCTCAAGACAACAGTACCCACATGAGGAAATAAGGAAACAGATCAACAGAGCCAGATGTGTACCCAGAAGCCTCCTACTGCAAGACAAACCCAAGAAAGAAACCAACAGGACTCCACTGGCCATCACATACAGTCCCCAGCTCAAACCCCTCCAACCCATGCAACAAACCTCGATGCCAACTCTGCCCACATCTCTACACCAGCAACACCATCACAGGACCTAACCAGATCAGCCACACCATCACCGGTTCATTCACCTGCACGTCCACCAATGTAATATATGCCATCATATGCCAGCAATGCCCCTCTGCTATGTACATCGGCCAAACTGGACAGTCTCTAAGGAAAAGGATAAATGGACACAAATCAGACATTAGGAATGGCAATATACAAAAACCTGTAGGAGAACACTTCAACCTCCCTGGCCACACAATAGCAGATTTTAAGGTGGCCATCCTACAGCAAAAAAACTTTAGGACCAGACTTCAAAGAGAAACTGCTGAGCTCCAGTTCATCTGCAAATTTAACGCTATCAGCTCAGGACTAAACAAAGACTGTGAATGGCTTGCCAATTACAGAACCAGTTTCTCCTCCCTTGGTTTTCACACCTCAGCTGCTGGAACAGGGCCTCATCCTCCCTGATTGATCTAACCTCGTTATCTCTAGCTTGCTTCTTGCTTGCTTATATATACACCTGCCCCTGGAAATTTCCGCTGCTTGCATCCAAAGAAGTGGGTATTCACCCACGAAAGCTCATGCTGCAAAACGTCTGTTAGTCTATAAGGTGCCACAGGATTCTTTGCTGCTTCTACAGAACCAGACTAACACGGCTACCCCTCTGATAAGTAATTCTTAAAGTTCTTGTGGCAAAAAAAAAAAAAGCATACTAAATGTCTAAGTTGTGCGCTGTGCAATAAATGACAAATCCCATGCAAGTCATACAGTACATCTGCCATGTACCTATGGTATATAGTACATGGGTACAGAAGTGCCAGTTTCCAGTGCTTAATTTGTAATGAAAGAGATGCTGGTGCTCAAGCAATTAGGTGTAGGTACTCAACCTATTTTTTACTTTCAAAACTGATACAGCAAGTCTAAAGGTGCCGAGGCTATGAACTGCCAAGCCCAGAGATGCCAGGGCTGTCCCTGTCAACCCCTGGCAAAAATTAAGCACTGCCAGTTTCCTGTGGCTATCTAAAGAAGGGAGAACAAAAGGAAGACCAGGCATAAAGTAATGTTGGATGAAAATATTTCTAACATTTTTAGGTGAGTAAATGTGAATATGTGTCTTATTCTTTCTGAAAAAGTGGGCTAATCCTTTAGAATCACAGAATCATAGATGTATGTAAATGGATTCAAAATGTCTCAAGTTTCTGCTTTCCTTTTCCTTTGAATGTTGCTTTGAACTGAAAAAAATCCATCTTCAGAAAACGAAGATATGCCAATTAGCATGGAAAATGAGACAAATTGAATTCACTAACTATGAAAGAGATGAGGGTCCGATTCTTACAAATTTGCTGCCCATTTATTACAAAATATCATGTACCATATTCCAGCTCAGAAAATGTTTAATTTTAAACAAACTATGCATATGAATCACATCAGTTATTTTAACGCCTCAACTCCCTTAATTTCTTCCCTTAAAACAAGAAGAGGCAGCATAGCCTACGAGTACACTCAGAGCTACTATGCATGGTCAGTTTCCTCTGTCCAGTTTGGCCGATGTACATAGCAGAGGGGCATTGCTGGCATATGATGGCATATATTACATTGGTGGACGTGCAGGTGAATGAACTGGTGATGTTGTGGCTGATCTGGTTAGGTCCTGTGATGGTGTTGCTGGTGTAGATATGTGGGCAGAGTTGGCATCGAGGTTTGTTGCATGGGTTGGTTCCTGAGCTAGAGTTATTATGGTGCGGTGTGCAGTTGCTGGTGAGAATATGCTTCAGGTTGGCAGGTTGTCTGTGGGCAAGGACTGGCCTGCCACCCAAGGCCTGTGAAAGTGTGGGATCATTGTCCAGGATGGGTTGTAGATCCCTGACGATGCGTTGGAGGGGTTTGAGCTGGGGACTGTATGTGATGGCCAGTGGAGCCCTGTTGGTTTCTTTCTTGGGTTTGTCTTGCAGTAGGAGGCTTCTGGGTACACATCTGGCTCTGTTGATCTGCACGTCCACCAATGTAATATATGCCATCATATGCCAGCAATGCCCCTCTGCTATGTACATCGGCCAAACTGGACAGTCTCTAAGGAAAAGGATAAATGGACACAAATCAGACATTAGGAATGGCAATATACAAAAACCTGTAGGAGAACACTTCAACCTCCCTGGCCACACAATAGCAGATTTTAAGGTGGCCATCCTACAGCAAAAAAACTTTAGGACCAGACTTCAAAGAGAAACTGCTGAGCTCCAGTTCATCTGCAAATTTAACACCATCAGCTCAGGACTAAACAAAGACTGTGAATGGCTTGCCAATTACAGAACCAGTTTCTCCTCCCTTGGTTTTCACACCTCAGCTGCTAGAACAGGGCCTCATCCTCCCTGATTGATCTAACCTCGTTATCTCTAGCTTGCTTCTTGCTTGCTTATATATACACCTGCCCCTGGAAATTTCCGCTGCTTGCATCCGAAGAAGTGGGTATTCACCCACGAAAGCTCATGCTGCAAAACGTCTGTTAGTCTATAAGGTGCCACAGGATTCTTTGCTGCTTCTACTGATCACATAGTTTCCCCCGATAATCCATGCAGTGTTATCAACACATAGGCTGTTCTTGAAGCTACAGAACAGCATGTTAAGCCAGCAGAACTCCATAAGGGACCATGCTCTAACAATTAGCCCCTGGGAGTATGGGCTCTGTTCTGCTACTAACTCCTTTAGAAGCAACAAAGAAGAAGAAGTGGGTATTCACCCACGAAAGCTCATGCTGCAAAACGTCTGTTAGTCTATAAGGTGCCACAGGATTCTTTGTTGCTTTTACAGATCCAGACTAACACGGCTACCCCTCTGATACTTAACTCCTTTAGAAGTTTTTCAGCAACAAGCTTATATTTAAAAGCAACCTGTGATTTGCTAGAATAAACCATTTTGAACTAAACAAATTAGTCTACTCTACTGTGTGTAACATGAAACAATTAAAAATATTAAACTTATAATCAGTGCAAGCAATTTAATACATTAACTTATAACCAGATTGGTTGACTGGATCTGCCAGAACTGGATTCATTGGAAGGAAATAAAGGAAATTATAAACCCACATGGCCACATATATCCTTGCTGAAGTCAACATATAACTTTAGTCTACTATGTTCAAGTGGGATCCCAATTGCCCAAAATGCACTGCAACTGTCCTTAAATTTAAAAGCAAGAGTAAAATAACAATTAGAGACCACTTAAACAAAAAATATCCTTTCAGCTGCTCAGACACTTAGTCCCACAACAAATTTTAAGCTCTAGGTCTCACACCCAGAGCCACCTTAATCATTTACATTATTAAGCCCTTTGGTCCATTGTTGTTTGCTCTGCTCAGCACTGCCTTAACATATGTGGTTGTTTGGAGATTCCGAGGTGACATGGTCAGTTTGATGAAGTATACATAAGCTTTTGGCACTGCATATCTGCAATATCATGGACGGTCAAGGAGGCGCCTGTTATAAAAATACACAGTGAAACACAAATGGAGGACTGCTCTTTCTCAAAGGCTAACGTAATGCATTCCTTCTGTTTAGGCTCATTTTCCAGCCTTTCACATTCTTTGTGAACAAGAGTTATAAAACAAGCCTGATGCTGGCCAATTATTTTTACTTTGAAGGCCATTAATCAAGATTGACTAAGAAAATGAAGACAGCTAAGCAAAATTTCATATGTGACTAGAGTGAGATTAAAATAAAACCAGATGGGGATGGACAGAGACGCTAAGCATTTTTTTTAACTCATGTAATAAATGTCTTTTACAAATTACAGCACTCTTATTTTCTTACAGTAAATCAAATTGGGTCATAATGTACAAGTGGTCTCATTGCTGAAATGTCAAAAATAGAACCTGCCTTGTTCTCCCAGAGTAATTCCTCAAATCTAAACCAGCAGTGTGGCCTGACAGCCTATAAACCATCTACCTGGATGCAGATCAGTTTTAAGGTAACTGTCTGTATCTGATAGATGTATTTCTTAAGCCTGCAAAGTAAGCCTTACATTGAAATCTATAGAATACACTATTCTTAAGGGTCTGAATTTGCAATCCCTCTATGCATAAACTTCCTATTGAAGTTATGGGATTCCTAGAGCCAGGAATTTTGCAATATAGGGCCTAAATTGATCAACTTTGACAGTTACCAGGTGAATCGGTGGCCTATATACCTGGAGAAAGGGCTTACATGTTTTTCCTCTACTATATGTAAGATATCACACAAGCTGAGGGTGTCATTTAGAACTTTCAGGGGGTATCAAAGAACTTAATAACCAAGAGTGGGAAGAAGGGAAGAAGGGAAGAAGAATCTCCCATCCTCAACATCAGCCTATAAGCAAATGTGAAGCCTGTATATACAACAGTAATACTAAATTCTCAAATCCTACTGTCTCTGAAATGCAGATCTGGATTTGAGTTTTCAGGCTTGGGGTCATCTCTGAATAATATATGCATAACCACTTTTGATTAGGGAGGAACAAACTAAGTTTGCACAAACTTCTCACACAAATGTTTCAAGTGTTCAAAACTAGTTTCAATTTCTAAATCCTTTTCCCTCTCAGTAATTCATTTAAATCCAGGGCCTTCTTCTGCCCTCTGATCACTCAGTGTAAAATGCCACCATGTTTTTCCCCTACTAAAGTGGAGCTTATGCTTTGCATTAGGGATAAAAGAACATTAAAAAAAACAAACCCCTAGCTGGGTCCATGTGGCCTATATATAGTATATACACTGTATTTTCCTTCTCTGTTAGTATTTCTGCTCTTTTCTGGTCCATTTTCAATTTATCTGTATTTGTTTATCGCTGTTCCTGGTATCTCTTCCCTATCTACCATGTTTTCTCATTGAATTCTCTCTCTTTTTGCCCCTTTTCCAGTCTCTTTTAAGTGAAATGGTTGCCCCACAATGTGCAAGTGTGAATCCACCTTTTGAACCCAGGAGTGGGTTTGAAACGAAGGAAATGGAGAGTTCATCCAATTCCTGTTCTTCTGTTCCAATCTCGTTACAAACATTGGGTCACATAATAGAAGTCTAAAAACTCAGTACATTCCACTTAGTTCTGTTTTCAGAGCAAATGAGGTTGGATGGCAAGCTTTCAAGGGAAGGTGATCAGTGGGGAAATTTAATAGCCACCTTCCTAGATCCTTGGTCATTTCATGAGATTGCCCTCTCCTTCATTCTGTTCCACCCAGTCTCCATCTCCTCAATGGCTCTCCCAAAGTCTATCCTCCCCAAAATTATGCCTTCTCAGTCTCCACCCCCAATTCCATATTTGGAGAAGGATAAAGTGCAAAGGCAGTTATTGCTGTTCATAGGAGTAGCTTTTGATCAGATTTCCACCTGAAAATCCTCAGGCAAGCCAGAGAAACATGCAGCAAAGCGGACCTGTAGGCTTTGAGTCTTCTATTCAGATTATACCTCTCCAAGTTGGCTGGTAGAGGACGCAAACTCCCAAAATGCAACAGTTGCTCATCAATTTATGAATCTCTTCTCATCTCCTCCTAAATCTTTCCCTGAGACCCTCTCTGGTGTTGTCAACTATGTACCACATTTACTCATGCCTGTTCTAATAAATTAAGCATTCCATACAATAATCTAGCTGATGCAGTGGAAAGACACTCTACCTCTTTTTATAAACCACTGTTGTGTAGAGCTGGTTGAAAATTTCAATTAAATTATTTGTGAAAAACTGTCACCATTTTTCAAATGGCTCTATTGTCTGCTCTTTCGAACTAACCTCCTATATGTGCTGCGTAAGTCTCTAATGGCACATACTCAGAATATATACTTTAAATAATCCACAGAACACTCCTTGATGATTTCAGTGCTGTCTCTATTCACTGACAAATTTTATATCTAGCAGTTTAATTAAATGAATATATAATCTACTCATTCCTATTCCAGGACCATATCATGATCTCCTCAGTGCTAACAAGCTCAGCTACACACAGTAATACATGACAACCATTTTAGTGTTTCCAATCTGCCTTACTTTTTCTTTTTACAGGAACTACTGCAAAAGAGTCAGGGAAAGACAAACTCTTGAACATTTTATTCAGCCTAGATACTGATCCTGCAAGGTGCTGAGCACCCTCCACTTCCATTGCCTCCATTAGGACTCATGAGACCTCAGCACTTCCCAGGAGACCATCAGCACCTCAGAATCAGGTCCCAAATGCAGTAGTAAAATTAACTGTCAATTTTCTTATGCTTAGCATGTGGAGTCTTCATAGAGCCGTAGTATCTCACCATTGCTGCTGAGCTTAAATCCTATATTATCAAACCACTGCACAGAAGGTGCATGATCAATTCCTGCTAAGCTCTTTGGTGGTCTTAGGTTTCCCAGGTGCTTGCCAGAATACAGCCTGCTCTGTGGACAGTGACACCTGACTGTGAACTCTGCGCACTCCTCTGCTTTGCTGCTCAGGTGTTTCTTTTGTCACACAAACCGGTAATTGTCTGCAGGTGTGCTGAACTGTTGGTTGGTATATAGTTCCAATGCATGCTTCAGTAAAACAGGAAAGACTTAATCCAGAGAGATTTAGCCTGCAGTGTTATACAGGCTTCCCATTTAAAGTCATCATTGCCTGGCATACAGAATAAAATCCTTTCAACCTGGGATGAAGGACCATGCCATTTTAACAGATGGCTGTAAGTGTTAGCAGCCGAAAGACCAGGTATGTTCATTAAACATGTTTACTGATGATTCATATCAATCAAATTGCCCAAAGGCTGCCAGTCCTGATCTTGCATGACTGTGGTAAGGAGGAGTTATCATCACTAAACTAACTCTAAACTAGATTTATTTTTCAATATAAACAATAGCTTCTGTGACTGTGTAGCCAATAGAGTTTTGGCTTACTTTAATCAAGTAGAATCAACGGCAGAGGCTGATAGCAGCAAAACAAGGCAGATAATAGAATCATAGAAATTACAGTTTATGATCTATGCCCTTTTCCCCAAAGAGAGGGGGAAATCTAATGGGTAAAGCACAGAACTGGGAGCTAAAAGACGTAAGTATGATTTGAAATGCTGCCTCTGACTTCCTGTATGACATTGGGCAAGCCATTTAAGTTATCTGTGCCTCCATTTCTCTATGTGAACTGTAGAATGGAGATATTGCACTTCTTACAGACACCTTGGTGATGGGAAATACAGAAACCCTAATAGAGAAACAGCCATCTCCCAGGGAAGTGGTGACAGTTAGTCCATTAGATTGACTGGTACTGAATATCAATTTTAGACCTGAAGTGCAGCACCAATTAAAAAAAAATGTATAGGGTCTAGAAATGGCGCTGCTAAAGCGGCGGCAGGCAGCGCGCCGCCCTCCTCGGTCGGTCCCCGGCGGGTCCCTTCCTTCCCGCCGCGGCTGAGCCGCTGCAGGGGCAGGTCCACCCGACGAGCGGAGACCTGCGCGGCGCCGCTGCGAGCGGAACCGAGGGCGGCAGCGACAGCGAGAACGCGGGCGCACGCGACGCGTGACGCGGGCGCGTCGGCGGGCGTCCGAGCCGCCGCAGTGCATGCCTGCGGGAGGTCCAGCTGAGCAGCCGGCAGGCCACACCGCGCAGTCATGCGCCTGCGCGGGGTCTCGTCGTGCTCCGGTGCTGGTGGGATCTCAGGCAGGCATGCGGCGGCCCCACCACCGCCCAGCCGCCCATTTGGCCGCCCTAGGGCAACAGCATTTGCTTGTGCTGCCTAGAGAGCCCCCTGGGAAAGAGCCTCTGCTAGATGGTAGAGAACTTGATCACTCTGTTTGGGGCATTCAGGAAACAAAGGGAATTTTCAAGGGTGCTGCTTGCATCTTGAAAATATGGTCTCTATTCTGGGCACTAAGCTAGAGCTGTACAGACACTAAGGTTGGAATTTTCAAGGTGTACAGGAGTCAGAGCTCAGGGTCAGACCAGAGTCAGAGGCCACATGCCAGTGCTAAGGGTCAGAGCTGAAGTGAGAGATCAGGAATTGGAGCTGGGGGCCAGAACCAAGTTACCTGGAGTGAAGAAATAGTGGGGTCACAGCAGAGACGGGTGAATGTTTTGAGCAACTACTAAATTAGTGATACTGCTGTTGCTGGGCTTAAAAGCCAGTCTGCTGACCCTTCCAACCAATCAGTTGGTGCAGTCAATCACGCAGCCTACCAGGCCAGCTGTGCTCATTAGGTTGCCTGGAGATTGGTTCTGAGGCTATCCCTGCTTCCACAGTGGTTCTGCTGCAGGCCCTGATTCCTGACAGCTATGTCCTTTCACTAGGACAAGAGGTTTGGGGAATCCTTTCAAGCAGCACTCTATCCAATATAAAGCACTCTACTTCTAATATGCAAGCATGAAAAGGAGAATAACTTAAAATTCACTTCTCATGAGCATTTGTGTATGCAAAACTCAGGTGTTCAAAGGTTCATGGTGAGTGAACACAAAAGCACAGCCCACGTGATTCAAATTTAAATTCACTCAAGTACTTCTAGATGATTTTTAGTGGCATGCACACAACTCTGTCGTATCTGTCCCCTTTAGGTTTTAAATAGTCCCTGTCATTGTGGTATCTAAGCTCTACCTATGAACGTCTTTCTGGATGTGCAACATTTAGCCAAATCTAGTCATAATACAAAAATATTCATTAATTCTTTTAAAAACAAAATAAATTGCTAGAAAACTTGCAGTGTTTGCAGGATTTTGTACAGTTTGTGTAAACCATGTAAATGAATAATATCAATCTGATAAAACAACTATTTTATGCTAGTTCTTATTCATGCTCATAGGAATCATAACCACTCAGATACAACTTTTGCTCTATAAGAATGCTTCTGAGTAAGTCACTAACTTTACCATGGATGTTAAAGTGAGAGAATGAACTACATATGGATTTATCAAATGAAGATGGGGAAAGATCAAGACAACAGTCTGGAAAATATCAAATTCACCCCTCCTTAGATTCTTCCAAAACCAGATTTTTTTAAACAATTTATTGGACACCTGAGAAATAGCTAAGTCCAGGTTTTTCACCTGATGGAAAATGTTGGAGATGCACATTGCAGAGCAGACATCAAATCTATCACACCAACTGATTTTCTTGTTCTAAAGTCAAGTGATGGATTGATGTTTCAAGAAGCCTCCCCTGTTCTCTAAAAGCCTCGTTATATTCCCAGTTTTGTGTCTCTACATTTCCATCTTTATTCATTTCCTCTGAGAGAAATCCCTATAGGGCTAACAATAGCTAAGGCCTGTACTTGGGACCACACCTTCAGACCAGCTGGATAATGAAGTCAGTGTGGATCATTAACTTTTGTTTGACAATGAGAGCTCATTCTGTGGGTGCTCTGTAATCTGCTTGGGTTGCCTCTAGTTTCCAGTTGGAATCTGAGTTTTGCAGGGGAGGGGTGTGTGTTAACTACTCAGTAAAGATCTGAATGGCTTTGGAGTTCCCTATGTGAAAAACTACCTTCTCTTCCCCATATGATACTATCACTTTTGGTATCAGCTGAAATGACTGGGCTGCCAGGAAGCAGGGGCGGCTCTAGGCACCAGCAAAACAAGCTGGTGCCTAGGGTGGCAAAATGTAGGGGGCGTCCCCTGCCGCCGGGGAGGGCGGGAGTCTGGGCCGGCGGACCTGCCGCCGTCATGGCTGCGGCAGGTCGACCGGAGCCCGGGACGAGTGGACCTGCCGCAGGCATGACTGCGGAGGGGGCGCTCGTCCCGCGGCTCGTCTGGACCTCCCGCAGGCATGACTGCGGCAGGTCAACCGGAGCCGCGGGACCACGGCACCGCCGCCAGTCATGCCTGCGGCAGGTCCACTCGTCCGGGGCTCCGGCGGACCTGCCGCAGCGGGAGCTCAACCGGAGCCGCGGGAAGAAGGGACCCGCCGCAGGACCGGGGAAGGGCGGCGCAGCGCACCGCGCTGCTTGGGGCAGCGTGATTTCTAGAGCCGCCCCTGCCAGGAAGTGCATCTTTTGTGATCAGCCCTTGAATCTAGAACTTACACAACATGCTGGTCTGAAATAGCTGCAAACCTTTCCATTTGGCATGCTGTGAGGCCCTTATATTTCCTCAGTGGGGCAGGAGGGGCAAGAAAAGCAATCTAGGGAATATGATTGGAGGGAACTTCAGGCGGATCTGGGCTTCCTATTTCAGATAGGCTACTCATTCTGATCATGCTTTATAAGGAATTCTAAAAATGCACAGAACCACAGGATAGGGCACAAGAGCACTCTATTTAAAAGAAAAGTGTGCTCTGCCCAACCGACTAATGCTGCCTTAATGGAGATGTTTTCATGTAATGGGATAAATAACAGAAAAAAGTTATGATCAGAGCACCAGGGGCCAGATCATGCCTCCCCTCCCTGAGTGTACCAGGAGATTAGCTGGGAGCAGTTTCAGCACCAACATAAATTAGGGAGGCTTGAGGTTATGACAGCCAAAGATTGCTGGGAGGGCAGCATGTTCCAGCCTTGCTTCAGCCTGTCTTTAACAGACTCTTGTGCTGGGTGGAGGGCAGAGGGTGGGCCAGAGCTCTTCACCAGCCATGTTGCCTCTCCAGCTGCCTGCATTCTGGGAGACTCCCAAGCTGTCTCTTTAGAGCAGCTTTAAGTATCCCTGACACCACTTGAGAAATTTAGCATGAGCCAGGACCGGCCCATTGAGAGTAACTTCACTAATTTGGCTCTGACGCTGCACTGGAGTGTGAAGCTGGGTTTAAAGAGGGAGATTCAAATGTGTTCAGTGTTGGTCTAACTGTTCTCCCGTTGAACCTAGTGGGAATGTTGCCACTGACTTAATCAGGGGCAGAGTTAGGCCAAGGCTGGGCGCTTTTGAAAATCCCACCCGACTGTCTCAGCTCAGACGTGATTCTTAGTTTTACTAATTGTAGAAACTATTCCTTTCACCAATGTAAGGTTACATGGACCAAATTCTTATCTCCTTTGCACTCGTGCAACCATGCCAATTGCAATGGCATAAGGTAGCTGTAACAGAATTTAGCCCGAGTGTCAACTCTCCCGACCTCGCTTATCTTAACATTGCTTTGAGATGTCTCAAACGTACATATAATTTCCATTTAAAATATGAAAATTGGCCAGGGATTAGTCACAAATCTAATTATTTTTGGTACTATGAATTTAAAAAAAACAAACTATATGAAAACTTTGTATCTGCACAAGTAAAATGCATTTTTTCCTTACACATTTCTATAATTTTTTTCAGGCTAGCACATGTTCTAACTACAGATTGGCACAACAGACCCAAGCAGTTCCAAAGGCAGTTATTTGGGGAGGAATATATGCCATAAGCATATTCAATGATAGACCAAAATATTCCTGTCTAACAGCTACATAACATGCATTTCAATAAATTACCAAAATATATATTTATCTAGTTGGTAAAAACAGCACAAGATGTGCCTTTCTGATCTATGCGGGGGGGAGGGGGGGGCTAATCCTGCAATGGGAACTGCTAGCACTGACCCTTTGTCTATCTCTTCTGTGCTAATGGTTTCTGCTATGCAACAGCAGATTGTAGTGAAGGCTCCAATTTTTGTCATGGAGGTTGCAGAAGTCACAGAAGCCGTGACTTCCAGAGACCTCCGTGCCTTCGGCCGTGGCGGCTGGGAGCTGCAGGGTCATCACCGCACCCCCTATGCTGCCTTTGGTGGCTGGGAGCTTGCGGGGTCCACCTACCACCTCTGACAACGGGGCCTCCTAAGCTCCCAGCCTCTGGTAGCAGGGTTTACTCCACAGCTCTGGGCCTCCACAGGTGGCAGAGGGACCCCTCAGCTCCAGGTGTCCACAGGCGGCAGTTATTATTAAAGTTTCAGTACCATACCCCATCACAGGGAAATTTGTGCCTTTAAAGCACTGACCTGCAGTGGGTTATTGTAGAGTTTCAGCAACCGTAGGAGAAACTCTGAGGGCAGAGGAGGTAGATTATCCATCAGGGAGGCAAAATCCCATCCCAAGCAGCTGATTTCTAGGGAGTTATGTGGGCTGCCTATCTTTTAGGATGCTACAGCCTGCTTCTGCTGGCATGCTCACTTCATAACTGTCTGGCCCTGTATGGAAGTGTCTCAAATGGAAGCAATGTGGAACAGAAGATGGAATTTCAGAAGTAACTTTGAATTACAAGGCTTTTTACAATACAACACCAATACAGAACACAAATTTTGCTTTCTGTTTGCTCATTTCTGCCACCCTGTGATGGGGTGTGCTCTCCACACTGGCCCTGCAAGAGCTCCCTGCAGGGGCTGGAGCTCCAGGCCCTTTAAATCCCTGCCCGAAGTCCGGCAGAGATTTAAAGAGCCTGGGGCTCCCTGTAGTGGCTGAAGTCCTGGGCCTTTTAAATCACCGCCGCAGAAGCTGGTCCAGTCCGGCACTGTAAAGAGCCGGTATGCCAGACCGGCTTACTTTCACCTTTGGTCAAGGGTGAGTCCTGGTTCCTCTGCCAGCCACGATGGGAGTGGCACAGTGAGGCAGTGAAGCAGAAGACTGCTGGAGAGCAGAAACTTTGATTATGCCCGCCTCCCCTCCCTGCCCCCAGAAGGGGAAACCACAGTAGTGATCTGGCTGGAGGGCTGAGTCAACATAAGAACATAAGAACGGCTGTACCGGGTCAGACCAAAGGTCCATCTAGCCCAGTATCTGTCTACCGACAGTGGCCAATGCCAGGTGCCCCAGAGGGAGTGAACCTAACAGGCAATGATCAAGTGATCTCTCTCCTGCCATCCATCTCCATCCTCTGACGAACAGAGGCTAGGGACACCATTCTTACCCAAGAGTCAAGAAGAGAATCCTGTGATTCCTGGAGGAAGAGAGGAGCTGCAGAGGATGTAACCCCTGGAGGGAGCATTGGCCTGATGGAGATAATCCCCAGAACTGCCATCCAGCGGTGAATAGAGCAACCCATCATGCTCCAGTATCTTACTCCATTTACTTAATTTACTTCAATGGGAGCAGGCTAGAGCCTTTACATTCATTTACACAGGTGTTGCTTGTAGAAAGTTTGTAGTGCCCCAATAAAGCTGTTTTCTCTGAGCAGTTCTGAATATTTTTCAACTTAGCCAATATCTCTACCTGCCCATTGTTATATTTATGAAAACTCTTAATAATGTCAAAAAGACCCACATACATCAGATCACTGCCTCTAATGTGGAAATATCAGCTTGCACTTCTGAATTAGAAAGGAGATTGTTTATATGTTTCAGAATCTTACACACTTTAAAGACATTTAATTTTCACCAAAATGCAATTTGTAGATTAAAAAAGATGTTTGCTTTTTTTCAGAATGCTCTCAGCTCACATGAAATAGTTCCAGGACATCCTACCCAGTTATGTCACTCATTTTAGTCAGTCTGTAAAGAGGCATGACATTTCATAACAATGACATGTCTGCTTGGGAAATGGCAAGTGGGGGGGAGGGGAGCAGTTCTTAAAATCATCTCATTCATCTATATAGAAAAGCTTCCCTTCTTCAACTGAACCAGGTTACATTTTAAAAATATTTTAAAACAAATTTAAAAATTAAAGGGTTCGTTACCTGGGAAAAGATTCAGGTTTCACAAGTAATGAGTGGGAAGAAGAATTGCCTGATTTCTCTGCTACTTGTGGGTATTTTGATTGAATTTAGCACATCTCAAGCTGCCAAATGCCAATGCTACTCATATGAAGCAGCACTGCTTCTCCAATTAAAAAGTGGAAGCCCAGCTGCTTCCAGGCAAGTGGAAAGGAAAGTTGGCTTGAGTGGCAGCAAAGGGAGGGGGTCAAGGGAAAGTAAATAGAAGTGCTAATTTCTTTGTAAGAAGTTGGAGGAGGAGGAGGAGGGAGAAGTGATGGGCTGGCATTGTCAGGCACTGGAGTGGAGAATGATTGTTACTTAGCACTACCTAGCTTTCCTCTTGATAACACAGCTTCCTTATTATTCTCTCATCTTTAACATCTCTACCAGCTTGAAGTATTTCTCTCATTCCCCCCTTTCCCTGCCTTTCCAAGTGGGGAACAGGGAGAATTCTAGGTAAGGGAGCCTTTGAGTTACTACTCAAGAAAAGAGAGACTAATGGGAATCCGCAGCATGAGCTCCCCAAAGAGTAAATTAGGTATATGTGATATACTCCTTTTTGGGGGAAAAAATGGATCAAATATGAATACCTGAAAAGAGCAGAATCCAATACAAATAGAATACTGGCATTTTCTTATCCCTGTTATCAAAGCTCTTCACAGCCCAGACCTGCTTCTGGCTGATCTGTTATGCTGCAATCTGTACGCAACAAGAGTTGTGAAAAGCAATAAAAACATCTCTAATATATGATGTCTCACAGACCCGCATAATATCCAGAAGTAACCACATGCAAATTGTATGGTGCCTACATTAATTATCTTACCAATAAAGCATCAAGAGAAGTAACCAGCTATCCCAGATCTGGTTCATGCTTATTAAAAATGTGGGGATTTATGTGTGACATATTAAGAAAAGCAGCTGTCTAGAAAACATTCAAACAACTAAAGCTCAAATATTCTCAAATTCTGAGATGTGTTTGAAATCAGAACACAGAAATAGATCTGAATTTTTCAACTAGCCCCTATATTTCTAATGGACCAAACTCCAGAGCCAAACAAACCCAGACTCCGGGGTGTCTAGAATCCAGTTGTAAATTTACATTTCACAGTTTCCGTCTGTCCTATAAACCAACATACAAATAAAGAAAGAGGGAAGATTTACATCAAGTAGTTTGCCTTGGTGGACAGTGGACCAAATGGGGGAAATCCATCAATGAGTGCTAGGAGCCTAGGCACTTAACTGCATCTTTAGGTGCCGAAAAACCTTTAAAAGATTGTCACTTAGGTGCTTAAGAATCTAAGGCCATTTCTACACTATAACTTATATCAGTGAAAAAAAGACACCCCTGAGTGACATAAGTTTTGACAGCGTAAGTGGTAGCGTGCACAGCGCTGTGGCAGGAGGAGAGTTTCTCCTGCCAGCATAGCTACCACCACTCGTTGAGGTGGTTTTATTATGGCAATGGGAGAGCTCTCTCCCATTGGCATAGAGCCACTAAATGAGATCTTACAGTGGTCCAGCTGTGCTGCTGTGAGGTCTCTAATGTAGACATAGCCTAAATCTCTCTTTTTGTTTTCTTTAAGTGATGCAAGCCTTTGTCTCTCCCCCCTGAACCCCCATGACTGGAGGCGTGTTAATGGGCCACTTCACCTTGAAATATGTGTTAACTCTTTATGCGAAACTACCTGTTCCACCTTGTATTTAGCTGTGACCCTCTGTGTACGTTTCCCAGACCCGAAGAAGAGCTCTGTGTAACGCGACAGCTTTTGTCTCTCACCAACAGCACTTGGTCCAATAAGAAATATTACCTCATCCACCTTGTCTCTCTCATATTACCCATAGTCGAACTCCATCATTAGATATTAGGGAAAGTTAATACTGAGATCAAACAACAACAACATGGAGTTAGTAACTCTGGACCTGAATTCCCTCAGCTGAGCCTGGGACTGACCTCAGGCTGGTTAACAAGCCCAGCTAGGCTGCAGCAGAATCACCTGATTGACCAGCCTGTTAAATTGGCTGCAAGGAGCTAGCAAGTTAGCGTTTAAGTTCAGTGGCAGGTCGCTGTCTGCTCAATGCATATACCCACGGCTGCGATCGCTCTTGTGCTTGCCTTATTCCCAGCTTTGCTCCAGCATTGTTCCCGTCCTGCTCCAGTCCATTCCAGCTCTGCTATCCTGCTTGCTCCTGACTCCGACCTTTGGCTTGACTCATGCTTCCTAGCTCCAGTTCTGATTCTTGGCTTGACTCCTCATTCCTGATTGCCACTGGTCTGACCACTAGGCTTGACTGCCCATGTCCCAGTCCTTGACCATTTGAGAAGACATGTTTTAGCTGCAGGGATGGTCCCCACTAAAGCCAACATCTCTTTGGTGGAGTTAGTGGGTGCCTTGCAGAATCTACAAACCCAGGTCAATGGCCTGCAGGCCCAGAATGTACCAGAGCAGGCACAAGTCACAAACTATATCACCCAGACCCATCAAGCCATGTATACCCCAGATTTAAAAAGAAACAGTAAGAGGACCGGGAAGAGAAATGTCACCATGGAAAAGAAATGCCACAATGGCCAAACAAAGTCAAAAGTTCACACGATCCATTGTCTACAGCCAAGCTCTAAGATACAACCACATTTGCTCCAATCTCTCAGACAGAGACAAACACCTACAGGATCTCTATCAGGCATTCTTAAAATTACAGTACCCACCTGGTGAAGTGAAGAAACAGATTGACAGATCCAGAAGGGTACCCAGAACCTACTACAGGACAGGGCCAACAAAGAAAATAACAGAACACCACTAGCCGTCACCTACAGCCCCCAACTAAAACCTCTCTAGTGCATCATCAAGCGTCTACAACCTATCCTGAAGGACGATCCCTCACTCTCACAGACTTTGGGAGACAGGCCAGTCCTCACTTACAGACAGCCCCCCAACCTGAAGCAAATACTCACCAGCAATTGCACACCACACAACAAAAACACTAACCCAGGAACCAATCCCTGCAACAAAGCCCATTGCTAACTCTTTCTGCATATCTATTCAAGGGACACCATCATAGGACCTAACCACATCAGCCACACCATCAGGGGCTCGTTCACCTGCACATCTATCAATGTGATATATGCCATCATGTGCCAGCAATGCCCTTCTGCCATGTACATTAGCCAAAGCAGACAGTATCTATGCAAAAGAATAAATGGACACAAATCAGACATCAAGAACTGTAACATTCAAAAACCAGTAGGAGAGCACTTCAACCTCCCTGGACACTCAATAACAGACTAAAAAGTGGCAATTCTTCAACAAAAAAACTTCAGAAACAGACTTTAACAAGAAACTGCAGAGCTGGAATTAGGTTGCAAACTGGACACCATCAAATTAGGCCTGAATAAAGACTGGGAGTGGCTGGGTCACTACAAAAAGTAATTTTCCCTCTGATACTCACACCTTCTTGTCAACTGTTGGGAATGGGGGACGACCACCTTGATTGCATTGGCTTCATTAGCGCTGACCCCACAATTGGTAAGGCAACTCCCATCTTTTCATGTGCTGTAATATATATACTGCTTACTGTATTTTTCACTCCATGCATCTGACGAAGTGGGTTTTAGCCCACACAAGCTTATGCCCAAATAAATTTGATAGTCTCTAAGGTGCCACAAGGACTCCTCATTGTTTTAACTGTGGTATGTAACATATCACTTATATCATCCTCTAATATGATGACTAGAGGGTTGCTAATATAACACTAATTTTTTTTCCAAAAGACTCCAGAGGTGATCCTGGTAATTACAGGCTGGTAAGCCTAATTTCAGTACCAGACAGACTTATTGAAACTATAGGAAAGAGCAGAATTATCAGATATATAACGAACACGATATGGTGAAGAGTTGACATGGCTTTTGTAAAGGGAAATCATGCCTCACCAATCTATTAGAATTCTTTGAGGGGATCAACAAACATATGGACCCAGATGATCCAGTGGATAATGCCTCTGATGCCACATCAAAGGCTGTTAAGAAAAGCAAGCAGTCATAGGATATGAGGGAAGGTCCTCTCATGGGACCAATGCTGTTCAATATATTCATAAATGATCTGGAAATGGGGGTGAACAATGAGGTGGCAAAATTTGCAGATGATATGAAATTACTCAAAATGGATAAATCCAAAGCTGAATGAAGAATTACAGAGATCTCATAAAACTGGGTGACTATGCAACAAAATGGCAGATTACTTTGCAGTTGGGGGGAGGGATAGCTCAGTGGTTTGAGTATTGGCCTGCTAAACCAGGGTTATGAATTCAATCCTTGAGGGGGGCCGCTTAGGGATCTGGAGCAAAAATTGGTCCTGCTAGTGAAGGCAGGAGGCTGGACTCAATGACCTTTCAAGGTCCCTTCCAGTTCTAGGAGATTGGTATATCTCCTATTATTATTTATTATAACACTGAATTTCATGTACATTGGAAAAACAATCCACCTATATATACACACAATGATGGATTTTAAATTAGCTATTACTACTCAAGAGAGAGTGATCATGGACGGTTCTCTGAAAACATCAACTCAATGTTCAGTGGCACTCAAAAAAAGCTGACAGAATGAGAGGAACCGTTAGGAAAAAGGTTAGATAAGAAGTTAGAAAATACCGTAACGATGCCATATAAATCCATAATACACCCATATCTTGAATAGTGTGTGTGTAGTTCTGGTCACTCTATCTCAAACAAATATATATTAAAAGTGGCAAGAAAAATGATTAGGGATATGGAACAGGCTTTGAAAAAGATAACCATTCAAAATAGATATCCCTTACTAGTTATAAATGACCTCTTCAAGAAACTCCACTCTGAAAATCTTCACCAAGCTGGACCTCCATGGGGCTTATAACACACTCTGTATCCAGGAAGAGGATGAGTGGAAGACTGTCTTCCAAACCTGATACGAGTACTTTGACTGCTTAGTAATGCCTTTAGGCTGCACAACACTCATGTGACATTTTTATCAATGACACCATCAGACATATTGGATGAGTTCATCATTATATACCTCAATTATATTCTTATTTTTCAGATAATCAGGCCCTTTGTGACCAACATATACTCCAAGTTTTGGAATGCTTTGCCAGAATTATATCTGTGTTACGCTGGAGAAATTTATGATCACATTCCTCTGGTACACTTTATCACCCAAAAGACTAATTATGGTATGATATCCACAATCTCCAAATGGTTAGCTCCAAGAGACACAAGGGATGGGGGTGGGGGATTAGCAAACCAAGGAATTATTGTAACTTTTAGCAGCATTTCATCAAAGGGTTTTCTTGTCTGATAGCCCCCATGCAGTACTTCTTTGGAAGGGAGTCCAGTTTATCTGGTCACCTGAGGCACAGGCCATCTTCAACCAGCTGAAGAAGGCATTCACTATGGCTCCCGTCCATCTGGATCCCATCAAAACAGTCATCAATTTTTTTACCATAGGAGCTGTTTTAACTCAGCAAATGGGTCCCCATAACCAACTCCCTCCACACACCTTTTATTTCCAAAAATTAATCCACTGGAACTATTAGCAATTAAGGCAGCTTTTGAAGAGTGGCAGCACTTCATAGAAAGGGCCCAGTTCAAGTTCTTATGGACCACATGAACTTAGTATCTCTGCACAGCCAGAAAAATAAATCACTTTTCGTATCCTGATTTGAGTTCATCATGATGTACTGCCCAGGTGCAAGTAATGGAGAAAGGAATGCTGTATCCTGCAAAGATTAATATGTCATCTCATGCACAGAACCATTTAACACTTTTGATGTCATCTAACTTTGTCAAAGGAACCATGGACAGGAGCCTAATGGCTGCCCCTGATCCCTTTGCCACCCAGATTTTCCAGAGCTTGGTCAGTGAAGAAGCCCAACCTGCCTTGTGTTTCTGACTACAGAATGGGCTCCCCCTGTCACAGTGAATGCATTATGTCTCAGATGGCTCACCTGGGCTCCAAGTTCTGAAATTATGTCATGATTCACCACTTGCTGGTCACTTTGGTTGAATTACAACAAAAAACGTAGTAGTCTGGGTATATGCTCATAAGTTGCTTCGTCTCCTCAATCTGTTTCCCACCACGTCTCTGCCCTGGCCTGTAGTGTAACTGAACTTCATTGTAGAATTTCCACACTCCCACAGTTGTACAGTAGGGCTAATCACAGTTGACCTCTTAACTAAAATGGCATACTGTGTCCCTTCTCACCCAGTCCCTACCACACCAGAAACAGCTCACATCTTTCTAGAGCACATTTTCCAGCTCCATGAACTGCTGACTGGTATTGTGTTGGATCAAAGCCCACAATTTGTCTCCCATTTCTGGTGTAAGTGTTTGGTTTTTGTTTTTGTTTTGTTGTGTTTTTTTAAGCTCCTGGATGTAGAAATCTTATGCCATCAGCATACCACCTACAGACCAATGGACAGATTCAACGGGTAAGCCAGGTCTTAAAGCAGTACCTCCAGTACTTCCTAAATTATAACCAGGATAAGTGGGTGTCCTTGCTGCCATATACCAAGTTCACTTACAACAATTCAACCATGCCAACAGAACACATTCTATGCCAATTATGGCTTCCATCCCTGCTTTCACTCAGCATTGTGAGGCTCCCACAAGCTCCACAATCCCTGCAGTAGCAGACCTGGTCACCCATCTGCATCATGTATAACAAAAACTTATAGAATAGTTGGATGCCACCAAAACTTTAGCATCAGGGACAAAGTTTGGTTATCAACTTTGGAATCTCAAATCACCCCAACCATTGGCTAGGCTCATTCAAGATTCTCGAGCAGATCAACCTGATGACACTCAAACTTCAGTTATCAGAATCAATGTGTTTCATGTCTCCCTCTTAAAAACCTTAACTAGAGAACTCCTTCCCAACTTGATCCAACCTGCCACCACTGGCCATAATAGTCTCTAGAAAAGACTAATATCTTGTCCAACAGATTCTTGACTCCAAGCAAGTTGGGGCCAAAATTCATTACTTGGTGGACTGGGGAGAGTATGGTCCTGATGACTGGGCATGGGACCTGGCAGAGAACATTCATGCACAAGAGTTAGTACAGGACATTCACTGGATCCATCCTGAGAAGCCCAGGCCAAAGGCCCCTAGAAAGCGCCCTTGAAAGGAGTGTGGGGTGTTGTTGGGAATTACACGCCTTAGTTCCCTCAGCTGAACCTGGGGCTAGCTGGCTCAGACCTCAGACTGGTTAATGAGTCTGGCTGTGCTGCAGCAGAATTATCTGATTGACCAGCTCACCCAACTGACAGGAAGGAGCCGACAGGTCTGCATGTAAGCTCAGCAGCAGGTCATGAGCAGCTCAACACATATGTCCACAGCTGTAATCACTCCTGTTCCCAGCCTTGTTCCAGTCCACTCCAGCCCAGCTTCCCTGCTTGCGCTCTGACCCTAGGCCCTGACCACCCATGCACTCGTCCTAAACCATAGCTGCCTCCATCTGAGTGCCAATTCATTTCTCCAGTTATTTTATTGTTTTGACTTAAGAAAAGCAACAAAAAATAGGATTTCTGAGGAAGGCTTTATACGGTTTGAAATAATGTAAAGGTGGTTGTATTTGTTCTCTTTTGCTAACTAGATTTATATTGCAATGAAACAACATTTGGCAATCAATTTCAGTTTAAAAAATTAAAACATTAACAATATTTCTGGTTTTGCTGCTTTGAAATCTCTGTCCTGAAAAATTCAGGAAAAACAAAAGCAAATGAAAACTGACTTTCATATGGAAAACATGCTATTGGTCTAGATTAAGGTGAACATCTGATATCCTCATTTTTCCAGGATACTTTGAGAACTAGGAACAACATTGTCTAGAGATGTGAAGGCCTGCTTCTACAACATTACATACAAATGTCATGTTGCTTTTGTTTAATCTGAAGCTAAACCCCAAACTCTAACCTAAAGGTCAAAAGCACCTAAGTCCCATTTCAAAAGCGACTTAAGCACCACAGTGCACAATTTCTGGTGAAAGTCGATCTGGATCCAGAACAAAATCAGTATTACTTTGGTCTATTTCTGCTTCCTTGATCCAAACATACAGGATAAGTTATTCATTACACAAATCCAAAAATAAAAAGCATTTCAGAAAGAACGTTGAGAGGAAAAGGAAAGGAAGACCAACCTTTAAAAAAAAAGTCCATCCAGTCCATATAGACCAATCTGTATTCTCATCACTTATATTTATGGGGGCAAATTCTGAGGTACCTTTTGTCATGTGGTAAGGCCAGGGCCGGCTCAAGGCACCAGCGCAGCAAGCAGGTGCTTGGGGTGGCCCATGGAATTGCCGCCAAAGAATGAAGTGGTGGTGATAGAGCGGCCGCTGAAGAGTCGGCGATTGCGGCTTTTTTTTTTTTTTTGGCCACTTGGGGCAGCAAAAACTCTGGAGCCGGCCCTAGGCAAGGCACCAAATTGCCTAACATATTCTCCAAAACAACAGCTAGGTACTGTAGATACTATGTTCTTCCTACCACAAAACATCAGCTCTACATGAATTCTGTGAATTTTGATGTGCATGGGAGAAAAAAATGCATACAGTCACTAGATTTGGTCAAAAAAATCTGTTTTTATTTCATTTTATTTTTTTTTGCCAGAAATGCAGTTTTCCCAAAAATAGAAAATTTTCCTGTGGGGGGAAAATATTTTTGCCAAATTTTTCCAAATTTCCCATTGGTAAAATTGAAACATTTCATTTTCTGTGAGGCTAATCCCACTCAAAACATGTCACTCTGATATCAGTCTGTCCACCTGCATTTCCATAGTGTCTCACAGGAGCTGAATGGGACTGTGAGGGACTTAAACCTCTCCTCTATGGGCCAGGCTTCCCAGCCAGACTATATCTCCCATGATGCACCATGGTTTCCCCTCTTGTTGAACTACCATAGTGAATCATGGAAGATGCAGCTGACTATGGAATTTGCCCCATAGAAGAAAATGGGGGCATGGGGCACCTGGACTATAACTCCCATGAGGCACTGCAGTAGCTCAGGGGAGCACAGATTAATGTACAATTAGTCTGAAAAATGCTTTGACACTTCTAAAAAATGATGCATTTGGGGAGGAATGGGAATAGGAAAACTTATTCAATTTCATTATGAAAGGCCAAGTTCACTGGTTTGTATGAGGCTAGCTTAGTTTCAGGTGAAACCAATATTCTAAGCAAGCCTCATGGGCTGTGAGCCTGTGTTAGGCAAAGCTGCAGGTTTTAGTTCTCTGAAGCTACGGAAGCCAAAAGTAGTGGGTTTCATACAACTTCATTAGGACAGAATTCTGATCTGATCTTGCTTACAAATCTGAGAGCAGACTCCAGCCCTAACCATTCATCATTACAAACAAGGTGTTATCTGATTTAAATAGGTATCCTCAAAGGAAAAGAGGATCAGTACATCAAAGCACTATCTGTAGTTTATTTAATGTGCCATGGCCAAATGGCAAGCCTTTTTCATGTTTGAGGTTAAAAATGTAAGCAGTTACATCTGTGCAATTGTAACTGATACAGCCAAGTCTATATACATATCCAGAACTCTTTTATCCAGTTTACTTTACATAACATATTACCCCTAGGAGGACTCATGGGTTTAACTGATTTCTAGTGTTTATGGACATAATATTTTGTCCCTACAAATAAAACCACATACAAAAAATTAATACTTGGTCTCATCGAAATATTGGTCTGTTTCAGTGTGGAATCTGCTGCTATAGCATTAATGTAATCCAAAGAATCTCTTTCCAGTTTAAAAACAACAACAACAAAGCGCTCATGTTAAACCTGAGCAGTAAAACAGCACATCAACTGCACTGTTCCACAGTCATTCTGAGCCACATCTCTCTTCCTCACAGTGAAACTCCAGGATCTCAAGGGATATGCAGAAAGCCAGTTTTCTCTGTCATTCATCCAACCTAGTTCTGGTGACCCTGGAGTCACCTTCATTTTCCTGGCTGTATGGAATGCCATTTTATTACCTTTCCTTGGCAAACTTCTTGGGGACAATAGATGAAACTGCATCCATCCCAAAACCAAGCCCAGCCTGCCTCATCCAATCAAGCCCCTTCCTCGGGCTGCTCTGTCCCCTCCCACATCCCTACAGAGAACCTAACCCCACAGAAGAGGAAGGAAATGCTTTCTCCACAGGACTGCATGAGAAGTACCATTCGAAATCTTGGTTTATAATAGGAGCTGTCAAACTATATGCTATATATAAAGGACATTTGAAGGGGACCACTGCATAATTCACATATAGAGTGAGGAACTGAGCCAGTCACTGAATTGCCTTTAACCACCTTTGAAATGCAACAGCTGCCCCCAAAACTATACTTTCTGGAGTGCCTCACTGCTGTTATCAAATACGAAATGTTAAATAAGTGAGACAGAGGATAAAAATATTGACCTGAAGAAGAGCTCTGTATAACTCAAAAGCTTCTCTTTCCCCCAATAGAATTTGTTCCAATAAAAGTTATTACCTCACCCAGCTTCTCTCTCATTTGTGTCTAATGATATGGGAAAGACCTCACAAACAGGCAACTGCACAGCTCTGTGTCCAGTATCCCAAAGCTGTTGCCTAATTTCAATTATTTCAATTATTATTGCTTGTTTGATGACAGAGAAAATCATTTGGTCACAGGATAAATTAATATGAATGGGCTGTGCTGTCCAATACTTTTAGAATTCTCCTGTTGCTGTGCTCAGCATTGCAGTTGCATATTGATTCATCCCATTACCCAGCATGCCACTTTCTGATATTGTCACTGGGGAACATTATAAGTTCGTAGATTCCAAGGCCAGAAGGGACCATTCTGATCATCTAGTTTGACTTCCTGTGTAGTACAGGACATAGAACTTCTCCAAAATAATTCCTAGAGCAGATATTTTAGAAAAACATCCAGTCTTGATTTAAAAATTGCCAATGTTTGAGATTCCACCACGACCCTTGGTAAATTGTTCCAATGGTTAATTACTCTCTCACTATTAAAATGTTACACCTTATTTCCAGTCTGAATTTGTCTAACTTCAGCTTCCATCCATTGGATTATGTTATACCTTTCCTTGCTAGATTGAAGAGATCACTATTCAATATTTGTTCCCCATGCAGGTACCTATACCTGTAATCAAGTCACCCATTAACCTTCTCTTTGTTAAATTAAATAGATTGAGCTGCTTGAGTCTGTCACTACAAGGCATGTTTTCTAATCCTTTAATCATTATTGTGGCCCTTCTCTGAACCCTCTTAAATTTATCAACAAATTGCAGACACCAGAACTGGACACAGAGGTGGTTGTACCAGTGCCAAATGCACAGGTAAAATAACCTCTATATCCCTACTCAAGATTCCCCTGTTTATGTATCGCAGGATCACATTAGCGGTTTTGGTCACAGCATTACACTGGGAGCTCATGTTCAGTGGATAATTCACCCCCATCCCCAAATCTTTTTCAGAGTCACTGCTTCCCAGAATAGAGTCCTCCTTCCTGAAAACACAGACACATACACACACACATTTAGCCGTATTAAAATGCATACTGTTTGCTTGTGCCCAGTTTTCCAAGTGATCTAGATCACACTGAATCAGTGACCTGAACTTGTTATTACTTACCACTCCCCGGCAAAGAGAGGTCATTTTGAGTGCCTCTGCTTTTGGGAGCCCAACTTGAGACCTCAAGTTTTTACACTGATGAAACTACAATGACTTTAATACAGTTACAACAGATCCTGCCGATTGATAAGTCTGCTTTTTTCCCCCTACTCTGGCCATGTAACAGTATCCTATAGCTAGCCACTTGATGATTTCCCCCACCTATGTCTAGGAGACTCCTTGGATTGTGTAGAATTACAATAGCAGTGCAGATGTCACCCCTGCAACCAGCCACTGGTTTAGGACACAAGGTCAGCACCCAGCTGAATCCTGGAGGAGTGGCAGGGAACCATTGCATATTGCAGTTGCTTGAAGGCTGCTCTAATTTGCATTGTGTGGTGACTGGTGTTCAAGTGCCCCCTAAGTTGGGGGATCAAACTTTACTAAAAGCTGCCTTTGCAACATTCTCCTTCTACTGAGCACTGTTCAGCTGCAGCTGTGGATCTGGCCACTTGTACAGTCATTTGCACTGTTCAAAGTGAGTGCAAAGTGGATGTAAAATGCTATCAAAGCAGAATAGCAGCAGTTTAAACACATTTTGCACTCACTTTCCACCCATGTAGATGACTATGTAGCTTGCAATGCACTGGAGAATTTTGTCCAAAATATTGAAACTACAGATAAGTAGCTGATCTCTTTCTAAGCATAATACAAGGTGTAGTGCAAGTCAGCTAATCTTCTAAGATGCAAATAAATGCAGTGTTTATTACTGCTTGAGTTTTCTCCTTTTGAGCAGATGTCCAATCCAGAGTCTCTGCTCATGGGGAATTGAATGTCTATGATACAGTTAGGTATCTCTGCCCTCTTCACCTGAAAAGGAGCTTCTTTTAAAAACACTGACATCCAGCTTTCCTGACCTTATTCTTTTGCTTCTCTTGTTAGCAAAACACCGCAAAGCCTTCTTTAATTAAGTTAAAGCTAGCATCACTGGGACTTGTAGATGCAAGCCTCATTAGATATGTTAAGTATGTAAGATCTGAGTGCAATGCTCATCACTGTATGGTTTCAGCTTTCACACAAGCAAGCTGAAATAAACATGAACATTAAATAAGATTGTAGCTGGAAAAATCAGGAGTATCTGAAGAATGCAGAAGAGGGTGGAGGATTTGAGTATCCACAGCCAAGGGAATTCACAGAATGAAAATCCTAGGCTAATCACTACAGGAATCTTTGGTTGATTTCATTAGGATGTACATTTTAAGTGGTCAGACATGTCTATTTAAAAATAGCAGCTAGTGGAACATACTTGCCAAACAAATAACATTTGAAACTATATCAATCTTTGAACAGAACATTCATATAAAATAAGATATAGGATGTTCTCCACTTTCCTGGCCACACTGTGACCCGCCCTATTCAGTGCAGTGTGTGAGGAGGACAAACAAGGCAAGGCACAAGGGAGTAAACTATATCATCTTGAAAAATGGTACAGGCTGCTTGGGATTAGATTACAACTGCCTGGAGCACCCTCACTTAGCTTCCCCCCTAAAGATATAGAACTGCATCACCCCCAATGTAAGCCAGAGCCTCTGTGGCACAACTTAACCCTCTTGTCTTTCTAGACAGGCAAGCTGTATTATCTAATGCCATTGCAGACTTACTGAGGAACACATTCCTCTCTGTTGCATCATTGTGAAGCTGGGATAAACTCCAACAAGTCCAATGGAGTCCTTCCAGATTTACAATGGTGTAACCAAGAGTAGAATTCAATCCATCCTGTTTAGTCACTGAGATTATTTTATGATGTTCCATGTGGGAGTTAGAGGAGTGACAGACGAGGCAGAAATTTTCAATGACAAAGCAAAAGATCTAGGATTTTACTTTGAGATGTTTAATGTCATTAACCTGCAGTCACTGAAGGTCCGGAACTCTGCTTTCATGTGACTGAAACCTTCAGTACTTAAGCCATGTCAATAGGCAGCACAGACTACTAGTTCTTTATGTAATGGAGTAAAATTGACAAATAAGCCCACAACACATTTTAGACATCCTGGGCAAAATTCTGCTCTCTTCAGCACTTTCAAGTAGTGTAGTTGCACAGGTAACAAAGCAGAGGTTGTTTGTTTGTTTGTTTGTTTGTTTGTTTGTTTCAAGAGATCATATTTAAAGACACAACAGAGTTTAATCAAAGTCAATGGAGAGTTTTAGAAAAATGGATCTCAAATAAAGGCAGGATGAGACAATCAGTAACAAAATTGGGAAAAAAAATTTAAAAAGGGAAAAAAGCTCTGCACAAACCATGTTGACCTGATGCAACTTATTGTTAATTTTTGGACTTTGGATGTACAAAGGACTGCATAGGTACCCAGACTAATAGAGAGAGGCAGGAGGGGTTGTTCTTGCAGCACAGAATCTGGACTATTTCTTACCTCCTTTGATGGAAAAAAATCATAGTTCCAGAAGGGAAATATGGAGGTTCTGATATTTGAAGAAAGATCTTATGAATATTTTAATATTCCATACTAATGATTAGTCCTATGAGCAGGAAATGTCTCATGGGAAGTTGATATCATCATCATGGCAAATCCCATAAGAAAGTGGCCTCCTTGAAAGCCAAGCACCACCCAGATCAATCTCTGGGGAAGTGCTGAAGGTGGTCTGATTGTTTTTTAAGTTTATGTCCACCACTGGCAATCTTGCCATGCCACCAAAGCTTTTGGTGCCTACATGATTATCGGCTATGCAGTAGCATTTTAAAAAAAGCCACTGAAACTGAACCAGTGCTGATGGAGACACTTGCTAGCTTTGAATAGCCTCACTTCTTATATTGTCCTGTCACATAATATGGAGCATCTGGTGGAGCCAACATCAATCTGGTGTTCTTCAGCCTCCCTCAGAGCCCACATTTCACTTGTGTACAACAGAGTTGGTACAACTGTGATTCTATGGATCCACAGCATCGTCAGGTAGAAAGCTTGAAGTCATGACTTCCCCACAGAGGCTTCTGAAGGTCCCAAAATATGGTAGCAGCTGCTGCTATAAGAGCATCCACTTACTTCAATCATCCTCAAGCATTGTCTATAACAGAACAAATATTTGAGAACTGCTACCTGCCTGATGTTCTGTCCAGGCGGGTTAATACTGAGCTGGTTGAAATCTGGAGCTGGAGGCTGTTTGAAGATAATGGCCAGGGATCTAGTTTTATTCAAATTAATAACAAGACCAGGCCTCTGATAAGGCATCTCTGCATCCTTAGAAAGATAGTGTCATTGATAGAAGAGCTCTATAATGGAACAGAAAGCTATGTTCAAGTCAATGGCTGATACACAGCATGGTTTCCTATCTCTATGAGAGTTTGATGAGGCTGTGTTCTGTCACCATCATTGTTCAATATTGGCACTGATTGGTTGATGGATAAGCTTGAGGAGGCAGCTGTTGGTTCTGCTTCAAGATCTTAAATATGCCAATGACATTGTCTTGTTGGCTCAGTTTGGTGAATCGTTGCAGCTGATGGCCAATCTGGTTGGGCAAAAAGCAACACACATTAGTCTGGTTATTAAGGAGGATAAAACTATGTCTCTGCCCATTACCATCAAACAGCCTCTCATGGGAAGTGGAATGAGGCAACTTATGGACCCCATCATCATTACATTTCAAACAGTACCAGCTAACGGCATTCTTAAGTTACTAAGAAATGTTGTCCCCGGACAGGGTAGGGCCTATATCTAAGTATTCTGAAATTTGTAAAGAATTCTTTGTAATATAGTTTATTCCTGCCTACATCGACTTTGAAAACTGTCAGCAGCTTGCTGGCAAGAGCTGTGTTTAAGCACTGTTCTGGCTTCCGTGGTTTGAACAATGAATTACACAAGGCTTTGGGGAGCAAGGCACACACAACTCACTATCAAAAAATGAGCATAATCTGAGGTTGTGCTGGATTACAAGTTGGTTTTATATTACAGGCAGTTACAAAGTTGCCACTTTTAATAAAGTGGCAAGGGGACCTGTCCACTTCCATTAAATGATTTAATGTCATTTAAAGAAGCTTTCTCCATATAGCGGAGAGGTAGTGCTGCATGAAAGGACTCCTGGGTTTTGGTGATAAATGACTAGAAACTTCTCATAGAGGAGGGGTTACTAGAAAAAGAAACTATAAGAGGAAGATGGTTAATTATATATACTTCTTTGTATACTGCACTGAGACATTGCACTCATGGTCATCTAGCATATATTTTCAAAACATTTCTTTACTAACTTTGACAATTGCTACTAAAGTTTTGATAACCTTACTAGGTGAAATGAGGCCATTCTTTCATATTGATGATTCTTTTGTTATTACTAGATGTGCTACAGAAAACAGTCAGTACTTGGCACAGAAGAAATGCAAAGATCCCCTTCAAAACCCACCTTAAGGTTTTTAATATGCTCATTTTAAGATTGATGAGGGAAGGTATTCTTTGGCTGAAGCACATTTGGCTTCTATTGGTCTCCTGATATTACTGATTTAAAAGACTACAAAATCAGGTACAAATATTTGAGAAATCTTCACTAACTGCCCTGAATCATTCTTTTTCTTCCTTTCAGGCTTTAGAAGGGGAGAGGGCAAGGGAGAAATTCCACGGCATTCATTATCAGCTATCAGGGCAGCACTCTCACTTCTTTACTTTTGATCAAGCAAAGCTGTATCGCTAACATTGGAGTTAATGCATTAATTTCCCTTTGCCTACAGAAACATCTACCTTATGGAAATCCAGAGAAAATTATGTCACAAGTGAAAGTGAATTTAGTGGTTTTGTCTTTAGTCCCACGTCGATGTTATTTATCACAAAGCTAATTTGACATGAGTTGTGTTCTGCAGACACCCATGATTCAATTTATCTGGCCTCCACTACCATAGTATCTGAGTGCCTCATGATCTTTAATATATTTATCTGCACAACACCCCTGTGAGATCAGGAAATGTGGTTAACCCCATTTTACAGATGGGGAGCTGAGGCACAGAGTGACTAAGGGACTTGTGCAAAGTCACACAAGAAGTAGATGGCAACCTAGGAACTTGAACCCATGTCTCCCAATTCCTATGCTAGTGCCCCTAATAACTGAACCATCCCTTCCTCTCTGATTGGAGTACTAGAGCACTACCGAGGTGCTTTGGCAGAGAAGATCTCTGGAGAAGTTTACAGAATGCCCGCCTGCACTATGCTTCATTCGATGCTATTTTAAAAAACTGATCTGCAGACCTGTTCTAAAACCTGATCTGAAACTTGCTCTTGCTGACCCCCAAAATAAATAAATATCTCTGCTAGAGAGTGAGAACATTTAGTGAAATGTAAGTTGATTTCTAAGTCTACAGGGATGTGGAACATGCGGCCAGTTGACATCTAGCAGACCATACCCAGAGGTCAAATTCTCCTGGCAGCTTTTTTTCTTTCAGTTTCAGAGGGGGTGGGGGGAGTGTTGCTAAAGTTGCTCAAGTCCTTGTTCCTTCTCAGCACCCCAGTGATGCTGTTGCCACTGGTGTTTCCATTGAAAAAACGAAGGATGGTCCAGTGGTTAGGGCACTACTCTAGGACTTAGGACAATTGAGCTACCAGAGTCTTTCTGTATTAACAATGGTAAGGTGCTCAGATACTATGATGATGGTGGGGGGGAGGCACATAAGTACCTCAGATGGATAGAAAGTATGTGGTAGAGTGATAACAATGTACTGGGGAGTATCAAAACTTTTGACTAAAGTGCATACAAGCTCCAGGTACATATTAGATGGTGCAATTTAGCTCTCCACTCAGTATAATGACAGGTTTCAGAGTAGCAGCCGTGTTAGTCTGTATCTGCAAAAAGAACAGGAGCACTTGTGGCACCTTAAAGACTAACAAATTTATTTTAGCATGAGCTTTCGTGCAGCTCACTTCTTCGGATGCATAGAATGGAACACACAGACAGGAGATATTTATACATACAGAGAACATGAAACAAATTTATTTTAGCATGAGCTTTCGTGAGCTGCAGCTCACTTCTTCGGATGCATAGAATGGAACACACAGACAGGAGATATTTATACATACAGAGAACATGAAAAGTTGGTATGCATACTTCCACCTTTTCATGTTCTCTGTATGTATAAATATCTCCTGTCTGTGTGTTCCATTCTATGCATCCGAAGAAGTGAGCTGCAGCTCACGAAAGCTCATGCTAAAATAAATTTGTTAGTCTTTAAGGTGCCACAAGTACTCCTGTTCTCTTTTCACTCAGTATAATGCGGATAATACCAGTGCTGTTCATGTTCATTATCTAATAATATTTACTATTTATTGTATTGTAGTAATAACTATGATAAGTATTTATACAGTGGCATGCACTGACACTTTGAAAACAAAAAAGACACTTTCCTTGTCATGTATAACTTGCTGTCTGCTTAAGACAAGACAAGCACAGGGCATCAATTCAGCACAAAGACAGCACAGCGTGATTCATGATGGAACTGCTTGAAGGGCAGACAGATGGTTGGAAGAGGTGGGATTTAAAGGACAATAATGGTGTATTAAATTGGAAAGAATTTTTAAAATCTTATGTACTTTTCACCCATAATGGTTTTACATATTTTCTGTACTTCATTCTGATTGGACCATGAAAGTTGAATTTGGTTTCTTATCACTTTCACATTCTGGCAGAGCCTGAGCCACAAAACCAGATTTTGAATCTTCCCAAATAGTAGGGTTGTTTGGAACAAAGGTCATAGGAGCCACCTGGATTCTTGTAGCAGAGGTGGATTAAGATTCACTGGAGCCCAGGGCACAAAGAACATTTGGGTCCCCCACACTGCATTAAAAACACAAATATATGAAAATGTGTTAATACAAAGATGCCATTCAGTGTTTACACACTGCATTAATAATACAACAAATCATATTCCAGTTCATTATGCCTAAATTAGCTGCTCAGTTTTTCCACATAGGAAATGACTATGGCTTGATATTCTCCATACCATTACACAATGATGTTCACTGCTAATCTGGACAACACTGGTGTTACAAGAATCAGTCGTTCACAGATTAACAAGTGGTTCTTTCATCGCCGCCAATTTCCTTAAACCTAACCATTACCCATTCCCCCCCCTCACCTATTGTTCCTGTTACAGTCCAGTTTTTCTACTGTGGAAGTAAAGATGTCTGAAAGACAGCAGTCACTATTTCAGAAAGTAACAATTAAAAGAAATAATCCTAACCTGAGGTGAAATTACTCTATTATTAAGAACTTTTAAGTTTCAGCCGAGGGTGAGAACTGGTTTAAAACCAAGTTTGCAAATGATCACATAAACTATGAAAAAATGTTGAAAGAATGTGATGTGTGCCAAAGTGACTCTTTTTGGCTTTCTGCCAAAGGCTATTCATGCCGAACCATGAGAAAGTTGACATTTTCTCAATTACGTTTTAGAACTAACTATTTCAGCTAATCAGAAACTAGCTTGTACATATACATTAAAGCACACTTTTAAGACTAGGCCAGGTTCTGATTAGCCAGAATACACCACAGGAAGTTCGGTCATTACTAAGCCAATGAGAATATAGATTTTCTAATAATATTGCAGAGAAAGAAAATGTATCGCTCCATTACACCAATGTCTCATCATAATGGAGGGGAAAAAGTCACTGGGGGAACTGAAGATTCTCATAAGATAAATTTCTCCCACGTCTATAACTATTTGGGTTTGTTCTTTATGTTTTATCCCCCAACCAGGCTTGGCTTTGGCATTCACAGAGCAACAGATGCCCATTTGCCCATGAGAACAGTTGATTCCACTAACCATCTGTGTTAAGTAAATTTGGGCGGGTGAAATTCATTTGTGAAATTCATAGTTCGGTGAGTTGGATCTGGAAGCAGTGGACTGGTGTAAACAGTGCCACATCAGTCCATGCTGGGTGAGGGGGAAATATACACAAAGATCTTAAAAGTACGGTCTGGGGTAAATAGCGTGTTAGTCTTTCATCCAATGCTAAGTTGGGAGAACCATACTATAGAAGGCCTCATATCAGCTGAGCAGGCGGGTAAATAATGGCATATCACAATGTACATGACAAGAATCCATACTAAGATCTCAAGCCTCTGAACCACATGCATGGAGAGGTGGGATCCACAAAGGTCTCAGGGGTGCAGATGGGGGTAAATAGGGCTACATCAGGACATATCAGAATGGGGTAAATAATGCTGAATTGTGAGATACAGGGATAGGGGCATCCAAAGGCCTCAAAACTGGATGGAGGCATAGAAAACCCAAAGCCTCTGTCTCACCATATATTTAGCGATCACCAAAAGACAAAGGAAAAAAAAACTGGAAGAGGAGGGGAGCGAATAGGTCATGCTGGGGGGAGAGAAGTGAGAGGCAAGGAAGAAGTGATGGGGGCTCCCACAGTGTGTGTTGGAGTGGGGAGGGTTTGGAGTTTCCATGTTTCCCACCTTGATCAGACCAGCAGAGTCTCCTGTGTGCTTGTGGAGGTTGCATCTCCCTGGGGGCTGCCTCTGTGGGTTGAGGTAGTGGGTATTTCGCCAGCTCCCCTGGCTTCAGGAGCTCTCCATCCCAGTGCCCCCCACCTCTCTTACCGTCTATGTTCTCCCAGTTGCTGATGTGTGGCAGGTTGCAACCCGTGTCCTCATGGCTCAGATCAGTCTCAGGGCAGTAGGATTCAGCCAGGAGTGGGCATTCCTGCACAGCTTGGGCCTGGAGGAGACACAGCAAGAAGTAGTGTTCCCCATCTTCCTTTCCGGTTAGCCCCGGCTGCCCAACCAGGTGTGGGAGAATGCAGGGGGAGCCCAACACCAGTGGTGGCTAGAAGCCATGAACAGCAGCAATGAAAATATCAAGTAGGAGAGGAAGAGGCAGCGGCTGCTGCTGTTCTCTCCAGCTGCACTCACTGGCTGATCCCCTCACTGGCTCATCCACGAAGCCTTGCCCCAGGCAGATCCAGCACGGCCAGCAGAGCGAAGGACGCAGCAGCTGAATCATATTGCCTTACCATCATGAGATTTTTTTCCAGGGCCCCCCAAATTGGCCAGGACCCCTAGGCACAGGCCTTGTGAGTCCATGTGTTAATCTGCCACTGCCTCGTAGATCCAGAAGAAAAAGTCTCCCCCAGAATTCAAGGTCGTTTGGTATGGGGACTGATATAAATATGTGATTTTGTTTAGTTTCTAGCATGCTCATCACCCGGTATCTGACACCATTTCTCTAATTTTTTATTCGCCTGCACTAGCAAAATGCTGTGATATTTTAAACACCAACAGTGGGTAAAATATTCAACCCCCAAATTAAACTTGCTTTCTTTTTAAAAGATATTCCCTAAAAATCATATTACATTTTGAAGATTAAAAAACCCCCTAAATATCATCTAATCTTCCTGACATTGTCCCTTTAGCTATTTCAAAAGAGCATCTGTGAAAGCTCACAACTGAATAGGACTCTAGCTTGAGGGGCATGTAGCATGCCTCTTGGAAAACTGAAATGCCATCAGTAAAAGGAGACATGCAAGTTGCTATGAAAAAGACCAACAAAACCAGCTAGTGATATGCTACAAAATACCACAACTCATGTTGGAATTCATAAGGATCAGGCATTATTAGACCAGTGTCTGATATTATGCATTAGTGTCATTGGGCCAAATATGATTTTGCCAGCCACAAACAGGTTACCAGCAACAGAGTGCTAAGGTACGACAGTGATGGGTGCTATAGAAAACCCTAAAGCACAGGTTGTATTTCTGCTACCTAGACTAGCTGAAACGTACACTTTTATTTTAAGTTGTCATTGGTCACTTCCTCCTGAAAGACCAAAAGCAAGTTACACTAGGGTTACAGAATACATGTTCAAAACAGGATATGCGGGTCCCCAAAGAAATTAATATGACTCAGTCATCTACTTAATCTTTAAAAGAAAAAGGAAGCTACTTAAATTGCATGATTTTTTTATGATGTCTCCCTTCTCCCTTAGCTCTTACGCTGACCATGAGAAACATTTCCTGGGAGTACTAGAGCCAAGACAGCAAATATTTCAAAAACACTAATCATCTTGGTAATGAATTTTAAAATGAAATTTTGATAAGATAGTTGTTTTGAGCCTATGAAATGCCCAACTTCTCCTTTTTCACATCACGAATCAAAAACTTTCTTTTCAAGTGGCATGGAAGTAAACATAAGCTGCAAATGCATCTGGACATAAATTATACATTTTATTTGTTAAGTAGGTTATTTTGGGGCGGGGGTTCAATTTTGGCAGAGCTAAAACATTTGAACAATTCCACTGAAGTAGAAAAGCCAAATTATTTTAAAACATTTAAATTATTATTTGCACATTGTTCCCCAGGTGGCTGGTTGGACAGAGGTTTAGATTTTGCTTTTGAACTGTTGTAAAAAGTTAATTTAAATGAACCGCTATGCTCCTGAACAAAGAGACTCTTTACACTCAGTGATGTGGGTCATTAATTGGACATCTCATTCATCATAGACCCTTACGAGGAAAAACAAAGAACAAGGACTAGAACAGTACTCTGGCTTTCTTAAAAAACGTTTAACGAATCTGCATTTAATCAAAACATGCAAAACAATCTCCAGATACTGTCTGGCAACAAATTTAGGATTTGCAGAGCTGAAATGTTCATTTGCTTGGCTATAAATATTATGCTGATGAAAGACAGTCCTAACTCTGTCTTCCAACACTTCACTTCTGATAGGGAAGTTAAGATTTTATGTGTTTGCTTAGAAACCCATTAGATCTAACCTTTCCAGGAGAATTACAAATGGGAATGATAAATTGCTGTGTATCAGTTTGTGGGGGGAGGTGTCTACTGAGGTGCTGCAGGGGTAAGTATTCAATTTAGTCTTATTTATCATCATCATTAGTGATTTCAAAGAGGTTGTACATGAATGAAAATCAAATATGATACTAAACTGGGAGGAATTGCTAATGCTAGTGAGGACAGAAAAATATTAAAAGTGACATCAAATATTTAGAATGCAGAATAACAGAAAATAGCAAAATGAGAGTACCTTGCATTCTCAAAGTTTAACGTACCTGAGAGAAAATACTCTGAAGAGGCAGAATTCAATGGAAGAGAGAAAGCAGTAACCTAATAAAACTTGAGTGGTAAAATTAGGTGTGAACGTGCAAAGAGATAATGCAGTAGAAGAGGACAAATCGAGTTTGTGATGAATATACAGAGACATCTCACAGAGAATGCAGTTAACCACCTCTTTATATATGGCTCTGAAATGACTAGGCCTAGAATGTAGTATTAAATTCTGGCCACCATATTATTAGAAAGAAGGACAAATTTTATGAGTTCAGAGAAGAACAAAAATAATCAGGGGGACTGGAGAAACTGATATATGATGAGGAAAAGATTAATGGCCACATTTTCAGACACTGGCCTACATTTTTGTGGAATAAATTATACGTGCAGGCACAATTTTGCACCCCTTGGATGTACAAGTCCATGATTTGCAGGTATAATCCTGGACTAGAGTCAAGGTTTGGCAAAATGGGTGCCTAAATATAGGCTCCAAGATTCTATGTAGGCATCTAAATAAGGGGGTTGATTTTCAACTTTGAGGACCCTAGAACACCCATTAAAGTCAATGGGAACCGCTTGTTGCTCAGTACTTTCAAAAGTCAGGCCACTTATTTAGGTGCCTAAATATAGATTTAGTGGCCTGACTCTAGGCCACCATTTTGGAAATTATTAGTCTATAATATTATTAGTCTATAGGTATCTATATGACTGACACTGAAGTTGCCAAGTAATTGCTGGCAAAAAATTGTGCGCACTGTTATTTGTTTGTGCCAAAAATGGAGAACTTGTGAAATGCAAAATGGGACAAAAACTGCATAGGCTGGATTGACTGAAGTCCATGGAGCTAGATTAATTGACACCAGCTGAGCATCTGGCCGATAGCACTATGCTAATTAAAGACAGGATTTTTTCCAGGAAATTTTTGTTATGGTTCTCTCAATAATATGCAGGTTGTGACCAGGCACTTTATGAAAGGAATCTATTGGTGAATGCTCCCTGATGGCTGTTTGAGTGCTAATGAACAGGCTGCAGGGTTTTAGCTTCTCCCCATTGCAGAAAAATCTTGAGAAGCAAACTCACTGAGGAAAATGTGTGATTGCTTTTAAGCTCTGAGGAACCAAATTTCTGTACCCTCTATAGGGGCACACAAGGCCCCAAAGGCAACTGGAATAGCCCCCCCTGTTTTGTCTGGGAGCAGACTACAGAAAGGGTATACTGGGAAATGCCTCACATCTAGTTCCCTGGCAGCAATCTGCAGCATCGTGGATGGGGTGTTGGGACAGTGTGGGGAAAAGGCCAGAGGATCTACAGCATATGCGACTAAACACTACATAGGCAGAGATCACCCAGTAGGTCCATGCCTTGGCTCCAGTTATGCAGCCAGGGATTCCACCTCCCTGCTCCCATCCCTGCAGAGTCCATTTACATATGCTGGGGGTGGGGGTGGGGAGATAAGAATTTGAGACTGATTCTTCTCAAGTTTCCTTTTTAAAAGTCATGATAAGTTGGAAATGGAATTTTCTTTGCTTTGTTGACATGCAACCCACATCTGTAGTTGCTATTCACCAGTGTTGGGCCCATACCAAAACCTTGGATTTGAACAACCCCAAACTCCAGTTTTCAAACACCAGGATTTGAATATTGTGGTTTGGGGCCATTATATGTGATGATATGGAATAATACCATACCACTTAATTTCATATAGCATTTTATATGCCAGCTATAACCCTTTCTGAAATAGACATGACAAGACAGCAGAGAAAAAGTGGTAAAACATTCCATAGAAAATGGAAGGAAGATACAGTAAAACCCTTTTAACTAATTATACCAAAACCTATAGTCCTGGCCACTGGGAACTCTTGGATTAAATCAGTGCATTTAAAAAGCAAAACACTTAGTAGAATTCCCAGAATATTTCTTCTCTTTAGAATCAATGACCTGCTGCAAAGAAAGTGGATGGAAGTGAGCCGAGAATCATTTTTCTTTACTCAAATAAACTTTCACACTTAGTCTAAACTTGTCCATAGATAAGACTTCAGGTGATGTTTTACACTGTGCTAAGTATTTAAAAACGGGCACCATCAGCCTGGGGAAATAACACTAGTTTATCAGGAACTAAGCTGAGCACTGGAAGATTATCATGGAACATCATAAAAATACGGCTGTTTGTAAGAGACCACAAAAAACAGCATGTTTTGCCCTGTAAAACAGCCAGGGCAGTTTTATTAAGGTCAGATGGCACTTGAAGACAGAATCATGAAGAAACATATTGAAAGGCTTTTATAGAATATTCAAGTTGTGAAAACACCTTAGGGATTTACACAGACTTACACATGTTTCCTATTTTTATTTCCATAACTTCATGTACATTTGCTCAGTTTAACTATCAAAAAGTTTTCCTTTTCTGTCATTGCTGTTCTAAGCCTTTGCCATGTTCAATTCTTCCAAGTATACGTTCCATACTATTTGAGAATGAATCAATCTTATCAGCTTCACAGAACATAAAAAAAACCACATAGCCAGATAAAAGAACAAAGATACAACATGTAGAACTGTTTTTTTAAACGATGAGGAAAATACGGGAGCCAAACGCATCCTTGCTCTAATTCATTGATTTCCATAGAGCTACACCGAAAATGAATTTGAGCCACTGTCTCGTGGGTCAGTGTCTGGTAGACACTGAAAGAACTTGAACCCAATAAATGGTGAATATAAGGAGCTAAGAGAACAAAATCAGAAACCTTGCCTTAAGTAGTAAACAAGACTGGCAAGTCAGAGGAATTGTATATCTATGCAACACTAAGGGCCTGCTCCTGAACTCCTTGCTCAAGGAAAGCTACTATTGATTTCAGGGTCCATGACAGAGTTTCTTGCTTATAGCTCAGTTCTTGATGTCTTGTGTCAGCTCTTAACTCCTATTTTGTACTTTGATAAACTTCTAAAAACAGGTTTAATACCATGCACATTTGGTAAAAAAGGAGCAATAGAGGCAAACTTGATAGAAAGTGAATTTCAGTGAGACTCATTTTCACACTTGAAAACAATATTTTTCACTTAGTTGATATCATACTGGCATAGTTAACATTTCAAGTAACAGCCGCAATCACACCCTTTTCTTTCTTTCATATTTTCAAAACACTTAAATACATTTCTTATCACTAGTTTGAAATAGATATTTCAATAGTATGTTTCTTATACTATTTATATATTCAACCTGTACTTTGATTATAGAACTACTACATAAAAAATTGAATTTAGTAAAGATTAAAAACAAATGCAGACGTTGCCCGCAGTGGGAATGAGATGGGTATATTCTTCGCATGCTATCATAAACTCTTGTGTTATGTTCTTATGTGTTGTCAAATAATTGCCACCATTCTGGAGGCGGCTATATTTCAATGGCTGGCAAAGCTTGTATGCTTTCTATAGTTTGTTAAATGTTTTGGGATCTTTCAGGATTCATAGATCATACATTTTAAGGCCAGAAGGACCTTTGTGATCATCCAGTCTGAACTCCTGCACAACACAGGCCAAAGTACCTCACCCAGTAGTTTCTGCATCAAGCCATAACTGTTTGAGCTACATCATATGTTTTAAAAAGACATCCAGTGTTGATTTAAAGAAATTAAGAGCCAGTGGAAGAATTCTCCTTTACTTCAGTGGACATTGAACAGGGCCTTTTTTTTAGTTGCCAACCAAGTTTATAAAATTTCTGCTCAAACAGGAGACTCCAATGCTTTTACTAGATTCATGAAAAATGCACAAAGTTTAGCTATTCCATCCTGTCTTAGCTAAAATAAGGTTTGATAGTCAAATGTCCACACCACTTTTCCTAATCTGCCTATACAATGGTGATATGATTTATTTACTAAGTGCCACAAAGTACCACACAATTTCATGAGATGGTTGCACAGTAACTGTTTGATAACTTCACAAGAAGTGATGGTAACTACATGGAAACGTACACAGATGCAATCGTGCTATCCCATCACAGGTGCTGGAACTGGGGGAGCGGGGTGCTGCTGCACCCCCTGGCTTGAAGTAGTAATAACCCAACTACATAGTTTCTGGCTTCAGTACCCCCCACTATAAAAATTGTTCCAGCAGCACAGTATCCCATTAGATTAAATAATGATAAATACTTTGTCATACACTTATTAAAAAAAGAAACTACTAAACAGCGGACAAAAATTATGAGCAGGTTAACTTTAAACAAGACTGTTATAGAAGTAGGTTTAAATGAAATTCCTTTTAAGTGGTGTGTGGTGGGGAGGGATAGCTCAGTGGTTTGACCATTGGCCTGCTATAAACCCAGGGTTGTGAGTTCAATCCTTGGGGGGGGATTTGGGGATTGGTCCTGCTTTGAGCAGGGGGTTGGACTAGATGATCTCCTGAGGTCCCTTCCAACCCTAATAATCTATGATTAAGTCCCAAGCATCTTTTTGAAAAATGTTATGTAAGCAGAAAATGAGTAAACATTGTTTAGTGTAGCTGTTCTGTTTCCTCTGGGATAGCTGTAAAAATCTGACTTTATAAATGTAAAGATAATTACCCTCCTTAGCAATATCAGGATGTAAATACTTAGAACTGCTTGAGCTACCGAGTTAACAGAGAAGCCTACCCAATAAGGGGAAAAAAAAGACTAAGGACCTGATCCAAAACCTACTGATATCAAGGGAGTCTTCCCCCAGGCTTTGGATCAGGTTCTTAGCAGAACAGCCTTCATTACTACCACTGCACTCCCTGTTTATTCGTCCCTTAACATCACTTCTCACATCTTCACAGAGTTTAATCAAAGAATCCATATAATTGATGCTTTAATTGAAATCACACAGGGAAAAATTCACCTCTGTGCAGAGTCCACACAGGGCCTATGCACTGCTTAGGTCCCACTTTAGTCCCACTCGAATGCTCAAAGTAGGGCTGAAGTGGTGCATAAACCTTGGGTGGACTTTTCTCCACAGGGACAAAATGCTGACATTAAAGGCAAGACTCCTTGACTTCCCTGTGCAGCTACATTGAGCTATGTTGCAATCTACCCTTTCAGGAGTTCCCTGTTAAGAACTCACAGAGTAGAGCTGGTCATGAATTTTCTAACTATGGCAAATATGTTTCATCAAAAATGTTAATTCATTGAAACCGAGAAAGTTGCAGTTTCAACAAAACTTTTGCTGGAAAAGGTTTCTCAGGTCACGGATGGAATTTCTGGTAAAAACTAGGGAAAAGAGAAAGTGTGAGTGAGATCTCGCTATAGCCCAGTGGGTAGGTGATGCAAGTTTCACTCCCTGCTCTACCTGTATCAGACCAGGCTATACAGGGCTGGGTGGGTGCCTCTCATGCTGATTTTCACAAACACTATTCAAAAGGTCTTAGTTTCATCCCTATGTAAAATTGGAAAAAACTCAAAAAAGATTTTGGGACAGGAAATCCACTTCGTGCCAAGCTCTAAATAAGAGTACCTTTGAAACGGTCTCATGTGAGCTGAGCTGCTGCCATTGTTTAGAACCTCAATTCTTACTACAGAATTGCAACATCCGTTTGTTTTTATTAACAATACTTAGCATTTATATAGACTGTTTCATGTTCAAAGCTCTAATTCATTTTTTTCCAGAATTGCTTAAGCTATAGGCCTAGTTTAGAATTATATTTACATTTGTCTTAAAGAGAAACCTGTCCTTTGAAATAAATCATTGTATCCATTAGGGGTTCTTTTTTGTTGCTATTGTTTTGCACTTACCATCAATTGATAGGTTAGCATAACATGTAGGATGATACAGCTTCCAGTTCTAGACTTCAGTGAAAGCTCTGTGCCAATGACAGCTACATCCAGAATAGTAATCATAGTTCAGAATGTATTTCCTTAAACACAGTGCTCATGCTTTCTGTAAAGCAAAAAATATTGTGCATTGGATCTCAATCTTGGCTCAAGACAAAAATCTATACCCACAAACAAATGGGGCTTTATTATTTGCTCCTCAAAAAACTCACACTTCACTATTTTTGCAGAAGAAACTGAAAGCTACTGTGTAGCAGTTGAATTTTTGGGGAATATGCTGTGTTACTGTATATTTGAGGCTTTACACAATACTATCAGCTTGATCCTTTTATGGTATAAATCAGCATAACTCCACTGAATCTGACCCTTATCCTTTTGTTATCAAGATAGAGCCTTTTACCTTTCATAAGATTGAGTAGATGTTTTGCCCAAGACTATATTCTGTGATTTCCCTGTGTTTTGTTAACACCTGTTTATATGGCTGGAAGTTTTATTTGTGCCGATCACACCTTTCATCTACTCCCCAAAGTCTATCTGACTCTTTGCCTGTTTCACAAAGTTTTAATTGTCCGTCTTTCAAATCAAGCACAAACTGAATCAGAAAAAAAAAGTGCTATTGTATATATACAGTGAAAATAAAACCTGCCATTGGCCTCTTTCATTAGTGCATATAAAGTTTTTGAGTGGCATTTTTAATTGTAGCATTTGAGCCTCACTGTAGTCATACCTAACCCTTCCATAATGCCATCCAGGCTCCAACAGACTCTCTTTGATTGTCTAGGATAGCTTGACATTCATGCTTCTTTAGATTTGAGAACAGACCTGAATGCAGGTTACCTGGGTCCTCCTCTGTCAGTTAGCTGATTGCCTTCATGACAGCACAGTTTGGACAGAAAGAGACAGTTTGGACACACTCTGTAATCCCAATTAAACACTCTGGGTTTATCTACACTGGCAGAGTTACATCTCTGGCAGTTACAGCACCGCTCAGAGAGCGCTGAAGGGAAACTACTGTTGTGTGTTCACATTGTCAGCTGCCTGCACAATAGCGTGTTCACACTTGCTGTACTTGCATCGGTATTCAGAGTGGTGCACTCTGGGCAGCTATCCCACAAAGCATCTCTTCCTCTTCTGCCACTAAGAATTGTGGGAAGGCGGAGGGGGTCACGTGGCATTCTGGATCCTGTCCCAATGCCCCGTGATGCATTGCTTAACATCCCAGCAATCCCTGTGCTTCCGTCCACATTTGGCACCATCTTTCAACAGTTTGTGTACTGCGCGTCCTGCCTCTTCGGTGTGTAGGAAGGGATCCTGCGCAGTTGACCAATATGCTGCTTGCTCTCACTAATATGTCATGAGTGGCAGTGAAGTTATTCCTTAAACTACAAAGGCAAGAGGAGTGCGACATTGATCTTGCCACGCATATTAGCTACGACACAAGATTGCTTGTGGTATTCACAGAAGTGCTGACCACAGTGGAACGCCACTTTTGGGCTCGGGAAACAAGCACTGACTGGTGGGATCACATTGTCATGCATGTCTGGGATGATGAGCAGAAAATTGCCAGTTGCTTTGCGGGGTTCTGTTTGCCTTCAATTAATGGACTAAAGTTTGCTTTCAAACCAAAACAATTCTTTTATTAAAAAACAACCACCAGAGGAGAGATGGTTAAAGATTTGTGTATGTTCAGGTATCATGTGCAATCTTGTCCTTTGGAGTACAGAGCAGCAGGTACTGTATTTCAGCAGGCTAAACTGCCGCGGGACAAATGTTGAGTGCAGAGGGTACTGGGAGTCCGCAGGGCTGGTCTGTGATGGGGCAGAAGTGGAATGCAGCAGGTACAACCTGGAGCAAGGAGGTTGGTAAAAGTGTGTTGGGAGTGTCTGAGGGGAGCATGGGAAAGAGTTTTGCAACAGCGGCTGCAGGGGAGGGCTGGCACGGAGCTGCTCAGTTTGCAGTGCTAGTAGTGCCTGGAGCATGTCCGCTTGGTGCTCCATAACGTTTAAGAGCCGCTCCGTGGCTTCATTCTGGTGTGCCGCATTCTCCTTTTGGTTCCTCTTCTCGCCACTCCTTCAATTCTTGTTTTTCGGCTGCGGAGTGTATCATGACATCACGCAGAAAATCCTCTTTAGTTCTTCACGGCCACTTCCTAATTCTTCGCAGCTGTTTTGCCGGCAGTAACAAAGAGGGAGGTCATATTTGTGAAGCCAAAATGCAACATTTTACAAAAGCAGTATTGTTTGCAACACAGAGACCACTGATTTAAAACACAGCCACTATTCACATACCTGTCACTAACTGGCTGAGGTCAGGCAAGTACACATGAGCCACACAACCCCCAAAATGGAGAGTAATCACAGGGGCGGGGAAATCAGTGTTCCAGGACTGTACTGTACACTGGGCCCGTGGTGGCAGAGTGGCATGGGAAAATTACCTTTAATGGGGCAAGAAACAAAGCAACTCTGCAAAAGAGCCTGCAGCAGTAGATTGCCCAGTATTTCCGCAAGAATTTCCTGGAGATCTCTAAGGCAGGTTCCCATGAAGCGAGGGAGTCAATCAACACCCTGTTCCACCGCTCAGACTAGGCATGTGGTTGTACACACATCATACAGACACAAGCCTGCTTTCTGCAACTCTCCTTCTCTCAACAACTCACTTCAGTGATTCCCATAATCAAAGCCACTTCTCTTGTTTGCGCTTCGCCAAGCTCCGACAGCTGTGACTGGCTAGCCTCGTCCGGGGTAGAGAACAGTTCCTGGCTGCATGCATTTCTGACCTCCGAGTCATCCTCTGCCTGTGGGTCCCCCTCCCACTTCACATCCTCCTCAAAGGTTTCTTCCTCCTGGCTTGGTCCACTCTCGACTAGCATGCAACCCATCAAAGTATCCACAGTGGCCTTTGCAGTGGAGGTGGGGTCGCGCCCAAGTATTGTGTCCAGCTATTTGTAGAACTGGCAGCTCGTGGGCGCAGAATCAGAGCAGTGGTTTGCCTCCCACGCCTTGTGGTAGGTGTTGTATCCTTGGGGCAGCCGGTGTAGGAAGCAATCACTTGAGGCCAGAGAGCAGACAGCTAACCAAAACCTCCATTTTATTTACAGAGACAGAGAGCTCACTCAGCCGGTTGAAACCGGCTGAGCTATCCCTTAATAGTCTAACTCAGTTGCCATAGTAACAAAACCCATGACAACCAAATACACAACATATTCCTCCCCCCCTAATAAGAACATCCCCTAAATAAAACACACACTAAACTAGAGAAGGAGGGTAGACTGCCTCCATTCCTGGCTAAACCCTGGGGATTATTTTGCCCCATAACCGTGGGTTCGCCCTAACTAAAGATCCAGCCGATGAGGAGGCCTTCTGTCTCTAGGTGGATTACGGCGAACTTCTGGTGTTGTTGCACCCGAAAGTACTAGGGGCTCAGGGTCCGCAGCACGAATAGGTGAGGAGGTGGTATCAGCTCGTGCTGGGCAAAGGGGTATCTCAGCTGCCGGCAGTAATGGAGGAGAACAGTCAGGAACAGGTGACTCATGATTTGGTGTCTCACCAGGAGGAGTGAAGTCAGACCCCTCAACTGCAGATGGGTCCTGAAGACTGGCATGACCTGGCAACAGCTGATCTACATGTCGCCGCCAGGTAAGATTCTCTGCAGTCCGGACTGTGTAGGAAACAGGTCCTGTTTGAGTGATGACTGTGGCCGGGACCCATTTAGCTCTGGAAGTATAATTCCGAGCCAAAACTGGCTGCCCTGGGCTAAAGGTTCGGTCTTTTGCTCTGGGTGCCCGTCTGATGACTTGATATTGCTGCTGATGTTGCACAGTTTGTCTGGGTTCAGAAGGTTTCAGCAGATCAAAGCAAGTGCGCAGCTGTCGTCCCATCATTAGAAAGGCTGGGGAAGCCTGGGTCGTAGCATGAGGTGTGTTTCTATAGGAAAGTAAGAAGGTATCCAGACACTTTTGAATGGAGTGTTGTCCCTTTGCTGATTTCAAAGCGTTTTTCATTGTCTGCACAAATCTTTCAGCTAATCCGTTGGTGGACGGATGATATGGTGCTAACGTGATGTGGTGTATCCCATTTGCCTTCATAAAATTTTGAAACTCCTGAGAGACGAACTGCGGTCCGTTGTCGCTCACAAGTTGTTCTGGCAGACCAAAACGACTAAAGAGTCCTCGTAGTTTTTGGATAGTACTCTCTGCAGTAGTGGACTGCATTATAGAGACTTCTGGCCATTTAGAATGGGCATCTACTGCCACCAAGAACATGCTTCCTTCAAGGGGGCCAGCAAAGTCAACGTGAATACGTTGCCACGGGTTTTCAGGCCAGTCCCATGGGTGTAGGGGTGCCCACTGGGGTGCATTTCTTACACCCTGACATGACATACAAGCTTTTGCCTTCTCTTCAATAGCACTGTCCAATCTAGGCCACCAAAAATAGCTTCGTGCAATTTCCTTCATGCGCACTATTCCACAGTGACCGGAATGTAGCTGTTCTAACATCTGTGATCTCAGGGGTGGTGAAATAACGACACGCCTCCCCCACAACAAACAACCAGATTGGACCGATAACTCTGTCTGCCTGGACATGTAGGGAACAAGGTCGGGTGAGACCGGAGAGGTTTCTCGAGATTTTCCATGCATCACCAGGTCCATAACTTGGGATAATACTGGGTCAACGCAGGTTGCCTTCTTTATCTGAGCAGCAGTCATGGGTGTATTCTCTACCTGTTCAAAGTAGAAGATTTCCTTTTGGGCACTATCTTGATGTTTGACCGGTAAAGGCAACCTTGAGAGGCCATCTGCATTGCCGTGCAGAGTGGATTTCCGATATTTGATTTCATATGTGTGTGTAGAAAGTATCAATGCCCAACGTTGCATACGACTAGCAGCTAATGGGGGAATGCCTGTGTAGGGTCCAAAAATTGATGTCAGAGGTCGATGGTCTGTAAGAAGAGTAAACTTTCGCCCAAACAGGTACTGATGAAACTTCCTAATTCCAAAAACAATTCCTAATGCCTCCCGTTCGATTTGGGCGTAGTTAGTTTCTGCTTTGCTTAGAGTGCGTGAAGCAAAAGCAATAGGTCTTTCTTCTCCCGAAGGCATAATGTGTGACACGACCGCTCCCACTCCATAAGGGGAAGCATCGCAGGCCAATTGCAGGGGTAAGGATGGATCAAAGTGCGTTAGAACTTCAGAATTTAACAATGCATCCTTAGCTTTGTTAAATGCAACATCACAGGCTTCAGTCCACTTCCAGGCCTTGTTCTGCCCAAGGAGCTCATGAAGTGGTTTTAGCAATGTGGCTAACTGTGAGATGAACTTTCCATAATAGTTCAGTAGTCCTAGAAATGAGCGTAGCTGGCTTACATTTCGAGGTGGGGGAGCCTCCACAATAGCTTTAACTTTTGCAAGGGCCTTATGAAGACCTGCAGAATCGATGATGTGTCCCAAATATTCAACAGAGGGCTTGAAGAATTCACACTTGTCTTTGCGAACTCGTAGGCCATACTCTTCCAGTCTTTACCTTGACTTCTACTTCCTTCTGTTACTGGAGCAGCACCAGGATCCCACCCTCGTCGCCAGTGTTGTATCCTTGGGGCAGCCGGTGTAGGAAGCAATCACTTGAGGCCAGAGAGCAGACAGCTAACCAAAACCTCCATTTTATTTACAGAGACAGAGAGCTCACTCAGCCGGTTGAAACCGGCTGAGCTATCCCTTAATAGTCTAACTCAGTTGCCATAGTAACAAAACCCATGACAACCAAATACACAACAGTAGGCATTCCGCAGCTCCTTCACTTTGACCCTGCACTGCAGTGTGTCCTGGTCATGGCCCCTTTCTGTAATGCTTCGTGAAATCTGTCCGTAGGTATCATAATTCCTATGGCTGGAGCACAGCTGGGATTGGGCAACCTCCTCTCCCCAAATGCTGATGAGGTCCAGCAACTCGGCATTGCTCCAAGCAGGGGATCGCCTGGTGTGTGGAGCAGGCATGGCCATCTGGAAAGATGCGCTGAGACCACTGCACACATCACCAAGCAAACAGGAAGGGGACTTTCAAAATTCCCAAGGAATTTAAGGAGTGGGGCTCCCAGTTGGTCACCTGAGGGCAAGGCAGTAGAGTTCAAACCTATGACCAGAGAGGCTAGAACAGGCATTGTGGGACACCTCCTGGAGGCCAATCGCAGTGCTGTAATTGACCAGGGTGTCTACACTGGCACCACGGCACCGTAGCCCTGGCGCAGAAAGCTCTACGCCTCTTGTCGGGGTGTTTTTTTTACAGCTCTGCAACTGCGTAGTTTCTGGACACTAAGTGGCTTGGCAGTGTGTACACCTTGGGAGTTAGACCCCAGAAAACTGTTTTACTGCACAGAAATTTGCCAGTGTAGACAAGGCCTCTATCAAGCATATTCCATTGGAAGCATTCCAAAGAGGGCGTAGAACCTCACTAGGAAATGACGGTACCGTGTGTATGCCAGAGTTCTTCCTTCTTACTCCCTTCCCTGCTGATTTGCTGAGATGTTTCCAAAGGCCAGAGAGGACTCCTTATCCAGTGAAGGTTCTGCACATTCATCCACTGGTCTGCCTTTTCTCCTAAGTGGCCATGTTTCCATGATCAGTTTTCTAGATATCTCGCTTACTCCTGTACTGCTGGTTCTACAGCAGATGAATAGTTCAATCTAATCAAGATTTTCTCAACTGCTCTATAAATTGGAGTGGAAACTTTTTACTTCCTTCCTATGAATTACAGGAGTTCCAATCACTGGTTATTTTATGTGGCACATTGCCAGAAGAAATACTGAATTCAAGGACAGTATGACTGGCAGTGCTATGAGTGGTCGATCCCAGGCCTGTATTGCAGCAGGAAGCCAAGAATTCCCAGCAAAATGGCCAAGGGAACGCAATGGCAAAGTGCTAACAGTAAATGAAGAACCTGCGATGCCCACAGCACATCATTATCTTCTTGTGGTAACAATTCTGAGATTTCATGAATTCATAACAACAAAGCAAAAGTGCCCAGAGCTAGAAAAGATGGAAGTGTTTCTGGAAAGACCTAAACTGTCCAGATTCTTACAGAGCAATTTCTGGTGGTCCAGAAGGAATCTAATCCAAACCTGTTAGGACAACTGCAGTCTAAAATATTAGTTTAAGTTCATAATGTAATATTTACATTAAAGCAAGCAAGCACAAGAAACACTGATACAGAATTTAGATGTAAGGCAAATTGCTGCACTGCTATATTCAATATCTCACATGGGAACAAAAGAGAACATTAACTTCAGCTTTGATCCTCTTATCTTCCACTAACACCAAAAATCTATGTTTAAGTAACTCTTCCAAGGTTACCCTCATTTCAGGAGATTTCATTTCCCCCTTTCATTCTGTCATAGTTAACTTTGTTCTGCCAGGAGTTGAGGGTTTGGACACAATCACTGATATTTTCAAAGCTGTATTAATGTTAGTAGGAATTGGGTATTCAAATCCCCTAGATACCTTTGAGTTTACTATCTAGAAGTGGGACCAACTGTACCATACACTGCACTGCAAAAAAAAAAAAGTGATTACACTTACTAACATGATTATGCCTAGTGTGTGCATACATACATACTGACTTTTACAATGCGCTAAGCTACTGATAAAGGACACAAGGCAGTACCATGTTTAAGTGTTTGTTAGAATGTCTCAAATATACAGAAGATTAATATATACAATGGCTATATATATATATATATATATATATATATATATATATATATATATACATATATATATATATAGCCATTGTATATATTTACTGACAGGTTTATTCCCAGGTCAGGAATACAATGGTTCTTATACCAGTGGGCACTGAAAAAAGAGCACTATTTAGAAACCAAGTCCAAATGTAGTAGAGACTTTTATATAATCTCAGAGTATAGACAAATGGGGGGAAATTAGATTTCCCAGCTGCCAGATGATTCCCCCATTTGTAAAATGATTAGCCATTTTCATCTATGCTTCTGCTTTTTAGCTCTCAGCACAAGAATGCATCTTTGTTAATAAAATCTTTAAAGAATGTATGAAGGTGAAATGGTAGCCACCATCTAGAAACACATGTAAGGTTACCTACATACTATGGCGGGAGGGGGAGAAAGGTGCAACCCTGAATAATTAATGTAATTAATTAAAGAAATGGTACAGATTCACCCCAGGAAACTCATAATCACTAGAGTAATGACAACCTGACTTGGGCTTCACTGCCTAGGCAGACTCTGTCTAGAAACTTCCCAGCATCTTTTGCTGTCTGCCAGCTGAAGTGTGTCAGGTTACATGGAGTGCAAAATAAAAATTAATTTCAAGGCCTTGTGTTTTTGACAATTTACAAAGGGAGGCTCTCCAACAGCTGAACAATATTAGGATGTCAGTACTGCATGTCATAATCATTATATTTCACGTGACCATATGGTAGGTGCCCCACAGAATAAATAGCAGACATAATCCCTGTCCCAAAGATCTTACAATCCAGACAGAGAAAATCAGACAAAGGATGTGGCAAGCAGATACAACATACAAGCATTTTTGCCATCTCTTTCCAATAACAGTATCCCACTGGAAGGTTAAATGCTGGTATATCATGAGATAATTAAAATGCTGGTGTAAAATAATTAAAGGACTGAAACTAATCACCTTCTACCAATCCTATGCCACCTGAGGAGATAAATCCTCATGAAGCTAGGTGTGCTGCTGACACAGCTGTGTTATACTATCACGATGACCCTACATGTCCTCAGTTATACTCTAATAGGCTGTAGAAGATACTTCTAGGGGAGTGGTAGACAGTATGATCCATTATTGGATAGGGCACGAGGCAAGGAGTGAGGAGACCAAAAGTTTTGTTCCCACCTCTACCACTGAGCAGCTGTGTAACTTTGGACAAGTCACTTCACCAGCCTGTGCCTCTAATTTGCTTCCCAGCCTTTGTCTTCTCTATTTAGACAGAAAGCTTTTTAGGGCAGGGACTATCTCACTGTGAGTGAAATCCTGACCCCATTGAAATTAATGACAAAACTCCAATGCCCAGGATTTCACACTATATATTGAGCAATGGGGTTCCAAACATAGTTTGGCGCTACTGTAACAAAAACAACAGTTCCAGATTTGTAGACTCCAAATTGTTTGGAACCTTTAAAAACAGATTGGACAAAACAATAGAGAACAATCCTGCTTTGGTAAGAACATGGAATTCTTGATCTTCTCTCTAACTTCTGATTCCCAATCTTTGTACCGCACTTTGTGATCTACAGATAAAGTGTGCTATAAACTGCTCAGAATTCTTTTTATTGTTCCATTAACATTGTTTAAGAGTTAACAACCTTCTCTTCATTTTACAAAACAAAATTAAAATGATGTATACAATCTTTTAGATTAAAAGATAGACTTCTCAGCCTTTGTCAGTTAGTCTAACATTAACAATTATTTAGGAGAAGCAGTATGACAGCCATGAAACAAAACTTTATAAGTATTAAGCATAAGTATTGCATAGTTCTTATGTAATTGAATTTTGGATAGAGTATGTTGCATTTCTTTATACATAATAAAATAACTAATCACATTCTTAATAGATTAAGGCATCAGAAACGGTAGATACAGAAGCAGGATTTAGCACTGTATTCTCACTACTTGCAGTAGCAGCTTTCAAAGGTTAGGATACTAACTCAACAGGGCCCCTTAACTGGAACAATCATTTTGAAAGAGAAGTCCCGCTTCCTTTATTGTTATAATGTTTATGCATATACATGTTCATACATATAATATACATGTTAGCCCATCACTATGCATCTGGGTGCTGAACATAAGTTAAACAATAATTGGAGCCACTGGTTCTACCTCTACTTTAAAAGAAGCTACTCTGCCAAGAAAGACCAAAACATGGCGCAAAAGTGAGAACATGGTTCAAAGTGAACTGACCCAAACACAACTGGGTCAGAATTTTAAAAACAGTCATACACAATTCATTGTTTACATTTCCTCTTGATTACTCTTTAACTGAAAGTAGGAGAAGTTAAAAATACATTCATTCCCCTAGTAATTTTACTATTGCCATTCAGCGATTCAGTTGGTAGCATCCATAAGGGGTTAATGTTGCATCTACTTAGTGTTAGAAAGGAGCCATATGGATTCTCTTAGATAGTTACTGGAAAAGAAAAGTTCCCCTCCATTTCTGCAGAGTATAAGAAAAATCTGGGAAAGATCTGTCATGTAAAAGTTAAAACAAGAAATCATTGAGTAAGGTAGAGTGCAAAAAAAAGCACTTGGTTACCTGCATCCAGTGTTCCAATCCAAACTGCAATGAGCACAGGACCAGAGCTGAGGGAAGAACTGCAGGTGACTAGATGCTCCATCTCGACTATTAAGCCCCCTCTGTGATCCTCATAACTACTGTGCTGCCTGTAGAGTGGGTGACACACGGGCTGGAAAGCAAACCAGCCACCAGGTCACCCCATTGTACACCATGGGGTGACCTGGTGGCCCGTTGGCTAGGCACAGGGCCACCAGGTTAACCTGTAGGAAGCAGGTGGTGGGTTGACGTGATGGCCTATCGGCTAGGCACACAGTCACCAGGTCAACCCAGAGCCCTGAGGAGGGAAGAGGAAAGAGGGTGGCCAGACCCTCCTCTGCCGAGGGTCACCCTGCCCATCACCCTCCTCTGGTCCCCTCCGGGGGACGACTATTAAGCTCCCCCCCCGCACCATCTGGGGAATGACTATTAAGCCTCCCCATGGACCTACTCCATCTTGACTATTAAGCCTCCTCCATGATCCTCATAACCACTACTGCGCTGCCCTTGGAGTGGGGTGACACACAGGCCGGAAAGCAAACTGGCCACCAGGTCAACCCATAGGTTTGTTATCTTACTGTTTGGTATTGTGGAAAAATGTTGGCTTTAATGATAATCACTAATACATCTGCAGTGAAATCCTGACTCTATTTAAATTAATGGGATCTTTGCCATTGACTTGAAATGGCCCCAGGATATTATCCCCAGAGAAAAATTAGCTGAGACAGAAATAAGCTATAGGTAGTAGTAATCTAGTGAAAACAGATGCTGAAAGAAATGTGGAGGAAGATAATGCACAACAAATTTGAGATTAAGTTTGCATTTACTATGGTAGCAAAATAGTTGCTATTTTCAATTCTCATTGTCTTCATCAGCTGCTCCCTATCAGGTGGTAGGACAAGATCAGAAATGAGGACATTCAAAGCCAACTCCAGCAACCACCTTCATCAGTTTGATTTTTGGCTGCTTTCCTGATATAGCTGTACTAATATAGCTATAATAAGATGGAATACCAATGACTTACAAAGCATGTTTAGCAATGAATGCCGCTACTTGGCCAGTAATCAAGTGGATGCCAAAAGCTTTGAAACTGTGATAAGATCAACAATGGTAGACATAAACTGAATATCCAGCCAAAACAGATTCAACACTTAGGTAGAAATCGATCCAGATGCCGCTCAATCTGCAAGGAGACTACATTCCTGTAGATTTGCCATGATGATGATGATGATGATTGATGATGATGGCAACAAGAATGGCCACTCAGAGATTGCATGTACCTCACTATCTTTGTGACTCTGGTAACACATACCTGAGCTATTGTTCCAGGGACTTTTTTACCAGAAATGTGTACTTATTGTAGGGTTGTTAAGAGATGGAAACCAGCAGGACAGATTTGTTTACGAGAGAAGACTTATATAGTGACCTAATATAGCTTGGCTAAGTGTAACGGGGCGTACAAACCCCACAGTGGTGAAGTAAGCTTAGTTTTAGCTCAGTCTGGGCAAACAGAGGAGGAGAGCAGTTATGTGATGCAGGCTCCTGATGAGAAGCCGCCAAGGTCCCAAGTGTTAGGGCCCAGCCCCCAATGCCAAGCAGCCACAGGCCTCTCAATCACAGACAGCAGCAATGATGAGCTACAACTGTGAGAGGAACACCCTTTGGGGCATGGACAGAGAGAACTCCAGACGGGACTCAGGGGTGAATCAGTAACACCAACAGAGGAACAGAAGCCAGGGTAGGATGTGGTCCAAGGAGCAGGCCTGGGGGTGCCTGACCCCTAGGCTGCAAATTTTTTAATTACTGCTTCACTGGGCCATGGGTTGGAACTAAGTGGAGTGGGGAGAGCCCAAGTTTCCCTACCCCCAGCCATTGGGCGACATAAGTCAGAGTATCGCCGTCAGGCAGTGCTGCTGGAACTAGACCTGAACCCCATCCCACCCTACCCCGACATGTGGTGGAGAAAGCGGAAATTGCCAGAGTCCTGTTAAAAAGACCACAAGACTGCTGACAGAACAACCATATAGAGGCTGTGGATACAGAAAACCTGCTGAAATGAATGCTGGAGAACCAGCAACATCACACAATCCAGCAACAGCAGGGCAGATACCTCAACAGATGGTGGCCCAGCATCAACAGCAAGTAGCCCAAAAGCAACAGCAGCTAATTCAGGAGCTGGTGCCACCAGGGACAACAAGGACACCTGATCCAGCACTATTACAACTCTAGGGGGCATCCAACATCACAATGCCCTGACCCATTAGGATATGCCCTCCCCACTGGGCTGCCCATCTGGCTCATGAAAATCAGCCCCAGAGATGACCCTGGAGCCTTCCTGGTCACCTTCAAACAGATGAAACTCTGTGGCATGTTAGCCACCAAAACTCTGGGCCACCCTGATAGATGCATACCTTATCAGCCCTGCACAAGCCGCCTACCAGAGTTTGTACCCCAAGGAAGTATTAGACCAGCAGTTCTCAAATTGGGAGTCAGGACCCCTGGGGGGATCATGCGGTTATTATATGGAGTGGGGATGGTTGCGAGCTGTCAGCCTCCAACCCAAACCCCACTTGCCTCCAGCATTTATAATGGTGTTAACTATATAAAAAAGTGTTTTTAATTTATACTGGGGGTGGGGGGATCACACTCAGAGGCTTGTTATGTGAAAGGGGTCATCAGTACAAAAGTTTGAGAACCACTGTACTAGACTATGTCAAAGAAAAGGAGCTATGCTCAACTATCTAGATATCAATTGTGAGATGTTCTGCTAGAGGTTTAGCAAATGTTGATTTTATTTCCCCCACCCCACCCCGGGAGGGAGGAGGCAAGCAGGAAGAAGACCCACCACTGCATTCTAGACTGAGGGGGAGGGTTTGTGATGGGATGTACAAATCCCACACTGGTGAAGTAAGGGTTAAGGAGCATCTCTGGGCCCAGAAAGCCCCACCCAGCTGCACCTGCTGGCCATGCTCAAAGTGGAGGCAGACCTCAAAAAGAAGCAGTTTAGCTCAGTCAAGGAAGATAGAGGAGGAGGGCAGTTGTGTGCTGCAGGCTCCTGATGAAAAGCCATTGAGACCCCAAGTGGCTGGGTCCAGCCCTCAATGCCAAGCCACCACAGGCCTTTCAATTGCAGAGAGTAGCAACAAAGAGCCACAAATATGAGAGGAAGACCCTTGGACCACGGACAGAGAGAACTCCAGAAGTGACTGCTTCTTTGGGCCCTGTGTTGCAACCCGGTGGAGCAGGGAGGGCCCAGTTTCCCTACCCCTGGCCATTGACTCTTGCCACTAAATGACATAACCCAAAGTACCACTGCTAGGTGATGCTGCCAGGACCAGACCTGAACCCCTCCCTCCCTGACACAAAGCAAAAGCTGGAAGGTTTAGATATCTGTCCAAAAATATATAGGAAGGCTGTAAACACTACATGAGGAGAGGACTCTTTGGATTAACCACTAACTCAAAATTCATGGTGCAGTTACTTAAATCAATATAAGCAGCAAAGAGTCCTGTGGCACCTTATAGACTAACAAACATATTGGAGCATGAGCTTTCGTGGGTATTCACCCACGAAAGCTCATGCTCCAATACGTCTGTTAGTCTATAAGGTGCCACAGGACTCTTTGCTGCTTTTACAGATCCAGACTAAGATGGCTACCCCTCTGATACTTTAAATCAGTATGTGATTTCATAGGCACTTATGATAACGTATAGTTCAGGCAAAATGAAATTAAAAAGGGAAATTAAGGAAGATTGTCACATAAGGAGAATTTTGTTAAGTACAAAGGCTGAGAAGGTTTCAGATGTCCATTTTGTGGGGGTGGGGAGCATGAGAATAATGGAAGTACAATTTAGGAAGAGGTGTCTTGTCTTTAAGAGTGCTCTGAAAATCACCATAATTACTTAGAGTAATCAGATACTGTACTGCTCCCTTTCACTGAAAGTTGGTAAGAAAAATTTATTTTAATTTTAGCAACTGTTTGTTTTCAATTCTCTAATTAGCAGTTTAAAATATCTTGGCCAGAAATGTCCTTTGCTTTGCACACACCATTCTAACACTCATTTTAGCAAGTTCAGTTTCAATCCTTAACAGAACTTGACTAATGTAGATGAGAAGGATTCACAAACATTCTGAAGAATTAAGCCTTCCTATTCAACTTGGGTGTTCCTCCCTCCTACCTCCTTCTTCCCCATCCACCCCATGCAAAGGGTCAGCCTAGGTCCTATGCACAAGGTCAACCAATTTTCTGTCAACATTTTGTTTAGTTGACAACCCATGGAAAGTGTCTGCTTTCCTAGAAATATTTTGATTTCTTTTTGGTCTGAAAATCAAAAATGGTTCAGTTTTAAGGTATTTTTACCCATTTAAAAATTTCATTTTCTGACCAGCTCTAACATATACCACTTGCATGCCACAGAAAGTTTCCAAATAGATCCTAATTAGAACTTTACTGCATAGGCTTCAGTGAAATACTCCCTTGACCCACTGCATATGGAGGGATTTCACCCTCCCAGCTGGTATTCCAAATCCCTTTTTTTATTTGCTTATTTGTGAATACCATTGTTTTCAAGAATATTTCTGGAGACACTGTGAAAACTAGTGCAAATATATACTTGTGAGAATATTCACACCAGAGGTGCTCTTGCAGCACTTTGGAAGAGCTGTTTTTATTATCCACAAAATAGATTCAAGCAAGTATACAGATATGTGGATAATTAGTGAACAGAAAAAAAAGTATCCTTCCTGTTCATAAAACTCAATCTGGGACAGAAACAACAGCATGTGACCAACTATACAATGAGATTAACAAATCATGGCAAGCAAATAGTCATAGGATGATATCCCCTCCTGCCTAGTGGGTGAGCGTATTCACCTTTCTAAAGGTAGAGTGCAGAACAGATGAGAAGGTTATCTTCAGCCAACCCAGGCTGATGGTCTGGGGCCACTGTGCAGTTCTCCTGTGGCTATTATTCTGTCCCATGGGCTGGAATAGCAGCTACAGTGTCTCTGAGCCTGTTATGCAGAACACTGAGGCCACAGCTATTGTGGTCTTCCACAGGGACCTAAGCAAGGGCAGCACAGCACACAGTGTTGGAAGTGTAAGGTGGGAAACTGAGTCACAAATCCATCCAATTGAACTTAATCAATTTTTGCCTTTGTTTATAAATTTACAGACAGAATTATTAACACTTATCCTTTCTGGACATATATTTATGGCAGACAACAAACTGAGAAAACAGAACAGGGAGGGGCCCAAGTTACCAAGTACCAGGAAACAACTGGTATGGTTGTCACAGCCTCTGATCCCTGGCCTGGTGCTTTAGTCTCATTTCTTCACTTTCTGGTCCTGTATTTCTCTGATTAGGAACTTGTTCACTTGGCTTCTTATATATTATCAGATTCAGATTCATTAGCTATCTTCCAATCCATGTTAAGCATAATCTTACATAACCCTTACAATATGCATGCGCAAGCTTCAATTTATACATTTGCTGTTGACACTATTTTCATGTCATTGTGCTTTCATTTCACCTTGCTGTTGGTTTTTCCCAACATTAGCATTAGTCTTGCATATTTATTATAGTAATTAACGTCTAAATCTTCCAATACAATAACAAAATGTCACCGTTGTCCTGTCAGTGTAAGCATTACTAAGCAAGTCTGTGTAAGAGAAAAACTGGCAAGACAACCTGACTCGTGCCAGGCAAAAATTAAGCCAAGCACAAGAGTTACCTCATTCAAACTCATTCACTATCCATAATTATAAATTATGACTGTAATAAACCCCTTATTTTTACCATTTAACAATTCATCTTTATATTTCATTATCATAATGCAGTATATATGTGTCATCATCACCTTTAATGATTATCTGAATGAGGAAGTTATGGATTTTCAGGGGCCTTTCCACTCAAAGTCCAGCATCATGTTTGTAAATCATTTAAAATAAAACCCTTGTTAGAAATCTTACCTGTTGCATTTCTGAGGTGCTTTTTATTTTAATTTAGTTCACGATATTTAATTGTAATCAGTTGTTCTCCAACCGTGCACACACCCTTGTGTGGTCACTCTGCCAGTGGAACCCTGCTCAGCCCCTATGCAGTGTTTAAATGGTGCAGGAGACCTTGCCTGATCATCCTCTGTATCACAGAGCAATTTCAGCCACACTGGCTAGCTTGCAAATCAAGAGGCTAAATTTTGTTTGCACAAAGTTTTCATAAAAAAATAGCGAATTCGTAAAAAACATGCCCCACTGAAGGATAATTCAGGAACAGAAAACAGTGCTATATTTATTGGGAATAACATTTCCATAAATTATTTTACCAGATCTATGCTATTCTTATGTTTCTCACATTCATTGGATTAATATGAAAAATGTTGCAGTAATTATGTGTTGATCCCACACAATTTTCCATTATATTCCAGTATAGCAATTTGTAAGGATAAAATTACAATCTTCTTGTACTAACCACCTTGTTTGTTTGCTTGCTTCATTGTAAATGCTACATAAAGACCACAGAACATCAAGCAGTAAACCAATCTTGCTCATTCACTCTATTTACAGCATTTACTGAATTGTCTCTGAAAATATAATGCAGCTTATTTCATTTTGCTAATGCTAAAGGTAGTCTGACTAAGGCCACTTTCAGCCTAGTAGAATGCAAACACACACGCACACCTGGAAAGCTATCCTTTTACAGAAATGGTATCATGTCAAACCCAACATTTCATGCAAAAGATGCTGTCACAGCCTATAAACAAACACCAAGCACTGGATCTAACCATATCATAATGGCCTTTATTTTTTCCTAGCTGGAGATCTGCAGCGAGTTTTTTGACCTGAGTTTTAATGCCTGGCATAAAGGCTTCCTGCACTCACACACACTGCTCTTTTGTAATGTTTCAGGCAGAAGAAGAAACCCAAAACAACAAGCTAGACTGCCACAGAACTATCACACTAGCAGACTACCGCACTACGGTGAGATGTGCAAAGCTGAGGTAGACTGACCAAATACAGAGTCAGTGACCGTGAATGTGAGGTGGAAAAAAGAGGCACAGAGCACAATTCAAACCCCGAGAAGAGTGCAACTCACATGACAGAGGATAGGTGGAGACAGAGAGAGACACTTTTTTCCTGAAATGTACAAAATACAATGTATTTGCATAGCATCACACTATGCATATCCAACCACCACTTTGGTAACTGTCTAAAATGACAAATAGACCCAAGGGATCAAACCCCAAACACAATCAATGTGTAACATTACCCGATAAGATGTAGATAAAAATCTACCTGGGTTATGTCTTCACTGTAACTGGGTCAAAACTCCCAGCATGGGTAGACAAACACATTAGTTCCGCTCACCATAGCATGCTAAAAATAGCAGTATGTTGCAACCCAGACTGAAGTTCAAGCTCTCCTGGGCTTGAGAGCCCAAACTGCAGCCTGAGATATGACACCTGTACTGCTAGTTTTAGCATGCTAGTTCAAGCCCCCCTCAGGCAAGTCTGTCTACCTGGGCTGGCAGACTTGCTCCCAGCCGTGGTGTAGACATACTCACTGTAGCCCTAAGGATTAATCTGCTGGTCTGTATAAATATCTTTCTTATAAATTTAAGTATTTGATGTAATAGGCTTATAGATTTATATTAAGAATAAGTGGCTGTAATGCAAGAGACCTACAGGTCAAACATCCTGTATGACGCTAAGGCAACTTTAGCACATTTTGGGACCCTTACTCAGAAAAGTAATAATAGACAAAATACCTACACAGATGTCTGGAGACCTTTGACTGAACCAAGAACAGTAAAGGGTGGAAAAAAGGGGACTTTTTTGCCCACAAATCTAACAAGTACACCACAAATGCATATATATCTGTCATTCATACGCACATACATACTGGCCTATGGGGCAAATGTACCCTAACATTTCCGTGGGGGAAAGATGAAATTTGGGCATAGGAGGAAGGATTTCCGACTAATGCCCTATAAAAAGGTGTGACAGCTCACCATTAGACAGGCAATCTACCCATCTATCTGCTCCTGTCTGCTCTTCATTGCCTCTACCTTCAACTACGTATCGATGCTACCCATCTATGATGGCTATTAACTATTAATAGGCCGTAGTATTATTTCTTTTCAAACTGTAAGTGAAAAGGAATTTAATTTCCCTTATGTTTTATTTTAGTTAAAGCATATAGCATATAGAGTTAAATTAGAAAGCAAACAACTTTGCAGTAACTTCCTCTGCCAGAGGTGTAAAAACGCCCAAAGTGCTGCTGCACCAGAGTGCAAGTATTAATCAAGTTTGCATAAATCATAAATATCTCTCTTAAAGAACTCTGATATTTGTAACTCTGTAATCCTGAACTGTTTTACCATTTGCTTATCATTTCATTGATTTTAATAAAAAGGTCTTTATGACTATATCTGTCTCAGTGTAAACTCCTGTCATGACCCCGAAGTTCCTTTTATAAACTCTGTGAAGCCTGATTCAGGACGAACTTTATCTTCTGATCAAATATTGACGAGCCAAACCCATACTAATTAATAGCCAATAAGTATTATTAATTAAACTTAATTAATTAAATAAAATTAAAATTAAGTGGATAAATTAAATCAACACTACTAACACACCCCAAATCAGGCTACATCACAGAGGCCTGAGAGACCTGTCTATTTAAACCTGACAGTTTGGAAAGCTTATTATGCCCATAAAGTCTCATTGAACTATTGATGTTGAACTACAGATATTGTGGATTGATTTGGTTGATTTGAAATATAAATCATAATCATTCCTTAGCATATGAAGTCCTGAAATCATCTCCAAGAAAGCATTACATACTTCGTAGCTACAAATTAACAAACATAATAGATCAGATCCTCAGCTGGTATAAATTGGTAGAGAACCACTGAAGTAGCATAAATTTCATGGAGATCTGTTGAATTACGTCGACCTGAGGATCTATCCCAATGGTTTTATTTATGATGCTATTTTCTGTTTGTATAAGTTTAAGATCCTATATTAATTTTTTTTTAAAAAAAATAAATGTATGTTGGCACAGTGCTAGCCTTAATTTATGATTCTGGCAAAAGTCCCTCAGGGACCTTATGCCACTATAGGAGTGGGTGTAGCAGAGCTCAACTGCACTATATCTCCATCCCTCCCTGGTTTGACCATGCCCCTCCCCCAGATGGCCCCTTCCTTCCACCTATGGTGATGCGAGAGGGTCAGCAGATACAAGAGATGCAGAGCCACCTGTCAGTGGAGAGTTCTCTTGAATGGAGCATTCCCTACTGGCCATCTTCAGACACTTAGGTGGCACAAAGGAGCTTTTGCTGAGTGGAGATTCTCAGACAAAATCTTTATTAGATTAGAAAATAATAAGCAATACCAATGTAAGAATCCTCCACTAATACCCATGATGTGACAACTCTAAACTCGAAGAAATGAATTTAAATTAAGTACATTTTCTTTAAAAGAAAAAAAAACAAGAAAGCAAGCAATGCTGCCTACAACAGTGTAACTGATCAAAATTCTGCATTCGAAATTTGCCATTAAGTTTTATTAATTAAACTTATCTGCACTCACCCTCTTGAATTAATAAAATGTGTCTGACATTCATTGCAATACTACAGGCCGTGGCTGTTATGAAAATATGGTTGCTAGGATACCTTCATTATTTCATCTTCATGTTACGCTTGCCTATCAATTAAAGAAGAAACACTCTAGCTAATTCTCAACATATCTATACACATTCCCTTATCTTCATGTGACATTTCTCTGAGCATGCACCTTCTAATCTATAAAATATTAAACAATGAGTGATCATATCAGTCTGCATGACTCTTATCCTTAGAATTTCTGTCTCCATCTTTGTTTAAGTTAGGACAGTGAAATATCCATGGCTACACCCATTAATTTTCCACTGACTGGATTCAAGCACCTAAAAGATGACCAGATGCAAGTCTACACCTTTGCACTGCTCAGCCTGTTTAAAAGCAAGGAGATTCTGGGATTGAAGTGACACATGAAAGAAGTAATCTACAGATTCAAACTATCCACAGTCCCTAGCAATCTTTTTCTTGGACATCCACAGCAATATGATTCATGTCCAAGATATAAGACACCTGAAAATTGCATTTCCTAATGCATATTATTAACGAAGCACATCAGGTATTCTGATGAAAGATGGGTTCAAATGAAAAATGCATCCAAAGCTGTGGGAATATTCAGCACCAGATCTACATTTTGGGGTCTCAGTTTATCAGATGGCATCAGAATTACAGACAAAGCCTAGTGGAACACCACCTTGGGAAAGAACGTTGAGTAAAATTCACCCTGATGCAAAGAGAGATCACAAAGCCTAGGCAACACTTAAGTGGACCTTAAACACACTCAGGTCTCTTAGGTCATTTCCAGAGTTTGGACTCCAACAATTATATGAAAGATCTGTAAACTGCAAGAATATTCTGGACAATGGCACACAAATAAGAACACAGAGGAAAAACAAAAACGTATATTCTTTCCCATTTAATGTTCAATAATTTTGAGGGTTTGAACAAATATTGCGTGATGGTCAAATGAACCAATAAATAAGAAATAGGTATAACAGCTACTGACATTTTCAGACAGATCAACACATTTAAATAAGTGACCTATAAATAGGCTGCTTATAATATTACAGCACATGCTGACCACACATATGTGAGCTGTCAAAGCAAGTACCAGAGACTGTACACAGCTGTTTTCACTTGGTTTAAGCCTGTGTGGTCCTCCTTCCAGGACAAAGAAATATATTTATTTATTTTTTTAATTAACAATTCTATTTATGACTTAGGGGATCTCATATATTCTATAGGTAGTTTATGTCCTGGATTGGATCCACAGCTCAAAAAGCAATGCAAAGCTTTCAGTGAAATGAGTAAAGTAGATTGCATGAGACATTTAATTTTTTCCCAGAGAGTTCAAGAAGTGTCATGAGATATTAATAGTGCTGATCTTGTGTATTATTTGTTGAGCATGAAGAGGATGTTTAAAGAGAAAGAAGAAAACACTATGTTTGCTCTCAAAAAATCTACATTCAAATAGCCTTATTTTACTGACAGCTCAAGTCTGTTGAGAAGTGCTGAGTGCCTTCATCTCCCACTGAAGCCAATAGGAATTGAGGGTGCTCAGCACCTTGCAGTAGACACTCAGCATCTTATAGGATGAGGACTAAAGCTTGAGATGTTCACTTGCTGATGGTCTAATAGAAATGGCATCCTTTGCAACATGCAATCCATATATAGTTCTCTCCTCCCTTCTATGCCCCTGCTCCTGCTGGGTGATGAGGCAGAAAGCCTGGTACAAATGGATTTCCCTACCCCTTAACCTCTGCTTTCACCTTCCTTCTGCTTTCTGGTAGGGAAATAGGTCCTTTAGTTGCTGAGGCAGCGATCCTGGTGCAAAGGGCCTCCCCTTTGTTATTATATGCTAATCAAAAAACAGTTAGCCCCCAAGGCCTATCAACCTAAACACAATCTTCAGAATTTTTTGTAGCTACAGAGATAGTTTTATATTTTGCTGCATGCAAAAATATTCCATATAACAGTCTCAGGGTGAGAGACTAAGTGATGGTGTGATGTGAGATGAGAGTTTTATTGGCAAGGCTGTATAACACATGAGCAAGATATGCAGGCCATCCCCAACAAGTGCTGTTTACAGCTCTATATAAAGTCTCTCCATCATATAAGCTTTGTATGCCATATACGTGGCTTGTTTTCTCTAAACTCCAAGATGTCCATCTCCTGTGCTTCCAGAGACCTACCTTGTCCTATTTTCATTTTGTACATCATTTTGCATTGTCACCGACACCATCTCCCTTCCCCTTTTTATACTGGAAAGCCCTCTTCCTCTCTCTGTTGTGAGGCCTAAATTATAGTCTATTTATAGTCTATTCTGTGGTTCCTTGCTTTTGGCTGCTCACAGAATCTGTTTACTCTCTCTCTCTCTCTCTCTCTCTCTCACACACACACACACACACACACACTCCTGTTCCTCATCCTAGCTCAACTTCTGTAGAGTTGTCACCTTTTCAAAGTGTAAAGCAAGACAATTAGTTAGTGTAACAAGTTTTCCCAAGGCCGGGAGGTCACATTACAACTCCTTAAATTTCAGGGTTTTAGATGCTTTTGAGATGCAATGTGAAAAATGTCTTTGATCTTTTTACTGCCTTGGCAAACCCTTTATGGGGCAATCCATTTACCCAGTCCTTTAGAAAGCGCCATAAAACATACTTAGCACAAAATATTGCATTTTACTAACTACATATGTCTCTACACTCAGAATAATTTATACTTATGTCCAAAGATCTAAAAACATTTTATGAACATGAATGAATTTAACCGCCACCACTGAGGTAGATGAATGTTTTTATCCCATTTTTCCCAGATTAAAAACACTGAGGAACAAACATATAAGAGGCATGACTTTCAAAGTTAGGCTCATATGCATGAAAATCAGAGCAGTGCTGCACTTAATTTGTATGCAGTTACTGTGATTGTACATACAAGTTGTCTATTTGTACATGAAAATGACCCAGTTGCAATGTCCAACTAATGCACCATTCCTCAGTTTGTGTGCACAACTGCATTAATGATATACAATTAGGTGTGCATTAGTGTCTACATTTTATACATGCTTGTTATTGAAAAGTCAGGCTTCAGTAATTAACACAAAGTCACAAAGGAAGTCTATGTAAGAGCCAGGAATGGACCTGGTATCTCCAACTGGAAGTCATAACCACAAGTTTATCTCCCCTCTCTATGAATGTACTGACATAGTATAAATATCATTGTGCTTATTTCTCCTTCCCTCGCATCCCAAATTCTCTATTTTTGTGTCCTAAAAAGGAAGTTTAACTTGTAGGTTAGTGATTACAAAATTAGGGACCTTCTGAAAGACATCGGAAGATGTCCCTGTCTAACTAGATCATCAGCCACTTTCTGACCTGTTTGTGCCCCATAGCTGACAAGATGGAGCCACAAAGCCACCTTACCTACTCAGGTGAGAGAATTCTCCTAGTGTGGGAACTATCCTCTCACAGCCCTTTATCAGATCAGGGTGTGTGGACAGAGGGTTAGCGTGCCACAGAAATCCTTAGCTGCTAGTATTGGGGCTATTGGCGGCCAGGAGCAAGTTAGAACAGCTCTCAGCTGCCCCTAGGCTCAGAAGACAGTAAAGATTGTATGTCACAGGCTGGCTAGTCCTTTAGGCTAGGCAAACTCAGTCTTGCCTGTGACCTACCAGACAGCTCCCAGCTGCTGGTGTTATGGCAACTTAAGGATAATTAATAATCTCAGTTGTAAAAGGGCTACGAAAAGACTACACAGAGCTCAGAATTCAATCTAGAGGGAGGCGCTGCAGAAACAGCAGGACCTTTTGGCAGGTACAAGAACCCACAGGGAGCAGGGTCAGGCTCCTGTGAGGGAGGCCCTGAGGTAGGATCAGTAAAATCACTTTAGTGGAGACAGAGAGGGGTGGAAGATTTATTAGTTCAGCAGAGAAGAGAGTAGCCAGAGGCCCACAAACAAAAATGTCTGCACTATATTACAACATCTGTGGTTGGCCCAGGTCAACTGACTTGGGCTCTCGAGGCTCGGGCTCAGGGCTATAAAATTGCAGTGTAGGCGTTCCAGCTCCAGCTGGAGTCCACGCTCTGGGACCACCGTCAACAGGATCTCAGAGCCCAGACTCCAGCCCGAGCTTGAACGTCTACACTGCAATGTTATAGCCCTGCAGCCCAAGCCCTGTGAGCCCAAATTAGCTGACCCAGGCCAGCTGTGGGTGTTTTATTGCAGTATAGTATAGATAGGGCCCTACCAATTTCACAGCTGTGAAAAATGTGTTATAGACCACAAAATAAGCCCTTCCCCATGAAATCTGATCTCCCCTTTGCTGTTGGGAGCATCCCCCGTCAGGGGGCTCTTAGCTTCAAGTCTCGGCTGGGCTGGGGAGGGAAAGGACTTGTCCTTCCCTGGCATGGCCACTCTCGCTTTCATGAGGAGATCAGACCCACCTCGGAGTGCCTCCTGCTGCTGCAGGAAGCTCCAGCCCTGCAGTTCCTGCAGCTGGAGGAGACTTGTGGAGGTAGGTCTGACATCCCCCTGCTCCTGGGAGCACCCCAGGTAGGGGCTCCCAGCTGCCAGTCCCTGCTGGGCTGGGGAGAAACAGGACTTTCCCTTCCCTTGCATGACAGCTCTGGGTGGGAGGGGGTGGGGAGACCAGACCCACTTCTGGGTACCTTTTGGGTTACAACACTGTGAAATGTAAATAGCCGAAAATGTAAAATTGACCAATGCTAAAACCGGGAAATTGATCAAAATGGGCCATGAATTTGGTAGGACTCTAAGTATAGATATGCCCAAAGGGAGGCCATGTTAAGCACAGGCTGTGAGGAAGCAGCATGAGGGGGCTTAGAGATAGGAAGCAGCCCAAGGAAACAGCAGCATACCCGAAGAAGGAGCCCTAGCTGCTAACAGAGGGTGGGCCTGAGTTCCTGTGGAAGGGGCAGGCAGGAGCAGATTAGGCTCCCATTGGGGGGGGACCCTGAAGGAAGGCTAGTAAGAACACTTCTGTGGAGCCCGAAAGGGGTGCAAGAATTATTATTTGGATGCTTAGGTTGGACCCCAGAAAGGGACTGAACTTTGTGACATGGCTAAAGGGCTAAGCCATGCAAGACCAGGCAAGAGGCAGATGGCCCGTATGAGGCACAGGAGATGAGGACCCGTTCCAGCATCAATCCCTGACACAAGGGGATCAGATGGCTTGGGAGTACATCACCTTACATGGCATAAAACCCCCTTTACTTCCCCATGGTCTGCATCAAGTCTCCTTCACCCATACCCAAATATGGGGCCCTTTGCTTTTCTATATCCCAGCCACTACGTCAGTAATTCAATCAAATTCTTTTCACTTCCCGCCCCCTTCCCTTCCACGCCATCAACTCATTCACCCTGTCTCCCTCTGATATGAAGCCTCCTCTCTAAGACAGATCTGTTTCCCTGCCTGGTCCCAGACTCCTCCTAACTGCTGCTTTTTTTCTGGCAAGTACCCCATACCCTTCACCTTAGCCGAGGGGCCCCTTCATCTCCTCCCTTCCCCTTCTCCCTTTCTTTGGTCATTGTTCTCCAGAATACTGAGCACCCTCAACTTCCATTCTGCTCAATAGGAACTGAGAGCTCTCAGCACTAGGCAGGGAGCACTCAGCATGTTATGGGCCTGATCCATTAGTGCTTTTTACCTAGCCTTAGTCTCATGTCTATCAAGCCCCCCATCTCTGTTACCATAGCCATTTTCCACCTCAAAATTTCTCTTTTTCCACTTCCAGATTCAACATTCTCCAGCAAACCACCATTTTCCTTTGTGCGGGGCTGGGGGAGGTGTGTGCAGATGTGTTTGCAAATGTGAGCACATTTCCATCTTTTTCTGTCTTATGCTGCTGTCACCCACTTCATTTGATCTGTATTGTGCAGCAGTGTTACTGTAATTATATTACTTTCTCTTGCTGCCAGTCCCCTGTTGGAAAAAAAAACAACTTAGTCAGGGGGAGTGAATGTACTGTAACTTGATCTCTATCACCTGTGCTAATTTAAAGGGAAAGCATTACTATAAGAAGTGTGACACCTCAGAAGGTTCTGGAAATATACCAAGCCTCTGATGTATACGAACTTGGGATTTGCAGTATCAGTGCTGTCAAAATCCTAACCTTTTTACAAGTACAAATTTACTCAGCAAACAAAGGGAAATAACATCAAACTAAAAAAAAATTACCTCCATTAAGCAATATAATTTAACAAGTATAGCAGTATCAGTGACCTCGCTCTGCTATTTAAACAATGAAGATGCTGTGGTCCTGGAGTAATTGAACAATTCCTTGGCTACGATGAACAGCAGCATGAGTCCATTAATTTAAAGCCTTGCTGTGGTCCTGTAGAACACATTGTAATCCCACTCTGCATCATGTAAAGTTATTTTTATAAAGTCAGCAAAGGATTTAAAAAGCCTAGAACCATAGGATATAAATCTAAAACTGCAGGGTGAAATTCTACAGTACTTCATATACTGTATAAATACAATTTTCAGACATTTTCAAACCCTCTATCTACATTACACTAAATGATACAGAAGCAGATGAACATGTTGATTTCAGGGTTTAAATGCATGTGGTTTGAGGATGGGCAATAAAAATAAGTTTCTAGGGGGGTCTCAATTTTTTATTATGTTGATCACATCAGAAAGGATGTTTCCTAGACCAACTCCACTTCCAATCCCATTTACTGACTGGACATCATCTGCACACAGGGAGAACTTCAGCTATTGTAAGTAGCATAACTAGACTGAGTGAAAAGAACTTTCTCATGTAGCAAATAAAGTTTTATATCAAACCTATACTTCTTCTGTGTTTGGTCCCACAGCTCAAAGTAAGTGACAGGTTTAGCTAAAAGATAGTTTAGCCCTATTAACCACTAAATCAAAATCTATAGGTGGTCAGAATTGGGGATGGGGGGAAGGGAAGGAATCAGCATTTTCCAATGCACCATGGTGTCTGAAATACTACAAGATAAGGACATAACAGATGAACTGTGGTCTCAGATGTAGAGCTATAAGGGCAGTAATACATACATATCTTCAGCTGTATCTTCCAATGTAAATATCACCAATGCAAATATCAGAATACAAGAAGACCATCTAGATTTGAAACAATCAGGGGAGGTTATTACAGAGAATTCTTTCCTTCTCTGGCAGTTGGGTTTTGCCAAAATGCTCAGGGCCCAACTTACTGCCATATTTGGGATTGGGAAGGAATTTTCCCCCATGTTAGATTGGGGCAAAATGTCAGCACTTCCACTGAAGTCAGTGGGGCAGGATTTCACCCATGGTCGCTACCCTGGAGACAATATAGAAGGCAAAGGGTATGGATTTCTCCTCCCGCATCCTTCCTGGCTGGCTCACAGTCCATGGTGCACAATTCTGTCCCTGCGGAGGCTTTCCTTAAATCAGCTTGCTCCCTGCATTACATCCTTCCTAGCTGGTACTGGCTCTCCACACTTTGCAGGCCCTGTGCCTGGGAGCTAAGGAGAGCCTCTGCATAGAGCTATTCACCTCCTTTGAGTCTCTCACTGAATTCAGGCAGCCCTTTATATATCCCAGCAGGCCTGGTCCTGAGCCATTTGCTCCCATCATGTGACCTCTTGGCTATTCCCCTTGTCTAGGGAGGCATGCCACACCTGGCATAAGTGAGGCTGAGCTGCAACATTCTTAAGAGGCCAGCTTGCCTTGTGACATGGTATGTTCTCTGTCTGCTGATCCAATAATCATAGTGAGTCACATTCCCTTTCCATGTGTCTTTAATGGAGACCTCATTACTCTGGCCCCTTTGCCTCTTTATAATAAAATCCTACCTAGGATTTAATAATTAAAATAAATCTGCTAAAGTCAGGCCAAGAGCTAAGTTCCTATTCTTTCTGTGTACCATCTTAGCTATGCAATGGAGAGATGACACTCTGCATCAGCCAACATATGATAACCTATCTTTAATTTCTCTGCTGCTCCGGCACTATTATCTCTCCTCTGCCACAGCTGCATACTGCTATTGTCAGTGGTAAAGACGAGACATCTCTAATTAGAGGGCAGGATAAATTGCTTTTATCTACTTTTAACATGCTTTTACATGGCACCTGGTACACATGTCTTAGCTAGGCAACCATAATTTGAAAAGCAAATGACTGCTTGGAGAAATATGATACATTTTAAAAAGAAAATTAAATGTATAGAATAGCAAAATCAACATATTGGAGATTGCTGAGCTTTAAAACTGTCAGAAGTCTTGTATGCTTATGTTTTATACTGAGTTAATATAAGCATTCATTGTCGATGCAGACCCCCTCCCCTCCCACACACACTAGCTGGATGTTCTAAGGAGCAAACTGTGAAGTTGAGAATCAATGTAATGTATCCAAGACAGCCTTGCTATATAGGGACTCTGTCTTAACCATTGATAAGTCCAAGTGGAAAGACTTAAAAGGAACATTAGGAAAACATACTCCACAGGATCAGCACTGACTCAAACCTACTTATCCCGCAACTAAAGCTAGCCAGTAATAGTTCTTACTGCTGGCTTTATAGTACTCTAAAAAGATAAAAGTCTGATGTTGAGCATCTATTTCCAGCATATGAAAATTGCTAACAAATGACTCACCTGTTCTATTGATCCATCAAGCCGCTTATTTATTATAAAAAAGAACAAATTAACTGCTACATGTCTAAAATTACTGGGCTTTGGCTAATAGCAGCAGAGCAACATCGCTCAATAAAATCTCAGCCATCTATTACCTTTCTGAGTACAGTTCATGCAGTTAGGAGTGCATGACTGATGTACAAAAACCAGGCTGTTCAATCCCTTCGCTCATCATCAGCAAGTATTAAGTGCTTCTCCATGAAAGGCATTGCTATAGAGACATACTTTATCCACAATGCACTGTCAGTCTGGTTCATCTTCACTAGTAGAATCAGACACTACTCAAACTGCTAAGACATCTTCATTCTTTTGATTATACTTTCCAAGTGTTCTGTGCAGCTGGTCTGATTATTGGTTGTTTGATATGTAAGACTTCCCAGATCCAAATAATGGATTGGACCCCATTGTTTTATTTACTATTTATTATAGCTTTGCACACTGAAAAATCTATAAAAGCACATCTATGATGTATGCAAGAGTGACTGCATACTGAGAAAAGCTCATTAGAGGTGTCCCTTCTTGCTCAACGAAGGGGACATCTCTTTGCCTCTGTACCAAGAAAGTTCTGACTCAAGTCTTCCCTGCAGTGGTGTGTACATTACTAAATTTGCTCAAAGGATTATAGTCTACACAGAGTTCCCACTGATGCCAATGAGAGTTGTACACACAGAACTAAAGTAGATCATGGTCTTAAAAACATTCCAATCTTGAACACAGATTAGATCACCCATGACAAGTTTTAATGCAGCTAGCCTGTAAAGTCCCTCTAGTAACCAAATGAGGGGAAATTCTCTTGTCAATTGAAGACAATGTTTTGGAGCCAAAGACTTTTGTTCTCTTTCCCATTCAGCGTATATGCAGATCTTATTCAATACTGAATTAGGCCAAAATGAAAAACTTACCTGATGGTCTGAAATATCTCTGTCATGAGTTACTGTTCCCATTTACAAAGCCGCCATAAATTACAAAAAGATGGTGCAGGAGAAGGAGACACTGCCTTGAGGAGCAAGAATGTTGCAGGTCATCAGGACTGATGTATAATGACACATTTTCATAGTCTCTTATTCTGTGCCTGGCTCCAGACAGTGTTAGTACTTCCAAAAAGTGATAACATTTACTGTTGTTGTGATAATATAATTGCTTAGGATCGGTATTTAAAATGAATTGTACAGATAGTTTATGTGTCCACTGATAATACTCAGTGCTATTAAATCCAGTTATACAACTGTAAGGTAGCATTCAACCCTGTACGCAGGACCAGTATAATGCATATACATCACTCAAGCCTCCAGTCAGGTATTGAATAAATAATCCTCAAGAAAACAACATTAAATGATTCCTATAGACCTCAATAGAGTTGCACAGGTGAAGCTGCAGATTAAATTTCTCTCACTGATATATTTATATGAACACCAAAAAGCTATTTTAAATAACATAATTAATATGGCAAAGTCAAGTACTCAAAAATTAGGAAGTGCCAGAATTAAGGTTGCCAGTGCAACCTTAATTTGTCAGTTTTATGTGTATGCATTATGATACAGCTGTAACTGAAGTCAATGGGAGCTGTACTTTGAACATAGCAAGTGCTATATAATGCAAATTATTCCTGAAGTGTTTCAGATTGGACACTCAAAATTCATGGATACTTTTGACTGTGATCCCTCTGTGCCTCAGCTCTCCAACAGTAAAATGGAGATAATAATCATAGAATCGTAGCTGGAAGGGACCTTGAGAGGACATCTAGCCCAGTTGCCTGCATTTCTGGCAGGACTAAGTTTTATCTAGACCATCTCTGACAGGTGTTTGTCTAACCTGCTCTTAAAAATCTCCAATTACAGAGGTTCCACAAGCTCCCTGGGCAATTTATTCCAGTGCTTAACCACCCTAACATTTAAGAAGATTTTCTTAATATCCAACCTAAACCTCCCTTGTTGCAATTTCAGCCCATTGTTTCTTGTCCTAGACTCAGAAGTTAATGAGAACAATGTTTCTCCCTCCTCCTTGTAACAACCTTTTATGTACTTGAAAAGTGTTATCATATCCCTCTTGAGTCTTCTCCAGACTAAACAAACCCAGTTTTTTCAATCTTTCCTCATAAGTCATCTTTTCTAGACCTTTAATCATTTTTGTTGCTCTCCTCTGAACTGTCTCCAATTTGTCCACATCTTTCCTGAAATGTGGCACCCAGAACTGGACACAATACTCCAGTTGAGGCGATATTACAGCAGAATTACTTCTAGTGTCTTGCTTACAACACTCCTACTAATACATCCGAGAACGATGTTTGCTTTTTTTTTGCAACAGTGTAACAATGTTGACTTATATTTAGCTTGTGATCCCCTATGACCCCCAGATCCTTCTCTGCAGTACTCCTTCCTACGCAGTCATTTCCCATGTTGTATGTGTGCAGGTGATTGCCCCTTCCTAAGTGGAATACATTGCATTTGGCCTATTGAATTTCATCCTCTTTACTTCAGACCATTTCTCCATTTCACCCCTTCAGCTCACAGGGGTATTATGAAGATAAATTAACATTTGCGAAGCACTCACCATAGAAAAGCCCATGAGCAAATTAATATTTCCATCTTCAAACCAGGGTTTGGAAAGTGTGCCGTAAGAAAAGCATGGGGCCACACCTTGAACAATGAGAATAAGATAAAATATTGAATAGCTGCTCATGAAGTGAGCACAGTCCACCTTCTACACTGAACGAGGCAGGGGTCATGAGGAAACAGACTGTATCATAATGAATACACACAATGGAGCTACATTAAGGTTGTAAAATTCCAAACTTGCAATCTTAATAATGTTCCCTTAATGTAGTTTGTGTGTAATTTCTTAGGTTTTTAAAAAAATTAAACTAAAATAATAAATTATACCATGTGGAAACATATTGAGACCAACATGGGTGGTCAGCAACTTAGAACCTTTAGAGACACCATGCAGACCTCCGCCACTTGAGCTCATGGAGAAGCTGCTATCACTAGTAGGTTGTCATTTTCTATGTAGACTAACTAGAGTGGATGGAACACTTTGCTAGTGGGTTTCACCGGTTTTTGTTCATAGCAGGGGAATGGTGAGTCTTGGGAAGCTTGGTTTCATTACAGGCCCTGGACTGGAGGGGTGTGTAGTCACAGACCCTTCTACCTGTTCTCCCTTCAAGCTTGATTCCTTCTGCTCCATCCTCCTGTCCTGTCTCTTCCCCACCCTCTGACTCTTCACCCAGCCAGTTTCAGTCTCCACTCCTCAGAAGTCTCAACCCATTCCCAGTCTCCTTGTTCAACAAGTCCTAGTCTCACCCTTCCAGACTCCCTGTCCCAGTCTCTGCCTCCCATTCCCAGCATTCTTGCTCAACCATTGACAGTTCCCTTCACCCCCTGGCTTCCTGTCCTGGTCCTTTGTCTTAACCAACCCCATTTCTCTCCCTGCACTCCAACTCATCATATCTGCTTCCCTTCCCTCTCTCATCTCCTTCCATCTGCCCCCGGTGGTTCCCAGTCCCAATCTCATTTCTCAGCCAGTCCCAGTCTTCCCACTGGCTCTCAGTTTCTGCCCCGTTAGCTCCCAGTCCCCTTGCCCAGGCAGCCCCCGTCTTCCCACCCAACTCCCAGTCCCAGTCCTCCCCACATGGCTCTTTATCCAATCTACTCCCCACAGCACTCCCAGGTCTAGATCTTGACCTCTATACATTAGAATCAAGCAGCTTCCTCAACCACGTTGCTTTGGCCCTGAGAAGGAAGGGGGGCATTGAGAGCACAAGAGAGATCTCAGTTAATGGACCCAGATCTTGCAGCAGCCCAGAGTTCAATTTGTGGGTAAATCCCAGCTCAGCCCCAGGCTGGAGCATGCTCAGTGCAGATGGAATTTTTGGAGATTTTAGATGCTAAAAATAAGTCAAGGAGTCCTACATGGCCAAATTTGGGAAGACTTTCACAGGGATGGTAAAAGGCACCACTGTGCAAGATTTCAATTTCCTGCTCCACAGTATGGAAGCACTGGAGAATCTCAAAGAAAAGGCTGCAAATCTTTTTTAACATGGGCAAAATAATGTATTTTTCCCTAGCCTTGGAACTGGCCAAACATTTTTGGCTGAAATTTTCCAAAAAGCTTCAACCCAAGGCAGAGACCCAGCATGGGCAATTTCAGCCCAAATAGTTAAAATTTGGCAAAGTTACAAGCAACCGAAAACAGGATTTTATAATGGGGAGTGTTGCACAACATTAATAGGAGGGGGTACTATCAGCCTCACCTATAATATAAGGAAAAAATCCATTTATTGGGAAAAACAAGATCTAAAATTTCTATAGAGAAAAAAGCTACTTACCTGTGATTTCCCTCTCCCCACTTTCCCTTTGGCCACCAGAGTACTCCTTCTTTCTGGGATTTCTTCCTAGAAGAGGACTCTAATATCTTCTCAACCTGAAAAAAATAACTTTGAAAATCCAGGGTCTGATGGCCCATGTTCCGAGGGCCAAGACAAGACTAAGAAGGGCATCTTAAATAATATGAGGTGGGGAGGAGGTGGATTGGGGTATATTGTTTTATCTTCCTTTCCCACTGGAATACTGTGGGTTTTAATATTCCCACAGGATAGAAGGGGTGTATGTTTGTGACATGGGAGAGATTAGTAACTAAAGAAGAAACAGATAGGTAGGAAACTATACAGGTTGTTTCTCTTCTTGCCATTTGGCTTGTATTGGAGGAGATGACATTACAGGATATGTTTACAGGACTTTACAGGACCCAACACACATTTATTAGGACAGTTAAGCTCTTTGGACTGCCCTATTGTATGGTACAGGTATATACACTCAGGCCAACTACAAAGGAGCAATAATTTGTACACTGACTGGATCAGGCAAGCAAGAACCTATACTTGATGTATTCTGTTTGCCAGTGGGAAAGAATAGGTTCCCTACTGAGGAACTTAATTGCATTTCCCAACCCTTTGCAAAGATTCTCAAGGTCTGAGTGAACAAAACATGTACATACATAAATCTGATGTATTGCAGTCCTTCCTCTACCCACCCCCATCCCCAATTTTGCTTTGCCATCATAATTTACTCTTCAGACATCTTACAAGTAAAACCTCAGAAACCAACTTCAGGCCAGATCAGACTGTTCTGCAATCAATGAAGTTACAACAAGGGTAAGATGGCCACTAATATCTAGAAGGAAGAAGTTCTGCCTCCTTGACATGATACTAATATATTACAACAAACCTCTAGACACAGGTATTTGTATCTATGCATATACACCCATTTCAAACATCATTTTATTTTACATAAGATGAGACAAGTGGTACTGCTACTAAGGCTAGTAAGTATTTATTCACAAGAGGCCCCATACAGGAAAGACTCTAGATGCCTGGAACAATATTATAAACAAACAGACATTAATTACATGGTCTGGCAGAGGTGCCATTCTTGTACGCTGCCTTGTGATGTGGCCCAGCACTGTAGCAGCCCTGACTCAGATTCCCCCATGGAATCTTCAGCACACTTCAGTTTTGGATAAAGCTTAGTCCTCCAGCCCAGTCACAGAGAGAGTTCAACCCCTTCTGGGCCAGTGGAGTCCCCCAAGTCAAAGTCCTATAAAAACATAAACTAAGAGAACTGTCAGTCTTGCTAGTAAAGATTAGCACAAGTTACACTTGTCCTGGGACAGCTTTAAATTATAATGCTTTCCATTGCCATGTTCCCAGTTTCTTTTGCCTTAATGCATCAGATTTGCTTTTTGGAATAAAGCCCATCTCCTTTTCTGCTGACTCTGCCCTCTTTTCACACTATTTGAATGTATAACTAAACAAAGGGAGGACAACCTGAAAGGCACGAGAAAAGAAGTTCAGCAAAAAGGCCCCAACACACACTCCAGACCACTTAGAATACGTAAGTAGGTTCTGTGTTTTTTTCAAGTAAGCAAGCAAAAAACCCAGTGTAAATAACATGAAATGCTTTTATGGGTTGAGCACTATAAATAGAAAATATTCTACTTCAAGGTCTCCTAGTAGAAACCCAGAGAGACTCTCCTTTACTCTGGCAAAAATAAATAAATAAATAAATGTTCATTAAAGAATTTTAAGAGGGTCTGCCTTGCCCATTTTATATATTTTCTATTCAGAATGAGTGAAATTGGCAAATCATTCCAAAAGCTGAAGCAGATACTTATTCAAATAGGATTTCATTTATAAATATTGCCGAAGGCTTTTATTTTTCCTCCACATTTGTCCTGTTTCCATATATTGTTTTCCTACATCAGTACCAGATGTACAGTAAAGGCATTCACACACACACACACACACACACACACACACACACACACAGAACCTCTGCTTGAAAATAGCTAGCATACAGCATGGTAACATACATAAGTAACTCATTGGTGTCTATGTAGAAACCTAAATAGACTTGTCTTCCTTATTAGACTTAATTAGATTTAGGCCACAACTGCCAATTAAGCTGTCACTTTAATAAAGAACCAAAGCATATGGATCAAATGAACAACCTTCATTAAAATTAGTCTGTCCTAGCTCCATTTTCCCTAAATGTTATGCTACATATTAAAGGCAATATTTAGTTTTAGTTTTATCTTGAAAAGATTGATTGCAAAAGGTAAAATATAAACCCCAAGAAAAAAATCAAGGTTTATTTGAAAAAATTCTGATGGAGTATGGCACATTGTATTAAATGACCAGTATTTAGTAGACAGAAGGGAAAGCTTGTGCTACCAGAACAGAATACATAGCTCAAATATCTTTAGCTTTGGGATGCAGGGAGGCTTGTTGGTTGGTTGGTTGGTTGAAATGTACATATAAAGCAGTATAGTTGTAAGAAACTCTGTCTAATTCAAGATTCAGAAGCCTGCAGAAAATCCTAAAATAGAAAAGGCTAAATTTAAAAAGAAAAAAATTAAATGTATTTAAACCTAATCTCTTGTCTGAGCATGATCTAACTGATTGGAGCTTTCTAATATAAACTTTCACATAACTGAAACTCTGATATAAGTGGCACTTTCTTTGGCACGATGAACATCTTCAGGGAGTAATAAAATGTCAACTTTAAAAAAAATTCACAATTCCATTCATCTGAACGTTGTTCAAATATTTCTGCATGTGCTTTCACCTGTGGTGTCCAAACTTCATTTGATTTTGTTAGTGGAAGTTTACTCAGCAGAATGGTTTGGCAAAAAAACAGACACATGAGATTGCCTTAGGGTATGTCTACACTGCAATCAGAGGGGTGAAGTAAAAAAAACAGATTGACAGAGCCAGAAGAGTACCCAGAAGTCACCTACTACAGGACAAGCCCAACAAAGAAAATAACAGAACGCCACTACCGTCACCTTCAGCCCCGAACTAAAACCTCTCCAGCACATCATCAAGGATCTACAACCTATCCTGAAGGATGATCCCTCACTCTCATAGATCTTGGGAGACAGGCCAGTCCTTGCTTACAGACAGCCCCCCAACCTGAAGCAAATACTCACCAGCAACCGCACACCATACAACATAAACACTAACCCAGGAACCTATCCTTGCGACAAAGCCCGATGCCAGCTCTGTCCACATATCTATTCAAGTGACACCATCATAGGATCTAATCACATCAGCCACGCCATCAGGGGCTCATTCACCTGCACATCTACCAATGTGATATATGCCATCATGTGCCAGCAATGCCCCTCTGCCATGTACATTGGCCAAACCGGACAGTCTCTACGCAAAAGAATAAATGGACACAAATCAGACATCAGGAATCATAATATTCAAAAACCAGTGGGAGAACACTTCAGCCTCTCTAACCACTCAGTGACAGACTTGAAGGTGGCAATTTTACAACAAAAAAACTTCAAAATCAGACTCCAAAGAGAGACTGCTGAACTTGAATTAATATCCTCCTGCTGATGATAGCTGATCTCAATTGATTGGCCACTTACAATTGGTACGGCTACTTCCACCTTTTCATGTTCTCTGTATGCATAAATATCTCCTTGCTGTATGTTCCTGTCTATGAATCCGATGAAGTGGGCTGTAGCCCACGAAAGCTTATGCTGAAATAAATTTGTTAGTCTCTAAGGTGCCACAAGTACTCCTGTTCTTTTTTTAGAGGGGTGTTTGTGGCTTGTGTGAGTATAACCAAGCTAACATCATCTAGCTAGTTTGGGTACCTCCAGCAGTGGAGTTATGGCAGCATGGGCTTCAGCAAAGACTGTATGAGCCTGCCAGGGACCTGGATAGATATTCATGCTGCCACCTGCAGCTTCACTGCTATTGGTACACGTGCTTTAATCACACCTCTGCCTGCAGAGTAGACATACCTTAAAGGTGTAGGAGGCATGCATCTACATTCATCTTGACTAACTCTTTTGCTTTCTAAAGAGTTGAAAAGCAAAGACTTGGGGCAAAATCTATAGGCCTGGGGCCCTGTCCAACTATTGCTAAAGTCAATGGAAAGACTCCCAATGATTTCTGTGAGAGCTACTACTATCAACCATTAGGAAAGTTTTGTAAAATCTCTCAGCATAGCTCACACAAGTTCAGCTTCTGTAACAGAAAGCAGACACCAGTTGCCACAGCATTTTAAGCACTGAGTTGACTAGATCTTGTCTGAGCACTACTACACTAGGGATCTCAACCTTGCTACTACTGAAGGAGTTGATCCAATGAGAGCAACAAGGGGAATTTTTGCAAAATTTCCCTTGTGTAGACTAGGCTATACTTACCAGCAGGGCCGGTGCAACCATTTAGGCGACCTAGGCGGTTGCCTAGGGCACTAGGATTTGGGGGGCGGCATTTTCTTCAGCAGTGACCGCGGCAGCCGGATCTTCGGCTGCCCCGGTCGCCGCCAGCATTTAGGTGAAGGGATCTGGGGCAGGGGAGTGCGGGGAGAGCCGCCTGCAGCAAGTAATGGGGGGGCGGCACATAGGGGAACTCCCCGCCCCAGCTCACCCCTGCCACGCCTCCTCCCCAAGCATGCCATGGCTGCTTCACTTCTCCTGCCTCCCAGGTTTGCGACACCTCAAAAGCTCACTCCATGCAGAAAAGAAAGCTTGGTCACTAAGTAAACTAGCACATTTTGATGTGTGTGGCAGGAATAGGGAAATTTCTTTACATTCCACTAGTCACAGGAGAAATTTCCAGTTTCAGGGAGTTAAGGGTTTTCCAAGTGATTTCCTAAAGTGGATGCACATAACATCCAGGGAAAATAATGTAAGTGGCAAATAAACAGAAAATGCTGAACTCTGGAGAAGGTCTCCTGACTCACCAATTATGTCTCACTTGTAGCTTAGTCTAGGCACCTGCACAAATGAGAGAGCATGTGAAAAACAGTGCAAAGCAGATGAACTGAATGAAGAACGGTTGCAAAATATTCTGACAAAATGCTACACAGACCTGAAAGTAATAAACATTCTCCCTGTCCATTGTTTCCAGAAATGTCACATTGCTACAATTTTCCTCCTGAAAATTGGGTTGTAAGTGTAATAAGAACAACATTACAGAAGATGATTGTACAATAATCTACTCCCGGTTTTTAGGCTAAAGTTTTACTCACTGTTATTTTACCTCCCCTTTTGGCAGGTTTTATGGAAACTAGGATTATGAATCTAAACATTTGTCTGGGTCTTCCACCCTGAGGCTGCGTCCCTGAGAAGGCTGGACATCTCAGACATGTCTTAGGAAAACCTGACCTATCCCTTCCACTCTTTTTATTTTTATGTGAAACTTTCCCCTTTTTCCCACTGGATGGTCTAGTGACCAGCTGCCTTCCTAGTTGATATCAATGATACTTGAAACATTGGGCAGGGGAATCAATGATTTCCCTCCCTGAAGCAGAACATGTCATCCAGATCCCTATTGCAAAGTGAAAGAATGTCTGCATCTCTAGATTGGGGGAACTCAAATCCTTTAATAACTTCCCCAGAACCAGACACCAGCACCAGTTTTTCCTTGTTAGCTTTCCTTAAGAATAGCAGAAACGGGCAAGATTTTTGTAAAAATATGTACATATTAAAAATTATGACAAGAACTCTCTCCAAGATAAACAATCCATGGGCCTGTTACCTCAGAGAATTCAGGTATGTAGCATCATACCTAGGTAAATCTGATTTCCAGCTCTGAATGAGTCACAAATTAATGACTTTAACTGTTGCTGCTTTAACAAAATGGCAGATTTCCGCTGAAAGAATTCAATTTGTTTCCTTAATTAAAAAAAAAATTATAAATCACAGAAATCAAAATTTCTGACCCTGCCTCGCAGGAGAATGTTTTCTTTCCTCAAATGAATATTTAGACAACTTGTTTATTTTTTTAAAGCGTTTCTTTTTTGGAGCTGAACTTGAACACCACTAACTTGCAAGTCTGCATTACAAAGCTGCCAGCTAAAAATAACACCCGAAGAAAGAAGTCATGTGGAACAAGTCAGGGCACCACAGAAGCATTAGGGAATAAAATTCTCTGCACACAGAAAGAAAAAAGTAAAGTTCATGGTCACAATTAAAAATCTGTTCACAGTCCAATACAATATTATAACTATTGGTATAAGCTCATAGCTCTCTTGCAGCAACTCAAAAAGGAATGCTCTTTTCAGGGCTATGTGCCAGTACTACAGTGTGGATAAAGCCCCAAAAGAGAATAAGTGGCTATTTTCCTAAGCCTGTTCTATTATATTTAGGTTCTGAGGCTGTTCCCCTCCCTCTGATATCTGGGGTGCCTGTTTTAACGATTAGAACAAGAGGCTGGGAGTTAGAGCTATAGTTGTGGGAAACAATTACAATGGACCAACCCACCCAAAATTAGTCTGAGAGAGCTTGAAAGTCAGCCCAGTTTGTGAAAGGTTCATAATATAATTGGGTGGTTTAGATCAGTAGTTCTCAACCTTTCCAGACTACTGTACCCCTTTCAGCAGGCCCGATTTGTCTTGCAGATCCCAAGTTTCACCTCACTTAAAAACTGCTTACAAAATCAGACATAAGAATAAAAAAGTATCACTGCACACTATTACTGACAAATTGCTTACTTTCTCACTTTTAACATATAATTATAAAATAAATCATGACCCCACAGGTTGAGAAACACCGATATACTATATAGAGCAATATAAACAAGGCATTGTCTGTATGAAATTTTAGGGTATGGCTACACTTGCAGCTGTACAGCGCTGCTGCGGGAGCGCTCCCGCGGCAGCGCTTTGAAGTGCGAGTGTGGTCGCGGCACCAGCGCTGGGAGAGAGCTCTTCCAGCGCTGCAGGTACTCCACCTCCCCATGGGGATTAGCTTAGAGCGCTGGGAGCCATGCTCCCAGCGCTGGGGCACTGTTTACACTGGCGCTTTACAGCGCTGTAACTTGCTGCGCTCAGGGGGGTGTTTTTTCACACCCCTGAGCGAGAGAGTTGCAGCTCTGTAAAGACCAGAGTAGCTGAGGCCTTAGTTTGTACTGACTTTGCTAGTGCTTTTCATGTAGCCTGTTGTAAAACTAGGCAAATATCTAGATGAGCTGACATACCCCCCTGGAAGATCTCTGTATACTCCCAGGAGTACATGTACCCCCGGTTGAGAACCATTGATTTAGACCTATGTTGTTGATGCAGTCTGCCTTCCTCTGACCCTGTAAAAGGGGTATGATGATAATTGCCTGTTTCATTCATTGTTTGTAAAGTGCTCTGAGATTTTAAGATGGAAGGTGCTGTTTAAGAGACTAATAATAAACAACAACTAGCTTTCACATCTTCCTCACTATTCAGATACCGACTACAAGATAAAGGACCAGACTTTCAAAACTGCACTCCCAAAATTATGTGCACTGTAGTGTATACTTGACTGGTGTATGCGTAAACTATAATGTGACCAGTAGCTGATTTGTGAGTGGATATGGGTATATACATGGGCAACATCAGGAATTCTCTGCAGTTTGCATAAACACAAGTCAGGGGCACACAAAAAGTGTGGTGTTGCACATCTCAAAATCTGTCCCGTAAGATCTAAACCAAATGGCTTCAGAGGCATTAAATAGGCATGTCTACCTGCATTTCCTTTTTTATTATGACTAATGTTATCAAATAATTCACCCCCCCCGCCCCCGCATTCCTTTCTTGGGTACAGGTTGTTCTTCAGCACCACTGGTTGGTCTCCCTTTGCAGCACTACCACTCTGAGGTTTCTTTTGACAGAAATGCTTTTATTCAGCAGCGTCACAATGTCCATCTCAAGTGCTTTCAGCTGGCCTGTCAATATCATAAAACTCACCTTCTTATACTGTGAGTATTTCTGACCTGAGCTAATGTGATTCTTGACCTGTCTAAGAGTGTCTCAAATCAAACTGCTGTCTCTTGGGAGAAGCAGGGTTAGCAAAAATAATCTCAAACTCATTGAATCACCATGGCAGCAGAATAAAAAGATCTGCAGATTGGATACAAGAACACAGAAGATCTCCCCTCCCCAGGTATAAGAGAAAACAGACATAAAGTAACCTGGGAGTGAAACTATATAATTTCCTGTGGGGTAAGTGAGAGTGGTGGAACAAAGGCATCAGGCTTAAAAGAAGCCCAGTTGAGTTTAATCAGTATCTATATGTTTCTGCTAAAAGAGGATAGAAGACTAGCTCGCCTAGGTTCTTAGCTCTGTTCTTAGCTCAGGTACATTAAAGGGTGACTAAAATGGCTTAACAGTTTTATTGACACTCATCACAGAGGGCAGGATTCTGGCATCTTTACTCACAGCGAGTAGTACCTTAAGCCGAGGGTAACCCCAGGTGCAATCAAGTAGGCTGCATGCACAGATAGATTCGAAGCAATGTGAGCAAGGGTGCCAGAATCTGGCCCTTATCAACTTTCACAGTTATGCAATAAAAACAATAAGTAGTAGAAATATTAGTCAGAAAGGCTTGAAAACAGACTCACTGTTCTGTTAATGGACAGTTAAGGTCATGAATGTAAATGCTCAAAAGTCAGGAAACAAAGAAGTGAAAGGTCCAAGAATGACCTTTATTAACCCATCTGTGTATTTTTTGCTGTACATTTAACATAATTAACATATTCATGTGACAGGTTCAGTCACAGAGACCCCCTCTTGGGACTGTCACCTGACGTACGGAAATTACCTCTGAGCCTGTTTTCCCTGCCAGCTTGGGACTCCAGAACCCTGCCTTGTTGAGTCAGACACGCTAGTCTGCTGCAACACAGACCCATTCTGGTCCATGTCCCCAAAGCTGCAGACTTTAACCAAAAACTGATCAGCAAGTCACCTATCTCCAACACCCAGACACCTAGTACGTCCCTCGGCCCGCGCCACTTCCAGCAGCTCCCATTGGCCTGGATCAGCAAACCGTGGCCAGTGGAAGCTGTGATCAGCTGGACCTGTGGATGCGGCAGGTACACAAACTGGCCCAGCCTGTCAGGGGCTTTCCCTACACAAGCAGCGTCCCAAGTTTGGGAAACACTGGCATAAAGCATATTCAGTTACATCATATTCATACTCATAAGCATATTTCCATAAAACATATGGAGTGCAACGTCACAATTCAGATACACTTTAAAAATCAACCCTAGACTAGGAAGTAAAACAAACTGGACCAGACTATACCTGGCCCCTGAAGAGGTACACAAAAGAGAGGGGAGGAACTCAAGGAGCTAATTCAACTTCCCCAGGTACAAAGAGGGGCCAACCACAATTGCGGTCTCTGAACTCTCCCAAGTGCGGGGGCTGTTGCTTGCTAGGAGCACAAGCTCTCCCAGAGGTAGAGATAGGAGATAGGGCATTGATTTCTTGTGCATCAAGCATGTTCCCTCTGACTGCTGGGAAAGATGTGATGCCTTACCACCTACAACTCCGATCTGTGACTTAATGGAACAGTCTGTCCCTAGATGTGCAATATAGCTTGCTTTTTTACATTACGATGAGCACCGTATATTTCATTGTCTGTTTTTGAGCATTTACATTTGGAATCTTTAAATAAAAAAATAAATAAATTTTAAATAATTGGAGATATACCAATCTCCTAGAACTGGAAGGGACCTTGAAAGGTCATCTAGTCCAGCCCCCTGCCTTCACTAGCAGGACCAATTTTTGCCCCAGATCCCTAAGTAGCCTTCTCAAGGATTGAACTCACAACCCTGGGTTTAGCAGGCCAATGCTCAAACCACTGAGCTATCCCTCCCCCGCATCTTCACAATGCATTAATGTAAGTTTTTGTATTTTAATTTCCTTATTCCTCCCTCCCCACCCCAAGAAACAAACAGCCAAACACTACAAATGCACAAGTACTAGAGGCCTGTGGAGCTTTTAATCTCCACCTAGTGAACATTGAAAGCTCTTGGGCTTGCAGAGCTGATAAATTCTACTGACTTCACCAGAAAAGTTTGGAAGCCCCAAACTTTTGCCTTGAACATTTTCTGAGTAGATATTAGTTATGACACTGCAATTAGTACCATAGTTCAGCTCACAATGCCAGCAGGTGTTGCTACTGCATATGCTACATGTGAAACCAAGCATTTAAACAAGTGTAACTCATTTTTATTTGTTTGTAGATAACGTAATAGATAAGCCAACCTAAACATAAGAAATTGTAAAAATTAGTAGTTTGAAGCTACGGTGATATTTTCAAATGAATTTTAAACTGGCTGAAGCCAAGAGACACTTAGCACCTCACTAGATCAGTCCCTAGATTTATATAGCACTGCGGGATATTTCAGGGTGAAAAAAAGTTATTGTTAACTTTAATTGGTCAGCTGAATCAGTACAATCTGGTTTTAAGAAGTCACTCTTGGTCTAAGACTTTACACATCGTTTTGTCTTAGAGCAGTGCTTCTCAACCTTTTCTATATTGTTTTGCAACAGAAAAAGATGTTAACTGAGTCAAAAAGAAAGGGATTACAATCCCCCTGGACCTGTCCATTACCCTCTTGAGGGCCTGACAATTGGATGAAGGATTCATGTCTCAGAGCAAATTGTCACATCCAAATTACAAAGCTCTAGGAAATATGGTTATTAGAGTGGACACCATAGTGCTGCTAATGGTACGGGTATGATCCACACAGTAAACAGATACTACCTATCTCAATTGTCTCATTACTAAGTCATAAACAAAGTTTACTTAACATTTACCATATAAACATATGATAAAAAAACCATCTATTCTCCTACTGTGGACATACCCTAAATGTGATCTTTTTCAAGCAGTCATAGCTGTTCAAGCAAGTATGCTTCCTGTAGCTCGGGGTGGAGCATTGGTCTTGTAAACCAGGGATTGCAAATTCAAACTTTGCTGGAGCTATTGCAAAGTGGCTACTTCTTGGAATCACTCTCTTTAAATTTAGTCTTGACTGCACAGACTAGGTGGGTGCATCAAAAAAGCTTCACTTATTTCTATACACCTGTCAGGGATGCTTTAGGTATACTTGGTCCTGCTTCAGAGCAGGTGGTGGGGCAGGTGGACTATTTGATCTCTCAAGCCCTGCATTTCTAGGAGTCTATAATGAAAATGCCTGGCTATTACATTTCCCCCGGGTGCTGGAATTCAGGCTGACCTTAGGGCTTCCCCTTCTGGGAATGATTTTTAGCTGATCTTACTTTGTTTAAACTGTTTTGGTGCATAATTTGATGGAATGTGTGAGCAGAAGGGAACTTGGGACTGAATGCCAAATGGCCGCTTCCCTCCTAAACCCTACAATGCTATTAAAATATTACCAACTGGTACTCAAGATCTTTTTGTTGCAGCAACTAAAAAATAATTTGGATATCAGTTTTTTTGCTTACTGTTGTGTTGTGATTCTTGTCTCTGTTGTCACAAGTATGAATATCAGGTAATGGGCACCATTCATTTCTGTAGTTAGTAGTTTTCCTGGGGTGCCAGTGACAGGAGAAATGTATGCATTAAAACAAGCATGATGAAAAGCAGCTCTCTTTATAATTTCAGCCCAGCTGCTGTATTGATGGATACAATCTCTGCCACATGCTCCAGGTGGCTTCTAATGCCTGACTCCCTGCAGAAACCTCTATTTGCACATCTTAAACCACTTATTGGATTTGAACGGGATTTTTTTAGCCTGAGTGCAGTAACAGTGTTCACTTATGTAATATTTGTAAATCCTGGCTTTACATTTCACTCACCAACTATCTTCAGAGGTATTCAACAGGGCCTTTTTGTGTCTCTGATTCTTGCCTTTTACTTAGAGCCTGTCAACTCTATATGGCTACAAAATATATTGATAAATGTATTTTCCATCATTGTCAGGGTTTACAATGAAGTGCAACTCAGTTAATCAGACCCTATTGAACAGTGCTTTTCTTTGTTGCAAGATTTCATATAAAATTCTTCTGAATGCTTTGTATTCAAAGTTCACAAAGATTAACCTTTATTCAGGGCTTGCATCTCCAAAGGCTCTAATCAACTTGTCTTCTGTTGTTTAAAACTTCACTTACTACTGTACCAGTTGCTTTGAATTATTGTATTTGAGACCTTTATTCTGTGCCAGAATGACTGAATTGACATACTGTAGGCTGCACAATAGACGGCTTTTATAATTATGGATGGGCAGAGAAGATACTAAAGCATACACATTCCTTCCTGTTGTATGTATTGTAACTGTCCAGCCATTTGCACATTTTGCAGGTTTCCAATAAATTTTCAAGTGTTCTCATTCCTCCACCAAATCTGCATGCAGCCCAGATCTCATATAAATGTTTAAGGGACTTAATAATAAGTTAGTGCACTAATTAGTGGAGACAACAGGAAACACCCATGATTTATAGCAAATGCCCAACAGATGATTATGCTGCTGAACCACAAGTAAATCTTTTTAGCAATGAGTTAATTGCACCTCAATATACTTATCATTTTTCTCCTTCACACACACACACACACACACACACACACACACACACACACACACACACACACACACACACACACACACACACGTTGGCTTTGAAAGGTGGCCCTTCTGGCGGCTGCAGGTGTTTTTGTTGATAGATGCAATTGGTAGGCAAAAGCATTGAATAAACTTCTACACACATACTTCTTTGTTTAGTATGAAATATTATTCTCCACTTGAGTGATGTTTGCATTCCTCCCCAATGCAGTTGATTTGATTTGTGACCTGAATACAATGATACACACACTATTGGTCCAAAACATGGACTAGCATATTTGGGATTTTTGGGGGAGGAGGTCATTGGGATAGCAATCTGACCACGTCATTTCATAGCCTTTCTGGATATACTGCACATCCACATTTTGTTTTTTACACTGAAGTCCCATAAGGCTATTAAGCACATAAATTTAATATGAATGCATGGCAGCTGGATTGACACAATAGACCTAAGGAGACATTACTGCCTTTTGGGTCAATAATCTGAGTGCTAAGAAAGATTTATGCCAGACTGTAACAGTTCCTTCTGAGCCTTTACAGTCTGCTGGGTCCAAAATCGACTTTCTGAAAAGTGCTAGAGCTCAGTCTTCCAAGTAAAAGATGTGTATTCTCAAAATTATTATGCACTACAAAATATGCGCTAAGTGCGTAAACTACCTACACTCCAAATGAGCTGTTAGGTCTATCAGCTGAGTAATACACAACAAAATACAGATGTAGGCAAATAAATACTACACTTTTTAAAAAAGCCTAAAATGCTAAATACTCCAACACACAAACATACTAAACATGTTTGGTTGAGAGCAAAGTCTATAAATCCAGAGGAGCTCCTGAATCCGGGAGGTAGTTGACATTCACTATCCGACCCTTTCCTCAACAACCATTGCCCTTTAAATAATAAACTATGGGAAACATTTTCCCAATATTTTGGATGAGAAAATGAAAATGAAAATACCATATTTATCACTTTTTGCTTGTCAGTCCCATTTCCCCGATTTTTTTCAGTGGCAAAAGGAAAAAGCTGAGAGAAAGTGGAGGAAAGAGAAATCCCAAAAGCAGAAAAAATTCTGGTTTTGAGTGGGTTTGGTTTATCCATCAGAAAACTGGAATTTTTAAAACAATTCTTGAAAAATGTGAAGTAAACAAACATTTTTAATTTTTTCTCCAAAGCGTACCATTTTTGTCCAGCTCTACTGACTTGTTATCCCAATCCTTGCAAAAGACTTGCTCTATGGCTTTGGGCAAATAGTTTAATCTCTATCAATTCCCCACAACCACCCATGATATACAAATAATCTTTCTTCCTTTATTCTTTAATTAATACCATTTCATTATTTGCTGAGCATTGACAGTGTGTCTGAGAGTGTTGGCTGTGAGGACTAATTACAAAGGACTAGAGCTACCTATATGTTGGCTATTCTCTTGTAGGGGCCTGGGAATCCTGCATGTTCACACTCAGCTTTTTGTCATCAACAGGAGAGTGGGGCTGGAGCAAAGAATGAGTGGAACTCGGGGATCTCCCAAAGGTCAGGGCCAACTAGGCAGAGACCTAGAGTCTCTATACGGCTTTTGCTGAGAGTTCCATATGTTTTACCTTTAGTCACTTCCCCAAGAATGTCCCTCACGCTGGGGGATTCACGTGACAGAGGATTAATGTTGCCAGACGGTTCAGCCTGTCCTTGACTGGATGAACCCTGATGGCAGCTGGAATTCTGTGTATAGGCGAGTGCTATATTATGACTAATAGGGTGCCCTTTGCCAAAAGGTGACCCTGCTCAGGTATCAGTTATGCTGCATCCAGAAAGAACTCAGTGCAGTGCACTGCTGGATTGGCTTCACATAAGGTCCTGATTGAAAGCTCAGTGAAGTCACAGTGGATTGGAGCCAATCTCCACTTAATACAATATGTGATGACTCAGTCACTTTGCATATTACAGCACATTGCTGTTATAACCTAGTCACATCCCCTACTGCATAACAATTACTTGAGAGTACAAAGCAATCCCATCACACTTATTTTATATTGGCATTTGTGCAATTCCACTGTCACATCATAGAGATTTCCTTGTCATAACTTAAATACACTGTAGTCACATGATAGATACTACATTTAGAGCACACTGAATCTGCCACATGGACAAATCAATGTGCCATTCCAGTAATAGCACTCACTGCTTAGTTATCAGCATTTACCTTTACTGGTGAGAAAAACCGTTTGCAATGGTGGCACGTGAAGGGTTTCTTAGTTATCTATCATATAAAATCCTTAGTCTTTGCTCAGCAACCTTTTGTTTCTCTTTAATATTAACTATTAACGTTTCAATATTCTGACAGCTATGTGGGTGTTTTCCTTGTTGGTGTTTGATTTTTTGGCTTCCCTGTTCATTTTTTTTTCCTGGGGCAGGCAGGGTGCAACTTTGGACCAAACTGACTAGTGCCATGGGAATAATTAATGGGGATTTTTAAAATGTAACTAACTAGACCTGCACCTCACACATTTTGCTTGTATGCTGTCTAATCTGTGTTGCCTGGTTTAACTGTAAACTCCTCAGGACAGTGACAGACGTTTTATTCTGTGTTAGCACAATGGAGCCTTGGATTCTGATTAGAGTTTCTGAGGGCTACTGGCATATAAATAATGCAGTATACATGCGGAATAACTATTCCAGCAATAGAAGTTTGCTTTGCTTCTCACATGGAGATGTGTTGTTAGGAAATCAGAACATGGCACCATAAATGGCACTCTATTAAGGGAATGGGTCTCTTCATTGACACTTTAGGCCCCACTCTTCCAATTGGATCTGCATGAGCAGCTATGTTTGCAGGCCAGGGCCCTCAGGACGGGCTGTAGTTTAGCACACCATGCTGCATGTGCTTAATCTTTCAGCCAGTCATGATAATTTAAGGAGACTGCTTTAGTCAATTACTGGGGGTATGAAACTGGCAGAATGCACTGCTTTTCATTTCCTGTTAGTAATAAACAAATAGGAGCTAAAAGTTTTTTTCTCTGGCGCGTGGCCCTGCCCAAACATTTCTAGTTTTCGGCGCCTAGTTAAATACTGACCCATTCAAACCTCTGGTTTTAGTCTCCTTTCCAATTGTAATCCCTGCATTCCTATTGGGTCTTTCCCCTCATCTTAATTTATTGACTTATAAATATACAGAGCCTGATTCCCATTTACACTAAGGCCATTTTACACCATTCTGCCAGTACAAAGGGGCCTTAAAATAAGACTTAATTATATGTACACAATCAGGTCCACGTTGTGCAGGCACACCTTTCTCATTCAAACATTTTTTTCTGGGGGCTGGAAGAGGAGCAAGTTCCAGCCTCTGAATGAACAGAAAGGACATGGCTCATCCTTATTAAAGCCCTGTGAAGAATTCATAACAGTTGAATAGAAGAAATGTTGCCGCTTTCTGTTTGAAAATTGTCCATAAACAGTGATTTTCTCAAATGAATTCACAATATATTTTTCTCTACATAATTTTTTTTACCTCCTTCACAAGCAGCACATTGGAAGTATCCACTTAACAACTGAGTTCTTTTGACTAGGCACATAGAAACATACCATGTGACCTGTTTCATGACTAGAGAACCAGAACTCTTAAAACTAGGGCACGGATCTTCAGATGGCGCAAATTGACATAGTCCCATTGACTTCAATGAGCTATGAAAATTTGCAGCAGCTGAGGATCTGCCCCCAGGTTTTTGGTACATATATTTTCAACTATGATTGAAATTAATTTACTGTGAATATTCTTAAATATCCATTTAAAATGTGCCTTTTTGCAGAACATTCCTTCCAGTAAATTAATTCATTGGAATATTTGCAGAAAGTGACAACACCAAAGGGACATAAACATGATCTAAGTGAATTAATTTAAAAACTCAAATAAATATTAATAGACTTTTTTTATAGTATTCATTCAACCCTACTTACTACAAGAAACTTTTTTATGTCTCCAAATTACACACCAGGGGTGAAATCCTGTCCTTAGTGAAGACAATGGCAAAACTCCCATTCTTCAATAGGGTCAGGATTTTATAACCTGCTGAACTCTATTGTCCTTTTTATATGAACCTGAATTTTCCCAGTACCAGACTGTCTTTAGTACTGAAATGCCCACTGGCACAAAACAACACTTAGACTCTTTTATTTCCCCCCAGCCTGGCTCATCTCCCAGAGTTCCACTTGTACTGTTGGACTTCACTAGTGATATTTTGTATTTTAGGAATTGTTCTCTTTCTGTGGTTTACTGGCATAATTCTGTAAACTAATATATCTACATGCATATTTTTAACACTCATCATCATGTTATCTGAGAACCTAACACTTATACAATCCAAATTATGGAGCCCAACACATGTTCTAATGCTCTCACTTCTTCCCCTGAATTAGTATATTTGGGAAAGAAAGAAATTCACTTTCGTCTTTTCTTCCAAGTTGTTGCAGGAAGTCTGTGTTGCAGAAGAGAGTTACATTTTCTCCTGAAAGCTGTGAGATTCCTGAAACGGGTGTCTTCCCTTATAGATTTTTTTCCTGACTAGTTCCTTACTAGTTAATATTAAAGCTGGTCATTAAAAAAAATATTTTTTTTTTCATGTCAGTGTTTCACCACCTCTTTTTCTTTATTTTTTTAGTTATTTCAAAGATACAGCGCTAAGCAATGAGGCTTATGTATGCCTCAAGGAGGAAATAAGCGAAGGAGCTCTGATACCTGGTGTGGCAACTCATGGGAGACTATCAAATTTTCAGTGCTGACCAATTTATACAAATATGGGAGCGGTGGAGAGAATGATTTGTTGTAATGCTGTCCCCTTTGTCTGTTCAATTAAGTTGGTTTGAGGCAGCCCATTTAGGTCTTTCTCCCAGTGTGTGTCCCCCTTTTACTGAAATGTTCATGTCTTCTAAATAAAATACACATGTTCTCTCATAGTGCAAAGCATGGAGTCATCACAATGAACAGTAAACACACAGGAGTCATTGGCCAACAATCTAACTCCACATTTTGCAGTGTTCACACAGCCTTGAGAAGTGTGCCATACCACATCCTGTCCAGTCAACCCCATCTACATTGGCTGGAGGCTTCTCCTGTCCCAGCACCAATTGCTGCACAACTTCCCGCAGCAATCTTCCTCCACTCATCTGTCATAGAATCATTAGGGTTGGAAAGGACCTCAGAAGGTCATCTAGTCCAACCCCCTGCTCAAAGCAGGACCAATCCCCAACTAAATCCCCAAATGGCCCCCTCAAGAATTGAACTCCCAACCCTGGGTTTAGCAATGCTCAAACCACTGAGCTATCCCTCCCCAAAATGTCCCAGAAATTCAAGTTTTCTTTGTCTGGTCTTCTTGATTATCAAGACGAATAAATACAATGCTAACTACAAATTGCATTACTAGTGTAATATAATTTAAGGGAAAAGTATGCCCAGAACTACACCAGTGCAACCACAGTGACGTCAGTTGGATTTTGTGGGCATCACCTAAAAGCAGAACTTGGCCTTCATGACTAAGTTTTCAAAATATGATCTTTTTGCCAGTGATCCAACTTGCAGGGGGGCACTCTCCCTTGTACAAAAATGATACTATTTACAAGCGCAAAAATCCCATTGGCGCATGCTAATCTAGCACAAATTGAAGGGGGGGTTGTATCTATAAATTCCGTAATTTGTGAGTGCAATTGATAGCACCTAAAAACAACATTTGCAAGTGATTTGCCAGTACAAAGTTGCATGCAGGCAAGTAGAAGCCTGGGTAAGTGACCTTCGGTAACTTGGCATTTAGCATTTACACTAGCTTTTTACCGGTTACATTACTGGAGCAGCCTGAAATAAAATCTGAACTAGAGTAATCTGAGTATGAGGTGGAATGACAGAAAAAAGTGGATAAAGTGATACAAATGAATTTACTAGAGGGGAAAAATTAGATACAAAATTATCTAAAACCATAACAGAGATTGAGATGATCGAAACATAACTTAATAAAATGGGAACTAGAAGAGGATTTGAACATTTTGATTTCAATGGCAATTTTGCTGAGTAAGAACTTCCTGATGTATCTCATGGACAGCCAGTGGGAGTTGCAAGCCTGCCTAGGATTATTGAAATCCAACATTTTTCAGATAAGCAGTTGCTGCTTTTCTCTTTTTCATTCAAATGTATCTGAAGACAATTAAATGCAAAAATCAAAATTAAAACTCTTACTGTTACATGACTTTAAAAAAGTCACAAAAGGGTCAAGAAATTAAAGCGTATGTGAGTCCGCCCATCCTTCTCCCTTTCCACTCCCCCCGGAGAGAGCATGTTGGAGCTACGGAGGAACGTCCAGAGTGCTGAAGTAGTGCTCATGGAGCAACTCTGCGGCTACTTCTTGGCCTCTGAGTCCAAGAGTCCTTCCAGAACTCACTATGGAGAAGATTAATGCACAGCCTGGTACATGGGCAGTGCACTTTGGGCCAGGATTTAGACCTACAATGCAGTCTTAGACTTCAGGCAAAACCTACATTAACTTCAAGAATTTGGCCCTAAGACAGCAGATTGTAATGTTGCCTATGCCAATTCACTGAAAGATATTTACAACATACAGCATAATTAGAAGTTTTCGACTAGACAACTCCTTCACAAAATTTTGCATTGCACTTAAAAATTGGGATGTATTTTTCTCAGTTTGGAGAAACATGGCTGGAAAGAATCTAATCTTGTTTGTCACTTACAGTGTTTTTTTTTATTTTAGAGAGTAAAACCAGAAATATATGATAGAACTAATATGGGCCCTGGTACCTTTACACTTCTGTGTGCTCTCTCTAACTGTAGTCATAAAACTTTCAAAAACAAATGACCCTATTTTATGTTTACTTTTATTTGTCTACCATTCTGATTGTAAAGAAAGTCTATAAAAGAGTAGCACTCTGTAACTTGGGATATTAAATCCAACCCACCAAAACAATGAAGGAACAGCTTTCTTTTAAAAACACATCCAGCTGTAACCTTCATTAAAGGAGTTAAACACATTCCATCATTCTGGCACACTCCAGGATAAACAATTTATTATCTGGAATTGTTTTCCGGATAGTAAAAATTGAAGTACAATGCTTACTGTCATGTATTGATTAAGGTAATAGACGTGTAGGATGCTACCAAATGAATATTTTTTTTATTCTTGAACAGTGACTGTGATTAATTTCAAGCAATTATTTTCCAACCCACTCTTTTGCTGTTTTATTTTTTAAAAGCAGATTCATTTCATTCAATCTTTAAACAACAGTCAAAATATAGAAATGTAAAATGTTTTGGATCAATACATTTTCATTGTTAAAGTGTTATGGCTGAGTAGTTTTCCTTTATATATAGAAAACACTAAATATAGGATTGCTAATGATCAGTATTTTACTTATGTCTGCCTTTGTTCAATATTGCATGGCTTGTCTATGCAGTGTATTCTATGTATATTGTTTACCAGGAAGAAAATGAAATATGCATGCAGTATGTTAGGTATAGGTATTATGTCCATAAACAGGCAAATTCCAGTGAAAGCTGAGAATATATGGAGTTTTAAGAACTACAACTCTGTATATGGTTACTGTACCTTTAAGGAACAGAACATCCTGTGTGGCAGGGTTCAAAAGACAGTTAGCAGCAATTGCAGCTGCTAGAGCCTTAACGGTGCTGGATGTGGCTTATAAACTAGTAGCCAGTCATTGTGCATACTGGATTCATTTTTACTATCTTTGGTTTTTATTTTATTCTCATCCATTAAAAAGCATTGTTAAATACAAAGACATTATTCGTTTATTCAACTGGAGACCTAACAGAAGTCACTTGGGGCAGATTTTCAAAGGTATTTAGGTGCCTAAAGATGCTGCTAGTCATTTAGCAGGATTTTCAAAAGTACCTAAGCAAAACCAGTAGGAGATAGAGGCCTTTGAAAATTGCACATTGGACATATATCTGCATTTTAGCAACCTAAATACCTTTGAAAATCTGGCCCTGGAAGTTTTGTCTGCATATGGACTACAAGACCGGGATCTGAAAGGTCAAAGCTGTGTACAGTTTCAAACATGCTGGTTCCTACACACGTAGCCTGAATAAACAGGACTTGCACAAAGGAATACGTATAGCTGATGAGTGGATAAAATTTTCCATCTTAACTTGGTGGCAGGGCACAGAACTTCTATACTACAAATCTGTGGCTACTGCTGTTGCCCATGATCTGCTGTATAGCTATGATCCTCGCATGCTCCCTGCTTCAGAACTTTAGGCCAATGGATCCTAAGTTCATGGATCCTCTCCCAGCCCAGTTCCCAACTCCCTTCCACAGAGCTGTGAAGGAAGGTGAAATGGAAAAGGTGTACACTAGGTTAAGAATTGCCCCGAGCAGCCTCTCCACAACTTGGTTCCACTGAACAAGAGACCCATTTAACTTCCACTCTATTTGGGGTATTGCTCACCTGTAGAGAGAGGGGAGCGGCTTTGGCCCACTGTGATAAACATAAGCTAGTCTGTCATGAAGACTTACATGAAAATGCTCATAGTTTAAATCAACTACATATTCCCTCTCCCCCTGCCACAGCCACCCACTCACCAACAAACTATCCTGTTGTCATTTTAACATAGATCTTTCATGCAATAGAAACGTGCTGTAACTTACATCCCATCACTTTAGGTAGGAGAGATATAATTAGTACCAGATACTCCTGTGTTACTAGAGAATCTGATAGTTTTGCAAAGTCAGACTGGATTAATGCACCACTTGATGTCCTATAAAATAAATACAGGTGCTATGGTCTCCTAGAAATGTGCAGAAACGTACATTCCCACTCCAACAATTTACGTGAAATGGTAACATTTTGGGAAGATTCTGTAAGGTAGATAGATTCTTTGTAAACCATAGAATAAATGATGCACAACTTAAGTTAATAATTATGACTCACAAAAATAACATCTCTTCTGCAGGAAAAAAAACGGGAGAGTTGAGTCATCAGTATTAATAGCAATAATAGGGAGAGCACAGCACTTGTTAATTAGAGCACCAGGTTACATGGTATGGATGAAACTTTGGAACACATTGGAAGCTGTAATAAAAATGCATATTGTTACCAGAGGTGTAATAGGTGGGCGCTGAGGACTGGGACACAGGCAGTTATACCCAGTGGTCAGAGCATGGCATCAGCACCAGAGCCGGGAGCTAGAGCTGGGGATTAAAGTGAAAGTCAGGAGTCAAGCCGAAGGCCAGAGCCTGAGTCTATAGCCTGGGGTCAGGAGTAAAAGCAGGAACCTGGAACAAGGCAGGAGGGCAGGAACAGGACAGGAAGGCAGAGCCCATGTAGCAGCCAGCCAAGCATTAACTTAGCATTAAGTTCAGACAACTTCCTTTGCTGCTTTTTGGCTTAAATAGTAAGCCTAAACCAATCAGAGAGGCTGGAAACCTCCCCCAATCAGGAGCTTCATGGGCAGTGCCCCTGCTGAGCTAGGGTCCACCAGCCAACACTGCCTACTGGTACCAGCGAGCTGCTGGGTGGTGGCTGTGGTCTGATGCTGGCAGATCCAGGTTTGCAATCCTGCACAGTGGGGATGAGCCTGAAAATGCCATGACAAAGTTTTGGGCTAGAATTCTAAAAACTGACCTCCAATCTCTGTAGCATACTATGATAACTATCCACACACTTAATAGAGTTAATTGCTTCTAAATACCTCAGAAATCTAATAATACAAAATGAATGGAATCAGTTCTCACAACCATAACTGTTGTTGTTGTTCTGATTACTCATTTGTATTGTGGTAGTACTAGGGTGACAGGATAGCAAGTGTGAAAAATCGGGACGGGGGTGAGGGGTAATAGGAGCCTATATAAGAAAAAGCCCCGAATATCGGGACTGTCCCTGTCAAATCAGGACATCTGGTCACCCTAGGTAATACCCAACCATAATCAAAGCTCCATTGTGCCAGGCGCAATACAAAACACACTGTAAGAGGCTGGCCCTTACAATCTAATTTGAGAAAAGAGGCAACTAAGTGTTTTCAACAAAACAAAATGGGGAAAGAAGGATGAGAGTAATGAAAATAAAATCAGATCATTACATAATTCAGGTATTGCACCATTTGGTGGTTCCTGATGGTTCCAGATAATCTCAATTTTTTTGTGTTAAGGGTATTTTAATAAATAAAATCAGCTAACCTTGACTGATGCACAACCAAATCGTCAATGGTTGGCTGGTTTCTTGTAGGCATCATGGCAGTAGTTGTTTCTTAAGGAGAGATTTTAAGACGAGGGTAGTGCCTTCATAGATTAATTCAGTACAGCGTTCCATGCATAAGGGTGGAAGCCTAAAGCTGTTGTGGGAGAGGCTGACAAATGGAGAGAGGAAGCTAGCACTGCTGATGGATAGAGGAGACAGGGCGGGGCGGAACACATAATAAGAGACAAGAGCAGATAAGTAAAGCAGGGCAGAATTGTGAAGGGCCTTAAACATGAGGACACGAAACTTCAGGTTGATGTGGTGAAATGAGAGGACTCAACTGTGAGGTTCAAAGATGTAGGGGGTTTCTGAATGGAACCAAGTTCTGACTGTAGCTACATCTAAACTGTAGTTTCTGGATAAAAGAGAAGTATTTGTCCTATTAATAGTTGGGGTACACAGCAGATGTCTGATATTAGTTGCTTGAAGCCAAACTACTCAAATAAATGCTAAGGTAGTAATTTGGTATCTGGCCAAAATCAAAATTCTAACAATGCCTAAGAGTATGTTTTCTTAGACTGTGAATTCTAGGAAAATATTTCTGGCTAGAATATGGACTCTAACAGAGCAGCATTTAATGAGGAAAGCTAGGGTGCTACTGAAAGCAAATTCTAGCCCAAAGCATTTACCAAAACATTTCACACATAAAGGGATGACTGACAAACAAGGAAAACTTTTCAGCTGGCGCTGTTGCTGGGCCAGGTTGTAAACCCTGTGCACACACACTGAAGTCAATGGGGCTATTTGGGAGAAGTATCTGCTCACCATTGCGAGTAAAGGACTCCCAATCTCGCCCACTGTGTTTATTTCAATTTAGCCATACAGCAATAAAGCAAGGAGCCCTTAGTCCAAAGATCTGTGTGCCTTGCACATGTTTAAAGCAAAAGAGTAAAGCAATAAAATCAGCAGTTGCTCCTAACTTCCCTCCCCAAAACCGGATAGGAGTCAAAGTCCTGCTCTCGTACACATCCCTTATGGTGAGGATGAGGCAACAGATGACCTTTGCAGCATAGCCAGGCTACTGCTGCTACCTCACCATCTAACTCAGGGGTGAGCAATAATTTTCACAGGGGTGCCACTCCACGAATTTTGTTAAGTCATCACAGTCCGCACATTTCTACTATATTAATGGAGGGGGTCCGGAGTCTGGGAGGGAGTTTGGGTGCAGGTAGGGTGACCAGATGTCCCAATTTTATAGGGACAGTGCCGATATTTGGAGCTTTGTCTTATATAGGTGCCTATTACCCCCCAGCCGCTGTTCCGATTTTTCACAGTTGCTGTCTGGTCACCCTAGGTGCAGGAGTGAGCTCTGGGCTGGTGCAGAGTGTTGGGGTGCTGGAGAGGGTGAGGGGTGTGGGCTCTGGGAGGGAGTTTGGGTGCAGGAGGGGGTTCTGACCTGGGGCAGGGGGTTGGGGTGTGGGAGGGGGTGCGAGGTGCAGGCTCTGGCTGGAAGAGGTTTACCACAGGCAGTTCCCGGCCGGCAGTGTAGCAGGGCTCAGGCAGGCTGTCTGCATGCCGTGGCCCCACACCGCTCCCAGAAGAGGCTGCTGCTGGCATGTCTCTGTGCCCCTTGGGGGAAGGGGGACAGCAGGTCTCCATGCGCTGCCCACCCCCACAAGCACTGCTCCTGCAGCTCCCATTGGCCAGTTTCCGCCCAATAGAAGCTGTGAGGATGGTGCTGGGGGTGGGGTCAGTGCACAGAGCCACCTCTCTCCCTGCCAGGGGTGCACAGACACATGCCAGCAGCAGCTGGCTTCTTCTGAGAGCAGTGTGGGGCCACAGCAGGCAGGCAGCCTGCCTGAGCACCCCAGGACTTTTAGTGACCCAAAGATCATGAGGGGACAGCCAAAGAGTCTGGTGGGCCAGACAGAAATGTTAGACAGGCCGGATCTGGCCTGTGAGCCATATTTTGCCCACCCCAGTTCTAACTACAGCTGGGAATTAAACACACTCCCATATTGAGAAGGTGAGGGTTGATAAAGAGGCCATTATGAGCCTTGGTATATCTTCTAGTTGCTGTCCCCATTGTACCAGCATCTCACCTGTCTTAGCTGAGAAGAACTTAGTGGAGGTCTTTTATGTGATGCTTCCCAATTCTCTTTTTGACATGTTATAATTATGTATTAAGGGGCTGACAGAAGAGCTGTTGAAATCAGTGGGAGTCTTTCCATTCATTTTAATAGGTTTGGATCAGGCCATAAGTGAAAGACTTATAAGCACTTAAGAATAATATTAAAGTCTAGATATTCCACTTAACTTTGAAATCCAATTGCTTGCTTATATGATCCGGGCTCAGTCCTGTAAAGTGCAGAATGCTCTTTTTTCTGGAAGCAGTCTGATGACCTTAAGTTGGGAAACTTGCTCACTTCACTGGTTTTGCAGTACACTTCTCTCGTGCTATGGATAGCATTCTTTATTAATGTTAACAGACATCAAATATGAAGAGGAATTCTTCCTTACCAGCTATTCATTTGTGTCCTTAAACATGGCTAAACAGAAGCCAACAAAATTCAAGACCAAAATTCCAAAGCCACTCATTTTCTCTCACATAATGAAAAACTTCTTTTTACCCTCACAGAAGGGTTTAAAATATGTTTCTATTGCTTATAAACAGATAAAACTCCCCAACTATCCCCCAGTGGAGCTTTAGAAATCGCACAAAGACTGTCACTATTTCTAAGATATTTATTAAGGGTTGAATGATTTTCTGACAATTTGCAAAAAATTATTCAGGCAGCCTGAATCCTGTCTTTAAAAATCAAAAACAATGCTGTTTGGATTCAATTTTGATTCAATAAATTGTTGATTAATCTGGCCCATGCTGTGTATAAACTTAAGCTTAGTTCTAATGGTAATCATCTCCAGAGTGCAATACAGCTGTGTGCTTTCATTTCACACCAAGGGAGCAAGGACTTAAATCCCTAATGGAGAAGACATATAAACAATTTTAGTCTCTGCTCTCTGCAACCAGCACAATCCCCCAGTAGCATATTTGTGTATACCGCATGTGACAGTGTGGAGAGGAAGGGGGATTGGTTTACAAAAATAATCATGCCAAAGTGAAAAGAACAACATGTAAGACAATAAAAACTTGTAAGGGGAAAACCTCATAGGAGTAGAGCAACTTTTGTGGTCTGCATTTCTGTTTGTTAGGCATCTAAACCAGATACATAAAATACCTATCACGCTCTGAATGATAGCATATGTATCGTGACATTATGAAACAGTAAGCTGTTATTTGCACGCTGCTGATAGTCATAAACTCCTAAAAGCTCTATGGATTCATTAGCATTCTATTCATTAGCATTGCAATTTTACTCAATACCTTATTTTGTACTGTATTAGCTTCCCAAGGCTGCACCAAAATTATGAATATAGCTATGTTCAACATGATGTGTTCATAGGCCTTTTTCTTTGGGAATGTTAATCCCATTTACTGGTAACTAGCTTTTAAAATGACATTTTTTCTTGCTGCATTTAGCTTAGTCCAAAAAAAATTAAAAAAATTAAAGATGCCAGATGTCATGAGGCCAATAAGCAGGTGGGCCGAAGCTTCTGTACCAATTCAAACTGGCACTGCATCAAACCTGGTGGGTATAACCTTTAATTCAGTGCTTCCCTGGCACCAGATCTAGTGCCATCTGCTTAACTTTGCTAAGCTGTGCTTGTTTCTGTGCAGGGACGCTGCCAACAATGCAAACTGTCTCCTACATGTGCAGGGAATCATCAGTGCAACTAGTTTTTCAAGACCCATATGGTGGCATCTGCAAATGTACACTGTCAGCATCGCTACTCATACCACCCTTCGTGTTTAAGAATGGGAGGAGAGAGCATTGCTTTGTAATTCACATAAAGCTTGAAGGAATAGTCTCTTTCTTCTGGACTCTATTCTTAAGTGTATCTCAAGGGGAAAGGGAACACATGGCTTTTAAAGACACATCCGCTTTGGAAGTCAGGCAAGTGAACCAGGGGAATTTGTCTTGGTGATGGCTGTGAAACAGACACACTGCGGCTCAAGGGATTCCACTCTAGGTCACTGCTTCAAAGCCAGACTGGTGTAGTTGTGACTGAAAGTTATTGCCCTCTGTTGGCTCCTGAGAAACTCTATGAAGTGAAAGCAGCAAAGAATCCTGTGGCACCTTATAGACTAACAGACGTTTTGCGGCATGAGCTTTCGTGGGTGAATACCCACTTCTTCGGATGCAAGTGAAGAATCTCTTGCATCCGAAGAAGTGGGTATTCACCCACGAAAGCTCATGCTGCAAAACGTCTGTTAGTCTATAAGGTGCCACAGGATTCTTTGCTGCTTCTACAGAACCAGATTAACACGGCTACCCCTCTGATACTTGATCTATGAAGTGAGAGACAGTGGTCTCAAGTTTATTTCCTAATTTCCATCCGTAAGATGTAGGGGTGCTGGAACAATGTGTATAGTGGGGGTGCTGAGAGCCATTGTATATATATAACCTGTATATGATCAAAACCTCTTCAAGCCAGGGAGTGCAGCAGCACCCCCAGCACCCCTAGTTCCAGCCCACATGGTAAGATGTGAACGCTTTTCTATCTCAGCAAAGAGGTTGGGAAGGGAATGGCCATAGAGACTGGAGTATCCTCTCACCCTTCAGTGATGGTACCTTCTGAAAAAGGTGGAGGCATATTGACACAGTGGGCAGCAGGAAGTGTGCAACACAGCTGTCTGAGGTAGGGTGACGATATTTCCCAAAGGCAAAACGGGAAACCGCGCAGGGCTGGCCCTCTCCCCACCCTCTCCCCCGGCCCCGGCTGCTCATTCAGACTCTGCCAGCCCCCCCACACCAGGCTGTCACTGTTTGCTGGAACCCTGCCAGCCCCCTGCACGTTGGAACCCTGCCTGCCAAGCCCAGCTCTGCCTCCACCTGCGTGGGGCTGGCATCTCCACTCGTTCCCCACATGTTTCTCCGACTACACACCACTTTTTTGACAAAAGTTGGTGTTTGTCCCTTTTGCTTTTGCCAACTGATCAAGCAGGCAAAAGCAAATGGGACAAATACCCACTTTTGCCAAAAAAGTCAGGACGGTCGGGACAGGGCTTAAAATAGGGACTGTCCCGGCCAAAATGGGATGTATGGTCACCCTAGTCTGTGTATTTTATGATGAATAAGAGATACCCCTGACACTCAGACCCACAGAACTCAGAAGTAGGATTCCTGGAATGCAATAAGAAATCTATACCTTGGATTCCATTACAGATTCCTTAATGTAATTCCTTCTTCACTAAACAGCAGCAATTATGCACAATCCCACTCCCAGGTGGAGGTGAGAGGACACAGGGCCATGGTCTCCTGCTCCCTCAACCAATCTCTTCTGTCATGTTCTCTTTGCCATGATATGAGCCATCCCAGAGACAGTAATCCCGCTGCATGGTGCACTGGTGTGTGGGGGCACACCCTTCCACCTCTGCACATTGGTCAGTTACAATCTATCCCTTAATATTTATGTCACTCAGATACTGCCTCAGGCCATGTACTTGACCTTCCATCATGAACCTAAACGGACAAGACCCTGGCATGTAGCTTTACTGTCCTTTACCAGAACATCTCTATGCAATCAGGAAAAGTAGTTCTTGACCACACACCCAAAAACAACACCCATTTTTCACTGCTACAAAATGACTAATCTCTCTCTCAAAAGGCCAGAAACATGTACTCAAATGAACTTGAACCAAGCTGCTCTATTTGGCTTGCAGACACTTCAGTAGAATGGTTAAATACAAACAAATGTTTTTTTCACTGGATTTCCCTCCCATGTTTATTTTCAGGGAAATTCTGTTGGTCTTAGGTTCTATGCCACTATTTCATTGGGAGACAACCAGCTTAAGCCCCCACCCCCAGCTACTCCATCTTTCCCTCCCACCCCATCCAAATGCGTTGCCATAGTGTATGAACTTCTCTCTGCATGACTTTTCTCATCTATAAAATAAAATACTTCCCTACATCACAGCTATGTTAAGAGACTTAATCAAGGTGTGTAAAATAGCTTTAAGGGGTGTGTATATGAAGTGTAATGAACTATTAAAGTGTTACTTTGTAACCCTTTTGCCTCTGTGGGAGCTGTTAGCTTTTCTTCTTACTTAATCTAAAATGTTTGAGCAGGACCCCTTCTTATTGCAGCTACAAATCATGTCACAATAATTAATGGAGGACTTTCCCACACACACACACACCAAGAACACCTAGACGTCTTTCAAACACTGCTTTTAAACCCTAGTCCAAAATGCCTTGGCCCATTTTGATCTTTTACACATTCTTTCTACATGTATGCCAGTTTCTATGGTCTATAATTGCAGAATCCTTCTAGAAAAGAGGTTCTACGTGGTAAAAATAAAAACTTCCTTTACTTAATTCCCACCTCTCTGGGGCAGAAAGATACAAAACTAGGGGAAAGATTTCTCTCTTCCTCTGATGCAGTAACAAAGAGGCTGTCACACAGTGAGTTCACCCTGAATGCTACACTACAGTTTGTTGCTGTAGCATACAGTAGATCGTGTTTGCTGTTCAGCCTCAGGAGCAGCTGTATGACACTGTGGAGGGACTCCTAATGATATGTCCTTCCCAGGAACACCAAGGCAAGAACGAACGCTGGCTCAATTAAGGCCAGAACAAGAAAGAATACTAGTGCAATTAACACTTGTTGCAGCCTGATATGGACGCTGCTGGTGCATTACAGTGATCAGTTAATTGCCTAAATCCATTGCTCGTACTATTAAAACAGCATTTTTGGTTTTACAAGGAAAGCTTACTTGTGAATACTCCCTCTTGTGATCAAAGCTAGAAAACCAATGAAAACATTTCCTACTGGTACAAATCTTTCTGATTGATTGACATTGTTCCAGAGTTACAAATAGTCAACATACAGTAGTTCTAAGCCAATCCATCCTTTGGTCTCACCAAGATGACAGTAGCCTTTCAGAGACATGAAAAGGCTCATTCATCTCCTGATGAGGTATTGTATATGTTGGACTTTACATTTTGTTCCATTACTCATGTGAAGAGGACACCTGTGAAAGGACTGTTGGCTTGTTTCACTGGCTTGTTTAGACTGGTGGGTCCTCAAGGAAACAAAGCAGTCATAAAAAAAGAAATGCAGGCTCCTCTTTTTTCCCCTCTTGACTTCAATTCATGAGTCAAACTTGGACTTAAACACAGAATGCCCTGTTTGAGCCAATCCCTTCAATCTCACCTTAGACCCACTGACGACAGGGAAATGAAATTGGCTTCTGTTATGCAGTGTAGTGATATGGCAGCTATTTTACACCTTCTCCAGCATTTCAATCACTGGAACAACTGCGGAATTAGAGCAAAATACATGAAGCACAATATACAGTAGATATATATATATACAGTATGCAGTAGATACAGCTACCTTTCTATCAGGTAGCTAAGAAGTTATTTGGTCTAGCAGAATTCTCCATAATAAGTACAAGGAATTCATGCTCAAAGTGATAAAGAGTTGTGGTGCTGGAGGGAAAAGACCCTCTTCTACCTGGACCATACCCAGTGACTTCTCTGCCAAATCCCAGGACCTTTAAAAAAACTCTATAACTGAGTAATAACCATTTCCCTATTGAAGAAGAGCTGCCACTGGTCAGCAGGCTCTGCAGGATGGATGCAGTTTGATATTCTGCCCCACAGTCTAGTGAGGTCTAGTGCTCCTTCTCCACAAATTAATGGGAATGGGAAAAAATTCTCTACTGATTTACATCCCTGGTAGCCTTATAAGCCAGGACGATATTTGGGCCATTGTATCTAAGGTGAGTTATGATCCAGACCACAAAGCTGAGAAAGTCAAAAATAGCAGAAGATTCTGCAGGAATTTTTCAAAAATATGTACTGATTTTTGAAATTGTGAATATTGTCAAAATGTTATCAATAGTTGTCAGTTCTCAAAAAATGTCAACCTGATTGAAAAACTCAAATGTCGCCTAAAAGCTGCTCAAGAAGCAAGGACAGAACAGTGTACAGCTTACTGGTTCAATCAAAAGACACTTGCCCAGCCAATGCAATGCATTGTCCAAATAATTGAGGAAATCTGAGATGAGAATAATGATGAAATCATGGGCCTATTTTATGCTGCATTAAGGATGGTGGAAGTTCTGTCCAGTCATGTAACCAGGGTGAGTGCTGGGATAATTGATCTTGCAGATGGTTGAAGCGGGGACAGAGGGATTTGCAACTATTCCACTGGCAGATATCAGGAGCAGCTCAAGGAATGGGGAACACATGTAAATAATCTCTCTTCCTCCTCAGTAGCACTATGATAATGCTGGGCCTGAACATCTCCCTGACCTCCACCATAGGACCATGGAAGTTACTGCAGCCTGGGGGTACTATGGTTGGGGGAGAGAGGGACTCCCACAGAACAACCAGGAGGAGGCACCATCCTAGCAGTGAGTGAATAGCTCATGAAGTCAGCACCCCTTCCTGTGGTTGCACTGTCTCTCCACCTCTCTCTGGAGCTGCAGCATCTCTCTCACTCTACGAGCTGTTGCTGCCTCTTCATGACTCAGCCCCTCAGCCAGGTGACTCTACATGTGTTCCCCTTCCAGAGTACCAAAATCTTTCAAAGTCTCTCTCCAGATCCACAGTCCTAGGCAGTCTTCCCATTCACTGCCTTATAACACCACTCCCTTAGTGGCTGGCAGGGTAACCTGGGCCCGCTTCTACTCTGGGTTCCGTCTCAGAGACACTCTAGTCAGCAGTCAAGGCCTGTACCATTTTAGACCTTACTGCCTTTCCCCAAGCCCTGCCCTATCTTCCTGGCTTCTCCCCTCTCTCTCTCTGGGTTTGCCAGCCCAAACGCATCTCTCTTCTCCCAGGGACAGACTGTAAATTTTCTCAGCAGCCCCCTTCTGCTGCCAATTTCCTGCCTTTATAGTCCCAGCCCAGCTTGTTCCTCCTCATCTGAGCTTCCTCATTCAATCAGGGGATTGCTTAGCCAGCTGATTCCCCTCAGCTGTGGCTTCTTGGGTTTATTAACCCTTTCATGGCAAATTTGGGGTGAACACTCCATTACAGGTGAGGTAAACCCCCACAACTCCAGAAGTATTGGGGATAACAGGGAATGAGAAGAGACTGGGATCTTTAGGTTGCACTAGTGACTGAGTGGTTCTTGAGAGGGTCTGTCTCCTCAAACACACCAATCAGGGTGGCAGAGGGATTTTAGGAGACCCAAAGAGTCTTCTGCCCTCTCTGGCTAGCAGCTACATTTCAGAGCTCTCAGACACAGACAATATCATGCAGCTCATTCAGTCTCTCTGCCCATTACTGAGTTGGGGAAGAGCCACATTATGATATGTTAATGAGGCACTGTCTTCACCATGCTTATTTACTGCACAGAAAAAGTCAGACAGAGGAATGCGTGCCGACCCTGAAAAAGGGATGGGTTTTGCTAGCCATACAGGAGCTGTGTGGTTGCTTCGAGTGAGGGTGCCCACTTCCAGGGTTCAAGTTACTATCCACAGCTGCAGAGGTACTGAGGAATCTACTCTGTAGATGCACCTGGCCTAGGGTTTAACCAACATTTGAGCTGCACGCAGACACTGAATCTGGATATTTCTCAACACCACCACCACTTCAGTGTCACCATGTGTAGCAACAAAGCACCCTACTAACCTGGGAAAATTAGTGATGAGTTAGAAGAATCCAGGCTCAGTGTCTGCGTGCAGCTCATTTGAGACAATATGTAATGATGGAAAACATTAAAGCATCATTCTTCAATTGCCATTCCAGAAACCAGCATGTGAACTGACATGGTACCATTGTACAATGGATATGGTAGAGTCAAAACCCAACAGGCTTATACCATCAATTAGCATCTGTGGTCTCTCCTTGCTAAATCACATGTCCCAACTTACACTCGGAGACTCGGATACAGCAAAGATTTATGCTCATGCTTACCTTTGATCTTGTCTACACCAGAGATTATGTTGGTATAATTTATAATACTCTGGGATGTGACTAAGCCACCCCTCTGAGCGACGTAAGTGGACAGCACTATGATGACAGAAGTGCAGCTGTGGCTTCTAGTGTAGACTAGCCCTGAGGGTAGCTCCAGTACAGGATTGCAGTCTAAACCATCACACTGAATGGCCACTATTATTTGCTGTACATTTCCCCCAAATGGTTGTTTTCTTCCTAACATTTTTATTCATTGCTGCAGGTTAAGTTTGCTTTTCCCCACCTGCCCCTCTTTTACTTTTGATTTTCAATCAATAGTTGTATCTTCTTTAAAGGCCATGTCTCCTTTTGGTTTTACTGCAACTGCTCTCAAACTTTCTCCTTGATTCTCTTAAAATTACTGCTGAAGTATCATAGTCAATAACAGGCTTTCTTACACTATCTTGATCATAGACATCTACTCCACTTGAACACAGATTGATCTCCAAATCTGAAAAGAAACCTTTTAGGTTGGCCAGTTTGCTTTCACAGTCACCTTGGTTCAGCCTTCAAATACCACGGTTCTGGAATAAAAAGTGGTCGATATCATATACCCAGACATTTTTGTTCATATCACCTGACTAAGTCACAATGTTCATATCAAATTACTTATTTTTTCTCTGTCAAACGACAGCTTAACCTTGGATTGACTTCTCATCTTATAAACTATAGAGATCTATTCTGGAACCGAGAAAAGCTAAAACTAAGGAGAATAGGACAGACAAACAAAGGCCACCTGGCCGAAACCAAGCAAGAGAACCAGAATGACATTTCACAGCATACATTGATCAGGGTAAAACCCGTTAGTGTTCTTCACACTCCACTGGACACTTCTGTAGTGCATTTTCTTTAGCGGAATTATAAAGCAAATACAAGAAACAGTCTCTGAATTTTGCAAGTTTTGAAGATCTTCTGGTTTGCTTACTTCAAAGAAAGCTGACCTTTTCACAGCATTTATTCCTCTGTACCAGTCAGTGAGTAATGCAAGACTGAGATGGACACAAATGAATTACACATATAGAGCAATATGCAAATTCTTATTCAGGACATTATTGGCTCATATTTTAACCCTTTCCTTAGGGAAGTTATGGACATACAGCAGATGTGTCAGTGGATTGGCTTGTCCTCGCTAAACCGTAAATAACTTCATCCCTACAAAGTGAACTATATCTTTAGCAATGTCTGGAATGTTCCCACATCTGTTTAATTTATTTCAGAAATGCTGACAGTGTCACAGAACATGTTCTTGTATGCAGGCTTGCCCGTGTTCTCAAACACTGATAAATGATTCTACTTATTAATCAATGCCATTCATTTCTGAACTTTTTAAGCCAATTAAATACAATGAACAACAACAGAAACAAGAAAAGAAGCTTAATCCCTAATGCCATGATGTTTCCATTTAAACAGATGTTTCCTTTTCTTGTTTTATAGACTGGAAGAAGTAAATTAGTTGCAGAGTTTGACAACACATTTTTTTCAGCAGCTTATGAACTATTTAAAATCACTAAGCAGAAGTATTAGGATGACGTTCACTTCAGGCCTCTGATGGGGGTGATATAGGTTTCCAGCCACTCCCCCAGTCCGTGAAAGATACACACACACTTTATATGCACAAACATTCTATATGCCTTCTCTCATATGTTACATGTTGTATATTTGTGCTAGTGTGATAGTGTCTAAATATTACTCTTTACTATTTGTAAGTAGTAGCACATAGGAGCCCCATCATGGATTAGCCCAAACACATAATAAATAGACAAGCCTTGTCCCCAGACAGTTTACAATCTCAGGGTAAGACAAGAGGTAACAGGTGGATACAGACAGACGGGGAGCACAAGGAAGCAATGAGATAATTCTGATCTACATGAAAGGCAATGGTCTCAGCACACCAGCTGTCTAATCATTGTCAGTTTCTTTGCAAGCATCACAACAAATACAGGCTTTAGTAGCATGATTTTGTGATGTCCAAATTATTCTCCAGTGGCAAAACCATGAGTTACATGAGTCATTCCAAACGAGTGTAAAACCTTTGCACCATACCTCACATCATTATGATTTCTGTCCAAAAAACAGCAAGAATTTTTGGAACCTCTCTGGAGGTGAAATGTCCAGGGCTAAAATTTTAATGTGGTAAGGCAATATGCCTCTAGAAGGAGACATGCCTCTGAATGCTCTAGAGATATGTAGTTGTTACAATTTTTTCCCTAAAGTACACAGCCAAGGAAGGCTACACTGTACATGCATGTAGGGATTTACATGCAAAGGGAGAAGTGTACTGAATGTGTGCTTTGACATATGATCCCTTGGCTCAAGCCCTGTACATTTAGTTTGTGACTTGACTGACGCAACCGGTTCAGTCTGGGAGCAACCTCCACTCTCCTCCCTTCCATCCCCTCCCCTCCCCGTGCTGGTCAACCAGTGGAGCTGAGCTTTTGCTGAGTACATTATTTGCTATTGGTATAGGCCAGCAGCAAATTACTTGGGGCAACTGGAGAACAACTACAGTTCCTTCCCTGGGATGCTCTTGAAGTAGCATAGCAAACATCATCCATTATCCTGGGCTGTGTCCAAGTAGCCGTTTGTAAGCTCTGTGAAAGAAAATCCTACCCTGAGGCACTTTAGAAGCTCTGAAGCTGGGTATTATTATTCGTAAGGTGGAAGTGTCTAGAATCCCTACTGGAGTAGACACCGTACATGAAAAGATGATCTTGACCTCAAAGAGCTTACAGTCCAAGAAGAAAGAAGAGCCATCCTGTGGACTTCCTAAAGTACACAGAATACAGCATTCTAGTGAGGTCCAGCCAAATAGCCAGATGATGGAATGTGCATTCAGTCTTAGCCAATTTTTTGCAAGCCAGAAGTTTTCTGTCCCAGAAAATAATACTTGGGGGTCTTTTTGCCCCCCCCCTCCCTTTTTATCTTTTTAAAGGATAGGATGTTCCAGATGAAAAAAACATAAAGATTATAAAATCTAAGGTCTAGATTGTCAGCCCATTGCCGGGAGCAAGGCATTAGAGTAGCCTAGTAGAGAGACTATGATTCAGGGAGCCCACTGCTCCAATGAAGCCATAAATTGTGAGAGGTCTATACCTGTTGGCACATGCATGCCCTGGTGCACCAGTGTAACTACACTGCTGGGCAGACTGGGGAAGTGCAGTCAAGGATCTGTCTGTTCCCAGAATCCTCCTGCCCCTTCCCACCCATCCACTTGGAGAATGTAAGGGGGAGTTATAGCTGTTCTGCAGAGCCTGGTGCAAGATAATGGAGAGGGGATTCAGGAAAGATTTCTTTCAGGATGAGGTCCCCATCAAGTATGGGTTGAAACTGTCTAATAATACCCATATGGGTTCCTGTAGTGGAGGGTGGGGGAGACAGAGGTAAGTGACAATTACAAGTGTGCAATCAGAGAGAGTTTTATGTCTGTATCAAAGCAGGTTCTCTCAGAGTATTTGGGTGGCCCATTCTATGATGCGATCTACTTCTTTGATAGAATGTCCTTGTTTGGAGAAGGAGATTTTTAGTGTGGCAAAGTGTATATCCCAGACTTTTTCCTTGGAGCATATTCTGTGCCATCTGAGTGCCTGGCTATAAATAACAGATTTCTTGGTGTGTTTGGGATGGTTACTGGATCTACGAAGGTGGGTTGGTGATCTGTGGGTTTCTTGTATGTAGTTGTCTATAGGGTTCCATTGTTGATGTTGATTGTGGTGTCCAGAAGTTGATGCTGGTGTGGGAAATGCTCTAGAGAGAGTTTAATGGATGGGTTGAAGTTGTGGTAGAAATCTGAGGGAATTTAGGTCAGCTGTTTAGAGGATGAAAAAGCAATGTATCTCATGTATAGCATTAGTTTTGTGGTGCATTTGTCCAAAAATTCTTCCTCAAGTTGGCCCATGAAGAGGTTGGTGTACTGGGGAGCCATCCTAGTACTCATCCATGGCTGTTCCTATGGTTTGGGGAAAATGTGTATTGTTGAATATAAAATTGTTATAGGCGAGGATGAAATGGATGAGTTTGGCAATATGTTTGGAATGGATATCTGGGTGTTGTCCATTGTCTTGTAGATATTTGAGGCAGGCAGAGATGCCATCATTCTGAGGGCTGTTGGTGTATAGGGCAGTGACATTCATGGTGGCAAGGATGATGTTCTCAGGGAGATTGTTAATGTTGTGGAGTTTCTGTAGGAAGTCGATTGTGTCCTGGAGAAAGCTGGCCCTTTGTGTGGTGAATGGTTTGGAGATGGTTTCTATGAGTCTCAATATTCCTTCAGTAAGAGTGTTGTGTCCAGATATGATGGGACTTGCTGGGTTCCCTTGTCTGTGTATCTTAGGCAGCACATAGAAGGTTCATGGGGTGGGTTCAGGGGGATGAGGTTGTAGAGTTTCTCTTGGAATTGTTTTTGGAAGGCTTTCATGATACCATTAAAATCCTGGGCGAACTCTGGTGTGGCGTCTTTGAGTTCTTTATAGTAGGAGATGTTAGAAAGTTTTCAGTTGGCCCCCACCATCATCACAGTTGAGGACTACAATGCCACCCCCTTTGTCAGATCACTATCTGGTGGCTGGATTTCAGGGACTGTATAGCTGTCTTCTTGGTGGTGGAGAGATTGTGGTGGATGTGGTGTTTAAGTATTTCACAGTCATTTTTTTTTCCTGAAGCAATACAATGTAATGATCAAAAATGTGGTTTAATCCACTGGGGCATGGCCAATCCGACGATTTTTTTTTTCTTCTGCTGGTTGGTGGGATGTGGTTATTGTGGCTGGTGTCGTCATTGTTATGAAAGAATTATTCGAGGCAGAGTCAGCTGAAGAGAAACAGAGAGGCTGGCAGAGCTAGGAAGGCTGTTCCAGAAAGCAGGAACTGTATTAGAGAAGATCCACACCAATGAGAAGGAGATTGTGTGAGTGAACAGAGGGTAAATCAATGCTAGGCAGAAAAAAGGGTCTGTGAGGCCAAACAAAGCAAGGCCTTGGAGAGCGCAGAAAAAAGAAAGCAATTTTGAACTAGATCCTGAAATGAATGGGGAGCCACTCAAGGTGTCTGAAGATGGAGGTCATGCATTTTTGCTTCCTGGTATGTGTGAGAAGATAGGCAGCTGCATTCTGGACAAGCTGGAGTCCGTAGAGCCAGGATTTGGGGATATCCTACAGAAGAGAATTACAACATTCAAAGTGAAAAGAGATTAAAGCATAGATGAAGTTTCAGCTGAGGTGGAGTCAAGGCACATGAGAGCAAAATTTCACCTCTACACTGATTTACATCAGCTGGAGATCTGACCCTGACTATATAATACACATACATAAGACAGGGAGGTAGAGGAAAAGAGTACACAGGCCTTTATTGATTTAAATGAAAATTTGGCACATAAGAACTCAATATTGAAATCTAAATCACAGCAAATTAGCATCCAGATGCACAGGAAAGTATAGATCAGACATCTGTAACTTACACAAATCTCAAACTTAGAAGCAGTTCTAACTCTACCAACTCAATAGCCAGAGAAATCTGCTGTAGGGCCAGGTGCTTTACAGAATATCTTCCCCAGCTTAGCACCTGTGTTTTGTAAACTGTTACCCTGGGAGTAGAAACAGCAAGGAAAAAAAGAGGGGGATAGTACAAAGTACAGGGGTTACTAGACTCCCCAGAAAAATTATGTGTAAACTATTATTTAAATAATTAAAAGTACAGAACAGAGAAAAACATAGAAAAGGGGCTAAGTGGTGTGCTCTGAAAGTCTAACCTGAATTACAAGCATGTATTAGCTACAGTATGTTTATCTGTGGCCACAAGAGAGGATTAGCGGCAAACATTCTTCTGAGATAAAGCAGAACTATTTGGTGCTGGCACAGTTAAATTTTTGTGATATGCAAGTGTTGGTAGTATTTGTGCAGTTCCCTGATTGATTTTTATCCAGGTAAATCCACTGAGAATATGTTTTATACACTAAATATGATGAGGTGCTGTATAGTAATGGCTGTTAGGAATGATGGCAAACACTTCATGCCCCTAGCAAAAAGTATTTTGATGTGAACTGATGCTTAAAAATCAGTTCACATTTTAACTCTGACAACAAATAAATAAATGTGGAGGCTCCAACATGGCAGTGAGGAGCACAGGTCACCGGATGCATGGAGGCGGGAGATCACCCTACAGCCCTCCCTCCCTCCCTGCCCAGCAGGACACGGACCTCTGTGGCAGGCCCAGCTCTTGCACTGCGAGGTGCAGCCTCACTGAAGATCCCTGTCCCGGGGGCGGCTGGGGGGGGGGGTTCAGGATGATCTCCCACTTCCATGCAGGCAGTGGCTTGTGCTCCCCATTGCCATGCTGGAGCCTCCACATTTATTTATTGACAAAGTTTGCAGAATCTTAAAATATTGTGTGCAGACATTTTTTAAAAACCTAAATTAAATATAGAACTAAAGCACTATATATTACGGTCTGAAGATGGGAGCCCAACAAACCAAGACTGTTCAAATTTAAGATCCTCAGATTAATGCTGAATTTTTAGTAATGAGAGCTGCAGCCAGGAATCAGAAAGATCTATGATCACACCACACAGAAGATTTAGATTTTCCTGACTTTTCTGTTGAACTTAGTAAGAAAAAAACTGCCTTCATAGGGACCAGGTGAAATACTGCACTAAGTATCCTGCAACTTCCATAAAGAATTTTACCATGATGAGGTGAAACAAAATTTTACAAGTCATCAGAGGTAACTTAGCAAAAAGCTACAGCAGTTCAGGACAAACATCACTGTTATCCTTGTTCAGCAAGCTATTTAAACATGTGCTTAAGTCCATCCCTATTAAGCAAAGCACGTGATTAACTTGAGGCATATGCTTTCATAAATAAGGATGGACTGATGAATTGAGAACTGAAAGCCAAGGGTAGGTCTATACTTACCTGCCGGGTCGACGCGTAGCATTCGACTTCTCGGAGTTCGAACTATCGCGTCTAATCTAAACGCGATAGTTCAAACTCCGAACGCGCTCCCGTCGACTCCGGAACTCCACCACCGCGAACGGCAGTGGCGGAGTCGACGGGGGAGCCGCGGACTTCGATCCCACGGCGTCTGGACAGGTAAGAAGTTCGAACTAAGGTAGTTCGACTTCAGCTACGCGAATAGCGTAGCTGAAGTCGCGTACCTTAGTTTGACCCCCCACCCTAGTGTAGACCAGGCCCAAGAAACATAACCATAATAAATGGACACTATCCACTTCATGACTTTGTATGGTCAAGTCTTATTTTCTTCTTATGATTTTGCTGGCATTAATAAAATAGAAATTTTTTCTTCTTTAGTGATTGTCCTAGATCAGAAAAAAAATAATCAAAGGAGGAGAGGAAAGTTATGGGGTATAAAGAAAAAAAAAAGATACCGTAATTAGTGGGTGTCCATAAACACCAATCTGAAATTTATCTAGAACTAGAGCTGGTCAAGAATTTTTCAACAAAGCCTTTTTACACTAAAAATGCAGATTTGTCAAACTTGAAACTGTTTGCTGGGAAGAGTCAGTTTTATTGTATTTCTCAACTCAAAAAAATGGCGAAAAGAAGTTTTGAATTGGAAAGCATCCCATTTTGACATTCTCAATGAAAAGTTTGTTTTTTCTTTCTAAATGACTTTTTCTTTCAAACTTTAACTTAATATTAAATAAAAGGTTAAACAAGAAAAAAAAGATTAAAATCAAAATGAAACATTTTGAAGTTATTGAAACGAAATCTTTCCATTTACCCAAACCTAAGTTGTCTTTGGGCTCGTCTTCACCTAAGATACTACTATACTGACAGGAGAGCTTCTCCCTTCAGCCTAGTTAATCCACCTCCCTAAGAGGTGGTAGCTATGTCTATGGGAGAAGCTCTCCTATTGACATAGTGCTGCCTACATGGGGGCTAGGTAAGTATAACTACTGCGCTCACAGGTGTGAATTTTTCATACCCCTGAGTGACACAGTTATATAGGTTTGTAGTGTAGACCTGGTCTTTGTTTATTGGGTCATGAAAGTTTGAGAGTTGAACTTTTTCTCCTGTTATGAGATAGAAAACAAAATTTTGAAATCTCAAATATTCTTGCAGGAAAGGAAAACATTTCCTGCCCATCCTAATCTAAATCACCTGAACCTTTTGAATCTGCCTATAAGATGTGCTTGGAAATCTTGCAGAAACCTTTGGATGTAACATGAGAATGGTTTTGTCATAGTATTTTGTAAGGCTGAGGAAAATGTTATTATTTTCCTAGCTGCACTTTGACCATCAACGGATAATAGTTTTCTAAATGTATTAATTATTCAAAATTATTTAATGAGTTTCTTCAAATAATTTTTACTATGAAAGATTGTTCCTGTGCAGTCCATTGATAGAACTCAGTATTTAATTTCAAGCTGTTTTGAATGCACATACAGGACATATAGTATGATTTGCATTGTCTGGATGATAGTTATTGTACAGTTTCATTGCTGTAAACACTTATGAATTGAGTTTTAAGACCACACCCTTAAAATCAAGTTAGTGGTGTAAATACTTGTGAACGAACATTCAGAATTTGCTTTTTTAGATGTATTGAATTATTTGTTTACAATTCAATGCTTCAAGGAAGAGTTTACTGCCAGTAAAGTAATTCACTGGAATATTTGCTTTCTGCTAACACAAGAGATGCACAAACGCTGCCGAAGGAAATTAGTTTAAAAATCAAAAGAGTAGTTTCTTAACAGTATTCAACTCTCTCTCTTATTTTGATATTTCTCTGTCCAGTTCCAGATGACATCCAGAAATGCAAAAATATCCAAAATGCACAAAAATTAGGAGAAATGCAATAAATAAATAAATACATTCAGAAGCTTCAAAAAACCCAAAACAAAATTAAAACTTTTCTTGGGTTTGGTTTAGAAAGGGACAGGATTTAGACAAGGTTCTTATTGTTCCTGAATCAATTGGCCCATCATAATAACAATAATGTGTTTCTTTCTTTTTAAATTACTTCAGGAATTAATTATAAAATAATTATCCATGTTTTTATGTTATAGATAAATAGTTTTATTTATAAACCAATTGTATACAAAGAAGATAAATGAGGGAGAAAAGGTTGCACTCAATTTATTTTAATGCATGTAGCTATTAAATATGATTTAATACAAACAAAAAAGACAGGGGGATGAAAAGAAACATTTTTACTTTTATAAAAAAAGTCCATACCATTTATGTGTAAAGACTTAAGGCATTTACCCATTATATGTTGTGACAAAGTTCCTCCTCTACCTTGGTGGGTCCTGCGCTTATTGGCAGATTTGCTCACCTCAGTGATCTTCCCCACAGTCTGGGTCAACTTCTGTGTCTGATCAGGAGTTGGGAGGTTTGGGGGGAACCCAGGCCTGCCCTCTACTCCAGGTTCCAGCCCAGAGCCCTGTGGATTGCAGCTGTCTATAGTGCCTGCATGACAGCTACAACTCCCTGGGCTACTTCCCCATGGCCTCCTCCAAACACCTTCTTTATCCTCACCACAGGACCTTTCTCCTGGTGTCTGATAACACTTGTACTCCTTAGTCCTACAGCAGCACACCCTCTCACTATCTGGCTCCCCACTCACCTGACTGGAGTGAGCTCCTTTTTAAACCCAGGTGCCCTGATTAGCCTGCCTTGATTGGCTGCAGGTGATCTAATCAGCCTGTCTGCCTTAACTGGTTCTAGCAGGTTCCTGATTACTCTAGTGCAGCCCCTGCTCTGGTCACTCAGGGAACAGAAAACTACTCATCCAGTGACCAGTATACCCTTTCTGCTCCTCTACCCCAGCTCACCCACCACCCACTGGCGGGCGGGGTCCCTCTCCCTACCCCCCCCCCCTCCACCCACACCAGCTGCTGAGCCTGCTGAGCTTGCTGAGCTGGGAGCTGCTGCTGCTGGAGCTGTGCTGCCTGCTGGAGCTGTGCTGTGCTGAGATGCTGGAGGAAGGAGACCACCGTGGCCACAGGACTGGGGAGTTTTAGACGAGTATTTTTGTGTGGTGGGGCTTGGTGGGTGTTGACTGGTGTTGTGTGGGGTGTGGGGTGCTGGCGTGGAGCCCCCCCCGGTCCATCTGTCCCCCCTTCGCCACCACACCCCCCCCCTCCACCACCACCCCGTTGGCGTTCCCATCTCTCTCTTCTCTCTGCTCTGACTGCTGAGCTGCTCACCCTGGCTGCCCACTCCACCCCCCATGCCTGCAGCGCAGCAGCCAGCTGCATTGCCTGATACTAATAGGACCAGACTCCTGTACCCCACTGGCCTGGGTCTGTCACAATGTAAATGGTCTTTTGTCTTCTGTCCAGGATGTCTGGCAAATTAAAGGGCAGATTCTGCCTTACTCATGCTGAGTAGTACCATACTCCTTGAATAGTCCCATTGATTTCTGGCCCTCACATTACTTAAGCACCATGTAGAAGCTCAATGAGGGTGAGGGGCACTGTTCAGTGGCAGTACTTGTGTGCTTGCCCATCCCCTGTCTGTGTATTGATGGAAGGATCTATATATACAGAGGCAGACAACACTGGGGGCAAGGCAGGGTTGGTTCGGAGATGGGTTCATGAATCAATGTTTATAGGGCTCCAGGCACAGAAGGGCCATATCTTCAATAGCAGACCTATGGAGGCTATGCAGCAGCCCAATAGCCTGGCACCATGTAGGGGTGGATTTCACTTCCTCAACTGCCCTGCACTTTGCCGGTACACAGCCTGACTTACTCAGGCTTTATGGAGGTGAAGTCATTTCACCCTTAATATACAGCAATCAACTGGCTGCTTTTCCATACATATGCAACAGATATCACCTACCTATCATCAGCTCATTACAACACTGAGAGCTAAACTAAGCACCAATTTTGTGAAAGGATTATATTCACATATTTTTACCCTGTGACCTTACATGATGCACATGGTGCTCTGTATGCTATAACTTCATGGCAGAACTGCATAGCAGAAAATCTTTGCAAAATATACCTCTCAATTAAGAATCTTATTTAAAAACTCATCAGCAATGACCGTGTTGGAAAGATGGATTAAGTGACTCAGTTCTGACTATACCAACTGACTCATTAAATTAAAGGTGACTTGTTAATGGAGTTCAGTACTTTGATATCCCGGGAAGAGTAGGAAGATGTGTAGCAGAATGTTGGGCATGCTTCCAGCTCTTCAGTATTTTACTTTTTTAAAAAGCCAATATGTATAACGTTGGATCCCCTCTTGTCAATGTACAAGAGCTTTTTTAGAAGCAGATTCTGAGGTGATGAGTCATCCCTTAACTAGAGCCTAATTAAACCACATGCGCTGATGAGTCATTCCTGTGTTAGGCACCAGCCAATCCCCAAGCCAGGGGCTGATCTTGTTACTCTCAGGGCAGGTATATGAGACTCATGGCTTGAAAATCTCCCCTGCTTGATAGTAGTGACAGACTCTCCAGGCCTCTGCCTGCTCCATCCTTGTTCTGACTCCAACCTTGTTCCCAGTCTGACTCCAGCCTTGCCCTGCCCTTGCTCCGGTCCAGCTCCCAGTCCTACTATTCTTTTATTCTAAACCTGTTCTTGATTTCTGACTCCCGCTGTCACCGTTAGCTCCAGTTCCTGGCCTGGCTGCCACTGCACTGACCAGTATGCCTGACTTCCTCTTCTCTGACCACTAGGCCTGACCCGCCACCTCAGTTTCTGACAAAGGTAGAAAATGTGGAAGATGTGGACAACAGCATTCTAAATTACCTTTCTAGCACTCTGCTTTCCCCAAATATTTTGCTGCTACTAGAACACTCTGTATAAAATATTCTACTGCTTTGATGACCAATATATATTTCTCTTTCAAAAGCTATGCATTAGGGCTGGGTGTAAATTATTCATGTAGACTGTTTGGAGTTTTTTTGTTGGAATATTGAGCTAACCAAAATTTTTCCCAAACAGTGTCTGATTTCCAGGTAGAACTTCAATTTTTCATTGCAAAACTGAACACCCGAAAACAAAAATCTTTCATATTTTAGCCAAAAACATTTTGATTCAGAAATGCTTCATGGGAATTACAGTTTTCACCTCAATTGGCTAGATTCCCCAACCCTATATCAGCATCTCTGATAATGTTTCATGGTAAGGGCCTCCCATGATGCACTGCTCCGATTACACCCAGGGAACCCAACCTAAAGAGGTGAATGGGTGCATGAGGCACCATGGCAGCATTTCAAAATCAAACTTTTTCAGTGTTCAGCCAAAATATTTCCATTTTTAGTATTTTTGCTAACAGTTAAAATTGTCCTCAGGGTAAAAGAAAACCTTTCTGATTAGTATTATTTTTATCAGAGCTTCCCAATAAGTAAAATGATCATTCATTATCACAAACTGGCAGAGAGTATTCTCAGGAGAGGAAAATAAGCATCCTCTCCATTCTAACTGGTGAAATAAATAATCAAACACAGCATTGATGGAAAAGCTGACATCATGTCAAAGTCATAGGGATAGTATAAAATATTTGGTGTCATATAAAACTAGTGCAATAATATTTTGTACATTCAGAGCCTTATCCAAAGGCCATTGGGAAGACCTCAATGAGGTTTGGATCAGATCCTTTGCTCTGAAAGACTTTATCGTAAGTTGCAGAATATTACAATATAAATATTGCAGAATAAATATCATCTTTGTAATAGACTCTAAGTAACCTGTAGTTCTACTGTTAAAGTGTTCCAAGAGAAATGTATAAGGCTTTATAATTATATTTCTTAAGATACTAAATTCCAGTCTTAAAATAGATCTTCTGTCTTGGTAGATAAATATTTTTTTCATAAAAAATAACAAAATATCAGCATATTTATGCCTTTAATTAATAACTGGTCACTGCTTCTTAGGCAGGTGCTGTTGCAAAGAAGATTACAATTTTAAGTTACCCTACTCTATTGCTCACAAAACTAGTAAAGCACAGACATTTTCAAACAATTAGAAGCAACAATGTTTAGTTAAATTGAACTCTTTAAAAATGTGGACTACAGCAAAGCTAGAAAGTTCAATAAAATAAAACATCACAGTCACCTACCATAAATAAAAGAAGTGAACCAAATGATTTACTGGTTAGCTGTATAAACCCCCTGGATGAGGATATGTCTGATCTGTAGCCAGCACTACTACAGCATTAGTACCTCTCTTTGGAGAATGAAATAAATGTGTGTGTTGATCTTTTGGGGCTAAAATATCTTGTAGGCCAGTGGGTCACTGCCCTATTCGGTGTGATGCTAAACAGAGAGGGTGAAATCCTGTCCCTATTGAAAACAATGGGAGTTTTGCCATTGATTTCAATTGCCAGGATTTCACCCAATGCATTTTACCCACTCTTAAATTTTAGTAACACCATCCTATCTTATCTTTCCTAAGCAATCGCATTGCTAGCAAAAAGCATTGACAGGCATGAACTGTAAATCTTACAACTTGGAATTCTGGGTGGTGGGAGAGGGACTCTGGAAAATTGTTTCCATATTTTCTAGCCGTTCAGAAAGCAATCCTCAGCCCACTTTTATACATTGGGGCCTGATCCGGATTCCATTGAAGTCAATTGCAATGTTGGTTCTGATTCCAGCAGCAGCAGGATTAAAACCCAGTAACACACCCACTAAAATGAGTGAACTACAACTTTCCACACAATTTCATTGTAAATAATTTTTGTTTGCATAGAGCCTGATCCAATGCTCACTGAAATCAATAGAAGTGTCTCCACTGAAGCCAGTAGGCTTTGGATCTGGCCCACCGTGTTAGTTCTTCCTTTTTTTCTCTCTCTCTCCCTCCCCCCGCCCCCCCGCCCCACCCTTTAAATAGTTAAAAAGTCACATCTCACTTAGGCATTGCAGGGGTGGTCAACTCAAATAAAGGATAGAGTCAGCAAAAAGAAGTGTTTTGAAAATATATGAGTGAGATTTATATTAATTATAAAAGATCCTTTTTTAAAAACAGAAAAGAGGAGGTTATAGGTGATGCTAGCTGCAAGGCACCAGTTGCTCTAACACACCGGTAATTTATACATTTTACACATTATTACTTTGCTGTTCTTCAGCAAATGTATAGTTACTATAGCAACTTCCATGTCATATGATCTGAACGCTATTTTTAAGATATAAATGTCTCAGAGAAACATATTATATGCACAATAGGGCTGAGAATATATATATGTTGTTAGAAAGTGACATTTTTATGTCTACAAGGGTTCATTGTTCCTAGTTTCTTTTACTCTATGCATCCTACTTTTTTAAAGGATTTTGCTTTTAGTTTTTTTAAAAAGGCAGCACCTCGCTAAACACTGGCAAACTGTGTAGGATTAAAATCTGTGTATACAGCTACCAGAGGACTGGCAGATTACCTCTTTTTACGGTTCCACCTCAGTGGTGAATGGAACCCAGTAGATTTCAGAACGCTTTAAAGGAGAATACTGTTCAGCTGATGGATTGTACTGTTCAAGGTCTAGCTGGACATTGATTATCTTTTGTTCTCGACTGTCAGAATGGTGGCTTTTAAATGTCTCCTTCTCTTCGAACTGGCATTTAGATGACTTGTGGAGGATGACTTAGGTGGGCAGAGAGCTGAAAAACGTGAATTTAATTCCAGTCTGACAGATATAAAGTGTTTTTGAAAACAAATATTCTAGCTGCAATGGAGACAAATGCGTTCTTACCCACCATCACAGGAGCTGCACATTCCCAACCAGAAGAGACCTGGTCTTGGTGTTTAAAGAACCAGGTGCCTAAGCTCAGATACCGAGCATGTTTTTCTGGGTCTGGTGAGTTTTCCCACTTACTTTGCAGATAAAATTAATCTGATTCAGACCACAGTGGTCATCTCTGAGAAATATTTGTATTGGGCAGATGAGGGAAGGGAGGATGAAGGTGAACAAGTGGGAGGTCATAGCTACTCAGATTTCAACACTTTCTGTGTGTTTTTGATCTACTGTAAATGAGACTATGAGAGGTGCAACTGTATAATTTTAAAACAAAATTGAGGTAAGATCTGACATTACCATCCTTCTGTTGATGACTGCTATCACTGTGTCCCCACCTTCCTGAGACTATGGCTAAATTATGTCATGAAATTCACCTTGAATTTCATGTTGACTATGTGACCTATTCAGTCTGAACTCATGATCAGCTTTCTGTGAATGAAAACAGGATGCAACTAATTCAATGTCCATAGCTAATATGTCCCATGTGAAATTGGCACTACTGATCTCCAATTTTATTGTCTGTAGGTTGAAAAAAGGAAAAATTTGCACGTTGGCAGCCTTTCATCATGTTTTCATGACACTGGTTAAAAACAAAACCCAACCCAAAAATCACTAGAGTTGCCCCTGGAAATTTCCACTACATGCATCTGATGAAGTGGGTATTCACCCATGAAAGCTCATGCTCCAATATGTCTGTTAGTCTATAAGATGCCACAGGATTCTTTGCTGCTTTTAATAAAATCATGAGATTTGGCCATAGTATAACCAAAGTTCTCTTTTAGAAGTAGGGCCTTGTGACTTAAGGGTGTAGCAATACTCTCTATCAGGATTAGGGTTGCCAACTTTATTTGGATGAATTCCTGGAGATTTTGTCACATGACAATCTTTAATTAAAGATTAATCAGGAGACTCCAGGGCAACCCGGGAGGGCTGGCAATCCTAATTAGGATACAGTACACAGCAGGGTACTTTGTAGTACAATTCATACTCCTCAATGTTGATATGATCTTTTATGCTAAACCAGTATGGCTATGCTAGAAGTGGATCAGAGGACAACCATGTTGTAATCCGACCCGTTGACTCAACTGTTAATGTAGTGAAGCTAGGCTATTAGCCTGAGTATCCACCAGGGTTAAAACATGGCGTTCTACAGTGACTATAACATAGGCCTTTCTTGTCTATGGACAGGGAAAAAACATTGTTTCACAACCATGTTTCAAAATGGTTATTTTTACAGTATAGCTGAAGTCAGAGTTAATTAACAGTTATCACCAGGGACAGCCACAAGTAACCCACTAAAGTTCTGTCTGTGCTAAATGAATTCCAATTACTCCCCCAGTAATGTTATGATAACATTTAATACATAGCAAAGTATTAATAGGATCAACAATGCATCACTTGCTAGCTATTTCATGAGCAAAAATAATGCATTGCTGGATACATTATTAGAAAAAATCTTTGTTCTAACCAAAGAAATGTATTTTTGGCATTTTTTTAATACCATAAAGACTAGAAGGATTCAAACCCAGAAATCTTAAATAAGCCTTAAATACTTCTATAATTACACACATCTGCACTGTTTTATACAGATGTTTGTGATTACTAATGTATTATTAGAACAAGGGAAGAAGGACTTTCCACCATGTAACCAGGCAGTGCTGCAGTTCATAAGGAACCACGTCAGCTATTGGCTGGTCCTGCATGTTTACACTGCTGCTTTGTCTTAACACAGTCTTCCACCAGGACTCCAAAATAACCCAGTTTCATCTGCTCAAGTTTTAATAATATTGTTAAGGAATCAGTTATAGAAGATTGCTGAGAACACTCATGGGAATTGCTAAATCATTTCACAACAGCACAGTATGGACACCTTAAGTGCAAAGCTGTACAGAGCCGAGGTTTTTCATTATTGTCCCCAGGAAACTGTGCATAATGCCACTACTGTCCTCCAGATCAAGCTGGAAAATGAAACTAGATTCTCAATGCTTTCATATTGGTAAATTAAATTTTAATATGTTACAAATAGATAGCGGTAGGTTGCACTATTCAATTCAATGTGCAGTATGAGTCACTTAAAAATTCCACTGTAGGTAAAAACCAAAGTCTACAGGATATAAAATGCTTTATATTTGAAAGTATTATATATTGCTATGATATGGCATTTTGTTTTCTAGAAGGCAATATTATGAGAGGCATGCTGTAAAATTCCAGAGATGCTGCCAGAAATTAGGCAGCTGGGTGGCCTAGAAACCTTCTCCATTACACTTTTGTTTCCTTGCCAGTTCTCCATGTTCTCTCTTGAAAGAATGTTTTGTTTTTGTTTACACATCCTTCGCAAGCAGAGCGAATAAACCCTTTTCTCCTACGTTTGCCAGGCCTTCACTGATAGGATGTTAACTTCCACATTTAGAGACTTTGGGCATATCAGGATTTTTGGTTTGACTAGAAATTAATTTTCACATAATTGTAAGAAAACATCTTTGTAGCACTCAGAATAATTGGAATGATCAGATAATGCAGAAGGAGAAGATTACACATGTTGTGTAAAGATGAAGATCTAGAGTTAGAGCTTAGTTATGCTGATACTGCCACCCAGGCACCTGCTAAGCAGAGATTCCCCAGGGAGACCCCTCCCACCCCAATTCCTCTTGTTCCTGATTTTAAAAGTGGTTTTGCTGTTGATTCTGCTGTGCATGTTTTGGTATGATATTTATAATCTTCCCCCATTCAAATTGTCCCTTTGGGCCTGTCAGGCTGAACAGGGAGAGTGGGCAAGGTGAGGTCACAAAGCAGGAGTGATTTAAATTAGGCTGAACTAAAATAGCTGAGAATGTACCCACTGAGTGTCCTTGAAAATGATGATACAGTTGCTTAAAACTTTATTATTGTTAATTGCCCCCCCAAGGATCAAAGCACATGCTGTTCTGCAATGAGGACTATGATCAGTCCAGCTTCAAAATTCAGCAATTTTTCTTGCTATTTGCAAAGTAGGGGTTAGAATTTCAGGTGATAACAAAGGTGTATTTTTCCCCACTCCCCCATAATCCAAAAATAAAAAAAATGGATTAAAGGATTGTGCTCTAATTTCAAAATAATTATTCTCTGTCAGGTAGAATCCAATCATGAAAAGTATCAGCCCAAAAGGCGCACGTTCCACAAAATTGTGAATTATGAAAAGAGGTGGGTTGCAAATTTAGCTATTGTTTTCACAATCCGTTTCCATAAAACCTGTATAGGAAAATAAGATAAGGAAAAGAAATGCAAACCTTTTTTTTTAAAATGCCATACTAGGATTGCAAATTCTAACCCCCATACCAAAATATTTCAAAAAATGAAAAGCTTAAGATTTCAATCACAACTTTAACTTTCTTATATTGAACATAGGTAGCACTTTTAATTACTATTTAAAGTTGATAAACATGCAGGCTAATATATACAGTATTTTCAATGAGAGTTATTGTTGCTATAGAAAAACTAACTTGATTACTACCTGACCTTTTCGGTGCAATATGTTTTGCATTTAATTATAGTGGTTACAATAGCAGTATAGTATAGTTTACATTACACCACTGCCTCCATTACAAATCTCTGTTTCTATGCACTTATCATTTTCACAGACTTTCTACTTTTGGCCTGAAATTTTCCAGGCTTGGTCTCTTTCCTGGGGGGAATCTAGAATTTTTAGAATATAATTACTAATATCCTGCAAGGGGTAAAAAGAATCAAATCCTTTGTAAATATTCCTGGTTCTTCCACAGGCTTCCAAAACAACCTTGGGCAAGTCATTTAGTCCACCTGTGCTTCACTTTCCTCATTCATAAAAAAAAAGAGAGAGAGAGAGAGAGAAATAAAACACCTATTAATTGCAATATCTGAATATTTAAGTGCTGTGAGAAAAGTGTTTTGAAATCCACAGAGGGAAACTGATATGGAAATGCAAACTATTAAAATAACAGTAGTAGCAGTTTTTTAAATATCCCTACTCCCTATTCTCCCCCTACACCCGCACCCCCCAAAAAAATTAGCTTTCATCTAAGTGATGCACTATGCTTTAACATTTTAGAGGCCAACTTACATTTTGGACAATGAAAGGTACAGTGTACACTAAAAAGAAGTCTAAATGTATCTTTACCTATGTACTTTAATAAGGTCAAAATGCTTTTTTCATTTCCAAACATAATCATTCATGTGGTTTTGTTTATCTAGGGAAGACACATTCTGTATAGCAGCCATTGTATTTGGCAACCTGAATGCTTTTAGCACACCACACCATACAGACTGTGACACCTACTGGTAGTGGGTAAATTACAACCGGAGCCTTCCTATAGGTAGTGCCATGCAATGGATGTACTTCAGTTCAAAGCACAGACATGCTAGGCTTACAGACAATGCTGCTGTTTGTTTCCACAGCTTTAAAAAAAAAATCTACATATCACTGACATACCATTGAATGTGTCAGGACGAAGACCATTTCACTCTACTGAAGTGCTTTTCCTTTTATTGCCAGTCCTATAACAAGATTATTGAAATGATTCAACTATAGTCAAGCTGCAACTAAAGATACTTGTTGAAAGTAAATAATGAAAGCATTTTATCAGAATTGCTGTCATTTTCCTGTTGAGGGATACATCTGTTTCATAAGTACATTTTTATGTGTGTCTGCCTTATGTGAACCTGCTCTAATTTAGTTACACTGATAGGTGCAGTTGTAGCTTTCTTTCTAACAATATTAACAGATGAATAGGGCAGTCATTTTCAGACAGCAATTTGCCATAGCTACAGTCAAAGTGGATTGGTTTGAGATTGCAACCTAGTAAGAATGGATTTTTAAGGATACCTCTGGAAAACATGTTAGTTATGCAGTAATTTGAGATATAAATGCACCTTAAGCAAAACTAATTTGGAGCAGGAAACAAATCTGCTATCTTCATATAAGAAAGCTATGTTAAAGCATAGCCTACAGATATAGTTAGAGGATTAGTCACCTCTACAATCAACTGACAATACACCATGCTTGAAAATGACTAACTGTATGAACGCTGAAATGTTTCGAAGTTTATGAACATGCATGTGCTAATGTTTTATAACTTTATTTAGAATTTTATGCATTATTAAACAGATTGTTCAGTTCTCATAAATAATCCAGCTATCTACTTCTGCCTCTTTTGAATTTGTAATAATCTCACTATGAAAGGGTGAACTTCTACTATGCAGACAAAAGTTTAAATTCTTTAGATTGTCAAGGGTATGGACTCTTTGAAGCAACATCTCAAAATATCATATACAAAAAAACCATTTATTGTTTTGGTGGCCTAACTGCAGTTCTAACCCATGGTATTGGCATTCAAGGCATGCATCTGTAATATTGCAGATCTAGATGGGTGGAAGGACATGCTAGTCACTAGCTGGAGACCTATTTAAAATTTGTGCTCCATTTAGAAATGCAGTCACATTGCATAGCTTTCATCTGTAAGGAAATGAAAGTTGTGACACGGCGGCAGGCTCTGGGAGAGCACCAGGTCTTTGGGAAAGCCTAGGACCAGTGATCTTCTTTGATATCACGTCCTAAACCTAAATTAGCACATTAGATGATTTTTCAAGGAATATTGTGATACGTGCTCACATATCTAGCAGGGTCATCAAGCCTCAAATGAGAGCTTTGAATGGTGTATAAGGAATGTGCTGGCTCTCTTGACTATCTCTAGCTCTGCATGGATCCAAAAGGTCAGGTGTAATCAGACCCTGAATTGAGAGGCAACTGAGGAGAATGCAGTTTTCCTTGTTAAAACATGAGCCAAGAAAGATGAACATGTGTACTAAATGCAGAGAGAGGACAGAAAGTAAGTTATTAGATATTAATTATTCAAGCACTGGTTATAAGGAAGAATTAAAAACTAAGAGTCAAAACCCACCTTGAATATGCATGTGTGGTTCTTATTGACTTCACCAGAGGCCATGCATGCGTAAGTGACAGAACTCATACCCATCCCTTTTAGAATGTATCCACACCTTTCCTTTTCCAACAAGAACTGAAGTCAGGGAGGTTGCAAAGATGTACTCCACACAGCCTATGTGTACAAGGTTTTTAAAGTCATAATTAAGGAGAAATCTTTTACAAAATAAACTGGCACATTCTCATGCTCCAGATCTGAACAGAGGAAGCAGACATCTATGGCGCAGGACTGTAGGATGCAGAAGGAAATGGGACAGTGGGTAAAATTTTGAAAAGCACCTAAGTGACTTAGGACTCTAAGTCCTATTTTCAAGAGTGGCTTACACACTTAGGAGCCAAAGGGCTTAAGTGACTTTTGAAAAAGTAGCACGTACGCTCATAAATCACACAGGCACGTTTGAAATTTTACCCACTGACTGTGTGTCAGGCTCGTCTCCCCATCCTGGTAGGCTACAGAATTCTGCATGGATGCAACTCCATGGGTTTGAAATTTGTGCTGAGCAACTTGAGGCAGAGACAAAGTTTAGTCTTTCTCTTCTATATGAAGAGATCCTCAGAACATGATGGATTTCCAACCTGAAATCCTTGTGGGAATTAGTCATGTTAGCAGCATAATCTTCCTCTGCAACTTCTACTACTCTCAGAAATGTAGAGTAGTGAAGGGTCTTGTCATTACCAAGCTGCGACACAGGGCTCTTGGGAGTCACGTGACCATGTGAGTTTATGACCGGGAGGACAGAGAGCAGCTGGTGATGAAGGTTACTTTGAGGATGGCTCAGTATCCATGGGATCAAGTGCTATTTCCCTTGCGATCCATGAAACTAAGTTTTGTAGGCCATGATGCTTTCCCTTTTGTGAACCCACACAAAAGAAAGACCCCTCTTTCTTTGTGGTTTGAACACCACAATGTAAGCCTTGTGGAACTTTTGGCCTAGTGTTTTCCCTGGGTTCTTATTCAGAAGGGAACATCAGGCTGATGGGAGGCAAAAATCATGCACAAATCAACAGTTTACATGGACAGCACAAACAGTGTAAACTTCCATTCTCATGTAGTGATAAAAACAGCAAACAGAACCAGTATTATTCCACTAAAACTGTTAGAAATACAAACATCCACCTTGTGACTACTTTCAGTAGAAAATGAGACAAGGTCACTAAATGAAACCATAAAGGATACCTCGTAATGAAGAGAAAATGCCGTCTGACCAGGAGGCTCTCCTGCACGTCCTTCTTAGTGGAGCAGTGGTTATAGTGACAGTCACATTAGGATTGTGTGATAAGAGTCACAGAGAAGGAATTGCTATACAAATCACCAGCTTTCTTTGTTAGGTAAAAAATGTCCATCTCTTAATGGGTCAGAACTCAGGGGGCCAAATATATTGGAATGGACTGGAAATAAACTGATCAACATTAAGATAAGGCAATTAACAGCCATGTTCCATGTTAATTCCTTGCTAACAGCTCATACAAATCAGCCTATTTACCCAACTTTACCAGCATTTTTATTTCTCTTTCACATCCCCATGTTCAGCTCGCACCTTGCTATAGCTGATGAAGGTGTTCTGATGGCAGGAAACTACTCCACAATCCTTTAGTCCCTCACTTTGTGATGATGCTGGAAGCCAGGTTTTTCTTTGAAGAAATATTGCACTACCACCATCAATTAATAAATAACCTTCAGCCTATTTAGCATTGACTTAAGACAGCGAAATTCAGAAAGTTCCCACATCTGAGATTTCTGACACCAGCAAACGCTGTAATGGTGATTAGATAGAGCAGGGGTAGGCAACCTATGGCACGCGTGCCGAAGGCGGCACACAAGCTGATTTTCACTGGCACTCACACTGCCTGGGTCCTGGCCACTGGTCCAGGGGGCTCTGCATTTTAATTTAATTTTAAATGAAGCTTCTTAAACATTTTAAAAACCTTATTTACTTTACATACAACAATAGTTTAGTTATATATTATAGACTTATAGAAAGAGACCTTCTAAAAACATTAAAATGTATTACTGGCACGTGCAACCTTAAATTAGAGTGAATAAATGAAGACTCAGCATAGCACTTCTGAAAGGTTGCCAACCCCTGAGATGGAGAAAGGGAGAATGAGAATGCTCACTTCAAAAGAAACATAGGGGAAAATCCTGCTCTTCTTCACCAGCTGAAGGGTTTTACTGGGTAGTGGAATTGGTGTGGTTTCCCTTTGCAAATGAGATAGCAAGGAGCTCAGCTCTGCCAGATTCACCTATGCTGCAACTAGAACTGGTTGAAGTTTTTGCAATGCAAAATGACTTTTTTGACCAAACCAAACCAAAAAAAGAAAAAGTGGGGAAAGTTTGTTGAGTTCAAAATTTCTCATATTTCAAAATATTTTTAAAATATTTTATTTTGGCTTGGTGAGAAAAAACCCACATTTTTACTTCACTCCTCCGACACGTACTGAAGAAGGGAAGAAGACAGGGTGGGAGGAGGGGAAATAACACTAAAGTCAGAGGCTGTGTGTGTGTGGGGGGGGGGGTTGAACTGCACCAAAACAAAATGTTTAAAGAAAATAATTTCAAATAATTGTCAAAGAACTAAGTTTCATTAAGAACTGTGCATTTTTTTTAAAAAAAAGTATTCCCCCCCACACACAAAATACAATTACTAGTTTTTGACCAGCCTTCCCACCACACAGAAAAGTAAGGGCAGACACAAGGAGGATCTGCCAATGCGAGTGCTGGGTAGATTATTTCTCCTTACCTGATACAATAACCTTTACACAGGGAAAAATAATAATAAAAATCACCCACTGACCTCTGTGGGAATTTTGCCTTTACTTGTGGTGAAATTCTGGTCCTATTGTAGCCAATGGGAGTTTTGTCATTAACTTCAATGGAGCCAGGATTTCCCCATAGAGCGGTAGGAGCCAACCAGGCTCATATTTTAACTACACAGGAGTGTACTAAACTTATTCTGAAAACAGACCACTTCTCATGAAGGCAGAGATAGCTTAAGATATTTTTCCCTCACCGGGGAGGAAAGCTCTTAGCGCTGTTTGTAATATATCCAAATAATTCTCTTCAAACAAATATTTTCCTCATGAAGCATCACAGCCAAAGACCTGGGGAGAATCCTGGTACAACTTTCCGTCTGACGCTATTGGCCTTAGAGGAAAACAAGAATGTGCATGTTCATGGTTAGGATAGGACTGGGTATCAGTGGTGTGGGACTCTGAAGCAAGGAAGGGGAATACTTAATTAAATTTTGTTCTCGCTGGGATAATTCACGGTTTACTTACCAGTGTATTTTTGAATGACTGTCAAGAGCAATCAGGGCTTTGGATATACATTCTTTTATAGGATAAAACTCCAAATAAATATAGAAGATATTCTAGCCCCTCTAATTAGAAAGATTAGACTTTTGAACATAAGCTCTTAGGTGCTGGAGCACAAAAAATAATAAATAATGTATATTCCATTGCAGTTTTTCTTTTGTTCAATACTGCAAAGGCCGTTCAGTCCATTTCTTTCTGGATTGCCTGAAATCGATGGGCTGCCACTCTTTTATTTAACTCAAACGTCTCATTAGAATCGTGAAAACAATTGCCGACATTTTAGAACCCCAACTCCACCAGCCTTTCCAATTACAGGACTCATTAACAGACATCTGTTTGCTGTCCTTTTTTAAAAGTGATGGTCAAACCAAAGAGGAAACAGACACAGACATCTGCAGCTTCTCGTTCTTCAAAAAGCATATATATTTATTTAAACCTATCAACAAAAATAGCAATGTTAATACTTTATCAACTAATTTTTCCTTTATGCAATAACATTCAATACCTTAAGGAGCTAAAACTTGGAAAAATACATTTTCAGACTACTTTTCTCAGTTCCAACCTCTATTTTTTTCATTTCCATATTAAACAAAAGAGCTAGTCATATGTAAGTTAATAAAGTGAACACAAGGGAGATGTACCTCCAAATTAGAGCCAGACGCTGAATAACGTAGTAGGAATGTACTTAAACCTTGGTACCAGCTCGTGACAAGGTCTGCACTCTGTCTTAGCCCTGAGTTTTTGGAAAAGCTTCAGCAGCTACGAGAAAAACTTTCAACCTGACAAACACTCCCCGGCTGGAAAAGGCTCCTGTTTTAATTCAGTCCAGATGTGATTTTTAATGAAAGCATTATGGCTCTGCAGCTGCATGGATGGTACAAACACTTTAAAAGGAATAAATTATTCAAAATGCTTTATTTGCACTGTACAATTATGCTTGACCTTTCCTGGGTAAAATCTTCAGACTGGCTACAATGCCGTTTATGGTTACTTCTCTTGCCAGATCTAATCCTGGGTGGGGCAGGGCACACTCTGCTCCCGTGGACTTCAATGGGAATCAAGACTGCTCCACGCCTCACAGAAGGGACTCAGCACTTTGCAGGATTAGCTGCATGGTGAATATGCAGTAGAAAGGTAAACAGAAAAGGAACATGATGTATAAATCAGACATCTTTACAACAAATACTTGTAACACATTAGCATAGAGTCACCAGCTAATTCTAAAAACAACATATGTTTGTAATAATTTATATTGTATTAATTATAAAGTCACTCCCCACAAGTTACCTTGATCTAAATACTTTCTAGTTAAATAATCTTTAGCGTAACAACACCGGTATCCTTGTAATATTTGAATGCCACACCATGAAAGGCAGAAATAATTACTATTTTTTTTACCCAACTATACAGTCTGAAGTTTAGTCCTTGTGTAGTGCATGTTTTCTATACATATTCCCATATGGGAATGAGGAGGTAAATAGTTGAAAGAAATGTTAGACTAACAAATAATCAAATGCAACTTTTTCTGGTATATTAAGGCATTATTTTAAATATTACTCAAAACGAATAACTGTACATTCCCAGGGGATATGAAAATTATAGGTCAAATTCTTTTGGTTAGATTACTTTTTGACATATGTAATTCTCTTGACTTCAGTGCATTACCTCAGATTTGCAACAGTTTAAGCAAGACAGGAATTGAACCTTTATGAATTCAGCACTTTCACCTAAATTGATCAGAAATTTACCATCATGTGCTTTATGCACCTGCCATTCCATTGGCCCCAATTCAGCAAAGCACATCAGCATATGATTAAGTGATTCACTGAATCCGGGGCATAGACATCATACCACTTATTGTATGTTCTGTTTTCATCCATGGATCATTAGGGCCACAGCTATTCTATATTGATGCCGCATACAAATCTATCCCCTTCAGTGGGGTTGTAAGGAGTCTAAGTTATTGAAAAGCTTGGGCTATAGAGGATAATTTAGTCCTGTGATTCCAGGCATGTCCCTGCTGGAGGTCTGGAATGCTATCTATTCTGAAGCATTCGGTGGGGTTAAGAGTCTTTAATATTTATTGAAACACTTAGAATTCATGTACAAGCCTGGCAAATAAAGTCTCCATTAAATGACCCATAAAATATAAAAGTCAAAATAAATGCAGACCTAAGACATGCTGTTAGAGAAGAAGTTCATTTCCAAGAGTAACAGGGATGGGGAAATGATAAGAGAACCATTGACAACTGATTGGAGAGAACTAAATGATCCTGTTTGAGGGAAGGAAATTTAAAGTTATTATTCTCCAGCAAATCGCTCTGAATGAATTTCATCATTCTTGTTATAAATGTGTTTTCTGACACTTTAATTATGAAGAAACTATTCCTGAAACACACAATAAGAGTAGAAGATGCCATAAGTTTAAGTAAAATGCTATTATATTCCCATTTTGCAAAATTCACAATCACATTCAAATTAAACAGCATTTCTCTCTGGTAGGATGAAATGAATATTGCAAAAATGAAATTGTATACACAGATTCAGGAGCATTCTAATCATTTTATTTTACACGTTAAAAAAAGAAATAGTGGAAATGGAATACTGGAAGCATTACAATTTGATGAGTATATCTTTCTCCATAGAACCATATACAAAATCTCTTATCTGTTTGCAAATGGGAAACATTCACTACAGCAATATAATGAAATGATCCTCATTAAGAAGTGGAGCATAGGTAACTGATTTCTATTAGCTAAGTGCACCACATGCTTAACTAAAACAAACTGTGCTCTCTGGGCATTCAGCTCCTTGTATTGCTTGTTCCCTCCTGCTCTCCATTTAATACTGAGCTACCACATCTGTAATATATCTGGACAAGTTTGCTCCAAAATAAAACCCAACCGATCTGCTCAATAACAATGTACCTCATTGGTTGTTTTTTTTTTTTTAATAATCCAAACATAATTTTTACAAGCTGTGGCAGATTAGTTATCAGTTTGTTCCTCTTTATGAATTTAACACAAAAACATTACAGCAATATGTTTTTGTTAAATAAATGTGTGTTTCTGAATAATGCAGGGTGAATGGTTACATCAGATATTGCACAGCACTCTAGTTCAACTGATAACTTTTTAGATTATACATCAAGGTTGAAATTTGCATGACAAGCACTAGATGTGCTATTTAAACTAAAGGCGCACTGACCTATTGATGGACCCATTACACTCCTATAATGCTAGAAAAAACTGGAAACTTCTGCACTGATAATATTTATAGTCCAAAACTTTGCAAATTTCACATTTAAAAGTTCACATTTAAAGAATCTCTACCTTCATATATTGTGCAGCATGTCTTCATGTGGAGGTCACAAAAAAAAAGAGACAGACCAAAGCAAGCCCTTTTCTGCACTCACTATCGCTGAATTAAGGTACTTTGCCCCACTGTTTACAAAGAAAAAACACTTCTGAAAGCTATTGCTCATTTGCACTTGCAGCACTTCCTTTCCTATATTATCTTCTACTTTATTTTGATCATGGGGCAGAAACAGAACAATCTGACAGGGGCAGAACAAGAGTGGGAACAGAGTATCAAACCAGATTACCCATAATACTAGCACAATTTCTCTTATTATTTTTAACAGGAGGGGTGAATGTGGAGAAAAATCAGACAATTTTTAGCTTTCTGTTACATTCATTTTTTTTTAAAAAGTAACAGGCAGGTACTTTGACCTAGTGACCTAAATGGAGGTAGATTATTCACAGAGTCAGTCAATTCCCTACTGGACCTGCTTTCTCCAGCAGCATACAAAAATTATAACCTAACAATCGTGTGAAAAATGATATAGTCACTCAGGTTATGGACTTGATTTTTTTTAAATACTCTTTGGTAAGTGCTTAACACTTCAAGTCCTATGCTCAACTACTCTCCAGAGATTCACACTGGACCCAGTTCTCACCTCAGCTTCTTAAAGGCAAAATTCCATATTGTTCAGCAGGCTGAACACTAACCAAATGCCAACCAATTGAAGAAAGATAAAAGGTAAGATATCAGACACACTTGAACCACCAGCCAGTACTACAGGGGAAAAAAAGTTAAATAAAAGGCCCTTTTAATTATAATTTTAGAACTCTGTTATAAATTCAGAATTAAAGTAGGAAGGCTAGGCTTGTGGATAAGGCAGTGGAGTGAGACTCAGATCTGGATTAATTTCTTGGCTCTGCCACAGACTTCCAGTATAATCTTGGGCAAGCTAATTAACCTGTTTCAGTTTCCCATCTATGAAATACTTGCTTCCCCCCATCCTTTATCTTTCTTGTATATTTAGATAAAGCACTGGTCAGGGCAGGGATTACCCATGACTACAACATGAGGGCTCTGATCTCACTTGGCGCTCCCTGACTCTACTGTAATACACATAAAATAAATAAAAAACAGGAATAAAATGAGTCTATATTGTGGGTTTTCCTGGTTTATTATACCACCAATAACATAAATGCTCTGAAAAAGGAGGGAACACTTTTCAGCTGCAATGCTTCTTCAGAATCCCTCCCTGTTACTCTTGGAAATGACAGACAGGTATGGTAAAGTTGTCTGAGCATTGGTATGGTAGCCAGGAACTGCAAAGTTCTAATCCTGGCTCTGACCTTCATGCTCTCTGTGAGCATGTAACTTAACTTCTTTGCCTGAGTTTCCGAGTCTGTACCCATAGGGGTGAATAAAATCCTCCTCACGGTGGTATTGCAGGCATAACTAGTCAGCATTTTGTGACCACCCTGCCCAGTATTAATATTATGCACTGCTTTTATATTTTGAATTAAGTTATAACCCAGAACTTTGCAATTTGACTATGCTGTATATAAAGGACATCCCTTTAGGCACAATTCCTCTGCATTCCAATTAAGTTTCAGGAATGATGTGAAAGGCAAGTCTTTAGTCTGACAAAGAGAGGGTTAATTAGAAATATGCTAAGGATTTGTTTTACTGTCACTCAGGGTGGAAGTGCTTAGCGTTCTATTTAAATAGGTGGACAAAGGATGAGCTCCTTTGAAAGTTAATAATGATGTAGAACAGAAGAATCATGAACTCATCTAAGTGGATGTAAAGGTATCAATATAATTTTGGAAAGGGGATTAATCAAGAGGAGATGAGTTGTTTAACAAAAGCTAATAAGTAATTGCTGTGTTTTGGTCAGGACTTTGACAAGACAGAATGACTTAAACAAAAGTTAATATGTATTTCTGATCACATTAGAGAACAAACATCTACTGCTACTGGGCCTATTAATCTATGGGTACAGGATATTCCACACTGCAGCTGAGAGCGTGCCTCCCAGCCCGGGTAGCCAAACACAGGTTAGCTCTGCTCCAGCTAGCTCACTAAAAATAGCAGCAGCATGGGCGAGCTGCCTGAGTGCAAGCCCACTCAACCCCCTTTGAGAAGAGCTGAACCTGAGAGACTGAGGACAAAGGACTACAAGACATTGTCTACACTAGAATGTTTTTGCTGAAAATTCCCATCAGTGCTACCACCAATGCAGCTTTTGGTAGCAACGGAGGGAGCATGAGTATATAAGGCACTGGTAGCTACCAACATTTTAACCACATATCATGTCGACATAGTAGGTATAAACTATCCGGTCCCTAAAATATTGGCAGTTGCTTGGAGTACTGTCTTCCCTAGTGCTCCCAACATTGTTACCAGTGGGAATGGGAAATTTTAACTTACAAAAAAATCTTAGTGCAGACATAGCTTAGAAGACACCGTAGCTGAATAGGTGCTATCGGGTGGCTTGGGTTTTCCTACTTCTCTTTGATCCTATGAAAGGAAATTTAGGCCTAGTCTGAAATGTCTTTCCTAATATATTTCTGGAGTCACTCAGCAGCATATTCCAGTTCTTTTGGTTCACTTCTTCTTTCATTTGGAGTTTAGTCCTGGCAATTACAACTAGGGAAAAGGTATATGCATGTGATGAAGGAAATGAAGCTCTAACCTCAAAAATAGAACAGGTGAAAACGACCGCCTTTATAAAAGGTACAGGTCACAGAGAAGGTTTGGCCTTCCATTCAGAGGCACAAATGGTGACGGTGGCATTAGGGAGGTAGGTGGGTCAAATGACCTGAGGGTCGGAGATTTCATCACGATTTCAAAAGTAATGTGCAGATTAAACGTGCTAAGAATTACAAGTATAAAAATGCTCAACTCTTTCAATAATTTCAAATTTAAATCCAACCAATTGAGCTCACTAATATAGTATGGAGAGGCTACCACATCTCCATAGTTAAGGTTGGGCATAACCTCCATCATGAAGCTCCAATTTTGTTCTCCTATAGCTTTGGTTTGGAAAATCTGTTTGGCCTCAAAATTGCCAGATTTGGTCGGAAACCAAAGCAAAACCAAAGCTTGAAGAAAGTGTATGAAGTGATTGTTAAATTACAGCACACTAAAAAGTTCACCTTGTTTTGAAATTGATTGTGTACAATATTTCTTTGTCTCCATCCAACTGAAAAATACTGTTTTCAAACCTTCCATACAGTTAAATCTTTGACATCACATACAGCGATTATAGCTGAAGAAAATGAGTTACAATAAATCAAAGTTTACTAACAATTTTTGTTGTTGATAGGTTTTGGCTTATTGATTTCAATGGGATGTATGAACCCAACCCTGTCTCCGTTAATGTCCGCGGCAGTTTTTGCCACTGATCTCCTCCATGGGAGCAAAATCAGGCCACAGTAAGCCAGTGCTCTAGTGAAAAAGCTGCCACAAACCCAGTTTAAAGGGCCTCTGGAGGCTTTCCCTGGTTTAAGATAATCCTCTGGTTGCTTACAGCCACTCTAGCAGCTTCTATACTACCTTCTCTCAGCCCCCAACCCAGGGAACACATGGCATACGCAGGACAGGTCTGATCCTAATCTCTAGCTTCTGGAATGTCCCCGCAAGACTGCTGGCAGTCAGCACAGATTACTCTACAGAATCATAGAACTGGAAGGACCCTGAGAGATCTTCAGTTCAGTCCCCTTTGCTCAAGGCAGGATTAAGTTTTAGCTAGACCATCCCTGACAGATGATTGTCTATGACAGTGAATAGGACAGGAAACTAGGGTTGCCAGGCATCCGTTTTTTGACTGGAATGCCCAGTTGAAAGGGGACCCTGGTGGCTCCAGTTGGCACCACTGGGCCATTAAAAGTCTGATTGGCGGCACAACGGGGTTCCTGGGATAAGGCAGGCTCCCTGCCTGCTCTAGCTCCACCTGGCTTCCAGAAGCAGCCGCCAGGCCCCTGCGGCCCCTAAGTGCTGGGGCAGCCAGGGACTGAGAAGCTCCGCGTGCTGCCCCAACCCCGAATACCAGCTCCACAGCTCCCATTGGCCAGGAACTGCGACCAATGGGAGATGTGGGGGGCAGTGCCTGCAGACGCAAAGGCAGCACGCACCACGCAGAGACACCTGGCTGCCCATGTGCCTAGAGGCTGCAGGGACCTGGCAGACGCTTCCTCAGAGCCATGGTAAGTGCCACCGGGACCCTGAACTCCCTCCTTCACCCCATCCCTCTGGCCCAGCCTGGAGCCCCCTCCTGCACCCCAAACCCCTCATCCCTGGCCCCAGCAGGAGCCCTGACCCCCCCACATACACCCCCCCCGGCCCAGCCCAGAGTCCCCTCCTGCACCCCAACCTCCTCATCCCTGTCCAGCCCCGACATCCAGACCCGTCACCCCCCACATTCCAATCCCCTGGCCCAGCCCAGAGCCCGCTCCTGCATCCCAAACCCCTCATCACTGGCCCCACCCCCAGCCGGAGCCCTCGCCTCTCCGCACCTCAACCCTCTGCTGCAGCCCAGAGTCCCACCCCACACCCCAAACCTCTTACCCTCAGCCCCACCCCAGAGCCTGCACCCCCAGCCCAGAGACCATACCCCCTCCTGCACCCCAACCCCCAGCCCCAGCCCGGTGAAAGTGAGTGAGGGTGGGGAAGAGTTAGGGGTGGAGGGGGGGATGGAGTGAGTGGGGCCTCAGAGAATGGGCAAGGGAGGGGGAGGGCAGAGGTCTTTGGTTTTATGTGATTAGGAACTTGGCAACCCTACCAGCAACCCAGTTGCATCAAGAATTTGGGAAGAGCAAAATTACTTATGGTCACCTTTGCACTTCATACCCGCAATCTGCAATAGCTGAAAGGTTGGACTCCATGATTTGTCCCTTTATGTGTGTGTGAACATATCTCCTTCTATTGGTAGGCTAAGGCTTTGAAAAAACAAACAGGTAGCACCTGACAGAAATCTTCCTTTACAACAAATAGTAGAGGACTGTGTTTTTCGAGCTAGAGGATCAAGGGAATTGAGAGGGAATAGTATCTCTATAGTTCAGACTGAAACCATAGTCTCATCAGCAGGATTATTTCAATCCCTTTTATAATTCAAACAAAACAAACAAAAAGAAAAATTCCCTGGGTTTTCAAATGTTTCAGGTTAAGTCTCAACAGAATGTTTTCCGAACTTTCTGTCTGAGTAAGTACTTTTGACAGTTTTGCAAAGATTCTAATGTCTCCCACTAGACACTCATGATAGTCACTTCCTGGCACTATTCTGTATGTGTCCACCAGTCTGCCCAATAAAATTACATTACATATTTGAAACGGGGATATACTTTGTGGCTTGTATTAAGGTCAGGAATGGTAAAATGTTTAAGAAGTTATTTGAAAATTAAACATTACTGCATCTCAGTGATGGAGAAAAACCATGGTGACATAGAATAGGCCAGGGATATTTTTTAGAAGTAAAAGAAAACTTCAGGTTATGGCAGAGCTGCATCTTCTGCTATATTCTCCAGCAAAATGCCCCCTTGACTATAGGAAAATAAGTCCATTTTCTAGATGAGGTAACTGAAGAACAGGAAGTTTAAGTGATTTGCCAAAAGAAGTTTGTAGCAGAACCAAGGATCAATAATCAGTATCTTATCCAGTAATCCACACCACTCCACACACATCGGTTCAAATCTCTTAGTCATGCCAACTCTAAAATGGAGATAACAGTGAGATCTACAGACGAAAAAGCATAGCATAGCTGTGAAGTATTATTACTAATCACATTTTTTTTAGATGGGATAAATCATTTCTTGACTTTAATAATCTGAAGAGCCACTGCACGTATTTTTTTTCACAACTGTCTTCATTAATCTACATAAAGTAAAAGTAAAAAGGTGAAAAGTGTAAAAACGAAATCTGAACTGGAAAATTCTATAAAACAACAAAAATTGTTTAAAAAAACCCTTTTAAAGTTGCTAAACAGCAATATAGTTAGTGAAGAAATTAGTAGTTAATGATATAGATCTTACACTGATCATGTGATAGAATAATATGTTTCCTGAAGTATTAAAATGCATATTTCATCATAACACAGCAACCTTAACTCTGACCCAAAATAAACTATTATTTCACCAATAATCTCAAAATATAAACACTTCAGAAAACCCTTTTGCAAAATAAATACAATACATTAATTACAGGTATTGGTTAGCCTAAAAGGAAAATCTGTGGACATATTTTTACCATCAATTAATAATGTTTTATACTTTTGTATTAAGCTACACAATCAATCTCATTCTGTAAATGATACTGCACTTGGTGAAATTATATGTCCCGTGTCATGCATGAGGTCAGACTAGATGATCTAGGTCCCTTCTAGCCCTAAAATCCATGAATCTATGAATGAACCACCGTGGCCCCGACCTCCCAGCAAAACATTTGACTGTGAATTGGAACATGTGTTAACTGGTAACATTTCATATTTAATGCTATTATTGAAAAGAAAATATTGAAACATAAGACATAAAAAAACAATCCAGGAGTCAGTTTTTGAAATAGGTTTGGGATATACTCAGCATATATTACCTCAGCACATAAAAATACGTATGTGTGTGTGTTGATAGGTTGATACAGAGTGTGTGAGATCATAATGCATTATGGGCTGCTCTGGTCTGATTATTTACACACTGCTATGAAATGCTATAACGTTTACTGCTTTGATTGTACTTTGAGTTACTGTTTAGATTACTCTGAATAACTTTGAAGCACTTCAAGGTGAAGTTGCATTCTGCTCACAAGTGCTCCCTTGTTCTCGTATGTGTATTTAGCATATCAATTGTTGGATTTCTTCTTGTGGATCAGGAATTAAAGGAATATTATTCTGTGTCTGGCAGTATGAAGAATTCACTAACTCACGTCTCTTGCTTTTTGTTTATATATTTACTAATTGACTCAGTGATTCAGAATCTAAGGGAAAGTTATTTTGACTTCAATATGCGTGTTGCTCACATTTATATGCTTATAAATAATTCTGTACTACAATTCTCTCAAATTAGCTGTGGAAAAAGCCCCACAGAAAATATCTCTGTCTTGCTTTACTGTTCATGGCTCAGAAATGATTTGCTAAAATGTTAGTGAAACTATCATCCTTGCTAATTTTTTAAAAATAAAACATAATAGTCCAGAATCTGATTTTAAGTGTATGCATAGCATTAAAGGAAACTCCAGTGGGAAAATATTATACCATTAAATAATTGAAGCTCTGCTATTCATAAAACTAGGGAATGATCCCTATGTTGGTCAACAATATTAACAATTATGGTGATTTTACCATTAGGAGTAATCAGCCAAGCACAGACCCTTTTTAAAATGCTCTTTCTACTCGCTTGGCATGTTGCATAATAAATTTTGATTTATATAGTCTGACTTGATCAGTTTCTCTCTCTTTCAGAGAGAACGGTATAAATTAAGAATCCTAGAGCCCTTGGGAAAGTGGGGCAGAAGAACCTTTGTAGATTAAAATCTTGAGGACGACCTCTGTGAAAACTCTTCAAACTTGCTTTGTTCCTTTAAAGTCCATTTAATCCTTTGGAGAGGATTCTTCTGGTTTGACCCCCTTGAACCTCCATGACCAACCCAATAAACTACTGAAAGACCAAAGGTACCCAAAGGAGAGCCTTTAAACTAAAGAAATTTCCTCAAGGCTATAAGTTACATCAGAGTGAGAATGAGCCCAATGAGGAGGGAAGATCCTGTATCTTTAACACCATTAATTATCCACTTAGTAATCTACTTCCATTATAAGTGCAGTACTTTTCTAACAGGGCTCTTCTTTCCCATGCCTGGAGCAATACACATTGTTCTTCAAATGACAACAAACCCCTTCTTTGTTGTTCAGGAATATCAACCTAGGTGAACTATGTAACAAAGTTTGAAAAAATAATTAGATCTTTGTTGTGTTTATAGCACACAGTCTCCTTGGGGATATATATAATGTTTTGCCTGTAGCCACTGCATGGGAATTCGAGTAACATGGTAAACATGTAGAATAGTATTTCTTGAGTGGTGTATTATGCAGTGGTCTTTATGCAGTTATATTTGATGCACATGATTTTATGTGTTATACCATGTTTGTTCTTCATCATTTAAAAAAAGAAAAAATAACCTTAGATCCCAAAGAGCAAATCACCCTTTTCACTTTTTCTCCACAAAATGGGCACAGAGGAATTCTGGCTTGCCTAAGGGGTGCCCACACAACAACTGCCCATACAGCTAACTTATACCAGGAGCACAATCATTTTACCACAGGAAGCTATGAAGGGGCCACTGGTAGATGAGATAGGGGTAGGGGAGGAATGTATTCAAACCTGCAGACTGTAGCTCTAGCCTCTAACCCAACACTGGCATGCTCATTCTCAGCTCAATACAGATTGTGAACGCCGCAGAAGCCCAGTTTGGGATGTAACAATAACACCCCACGATTCATCTCCTGGCCATAATTTGTGAGCATACAACTTGGGACCCCTGCACAATACTCCTCCCATTAGCCCTGGGCTTGCACTATCCATCTCCTGGAGCCAGAAGTTGGGCTCAAGTTGTAGTTCTAGAATGCAGTTTGTAGGTATGAAATCTTCTTTATTTGTTGAAGATCTTAGTAAGTACCAAGTCTAGGCATAATTCACCACTAAACTATTCCAGCTTTATACCAGTGTAGACTGGTTGATAAGAATCGAGTTACACCTGTGCAAAACCAGGGTCTGGGTCAAAGCCCTACTTCAAAACAAAACATGCCAAGATAGTTTTTGTAGAGGGAAGTAGGCCAGAGGGAAAAAAATACATTTCTGTAGCTTGGCAACATAATCCGTCATTGTTTTCCACCCATCTGCCTTCATTCAACCTGATCTTCACCCCTATTTCTCCCCTCAGCACACAGGAAATACATACAAAGCCTGATTTTACACTTGTAATGGGGTCACACTCACCTCTCACGAGCACCCCTGGATCAAGTGCATGTGCCTGTACACTCACTCTCTGTCTCTATGTGTTTGTGGTGGGTCTTTAGGGATGCAGCCCCCCAGCCAAGTAACACACACAGTCTGTCTGTGTGATAAAAGCAAGGCAAACCCCTTCTGGGGTACAAGTCCAACAGGGGCCTCATTCAGTGCCCTTTGTAATGTCTCTCTCTCAAGTTGTCCCTGCTCCAGTATAGAGCGATGCCCCAAGAGGGCAAAGACATTGCCTCCAGGGAGGAAGTCCTAGAGCCTTTCTAGCCCCAGCTCTCCAGCTGGGCCACTATAGTTCAGTTCCTCTTCTGGGGTCACTCAAAGTCCAGGCCACTTTCCCAGGGGCAGATTGGAGTGGGACCCAGCCCCATCCACTCCTACAGGTCGCAACCCAGGGACCCTGTAGATAAAGGCCATCCAGTGTGTCCCTGTATCTAAGCTGCACCACTGCTCTAATTCCCTGGACCACTTCCCCATGGCCCCACATCATCTTCACCCTTACCTCAGGACCTTGTCCTGATGGAGTCCCAGCAACCAGCCAAGACCTTCTTCTCGTTCTCCCCAGCTTCTAGCAGCACTGCTCTGTCCAAGGTCCTGCAGCTCCCTCAGCCAGCCACACATCATCCACATTTCTCCAGCACCAACAAGGAACTGAACTTACTCTAGCCCTGCAGCACTTCTAATACTGGCCTTCTGGGCCTTGATTGGCTGCTCCCTGCAGCCCCTTCCTGATTGGAGGATTCTCTCCTCTGCCCTTTTTTGTGGTGGGGTGTGGGGCACGGTTGCATGGCCTCCAGCAGGGAGTGTCTGGACCTAGTTCACCCCTTCACAACACTATTCCGATTCAGTAGTAACTCCACTGAAATCACTGGAGGGTTGTAAAAGGAGAATCAGGCTTCTGTTTTGCAGAAAATCTGTGGGAAGTGGGGAACAACTGCATTAAGAACATAAGAACATAAGAACAGCCATATTGGGTCAGACCAAAGGTCCATCCAGCCCAGTATCCTGTCTACCGACAGTGGCCAATACCAGGTGCCCAGAGGGAGTGAACCTAACAGGTAATGATCAAGTGATCTCTCTCCTGCCATCCATCTCCACCCTCTGACAAACAGAAGCTAGGGACACCATTTCATACCCATCGTGCCTAATAGCCATTAATAGACTTAACCTCCTTGAATTTATCTAGTTCTCTTTTAAACCCTGTTATAATCCTAGCCTTCACAACCTCCTCAGGTAAGGAGTTCCACAGTTTGACTTTGTGCTGTGTGAAGAAGAACTTCCTTTTATTTGTTTTAAATAAACAGCACAGAGTGGGGGCTATCCAGTTTATTGCACTGAGTGTAGCATGTATGATTACCTGCCCTGTGGGCAGGTGGCATATCAGTGCAGTCAGTGCAAGGAGCTCCTGGCCCTCAGAGACCATGGAGGCCAGGGTGGCAGAACTGGAGGAGCTAAGAAAGGCAGAGAGGTACGTTGATGAGGCTTTCCGGGACACTGTAGAATTGTCCCACCTCTGCTCAGACAGCCCCTGCGCTGTTGAGGAGGAAGAAAGGCCCAGGGAAGCAGAGCAGTCAATGGGAGCAGAGGGAAAACTTCCCATAGTTGAGACCCTCCTTCCAGATGGTGCTGGGGTTGCCTCTTTCACTGAGGTTACCTCTCCGGGGGGAGGGAACTCCAGTTTCTAGGAAAAGGCAAGTGTTAGTAATGGGAGATTCGATCATTAGAAACGTAGATAGCTGGGTTTGTGATGACCGGGAGAACTGTGTGGTGACTTGCCTGCCTGGTGCGAAGGTTGCGGATCTCTCGAGGCATCTAGACAGACTTATGTGTAGTGCTGGGGAGGAGCCAGTTGTTGTGGTACATGTAGGTTCCAATGACATAGGGAAGGGTAGGAGAGATGTCCTGGAAGCCAAATTTAGGCTGCTAGAGAAGAGACTGAAATCCAGGACCTCTATGGTGGCATTCTCAGAAATACTCCTAGTTCCACGCGCAGGGCCAGGTAGGCAGGCAGAGCTCCAGAGTCTCAATGTGTGGATGAGATGATGGTGTAGAGAGGAGGGGTTTGCGTTCATTAGGAACTGGGAAAACTTTTGGGATGGGGGGAGCCTATACAGGAGAGATGGGCTCCACCTAAACCAAAGTGGAACCAGACTGCTGGCACTAAACATTAAAAAGGTTGTAGAGCAGTTTTTAAACTAGGAGATGGGGGAAAGCCGACTGCTGCAGAGGAGCATGTGGATCGGATACAGACTTCTCTTAGGGGAGAGTCTGATGATAGAGAATCTCCAGGTTATAGTCAGGAGCAGAGGACGGAAGAGGATAATGTAAGGGCCAGATCAGATGATAAACAGTCACATAAAAAAGAATCTGGCACATCAGAAAAGGGCAGACAAATAAACAGGGACAAGTTTTTAAAGTGCTTGTACACAAATGCTAGAAGTCTAAATAATAAGATGGGTGAACTAGAGTGCCTTGCGATAAAGGAGGATATTGATATAATAGGCATCACAGAAACCTGGTGGACTGAGAGCAATCAATGGGACACTATCATTCCGGGGTACAAAATATATCGCAAGGACAGAACAGGTCGTGCAGGGGGAGGAGTGGCATTATACGTGAAAGAAAATGTAGATTCAAATGAAGTAAAAATCTTAAGCGAATCCACATGTTCCATAGAATCTCTATGGACAGAAATGTCATGCTCTAATAAAAATATAACATTAGGGATCTATTATCGACCACCTGACCAGGACAGTAATAGTGATGATAAAATGCTAAGGGAAATTAGAGAGGCTATCAAAATTAAGAACCCAATAATAGTGGGGGATTTCAATTATCCCCATATTGACTGGGAACATTTCACTTCAGGACGAAATGCAGAGATAAAATTTCTCGATACTTTAAATGACTGCTTCATGGAGCAGCTGGTACGGGAACCCACAAGGGGAGAGGCAACTCTAGATTTAATCCTGAGTGGAGCGCAGGAGCTGGTCCAAGAGGTAACTATAGCAGGACCGCTTGCAAATAGTGACCATAATATAATAATATTTAACATCCCTGTGGTGGGAAGAACATCTTAACAGCCCAACACTGTGGCATTTAATTTCAAAAGGGGGAACTATACAAAAATGAGGGGGTTAGTTAAACAAAAATTAAAAGGTATAGTGACTAAAGTGAAATCCCTGCAAGTTGCATGGGCGCTTTTTAAAGACACCATAATAGAGGCCCAACTTCAATGTATACCCCAAATTAAGAAACACAGTAAAAGAACTAAAAAAGAGCCACTGTGGCTTAACAACCATGTAAAAGAAGCAGTGAGAGATAAAAAGACTTCCTTTAAAAAGTGGAAGTCAAATCCTAGTGAGGCAAATAGAAAGGAGCATAAACACTGCCAAATTAACTGCAAGAGTGTAATAAGAAAAGCCAAAGAGGAGTTTGAAGAACGGCTAGCCAAAAACTCCAAAGGTAATAACAAAATGTTTTTTAAGTACATCAGAAACAGGAAGCCTGCTAAACAACCAGTGGGGCCCCTTGATGATCGAAATACAAAAGGAGCGCTTAAAGACGATAAAGTCATTTGAGAGAAAATAAATGGATTCTTTGCTTCAGTCTTCACGGCTGAGGATGTTAGGGAGATTCCCAACCCTGAGCTGGCTTTTGTAGGTGACAAATCTGAGGTACTGTCACAGATTGAAGTGTCACTAGAGGAGGTTTTGGAATTAATTGATAAACTCAACATTAACAAGTCACCGGGACCCGATGGCATTCACCCATGAGTTCTGAAAGAACTCAAATGTGAAGTTGCGGAACTATTAACTAAGGTTTGTAACGTGTCCTTTAAATCGGCTTCGGTATCCAAGGACTGGAATTTAGCTAATGTAACGCCAATATTTAAAAAGGGCTCTAGAGGTGATCCCGGCAATTACAGACCAGTAAGTCTAACGTCAGTACCGGGCAAATTAGTCGAAACAATAGTTAAGAATAAAATTGTCAGACACATAGAAAAACATAAACTCTTGAGCAATAGTCAACATGGTTTCTGTAAAGGGAAATCGTGTCTTACTAATCTATTAGAGTTCTTTGAAGGGGTCAACAAACATATGGACAAGGGGGATCTGGTGGACATAGTGTACTTAGATTTCCAGAAAGCCTTTGACAATGTCCCTCACCAAAGGCTCTTACGTAAATTAAGCTGTCACGGGATAAAAGGGAAGGTCCTTTCATGGATTGAGAATGGTTAAAAGACAGGGAACAAAGGGTAGGAATTAATGGTAAATTCTCAGAATGGAGAGGGGTAACTAGTGGTGTTCCCCAAGGGTCAGTCCTAGGACCAATCCTATTCAATTTATTCATAAATGATCTGGAGAAAGGGGTAAACAGTGAGGTGGCAAAGTTTGCAGATGATACTAAACTACTCAAGATAGTTAAGACCAAAGCAGATTGTGAAGAACTTCAAAAAGATCTCACAAAACTAAGTGATTGGGCAACAAAATGGCAAATGAAATTTAATGTGGATAAATGTAAAGTAATGCACATTGGAAAAAATAACCCCAACTATACATACAATATGATGGGGGCTAATTTAGCTACAACGAGTCAGGAAAAAGATCTTGGAGTCATCGTGGATAGTTCTCTGAAGATGTGCACGCAGTGTGCAGAGGCGGTCAAAAAAGCAAACAGGATGTTAGGAATCATTAAAAAGGGGATAGAGAATAAGACTGAGAGTATATTATTGCCCATCTATAAATCCATGGTATGCCCACATCTTGAATACTGTGTACAGATGTGGTCTCCTCACCTCAAAAAAGATATTCTAGCACTAGAGAAGTTTCAGAAAAGGGCAACTAAAATGATTAGGGGTTTGGAAATGGTCCCCTATGAGGAAAGATTAAAGAGCCTAGGTCTCTTCAGCTTGGAAAAGAGGAGACTAAGGGGGGATATGATAAAGGTATATAAAATCATGAGTGATGTTGAGAAAGTGGATAAGGAAAAGTTATTTACTTATTCCCATAATACAAGAACTAGGGGTCACCAAATGAAATTAATAGGCAGCAGGTTTAAAACAAATAAAAGGAAGTTCTTCTTCACGCAGCGCACAGTCAACTTGTGGAACTCCTTACCTGAGGAGGTTGTGAAGGCTAGGACTATAACAGTGTTTAAAAGAGAACTGGATAAATTCATGGTGGTGAAGTCCATAAATGGCTATTAGCCAGGATGGGTAAGAATGGTGTCCCTAGCCTCTGTTCGTCAGAGGATGGAGATGGATGGCAGGAGAGAGATCACTTGATCATTGCCTGTTAGGTTCACTCCCTCTGGGGCACCTGGCATTGGCCACTGTCGGTAGACAGATACTGGGCTAGATGGACCTTTGGTCTGACCCGGTACGACCATTCTTATGTAAAACTGCTGCCCATTAATTTCATTTGGTGGCCCCTAGTTCTTATATTATGGGAACAAGTAAATAACTTTTTCTTATTCACTTTCTCCACACCACTCATGATTTTATATTATTGCCATTAGTCCTTCACTTTCCCTACTCTACCTGTCACAACTATGCATATTCCACCATCTTTATAAGTGTACCCCTCTGTTCCTTCCCAAATCACCTAGGAACAGGCAAGTGCTCGCCTTATAGCTGGACACCTGATGTCTTGAGGATAATACAGATCCTGGGGAGGTCCCAGCAGTGGTGTTGGGTAGGTGGGAATCTTCTGTCCACCCATCTGCAGCAGCTGTCTACTCATCAGAAGAATGATAGATGGCAGTGCCTCCATATGGATATGCACTGTATACCTCCATTAGGGTACCTTGATAGCTTCCAGGAACAACTGCACCCTAAACCATGCAATAGGCCCAGCAGATAAGGGCAACTTATACTTACTGCTCTATGGAAAGCATTAAATACACAAACATGAGCCAGGGACAGCTTTACTTAGAAGTCATGTAGCAAAATACAATGACGATGCAATAGAATAAATTAGAATACCTATTATAATGTGACAAGTCAATAGATGGCATAGCAACTGTTCAGCTAATGGTGGAGACTTATAAACATTAAAGTAAATTTAACCACTACTCACTACAACAAAGGCTTAGCTTTAGAAACAACATACACAAGCACATTCGTCATTAACATTGTACAAACTCAAGCCCTCCCCCATGGTTTTAAATTCTTGAGGCCTCGCCTCCCTTCCCATGAAATGCCTCACACTTTTTTTGAGGTGCTTGATTTTTTTTCTCAGCCTCCTCTCTCCTCCAGCTTCCCTTAGCCAATGCCCCATCCTTCAGTCTCCCAGGCTGTCACTGCAATCCCTGTAGTGTTAACCAGGAACTCAGATCTTGCCTATGGTTAACTGGATGTGCTCTAAGTTCCACACCTCAGAGTCCCTACCCAGCAGACTCGTTCCCCCAAACTGCATCTATCAATGGAGAGAAAACTAGGGACAGGAATAACTATAAATCAAACTGATTTATTAAACAGTGACTCAAACAGGAAACAGTAACTTATAGGACCCCCAGCAAAACAATACACAAAGGGCATATAGGTACAGGTTGGCACAACAAACTGACATAAAGTCAAGGTCTCAAACCCATGAAGACAATGGGGAATTTACTACAGATAAGGTACAGAGGTACACAGAATACTACACTAGGTTCAGAGGAATGGATCCATGACAGAGGACATCACAGATGGAATACACCAGGACAGCAAGGTGAGGACACAGGAGTTCAGGATACAGATAAGATAGGAATCAATCAGGAACTGACAGCTGGAACTATGGAGTTTAGATCTTCTTCTGTGGTCTTCTGTAGATCCCTCAAAATCTTGGCTAGGACATGTACTGCGCTGCCACCAGGAAGGAGAGCCTCTCCTCTCAGGTGCAGTAGTCTCTTATGCTCTCCTGTTAGTAGGCAGAACACAGGCCATGTGACCCTTGCTCTTTCCCGCCTTACAGAGAAAAAGGCACCAATTGTCTCAAGAAGAAGGTTACCAACATGGTGGACAAACAAAATGGTGAAATCCCTAAACAAAATGGAACTTGCAGTTTTCCCCTATGGTAGGATCCCTAACTTTCCACTTCTGCCCTGAGACATGATCACAGAGCCAAGATCGAAGTGTCCCAAAAGGTGCCAAACACTACATCATGGGATCTGTAGTCCTTACAGTCTCTAGTCCCTACAATTCAACTGAAAGTAGTTGTGGTCCTTTGGAGCCAATACATAATACTACTAGAGGCCTAATCAAAGCACCAGTGTCAAAAGTTTGGAGGCCCCCATAGTGGGAAAGCCCTACATAAGTCTCACTTGTAATGCACCGTTGGAGATTTAATATAATGCCAGTATACTATGGTCTCTTCACTACAAAACTATAGTAATCAATAACCAGCCATTTACTATCATGAATTTTTTATTCACATGGCTTTACATCAAGAATGGTGCTACATTAAAAAGTTTCAATATATCTTTTGTCTACTTCACTTTGAAAAACATTTTCTTACACAGTGAAAAGATTTGGAGCAGATTTCTAGTCTTTAAGGTCTGCTGCTTAATTGTATAATACATTATAAACTACAGAAAAGTAGCAATAGTTGAATCATTTTTCTTTAAGTGACAGCTGAACAGTAATAAAACGGAATAACAATGTTCAAGCCCAGCATTTATAAAGCAAACTTTCATCCAAAACACCTGTGTGTTCCCCAGACTGAGGAAGCATTTTAACTTAAAACTAGGGCTGTCAAGCAATTTTAAAAAATCAATCACGATGAATTGCAAGATTAAAAAACGTAATCATAATTAATTGCACTGTTAATAATAGAATACCATTTCTTTAAATATTTTTGATGTTTTCTACATTTTCAAATATATTGATTTCAATTACAACACTGAATACAAAGTGTATAGTACTCACTTTATATTTATTTTTTATTAAAAGTATTTGCACTGCAAAAAAACAAAAGAAATAATTTTTTTCAGTTCACCTAATACAAGTACTGTAGTGCAATCTCTTTATCATGAAAGTTGAACCTACAAATGTAGAATCAGGTTAAAAAAGAACTGCATTCAAAAATAAAACAATGTAAAATTTTAGTGCCTGCAAGTCCACTCAGTCCTACTTTTTGTTCAACCAAGTGCTCAGACAAACAAGTTTGTTTACATTTGCAGGAGATAATGCTGCCCACTTCTTGTTTACAATGTCAACTGAAAGTGAGAACAGGTGTTCTCATGGCACTGTTGTAGCCAGCATCACAAGATATTTATGTGCCAGATGCACTGAAGATGCATATGTTCCTTCATGCTTCAACCATCATTCCAGGGGACATGTGTCCATGCTGATAATGGATTCTGCTCGATAACAGCCCAAAGCAGTGTAGACCGATGCATGTTGCTTTTCATTATCTGAGTCAGATGCCACCAGTAGAAGGTTGATTTTCTTTTTTGGTGGTTTGGGTTCTATAGTTTCTGCATTGGAGTGTTGCTCTTTTAAGACATCTGAAAGCATGCTCCACACCTCATCCCTCTCAGATTTTGAAAGGCACTTCAGATTCTTAAAATCTTGGGTCAAGTGCTGTAGCTATCTTTAGAAATCTCACCTTCTTTGCATTTTGTCAAATCTGCAGTGAAAGTGTTCTTAAAATGAACAACATGTGCTGGGTCATCATCTGAGACTGCTATAACATGAAATATATGGCAGAATATGAGTAAAACAGAGCAGGGGACATACAGTTCTCCCCCAAGGAGTTCAGTCACAAATTTAATTAACACATATTTTTTTAACGAGTGTCATCAGCATGGGAGCATGTCCTCTGGAATGGTGGCCAAAGCATGAAGGGGCATATGAATGTTTAGCATATCTGGCATGTAAATATCTTGCAATGCCAGTTACAGAAGTGCCATGCAACTGCCTGTTCTCACTTTCTGGTAACATTGTAAATAAGAAGAGGGGAGCAATAGTAAATGTAAACAAACTTGTTTGTCTTAGCAATTTGCTGAACAAGTAGGACTGTGTGGACTTATAGGCTCTGAAGTTTTACATTGTTTTGTTTTTTAGTACAGTTAAGTAACAAAAAAAATCTACATTTGTAAGTTGCACTTTCATGATAAAGAGATTGCACTACAGTACTGGTATGAGGTGAATTGAAAAATACTCTCTCTTTTATCATTTTTATAGTTCAAATATTTGTAATAAAATATACATAATAATAATAATATGAAAACGTAGAAAAATATCCAAAATATTTAATAAATTTCAATTGGTATTTATTGTTTAATAGTGCTTAATCGCAATTAATTTTTAATAGCGATTAATTTTTTTGAGTTAATCGCATGAGTTAACTGTGATTAATCGACAGCCCTACGTAAAACAGAATTTTAGCACTCCAAGCACATTAGAATTAACTGTATTCTGAGTAGCAATTAATGTTATTCCCACCTAACCAAATGCTATTTAATGTAGGATGTAAGCTATGTCATTGCTTTGTATATGGCATGTGGTTTGTAATAGAAGAAAGGAAGTATTCTGCAGAAGACAATTCACATAAGCACAGGATCTTGGATTAGTTAGAAAAGCAAACAAAACTATGGAAACTGCATACAAGTCTGGAGCAGGGAACAGCACAGTGTGTTATATTAGAACAGAAAAAGAAAAGGTGGATTTATTTTAATTGTATTTCTTTGGATTTTATTAGAATCAGAGTTGGTGGTACCACCTATAGTTAAGGTTTCATAGATTTTAATGCCGGAAGGTACAATTCAATCATCTTGTCTGGCCTCCTATATAACACAGGCCAGAGAATTTCACCCAATTCTCTCTGAATTGAAAACAGTAGCTTGTATTGGACTAAAGTGTATCTTCCAGAGAGGCATCCAGTCTTGATCTGAAAACATCAAACGATGGAGAATCTATCACTTCCTTGGTAGTTTGTTCCAATGATTAATCACCCTCACTGTTACAAATGTATGCCCTATTTCTAATGTGCCTGTCACTTTCCATTATAAGACCTTTTTTTCAGTTGCTTAAAACTTTGCCAAATTAACAGTTTGAGCTAAAACTTTCCATGCTGGGTGTCTGCCTCATGCTGAATGTTTCTGGGGAAGTTTCAGCTAAATGGGTTCATTGCTCCTTATAATGAGGTTAGGAAAAATGCATTGTTTGCCCATGTTAAAAAAATTCTTACAACGGTTTTGTTGAGAAGCTCTAGCACCTCCATGATTTGGGACAGAGACTTGAAATGTGGCAGGAAGGTCACCCGGCTGTCAAGGATGTGCTTTTTGCCATGCCTGTGAAAATTTGCCTAAATTTAGCCAAGTTATAAGCCACCCACAAAACTCAGTTTGCACATGCTTTGTAGACTTTTGTTAGAGTTTGGCAGCTAAATTCTCTAAGGATTCCATCTCCATTGAACATGCTTCAGCCCATAGCAGCTCCTCTGTGCTGCCTAGACTGCGCATGAGCCATCCCTGCAGAGTGACTGAGCATGTTCCATTTTGGGGCTGCAGGGGGTGAGCAGGACTTTCCCTGCATGTGCTGCTTCCTGCAGGGTTGCCACCTCTGAGGTTAAAAAATAAATTGGACTTCTGGGATGATCCTGAGCCCACAAAACTGGACAATTGGCAGAGTGTACTGAGCACCCTTGCAGATTACCAGGGACAGCTACCTCAAAAAGAGGATGATCCTGGGGAAACTTGCAAGCTGGCAACCTTAGCGCCCAACTCCTGGGGGTCACTGCACCACCAGATCTGAGAGCAGAGAGACCATCTATCCTGTGCTCTCACAGCTCCCCCTGCTGAAACCCAAGCAACATGGGGGGAAATTCAGAAGCATGAGAAATTCAGATGGGGATTGCAGGAACTAGGGTTGTTGAATTGGATAAGAGCAGAGGGAGGGGGGAGCAGGAGGCAAGATAGGAGCAGAAGAGGAGGGAGGGCAGAGCAAAGACAGAAATAGAGGAGAAGGAGCTGGGATGTGGGGATAGAGGGAGCAGAGTGAGAAAGAGACAGGATGCAGGCACAGAGGCAGCAACACCTCTAACCACTAGAGAATACTGAATGGAGTCCTCAGTCTCTACATTCTTCTTCTGTCACCAAATAAACTGTGCAACCTACTGGCAAAATGTGTGTCCCATCCCATATAACAGCCTACTACTGCTATCCATTACTCTGTTAGCTCAAGTGGTAGAAATCTGTGTTGTGGCTCTAATGGTCCAAACCTTGGTGATGACCCAAACTGGGGATCAATATGATTCCACGGGATTAAATTTCTGTTACATCCAAAAATGATGTTAAAAGAATGTTAAGATTGCAAAGTCAAGCACTCAAAAGATAGGAATGTCTCAATATAGGTTGCTTGTGCAACCTTAATTGCCTTTCCACCCATACAACTGTATTATGCTACAGTCTTGAATTGCATGATCACATACTATATTTTCTACAGGACCTTAAAATTGGGGATTTTTTTCTGTCTCCTCATCTTTCTGACTGCTTCTGCTCAGACACACGCACCTCCACCAAGCAATTCCCAGGACCCTGTGAAACGCCCCCGCCTGTGTTATGGGCAGCAGCAACAGCCCTACTGTTTCAGCTATCTTACTCCTAAAAGGAGCTTACCTGCTTCTGACATAGATCCTGAATGAAGGATGTATATCACTCCCATCAGCTTCACCCAGGTTTCACTCAACCCCCATTATGGAACTCCAAGTTATCATGGATACTGTTTACTTTTAAAATGGAATGGATTGTGCCCCAATATTTGAATGCGTATCATTTCTTCCAACAGACACTCTGTGCTTCTCTTGCGGTAAATTTCAATGGACGTTGGTCTGCAATACTAGGCCCATATAATTTATTGGGCTAATTATAATCCTGATATACAAGATTCGATCTTTCTCTAATATATTATTTGAAATCTTGCCACAGTGCACGTGATCAATAAGCTATCTGACAGATGATTTCTGAAGAAGTTCTTTTCTGTTGTAATTAAAAAAACACTTTACATACAGTAGATATCTTATTTCCTTACTTATTTTCAATAAGTTACTGAATGGTTTATGCATTCATCCCCATACACACAGCCTGCTATTCCCTGCTGGAATGCAACATGTGCTGAAAGTGAATTATTTGAATATCTAAATGACAAATATTCATTTCTACTGTCTGTTTGCTGCCCAAGTAAGTTTCACCTCTGATTAATTTAACAATGAGTCATTGTTGAGGATATTGTTGGATATAGGAAAAAGAAATCAACTAGACAACATCCCATGTTGTACCATAGGCAAAGACTATTACCGGGTATGCCATAGTCAGAAGGATTCATCAGATTGCCATACCCATGATACATGTGTTTCCCCCTAACTTTGGGTGTACAAGCCCTGTAGCACCTGTAAGTCTACACTGACACCCTACTTTCGCTTGAGACATAACTGTCTAGGACTCTGCAGCTGAAAAGACAATATCTGTAATATGAGTCTCAAAGATGCGCAGGTTAAGGGGATTTCTCTTTCTCCACGAGGGTCCCAGACCCCAAAAGATCCTATTTTAAGGATAATTTGGGAGACCCTGTTGTGGTACTGGGGCTTGTGCTGTAAGGGCTGAGCTTCCCAGACAAAGAGTTGTTATGCACAGCATGCGGAGCTCTTGCAAGCACTTTTAGCACTGTGTGATCAGTGAACACTGCACCTCTCATCCTTGGTTCCGTATAGCTATCACCCTCATGGTCACCAAGCTTTCTCTGTGCCCCCTGCCAACCTCATTTAGGCATCATAACATCATCTATTGGGGAAGGGCAGCATTGTTTCTGATGCTTATTGCTTTTATTCCTTCACTTAGGATCCCCTGCCCAACAGATTTCTCTATCCAATACTTTTCTTGGGATGCTCACAGAGCCTGAGCATCAAATCTCTTCCCACTTGTTCAGGTGAATTTGAATCCACCACTCATATTGAGAAGTCTTCCCTCCTCTACCAACCCAACCTATGTATGTCTTTACTTCTGACTCCTTGGAGAACCACTCCACTCATTCCTTTCCATTCTCAGGCTATTCAAATGACTGTTTTATCACAGACAGATCAATTTAAATACAAAGAAGTACATTCAAATAGCACCATCATTATTCTCGTTTGGATTAATGCCAAAAGAATTAATAACGTTGCCCAGTCCCTGAATAACACCTTTCTGAAAAATCAGAGGGTGGAGAGGGAGCAATGGCTTGAGTCATCAGCTCGAAGTATTTGGCTTTTGTTGGTGCACGTGTGTTGTAAGTGACCCAGCCTTAATGAAATTGCAAAGTAGCTTTCTAGTAGCCAATATCTTTTCTATTTAACAAACAAATCAAATATTACAAATGAGAGTAGCTTAAGTATTACAGAAAAACTGGATTTTTAACTTTGATAACCAGAAATGAGATATGAAACCCAAGGAGACATGACTTTGTGCTCCCGAATGCTTCTAGTGCCAAGTTAAGGTCTTGACTCTAACATTCAAAGACATCCACTGGTCAGGTCCCAACTACGTCAGTGACTGAAGCTCCACCCATCACCCATCAACATAGCTGCATTCCCCTGGGATAAGGTGGCTCGAACCCTTGATGGAAGTGTATGATATCTACAGAGCAAGTGTTCTGTGTTAAGGGGATGGGGGCCATGGAGCAAATTTCCAGAAGAGGTCAGACTAATCTAGAGGCCTGCGGGTCATGTTGCAAGACCCTCTTTGATTTGAAAAAGTTTTCCACCATAGCCTATTCTAGGGACATAAGTGGTGTAAAAGCCTCATGCTGGGCCCTCTATGTAAGGCTGAGTTTCACCCTATAGACTGAAAGAGCAAAAAAGGTGAAAAGCAGGTCTCTTATATAACAAATATTTTAAACCAGGACAAAGCTCTAGGCCAAATTTCAAGAACCCCAAAGACTGGTGTATTTCCGAGCCAGGAGTTTGGTTTGGTCCACTATAGAGATATGGACCTGCTGAAATTCCATGTGAAATTCTAATGGTTACGCAAATTAGAAATGCAACAAGATTTTATAAAAGGTGATATAAAAGAGGGTTAAATAATAGGATTTCATTCATTCTGATACAATTGAATAGGTTTCTTGGGTGCAAAGCTCTTAAAATTGTGCTCACAAGCAAATAAAATCTCTCTAAAGTTTTTAATGAGCTTTGGTAAATTTATGACATTATCTATCTTACCTTAGTGACCACAAATTGACATCCAAGCTGTGTAAATGCCCAACCATTCGTGAATAAAACAGGATATAGTGAGGAAACGGAAAAAGGAAAGGATTCATGTCCGAGTGCACCTAGTGAACACCTGCACTTCACAGACCTGTGTAAAAATTTACCACCTTCTTCCCTCCAGATAAATATCTACTAACAATTTACTCCTATCTCCTGTCTCTCCACTGCTGACAAATTAAATGAAACTGATGCAGAGTGCCAGGAGGCAAACAATACACAAGCTAATTTTGGGTTTTGTCTGCCAGGAAAATAATCTTTATGCGAAGACCTAATTAAAAAGGATTCAACTTTTGGGGAGCGGTCATGCTGCCTGCTTCATAACAGAATAAGTTTTGATCTGGACCCATTGAGACATGGACACAGAAGAATGGGCTGCACACAGAGACTGCGACTTTAGCCATTCATTTGAGGTAACAGCATCCCAGCAACCTGGCAGAAAAGCTCCAGTGAATTTCACATTGACCACAGTGACTAAAGATATATGAGCAACCAGAAAGAAGAAGGGTCTTCCCCACCACCTCCTCCTTTGACTTCCACTTGGCCTGCATAGCTGGAGTCCTCCTTCCTTTCTTCACATGAGGTAAGGCGTTAGATATGGAGAGCCTGAAGCTGTGCAAGACATTGAAAGTTCACTGTGTCAAACCAACTCACAGGACCAATGACTGAATAGCATCCACATGGGGGTAAGTGCCCATGATTGATATTTGCAATCCACATTTTAATCCAGCCACAAGGTCCAAGAATCAACAAAATACTCCTTGAATGCCTAGAGGAAATAACACAAAGTGTTTGCCATTTCTGCCAGCCTTTCTTTAAAACATCTTGGGAAAGTCAGATTTTTTTTCACTTAGTTGTCTCTGCTAGTATTGCTTCCTCAGCTATTCCTTCTACTCTTGCTTCTGCCTTCTTTTCACTAAACTGAAGCTGCTCTTCTACATTTTCCTCATGATCTTTTCTCTCTCCTGGTTTGATTGTATCTAATGACTCCTTTTATAAATGGCCACAGACACTCCTCTGCTGCTAGAGCTCTTCTTTCTGGGGTCTGAAGTAAAATGGATTCCTTAAACAGGACAGCTAAAAAGCTAAATTGACAGAAAATGATCAGATTCAGGTGAAAGATGAAAAATATTCTAGCGCTAGATTTCTCAGTTACTCTAATGGGAGAGCCTGTATCCTAACCTACTGCAACATATTACTTGTGCTTGCGAAGAGTGGCTGCAAATGGCTGTGAATTCATGTGAAATACTTATGTCTAAGCTTGGTAGAATTCAGTATTTATTTTTGTTATAATATCAGACAATGGGTGGGTCAGAATAATTATTTAATGTGAGTAGATGTTGAAATTCAAAAGTTAAATCTTTATAGCTGTTCAAACTCAAATTGTCAACATCATATGTCAAAATATACAAAATAAACAGCCTTCCAAACACTAATAAGTTCTCAGGTAACATTTTTCTTACTTTGCCTATTTGTAAATTTCGAGGAGCATCGATGGACATATTTTTTCAGGGGTTTGTGTGTCTTCAAAGAAACAGATTTTTATTGACATTTGCCAATAAAAATCAAATCTTTCTAAGCTTACTTATAAGATGCAAAGAATACTAATTGTATTAATTAATGTCAAAACAGAATTGTTCTGTGTCTAATTGGAAGACAGTCAGTCTATCACTAAGGATTAATCAATTTTGCAAAAGCTGCTTTAATTAACATATTAATATATTATTGTGTTGAAGTCTCTAACACAAGGTATGTATTTCTCAATGTCTGTCAAGTACATAGCAAGATGTGTATCTCACTATATATTGATACAGATAGCTACACATCATGCTATGTTCTTCATAAATAAACAATATATTGCCTTGAATTGAAAATAAGGCAGTAATTCAATAGAGAAATTTATAGACAACATGAAATCCTTAAATTGAATTCATTTTAAATACAACACTTACAGTACCCTTGGGTGAAAGCTTTTTTAAAGCATTAGAGGAATCAAACAAACAAAGTCTATATTTTTGCATAGAGTGTTTTATGTTCAATGCCTCAATATTTATGTGCAGCATTATTTACTCGATGTGAAAATATAGGCTTTGTGTCTTTCATTCACTCAGCATTTCAGAAGTGTGGATACCCATGGGTGTATTACACCCACAGGTTTTATGCTGACAGTACTTATATAATGAAAATGAATTTTTTACAATTTAAATTAAAGCTAACTTTAATTTGCAATTGTAATATACTGTAAGAGATCATTATACAGTATGGGTGCCAAAGGAGATTTATTATGCCAGTGAGATACATTACACGAAGGTTTGCTATGAATGAATGTGACACAGGAGAAGGAAAATAAAAAAATCAAATGAATCAAGTTACTAATATATAATAATTTTATACAACTAAAATCCTTCCAACTGTAGGCTCAATAGCCTCTCTGTTAGAAGCTGAATTGCACTCACCTACCACAGACTCTCATAACTAGCAAACCAGCTTCGCCAGCAGGCTGTTCAACTACAATATAAACAGTTCTCCAGTAATTATTCAGAAAATGATGGCTCAAAGATTTTCCTGGATAAACTGTCAACAACTGCACTCTAGTATTTTGTGTGTGTGTGTGTGTGTGTGTGTGTGTGTGTGTGTGTGTAAAATGCACAAGTCTTATTTTTGCATAATACAAGTAAAAAACACACTTTTACTACTATACCAGGATCCACTCCAGGCAAGCTTTCACCCTTTCCATTCCCTAGGGACCATTCTCAAGCAAAGCTGCTAATGACATCTTCCTGGTTAAATCGGAAAGTCTATCCTGCTCCTTTGCTATCTTCCTTTAATATCACTGATCATTTTCTCCTCCCTGTTATCTGTTCTATGTGCTTCCATGACTCTGTCCTCTCCTTGGTCTCCTGGCATGATTACATCTTCCCTGTCTGTATAGTACACTTCTGATGTGTTTCCCCACCGATTTCCTGTAATTTTCACTCTTAAACCTCACACAGGGGAGGAAGCCATAAATCATGTAATCCCTATGGGCCAAACTGGCATTGGCCGGAGCAGGAGGTAGCATGGAGAATCTTAGGGATGGATTGTTCCCCGGGAAAACATAGAGTGACCTGTTGTGCAGGGAGACTGTGCAAGCTGCACCATCAATTAGGAGAGTGCAGCCCCTATCCCTCAGTGCAGAGAGAGCAAGTGAGCTATTGCCACTCCTTTTGCTCTCCTGAGTGCATGGTGTGTAATTGTGATAACCTTTGCACAGAACATGCAAAGGGACATGGGGGTGCTTCTTGGCCCTTGTGCACTCACATAAGAACCTATCACAATTTGGCCCAAAACAAAGAGAGGGTGTCACAAAGGTGCAATGTGTAAAGATGGAACTGGAAGTGTCAAATCTCTGCTAACATAAACTATTTCACAGATAGTGACTACAGACTGAGAGTGAGCAAGTGTTTCCTGAATAAGGTCTGGTCTACACTACAGACTTATATCAGTATAACTATTCACATAGTTATACCAACCGAACCCCCCTGGAGATAGCACTAGGCCAGCAGGAAAGCTTCTTCCATTGATATAGCTACTGACTCTCGGGGAGGTGGATTAACTATGCAGGTGAGAGAGCTCTCTCCTGTTGGTGTAGAGTGTCTTCATTAAAGACGATGCAAGCTCTGCCGATACCGCCTTTTAAGTGTAGATATGCCCTCAAACTGATCAGCTACTACAGTGTTTTTTGTTATTTTCCTTTTTTAATTTTCACTGCAAACACTGTTTATTTACACTCTGTCTGTTTTAAAATTCAGGTGTCAACCAAGTGCTAATCTGCTGCTATTTGCTGGTGCTTCAATTAACACATTATTAGCTACCAACAGCTGAAGGTGACTGGACCGTCACCTCTGTTTATTTCTTCAAAGTAACAGCTATCTGAAGCATCTGTATAGATGCACTCACATAAATATAACTTTGAACATAAACATATGCAGAATACATAACCATACACAGTTTCAACCAGATCTGTTAACAGAGCCACATCTTGTTAATTTTATCCACAGCCACAGCCTGTGCAGTTATGAGTATGGAGTCAATTTAATGATGCTAGAACTGACCTGTGCTAATTCTCAATCTTGTATGCTTCAGAGACCAGTGTATGGAAATTATTTAGGAAATCTGAGCAGGGGGACGGGGGGGCGGAGGGTATGTTCATACTAACCCTTCTCGAATGGGAATCTTTTAAATGTACAGGCTCAACTTCTTGGCTGCACAAATCGTCATAGCTCCACTTTTTCTTAGCATCTGAGCAATGTGCCCCAGGTGGCACGAGACAAGGATGCATCACTGAATTTGGGCTGTTGGTGGGATCATTAGCTGCCCCAGCCATGGCCGGGAGTGCAACGTGAATGCTGACCCATACCCCCCATAGCTCCACTGACTTGCACCAGCTGAAGATCTGGCTCCTTGTAGATATCTTTCTATACCTACTGCTAGTCTGTCTAGATGTGACAATAAACAGAAATAATCAGCAGCAGTTTTCTAACAAGGTTTGGACTCGAAAGGTCCCACCCTCTCGAGAGCAGGGAGACCTCAAATGCCCCACTCTCCAGAGAACTTTAGGGAGTAAGGGCTATTTTACTTTGTCCCAGTTCCTTCCCCTACTTGCCTTTCTAATTTAAGAAAGAAAAGACAAGACAGAGGGTGTATGCACTTTACTAGCATTTCCCATCTCTCTCCCCCGCCTTTATTTTGCTCAAAATCTTACCTGCTTCTAACTGTTTTCTCTTCATTACGGGCTGTTTTTGTTTGAAGAGGGCATCCAAGATGGAGGAAAGGCAATTTATAGAATTATATAAACCCCCCACCCTTGGGAAGGACCTATTGGCCTTGGACCCCATAAATACAGTTCTGGCTCAGAATGCAGTCATTTCTGGAGAAGCTAGAGAAACTCTGTTTCCCTGATCAAAGCCATTTTTCTTTTTGTATATATAAAGTCTCGCTTATTGTCCCATTTGTTATTTTCATTCTTTCTCACTTATTCTCTATAGCCACTTTAGTAATAAAAATTGCACATGTACTGTGCATTGTACCCAAAGCTTAGTTATAGGACTGTTAGCTACCACTCTTCATCACCCAAGGCAGTCTGACAGGTTTTAAGTACCAAGAAAAAGTGAGGTCCTTCCATTGAACTGACAGGGCTATTCTCTAGCACTTTACTACCGTCACTACCCACACAGGACCACATTTAATAGGAAATCTGTGATACTACCCAGGCAGTACCTGGCACAGGAACTAGCGTTTTCTCATCACTGTGATGCCATGTACAAAAATGATCTTAATGTTTCTATGCCCTATTTATGGGAAAATAGCAAACCAAAATTTAAAGAAAATCTTCCTTGCCTTCCTAGACGTTTGCTGATAAAAACAGCAAACCAAAGAAATGAGGATGGATACAGTGCAGATGGTTAAAGGAACTACCATGCATATGGGAGTGGGAACAGAGAGAGTAATAGGAGTGATGAACACAATGTGAATAAAGTAGTTTTTGAGGAGAGATTGACCAACAGGACTACAAATATGCATAACATTGAACACATCCATTAGTCTTTGCAAGACTAGGTCTGTAATTATCTTTCTCATCCAAAAATATTCTGTAACAGACGAGACCATTTTAACCATGTTTGTTGAATCAGGTCATAATATATGGTATTCACTTTGCTTATCACAAATTGTTGCATATAGATTTTGTGCATATGGATGAAGAAACAACAGATCTGGATGAAGAATTCTGCCTTGTTGTGATAAATATCTGGAGACAGAGGAAGATGCACGTACCATCTGTCTGACAGCTGAAGCTGGTGTGTGTACCACTGCTGTCTCAGAGAAGCAGGCGCAATCAATATGATTGTTGCCCTGTCCAGATGAAACTTCTTGACCACTTTCTGAGTCAATGGACAGGTGTGGAAAGCACATAGAAGGCCCTTTTCCCAATGTAGAAGGAAGGCATTCAAAAGGGATTGAAGATGCTTCCTGCTCTTGAACTGAGGAGGGGACCCTTTTTGTTAATTTCTGTCATGACAGTTCTACCTCAGGCTAACCCCAGTTAGAAAAGACGTTATGAGCTACTCAATCCTTCAGAGACCCCTTATGAATCTGAGAACAGTCCCTGCTGAGACAATCGGCTAGCCCATTTCTTTCCTATGCTAGATGCTGGGCCACCAAATAGATATCATGAAGAATGCACCAGTTCCATAACCTGACCTTTTCAGTACACAATTGGAATAAGTGAACTCCTCCTTGTTTGTTCTCATAATACATAGCAGTTTTATGGTCTGTGGCCACCTGAACTACCTTCCCTTGAATACTAAGGAGGAATGAGCTGAGAGACAAATGAATGGCCCTTAATTCCAACACACTGATGTGCAAGCTCTTTTCTTGAAAGCCCAGTGACATTGGATATTTCCCTAAACTAAATGGGTGCCACATTCAGGTTTGGAAACATCTGACATTGTCATTATCAACTGTGAAGTGAGACTGATGAAAACACCCCTGAGAACACTTCTCCTGTTCATCTACCATGTCAATAAATGGAGACCGTCCTGCGGCATGATGCCAAACATATGAAAATTGTCTCAACTGGGTGTGTAAATGTGAGACATCCATGTTACATTGGCCATGTTCTGAGCTGATCAAAAGGGGAATGTAAGTGGCAGCTGCCATCAATCCTATGAGATCCAGGAAGAAGATCACTTCAGAGTATTGATAGGCTCAACTCTGTGAAATTACTTGTGTTTGTGTTCTAGAAGAAAAGCTTTCCCTGCTAGTGAGTCCAGTATTGAACTGATTAAGGGAACTCTCTGAGTTGTACAGAGATTTGATTTCCTGGTGTTGAGAGCAGATTCAGATCCAAGAAGAGGGTGATTGTAACCTAAGTGTGGAATACCAGAACCTCGCTTGTAGCAGCTTAGAGCAGCCAATTGTCCAAATATGTGTAAACACAAATACTCTGCTTTCTTCTATGTGCCACTGGCACAGGAAAGTACTTTGAAAAAGCTCATGATGCTGTGGACAGGCCAAACTAGAGCACCTTGTATTGGAAATGGTGCCCCATCACCATGAACCACAGTGTCGGATAGCAATATGAAAACGTGTGTCCTTTAAATAAAGAGTGACAAACCAATCCATAAATGTAAGTGTGGAAATTATAGAGGCCAGGGTTAACATCCAAAACTAGAATTTTTGAATGCATTGGTTCAAATTTCTTAAGTTTAAAATCAAACAGAATCCCCTAGCTTTTTTCTGTATCTGAAAATGGCTCAAATAGAACTCCTGACCCTAAAGATACAGATACCTCCTCAACAGCTCCCATTTGGAGCAGCTTGTGAACACCCATAAGCAAACTCACCTTGTGAGATGGTCCCTGAGAAGGGAAGTGTAGGGGAAATTGAAAGAAGGCCATTTTTCTAATTGAATGGCATAGTCCTTTTCTATACTTTTTAATATCTAGTCTATAAAATTTAGTCCAGTGGTTCTCAACCTGTGGCCCAATAAGCACACAGCTGTGGTTCATGTGACATCCTCAGGGCCATAACCAGGGCGGGGTGGTAGGGGAACCTCCCCTGGGCACAGAGCCATCAGGGGGTGCAAAATGAGGTGGCACAGGATCAGGCCCAGCGTAAGCCCCCCAACAGTCCCTGGATGTGGGGCTAGATACTGGGGTATAGTCCTTGGATGGGGGGCATTGAGTGCTGAGGGGCAGTCCTTAGGGTGGTTGGGTGCTAAGGTTAGTTGTTGGGGCTTGCAGGGGGATAGTCCCTGGGTGGGGCATTCTGCCCTGGCCAGGGCACCCTGTCTCTGCAGGGCAGGCAAGTGTGCCAGCCCAGTGTTGGGGGTGGGTCTGGATGCTTGGGGGACAGTCCTAGGGTGGGGCTGGGTGATGAAAGCAGTCCCTGGCTGGGGGAACAGTCTGGGGAGGGGCTGAGGGCAGTCCTGGAATGGGGGGGGGCTGGGTGCATGGGGGACAGTCCCTGCAAGGGGGGATTAGTGCACGGGGGTAGTCCCTGGCTGGGGCTGCACCCTGCACCAGGCAGGGCTCCCCATCTTTGCAGGCAGGGTCCTCAACCGTGCTCTCTGGGCACTCAGCCCAGCCAAGCTGCCAGTAGCAGTACACAAGTGAGGGTGGCAATACACCATGCCACCCTTACGGTAAATTGGCTTTAATTATGACTGTAGAACTGCCGGCCCAAAGAGTGAGGCAATTTTTCATATGGGCCCAAAATATACTTATTACCACGGACTTCTGAGAATCATTCTGAGGCCCGGGCACAGCCAGAGTTCTGAACAGCAAATACGAAGATGTAGAAACCAGTTCCACAGGTAAGGATGTACTGGTTTTGTTCTGCTTCTCAATTTGTTTCCCCAATCAGGTGTTTACTCATTGCCATGTCTCATCTAAATGAGTCTGAACTGTTTTTAATCTGTTTCCTTGTGGATTAATTTTCTTGTTCTGAAAGCATCGGTTGGTTTTTCAGCAACAATCAAATATTGCTGTGTTTCATGAACAAAGAAGAATGGGTTCCTTCGCAACCAGTGGAAAAGCCTCACTGCTTATGTTCATTTACACTGCTTGTTTCACACAATGTCAGTAAATTACATAAACAGTTTTTAATAGCTGCTGTCAATTAAAAATTGTAACATACAAATGTTCATAGCCCTTCCCTGTCGCATTCAGTTTGGCTTCTCTTAGAAGGTATATGTGAATGGATGCAGTTTCATTTTAGCTACCTGCCTTACTCCATGTCATGGGGTGTACAGTACAGTGTCAAGCAATTCAGTGTGTGCATTAAAAAGCATCTGGACTGTTCACAACAGTTACTCTTAATCCCTTTCTCCAGCCACTTTATTTGTTCCCCTCATGCTAGGAGGAAAAACAGGGGGCAGCTGCTCTGGATAAACATGTGCAATCGTGGGAGATCCCCTCAGGAGAAGTTCTGTCACCAAGGACTTTTACCTCATTGACAGTACTGTGCAGCCTGTCTTCTTGGCTGCTGCTCTCTGGAAAAGAAATGGCAGCATTTCAGGCTGTTAAAGGTGTGATTGATGGGTGCTGTCGTTCTCTACCTGTCAGCTCATTGCACTGACAGGAATGAGTTCCCCTCTTGGGAGACAGACTTATACAACACAGCCCACCCATCCCTTTCAATGAGAATATAATATCCCATTGCAGATCTCCCACCAAGTGGTAATCTACTTCACAGGCTGGGGAAGGGCTATTTGAAGAGCTGGAAATTCTATTTTTCCTGGCAAGGCCAATGACGGCTTTTACACATTTTAGCAGAGAGGAGATTATAGCCCACAGAGACTTGCTTATGTGAATGGCTTGTTCGGCCCAGGTTTAAGGTGGCTTCTGCTGTCATAACCCCAGGTGCAGGGCCTCCAGTTGTGGAAAATCCATTTGGGGGATGTTGGATTGACTCCAAGTACCCCCAGCCTCCCCTCTTTGGAGGAGGCTGATGTAGTCAGTAGAGCCCAAAACGTGCGTACACTGGTCAGTGAGGGAGTGGGGCTAGCAAAGCCCTGGGCTGTGCTAATTCACAGCTGCTGCCAGCAGGGCTGTCATGTAGTTTGTGGAAGCTGAGGCCCCAATCCTGCAAACACATATGCACCTGTTAACATGTCACATGCTGAGCTTTACATACATATGTAAAGTTAAGCATGTGGAGAAGGCTGTGCAGGATCAGCTCCCAACCCCAAGGGAGGATGTGAGGTGATACAATCACTTACCCTCACTTGCATGAGGGCCCTACTGGTGCAGGTCGGTGTCAATTACAGCTCACAGAGAGTCAATCTACCACTTAGCCCAATTCTTTTTCTGGTTTTGCATAAGCACAAATAAAGTAACCGGTCAGAATAACAAAGTGCCCTAGGACCCATATTTGCTCATTTTGTGTTTGCTGGTGTGTGAGTTAAGCCCACTTTTCAACAGCATAATGTAAAGATGATCTTTTAAACCCCAAAAGCACTCAAATTAGCTCTCTGACCCTTCAACCAGTGTTGACACAAGAGAGTAGCTGTAACAAAATCCAGTTGCCATGATTCCAGTGGCCTCCTCTCCTGCTGCATTTCTTCCTTTTCTGGCTGGACAACGGTTAACCTTAGTGCTGCATGACCTCTCTTTCATCTGGTTTATCACAGGACGGGAGCAGTCAGGCCAGGAGATCCCGGTGGGATGATCCAAAACTCACTGACATCAATGGAAAGACTCCCAGGATCAGACCCAGTCTGAATCAGCACCATGGCCCCTTCAACAATCCTACTTGCCAGACTGTTATTCACAGGTAGGCATGGGCCTTGCATTAGGATATTGGGGGTACACTATGAGCTCCGGTATCATTCCTATACTGCCTGCAACAAGAAGGCTAACTCCATCACTGGGAGGAGGGCAGCTCTAGGCTTCTATGCAATGCCTAAGATGACACTCTGTGGTGGCTGGTGAAGGGATCCTTCCCCTTTCCTTCAAAATCAGAAGCAAGGACTGCAGCTGCGTAGCCCAGAGCATCTGTGTAGATTCTGTGGGCCATCAGCTAAGGATGCTGCTGTGCTTTTCTGCTGGATGGGGGCATTCCAAGAGATGATGGGTAGAAATAGGTCTCATATAAAAACTGCTCCATATCATTTCAGTTAATTAAATGCTAATTTTTTAATGAGGTGACAATGGCAGCGACTTGTTATCAGTATTTTAGTACTACCTGCAGCCACTGGGCAAGCACAGAACCCTTATGCTATTGTTAAACTCCATTCCTATATTAATTAAATACTTTCACAGCTGTATTAGCATGACACTGGACAGCAATGTCGATTGTAATTAAAAGGGGAAAATACCCATTTGGAGATTGCAGAGTGGCTTAGTGATATTTATGATTTTGCCGCATTGTTATAGAAACCTCTTCCATTTCTGCACTGCTACGTTAGCAAAAACTGGAAAGGTAAACCTCAGGAACACAGCCCTCCCCTTGCTAACATGAAGGCTACAGCTATTTTAAAATGGTGCACGTGACAGATGGAAATTAAGGACAAAGTACAACCCTGAGATTATGTATTGGGGAGGTGGGAGGTAGAGTAGGTATCTGAAAAAGGCCCAGAGTAAGATGTGCATGTAGGGCAAGATACTCAAAGATATTTAGGCACCTAACTTCCATGGCTTTCAATGGGAGTTAGGCACCTAAATACCTTTAAGGAGCTGGGCCCTAGTATTCCCTTGAACGCTAAACTGAGGTGCTGGCTAAATATGTCCAAAGACATTTCATAGCCCAAGGGGAGTTAATCAGTGGATGAAGCAAATGGTTCCTCCATTCTGGAACAGCAGGAGAAAGGCAGCTCTGTACATTCCTCCCAGCCCCTTTTGCCCTTGATAGGGAAAGTGGCTGAGAAACTCTCCATTTGACTTCACTCTCCTTAGCCCAGGTGGCTTAGAGGGGCAAAGGAAACATTTTTCCCTATTCCTGGAACTCCTATCAGTAAATGAAGAGCTGTTCTGCTTACATTAGGAATCTGTTGTTCACTGTCATGTTTAGTTAAACTAGTAGCGGATTTCCAGCTAGGGCATTTTACAACTATTATCTTCATGATAATAGTCTAATAGTAAAGAGCACAAGGTGAGACATACCTGTAACTTTTCCTCTGAGTGTTTCATGTAGTCGATATTATGATGTCCTACATATGAATGCTAAAACCTGCCAAGATAATAAAGCTGTAATGTGAAATTCATGCTCTAAACAGTTTTAAAATCACGTGTTTATTGAATTCATGTAAATATCTTCAAAACACTTTTATCTTTAGCACAATTTAAGCCAATGTAACAAACACAGCAGCGGTAATAAAGTGTAAATCCATTCACAAAAAGCAGCAGGTGGACAAACACCTCTCAGATACACCTTTGTGTGCTTGTTTCTGCTGCCACAATGGAATGATAACTCCTTATTTTCTACTCCTACTCTTATATAATAACACAGTAATTTACATAATAGCACCTGTCATCCCAAAAGGATTTTACAAACTTAGCAAAATGATATTGAGGGAATCAATTTACCCAGATTCTGAAATGCAGCCACCTCTGTGGTGAAACATGGCAGCTGGTTAGCAGCACATCACAGAAGCACTGCATGACACAGTAGGATCAGAAATAAATAAAGGTATTGTAACTAAAAGACACTGAAGGGGAATTACTTGAGATGCACTTTGGTAGAACATCAGGGTTAAAACACTTTGCTTTGAAATAAGTGTCATAGGTTGTTTAATGACCACACTTAGGTCATTCCATTCCATTTCATACTAAATACAGAACACCCAGCTGCACCATGTTCCCCACACCATTCGGGAGCACTGCTTCAGTGCAGATTCATATAGAAGAGCAGAGCTCAGCCCTATACACTCAATACATTAATGAGAGCTGAAGATTCCAGGCACCTGACAGGACTGGGCCACATGTGTTCCTTGCAGGTCTCCTATCCAAGGTCTGATCCAGTCCAGCCATGCTTAGCTTTTGAGAGCTAATGGCTGGTTGCTCAGGATCATATAGGGATAGGCAGATGGCACTTTACACATAGTTACCATACAACAGCAAAATATTGGGTCTTTGACATTTTTTATTTTCAATATTTTTATTTTTCCATTCAAACATTGCACTTCTCTTATATTCACATGATGCAAAATATAAGTTAATAGAAACCACACTGCTTAGTGGAGAGAGAGAGAATGTGTGAGAGAGAAATAACTGTTCTGCTGAGATCTCCCTGGTGCTTGGCGGTAGAACTCCCCATCCCCCAAAGTTATTTTACAAAACTTCCTTTGTTTCGTTTCCTTTAGTCCTGCCTTATTTATTCAGATTTCACATGTAAGTTATGTCCTGGTTTCTCAGAAGTTTCTGCACGAACACAGGCAGCTCTGCCATTCTTCCTCTGTGGATAAGGGCCTCTCCTCTCTTGCTTCAGGCTCTGTACTCTTCCCTAGAGTTCCACCTGAGGTCCTTGTCCGCCTGGGAAGGCATTTTGTCAGCGGCAAGGTCTACCTGCCAGTGCCACTCTATTTGGCGCTTCCAGAGAATGATGTAAGAACTCTGGCTGAGCCTTCCATTCCCCTCAGAGCTCCCTGACTTCTCTCCCTCAGCCTTTCCGAGTACGTCCACACAGTTCATAGAATCATAGAATCATAGAATCTCAGGGTTGGAAGGGACCTCAGGAGGTCATCTAGTCCAACCCCCTGCACAAAGCAGGACCAAACCCAACTAAATCATCCCAGCCAGGGCTTTGTCAAGCCTGACCTTAAAAACCTCTAAGGAAGGAGATTCCACCACCTCCCTAGGTAACCCATTCCAGATCTTCACCACCTTACTAGTGAAAAAGTTTTTCCTAATATCCAACCTAAACCTCCCCCTCTGCAACTTGAGACCATTACTCCTTGTTCTGTCATCTTCTACCACTGAGAACAGTCTAGATCCATCCTCTTTGGAACCCCCTTTCAGGTAGTTGAAAGCAGCTATCAAATCCCCCCTCATTCTTCTCTTCTGCAGGCTAAACAATCCCAGTTCCCTCAGCCTCTCCTCATAAGTTATGTGTTCCAGCCCCCTAATCATTTTTGTTGCCCTCCGCTGGACTCTCTCCAATTTATCCACATCCTTCTTGTAGTGTGGGGCCCAAAACTAGACACAGTACTCCAGATGAGGCCTCACCAGTGCTGAATAGAGGGGAATGATCACTTCCCTCGATCTGCTGGAAATGCCCCTACTTATACAACCCAAAATGCCATTAGCCTTCTTGGCAACAAGGGCACACTGTTGACTCATATTCAGCTTTTCGTCCACCGTAACCCCTAGGTCCTTTTCTGCAGAACTGCTGCCCAGCCATTCGGTCCCTAGTCTGTAGCAGTGCATGGGATTCTTCCGTCCTAAGTGCAGGATTCTGCACTTGTCCTTGTTGAACCTCATCATATTTCTTTTGGCCCAATCCTCTAATTTGTCTAGGTCCCTCTGTATCCTATCCCTACCCTCCAGCGTATCAACCACTCCTCCCAGTTTAGTGTCATCTGCAAACTTGCTAAGGGTGCAGTCCACACCATCCTCCAGATCGTTAATGAAGATATTGAATAAAACCGGCCCCAGCACTGACCCTTGGGGCACCCCACTTGATACCGGCTGCCAACTAGACATGGAACCATTGATCACTACCCGTTGAGCCCGACCATCTAGCCAGTTTTCTATCCACCTTACCGTCCATTCATCCAGCCCATACTTTTTTAACTTGCTGGCAAGAATACTGTGGGAGACTGTATCAAAAGCTTTGCTAAAGTCCAGAAATAGCACATGCACTGCTTTCCCCTCATCCACAGAGCCGGTTATCTCATCATAGAAGGCAATTAGGTTAGTCAGGCATGACTTGCCCTTGGTGAATCCATGCTGACTGTTCCTGATCACTTTCCCCTCCTTTAAGTGGTTCAGAATTGATTCCTTGAGGACCTGTTCCATGATTTTTCCAGGGACTGAGGTGAGACTGACTGGCCTGTAGTTCCCTGGATCTTCCTTCTTCCCTTTTTTAAAGATGGGCACTACATTAGCTTTTTTCCAGTCATCCGGAACCTCCCCCGATCACCATGATTTTTCAAAGATAATGGCCAATGGGAAACATATTTATATAAGTTTCCATTCCCAGTCACAAATCTAGCATTCTGGAGCAAAGTGACTAAAATATAGTCCAACAAACAAATGGTTATTTAACGTGCCCCTCACTTTTCCCTCCACCGCACTCCACTCACCGGTGTTGTCCTTGGTCAGTGGAGACTCAGACTTCACTTTCACATGAGTATACCTCCCAGGTGGGGGACAAAAAGGCACAATTCGCTCTGGCCATGGCTGTTTGTTGTGCCACCGTTCACTCCACCGCTCTGTTGCCAATGGCCCTGCACAGTCACCTTCTGCTGTCACCTACCACTGTGATCTCTGCGAGTTGGTCTCTTGAGGTTCCACCAGCTCTCAGTGATTTCAGCTGAGCTCTCAGTGCGGGAACCTCGCTGCTAGTGCAGTCTGGGCTGTCTCTTACACAAAAACACTGTACCCACAGGAACACTGTCCCCACAACAGGACTAAGCACTTAGACCTGATTGTCAGTGATTTCAGCTGCAGTGGTCACTTAACAGAACAAAAGACTATCTATTGAGCCTAATCAGCTCTATCTTTAAACAGTGGAGAGGGACAGGTCCCCACCCTCTCTCTTGATGCCTTGAAATCATCACAGGCTAAGTACAGTTCTACTGCCCTTTACTCATACAATAAGAACAACATTTCATCCCCTCTTCCCCCTACATTCAAGTGGTTTGTAACCCAACCCCAGCCAAAATCTATCACTTGGACAACACAGCTCTGTTTGCTGGATACCTAGGTAGATTAGGTGTGAATGTAAATATAATCTGGCCCTGAAGCCTTAGCCCCCAGCTCATCACTAGCTGTCAGGGAGAACTCATTTAGACTTTGCTTACAAATCATCATTTGAAATTATTAGGTTGGCCAACATCACCGAAATGAATGCACGGACATCATAAAAAACAGTTGTATAAGGAAGCAAGGAAGCTAGTCTATGTTCATACTTTTCAAATCTATTATACTTTTTCAGATACACATATTTTATCATACACTGTATAAGCTTTTAAAGTGTGTAAATGTTTCAGTTTAAATTCAGATTTCCAAACAGTCACTAAATGGGTATGTAACTAGCTCACAAAACTGGGGGGGGGGGTGTTGGGAAAATTCAGGGGGGGTGTAGGGAAATCACTGCCTGGATCTTCCTTCTTTCCTTTTTTAAAGATGGGCACTACATTAGCCTTTTTCCAGTCATCCGGGACCTTCCCCGATCGCCATGATTTTTCAAAGATAATGGCCAATGGCTCTGCAATCTCATCGGCCAACTCCTTTAGCACCCTCGGATGCAGCGCATCCGGCCCCATGGACTTGTGCTCGTCCAGCTTTTCTAAATAGTCCCGAACTACTTCTTTCTCCACAGAGAGCTGGTCACCTCCTCCCCATACCGTGCTGCAGAGTGCAGCTGTCTGGGAGCTGACCTTGTCTGTGAAGACAGAGGCAAAAAAAGCATTGAGTACACTAGCTTTCTCCACATCCTCTGTCACTAGGTTCCCTCCCTCATTCAGCAAGGGGCCCACCCTTTCCTTGACTTTCTTCTTGTTGCTAACATCTCTGAAGAAACCCTTCTTGTTACTCCTAACATCTCCGGCTAGCTGCAACTCCAAGCATGATTTGGCCTTCCTAATTTCACTCCTGCATGCCTGAGCAATACTTTTGTACTCCTCCCTGGTTATTTGTCCAATCTTCCACTTCTTGTAAGCTGTTTTTTTGTGTTTAAGACGAGCAAGGATTTCACTGTTGAGCCAAGCTGGTCACCTGCCATATTTACTTTTCTTCCTACACATTGGGATGGTTTGTTCCTGCAACCTCAATAAGGTTTCTTTAAAATACAGCCAGCTTCCCTCGACTCCTTTCCCCGTCATGTTATTCTCCCAGGGGACCTTGCCCATCAGTTCCCTGAAGGAGTCGAAGTCTGCTTTTCTGAAGTCCAGGGTCTCTGTTCTACTGCTCTCCTTTCTTCCTTGTGTCAGGATCCTGAACTCGACCATCTCATGGTCACTGCCTCCCAGGTTCCCAAGTCTCGCAGCCTGGGGTGACAGACTCACACTAGCAGGACTTGGGCTAGCACTCTAAAAATAGCAGGTAGACAGCGTTTTAATGTTCAGATTTGGGCTGGTGATTGGCTCTGAAGCCATGCGGGTGGGTAGGGAGGGGGACTTTCAAGCCTGAGCTCCAGCCAGAGCTTGAATGGCCACAATGTTATTTTTAACACAGTAGCATGAGCCCTGCTAATGCAGGCCACAAGACTCATTCCCAGCAGCTGTGTAGACATAGCCTAATTCTCCTTTCTTTTGGGGAAAAGTCCCTGGCTTCTGATTGGTTCAGGAAGTCTCTGGTCACCTTTCCCAGCCTTCACTGGCTACTTGTTACTGTAGCCACTGAAGACAAAAACAGTGCTTCAAGCAGAAGGCTTGAATCCTAGAGTGTCTGTTTAAACAGGAGCTGTCGTTACATCTGAACTTTGTCAGCTCTGCAGGGAAAGACTGTCAGGGCTCTCAAACACAGGCTAAATCTCACAAGGGTTTCATTCTGGAGAACAGTATTGTGACACCAGCTTTAGCACAAACAAATTGTCTTCCTTTGTAAATTACTAATGTGGTGTTGTAATGTTCTTATGTTGTCCTCAAAACACAAACAGAAGAAAGTTAAAGTTGTTTCAAAGCTCCTCTCAAAACTTTTGAAATTCCATTTGAACCAAGAAGCTGAAGAACTAAGAACCAGCTTGTCCTGCTCTATAATGGTTTCTGATCTGGACAACTACCCACAACAATCCAGAATTATAATGAGGCTGCCAAATTGCCTTCACTGCTGACCTGAGCCAAATTTAAAAACCAGTTTGGTACATTATAATACTTAGCCTTGCCTGAGGGCAGGGGATTGGACCAGATGATATTGACATCCTTCCAGTCCTACATTTCTATGATTAGCTCAGTGTGTCACCTGCATCCTTGTCCTCCCACATGCATTCTTTTTTTGGTTCTGCCTCAAGTGTTGCTTACTCACTAATTCTTAAATAAATCCTGTGAATAGTAAATCTCTTGGAGGGCTGATGCAACATTAGCTCTTGCTCTGCCAGGGACACCCCCACCTAATGTATCCCAGAACGCAGGCAACACTACCTAGGAAGTGAGTTTCACAAGGGCACCTGTAGGGTGCTGTATGTTAAAGCTGGCAGAACCCATGGAAAGAGTAGTAGTGGAAACAGTACCTGCTTTCTTCCAGCATAAATGCCCCCGCTGGAGGTGCTACCTTTTCTGATGAAGACAGATGCAAGTTGCACTACACCTGTGCCAGCAGGAGTGATTCTAGCCCAAAATCTGTATGGCTTTTTAAATTATAGCTCTCCCACATCCATAAAAGGTTATTGTAACATTATAGTATTAGTCATACCATCATTTGTTGCTCAGAGGGATAGATGCCTGAGCTATTCACAAAGGATTGCACAGCAGGCATCACCAGGTGGCAGGGCCGCCTAGAGGGGGGGCAAGTGGGGCAATTTGCCAGAGGCCCTGGGCCCCACAGGGGCCCTGCGAGCCCTGGCTGAGAATCCCTTCCCTGGCTAGAGGTGCCTTTTTAATTTTTACTCACCCGGCGGCGGGCCCTTCACTCACTCCGGGTCTTCGGCAGCACTTCAGTGGTGGGCCCTTCACTTGCTCCGGGTCTTCGGCAGCAGGCACGTCACTCGCTTTGGGTCTTCAGCAGCACTTTGGCTGCGGGCCCTTCACTCGCTCTGGGTCTTCGGCGGCACTTCGGCAGCGGGCCCTTCACTCACTCCAGGTCTTCGGCAGCACTTTGGCGGTGGGTCCTTCAATTCTGCCGAAGACGTGGAGCGAGTGAAGGACCTGCCTCCACCGAAGACTCGGCGCACTGCCCGGTGAGTACAAGCGTTGCAGCGGGTGGTGCCTTTGTTTATGTCCATGCCCCCGCTTTGCCCCAGGCCCCCTGAATCCTCTGGGCGGCCCTGCCAGGCGATACTGTTATGCACAGTCTTCCAAGTTCTCTTTCTTAGCATGTGACCAAGTTGTGATTCTTAGAAAGACATGGTAGGTTACTGTTGGTTTTGGTTATGCAGGGCTTTGTGAAGATGCAGCAACAGGAGGGAAGGTGTGGTGTGAGCAGCAAGAGAGTTTGCTCTCTGCCTCGGCCTCTGATTAGAGTCAATTCTTGAAGCAGAGTTACTTCCTGGTAACTGGGCATTGGCATTGAGCAGGGCTGAGAAAAGGGATTACCCGGCCGTATAACCAGCTCATTTCAGGGCTGGTGTTAATAAATCAAATTAATACCCAGACTTCAAAACATTGATTTCTCCTCCACTGGAAAGCTGATGTTCAAGGCCCCAACTTCTGTTACCACTTGACAGAGAAGCAACAGTGGTGTCAGAATGAGACACAGGCATGGGAAGAAGGCAGAAGAGTATCTTTTTCAGACAGCCTACATAGTAGCCTGGGGTGTTTTACTCTGTATCCAAGGGAAGATGTGGTGTCTGCCATTGGTAGGTGGCAGATAAAAAAAGGGAGTAAAAGTAGTAATATTTAAACCAACCAAACATGAAAGTTGTCAAATTCCTTGCTACAGAAGTGTGGAGTATTGTGAAGTGCAACACATGCAATGAGTGTGTTAATCTTGAAAATTCTGCCTGGATGTGGCTCTTTAGGGCAATCTGGTTCCATCTGCCTCATCTGCTCCTGTTTAATTTGGATCAGGGGCGGCCCTAGACTAGCTGCTAACAACTAGGTGAACCATGCAATCGGCGCCCCAAGCCCCAAGGGCAGATCTAGGCTGAGGTTTTTGGTAAACTGCAAAACATTTTGCCCCTTTTTTCCTTTTAATGTTTTTTTAAGCATTTTTTGTTTTTAAACAGAAGCTTAATTATTCGGTTTGTCTGTCCGTCTGTCCAACCAATGTTTCTGAGATCAGACAAAATAGAGACACGACATTTTCAGATTTGTACACAACTAGATGATATTTCAGTCTGATTTCAAATAAAAATGAATTAAAAATGTTAATTACTATTTTTATTACAAATCCAAAATCATCCATTACGCTATCCTGCTTTAACTGCCATTACCACTACATCCAATACAGAAAGAAATAAGAAAACTCTTCAATGAACTTTAACTTGTATTTACAAAACACTCTGAATAAAAAACACTCTGTGCTCTTAAAACATGAATTTTCTTGCTTTAAGTTTTGAAAATTCAGTCACTAGCTCTTTTAGATCCAGTTTTCCAGCCATTTCATGCTCTATTGACATTGTGGCAAGTCCAACAAGTCTCTCTTGCACCACTGTTGAATGCAGATATGTTTTTATCAATTTTAATTTTGAGAAGCTACATTCCCCACTAGCTACGGAAACTGGCAAAGTTAAAAGACTGCGTAGAGCTATAAACATTTTTGCAAAACTGTCCGTGAGTTTATTTTCACAAACGTCAGTACTTCTTCAGGAGTGGAATGTTTCTTAAGTCATCTTGAAAAAGCCTGAAGCTCACTACACAAATCTGTAGCATCAATGTCTTTTGAATTTTCACGAGTCAATGCCGACTCCAGTTTTATACAAAATTCTCTTATCTGTTTTGCTGTTTTCTTTTGCAAGCTGCGGATATCATATAGAAAGCCAAATACTGACTCTAGCTGCTGCATCTGTTGAAATCTTTCATCAACTGAGTGAATAGCAGTACAGACGCTCCCCAGGTTATGCAAACCCAATTTACACAAACCTGCACTTATGGAAAAATTTCCATAAGTTCCGTAAGCTTTTTTTTTTTTTTTTTTGCGTAATTGTCAGGTATACGTCCCCGACTTACACAAAATTCGACTTACACAAGGCATTCCAGAATGGAATGCCTTGTGTAAGTCAGGGAGTGTCTGTATCAAGGACTGTGAAGTAGAAATTCACTTTGAACCTTTGTTTTGGGTTCTGAATGGGTGTGTCTCATCCTTCATATGAAAACTGCTGTTTCTTTTGCCGAATGCGAACTGGCTCTGATTCAAATTCAGTTCGAAATTCTTCAGCAATCTTGAGAGAATCTACCAGTGTTCTTTTGAACCCTTCATCACTTCTGAATTCCTCCAGAATATTTTTAGTTTGCTGCAGTTTTTGAATAGCAGAATGTATGTTCAAGTTCTTTTCCTGAAGCTGCTTACTAGTGAGGTTAATCTAAAAAAGGATATTATTACCACAGAATGAGTGAAGTCACAAATTTGAACTTGGAAAGGCCATTTGCAAGAGCTTCTGCATCTGAACGTGCCATATTGCCAGATGATCCAGTAAAGGTAGTATCATCAGAAATTTCAATTAGGGCATCATAAATGTTTCCAAGTTCATAGTGAAGAGGCTTCAAAGCATCGATGCGATTCTCCCATCTTGTCTGACTAAGTGGTTTCACAGTTAGAGAATGGTTACCTGCTTGGAGTGTGACATCATTACTTTTGTAGTCTATTAAGCATTAATGCTGCTACTTTTCTTTTATGGACCTTATTTATTACATGTGAACCAGATATAACAAAGAAAAGTTCATAATTATACAGCCCGATAATAACACTAAGGTTTAATAACGCTTAAAGATACTCACATTTTTCATTTAAAATGCTGAAAGATGTTATTCTTTATTCTTTGGCACCAAGAAACACAATTTTACCCAGTATTTGCTTGATTCTTAACCATCTAACTGTGATCCGTGTGTTAAAATGACCGTTTGACATGTATCAATTCGCAATATCTCCGCTCTACATGACTTTCCGGCTATGCGACCTTGATGTATATTCAAGTTAGGTGTCACTAGCATTGCAGCTCTTGCCGCTGGTGGATGTGTTTCACTGTGGCTGAGTTATTGCATATCAAAATTGTGGAGTGGGTCATCTTGACCCTACGTCACAAATTGAAAAAACAATTGCTAAAATATTATTTTTTTGCAGTAAATAAAATATTTGACATATTAATAAATTCTCAGAAATGTAGAGAAATGAATTATAATTCATATTCCCTCCCTACACACACAGGAATTGAAATAATGACACATTCTTTTTTTTTTAATTTTTTTTTTCATTTGATTTTTCCCCTCAATTTTGGCACCCCATTTAACTTGGCAACAGCCTAGGCAACAGCCTAGTTTGCCTATATGGATGGGCCACCCCTGATTTGAATATTTCCATTTTCAGTTGCTGCATGCTGTAACTATTCTCATTAGCCTTCTGACTTCAGTGTCAACCAACAGTAAGCTCAAATTTTACCTTGCAAGAGAAGAGATGTAAGACAAAAGGTTCCATGCATGTGAGATTGCCTATAGTCCTTGAGAGTTCTGATATGCAGGAGATCTTGGCAGGGCATGAAAGTGCTGCTTATAGAGCTGGGTTTAATATTTGGTTGAGAGGGAACATACTAGTACCTCTGCAAACTATAATTTAATGAACCTAACTCCTTGTTTCTACAGCCCTAAACACCAGAACAGTAGGGAATCCTAGAGTTCTGCAATACTATTTTGTTTCATTAAAATGTTCATGTTAGCTGTGAGGAACAACGTGTTGTTCTACCACTGACAGACAATGAAAGGAAGAAGACATCAGTAGTACACATTATAGTATCCCCAACCCCCATCAGAGCCGAGAGCCTACTAAACTGCGGATCCATGGTCACTGGACACCATCGAGTCTATTCCACAATGCGCAGCAATGGAACACCTTGCTGATCCCCCATCTTCTGAGGAAGTCTGGCATGCCATAACCCAGACAAAAAAATCAAAAGGCACCAGGTCCAGATGGCATCCCAGCTGAGGTTTTTAAAGCTGGTGGAACAATGCTCCAGCACAAACTTTGCCAACTCCTCAACAATATCTGGACCTGTGAAGAAATTCCACCTAACTTCAAGAACACCAACATGGTTACAATATTCAAGAAAGGAGACAAATCTTTGTGTGGGAACTACAGAGATATTGCCCTCCTCTCCATTGCAGGGAAGATCCTTGCCTGGATCCTACTAAACCACCTCCTCCCCCTTGCTGAGGAACTCCTCCCCGAATCCCAGTGTGGTTTCAGGCCATCCCGAGGCACAACTGACATGATCTTCATGGCATGATAGATTCAGGAGAAATGCAGAGAGCAACACCAGGGACTGTTCCTGGCATTCATCGACCTAACCAAGTCCTTTTACGCTATCAGTCATGCTGCCCTATGGAAGGTACTGTATAGGTTTGGCTGTCCACAGAAATTCATTTCTATCATCAGACTACTCCATGATGAGCTGACTGCCACCAAGCTGTGCAACAGCTCAGAGACCGAACCATTCATCATTCACACTGGTGTCAAGCAGGGCTGTGTCATTGCTCCAACACTCTTCTCCATTTACCTTGCCGTGATCCTGATTCTCATCTGTGACCACCTTCCTGATGGAATCTGGATTGAGTACCATATGGATGGCCAATTCCTCAATCTCCAACGTCTCAAAACAAAATCTAAGATCAAGAGAACTGGCATCACTGACTTTCAGTCTGCAGATGATTGCGTCATTCTTGCACACACAGAGGCCGACCTGCAAAGCACCCTAAATCTTTTTGCAGATGCCTATCACTGTCTGGATCTCTCCCTCAACATCGGGAAAACCAAGGTACTCTACCAGCCCTCACCTGCACAAGCTACTCTTCATACTCCACAAAGCACTATCTGTGGAGAACCCCTTGAAAATGTGGACCATTTTCCATACCTTGGCAGCCACCTCTCCCAAACAGCCAGCATTAACACAGAAATTGAATACAGGATCCACTGTGCCAGCACATCCTTAGGAAGACTATTAAAACGAGTCTTTACCAAGATCTTGGTTTACAAGGCAGTTGCCATCCCCACTTTTCTCTATTGGGTGAGAGACCTGGGTAACCTACAGACGACATCTCAAGCAGCTGGAGTGGTTCCAGCAGTGCTGCCTCAGAAGGATTCTCAGGATCAGCTGGGAAAAATGATGCACTAACATCAGTGTTGTCTCTTCAGCCAACATCAGCAGTATAGAAGCGCAGGTCATGAAACACCAATTCTACTGGGCTGGCCACTGTGTATGTATGCCTGAAACTCACCTCCCGAAGCAAGCACTCTTCTCTCAGTTAAATCAGGGAAGAAGGGCTTGTGGAGGGCAGCAGAAGTGCTTCAAAGACATACTGAAAGTACACCTTAAAAAGGGAGGCATCAACCCAACAAACTGGGAGAAATGGCACGGGACAGAACACAGTGGCGCCACACCATACACCAAGCCACAGATCACTTTGAGGAGAACAGATGTGCTTATGAGACAGAGACGCGACAAAGAGGGAAAGGAGAGGCACAACAGTCTTCCAAGATGACACCTGTCACTTCTGTGGGAAAATCTGCAGGGCACAAATTGGGCTCCTCCAACACTTAAAAACCCACCAATGAACTCCCTTGGCAGACATATCCTCGCATCAAGGGATAGCTGAAGAAGAGATATGCCACATGCAGCAAGTCAAGTACGTGCATTATTTCTGAGGCCTTTTCATCAAACCAGTCTTGATGTTTCCTTGTGCTAAACCCTAGCATGTAACTGGCAGAACTGAGGGTTATATCATGAAGCTGGCTCCACTCAGCCTCAACATCCATTACAGGATTGTCTGAGGATGGAAAAGCCTCTGAAATCATTTGCGCAGTTCTTTCTGTTTATCTAAGAGCTGGGGCTTCTGGACGTTAAGTTTATTTATGGTTTTGGCTCCCTACTGATGCATCTTGGAACAGATGGCTAGCTACATTTTGCTCCACACCAGTCTATGGTCAGACCAACAATCAGTACCTCTCATCAGCCTGGTCAGGTTCACATCCCGTAGATCACAATCGGAAATTATGACAAAATCTATCAAATTCTGGTGGTGGGAATGAGGCTGTATCTATGTTGTTTTAAATCTGTTTGCTTGCCAGAATACAGTATTGGTAATGACCAATCCATTGGTAGCACAGGTGGAAAGAAAAAGAGTACCATTTGAATTTTCACTGCCAATGCCATGGTGGCCAATGACATTCTTCCAGACTGTATAATTACAGCTGACTCTGGCATTAAAATCTCCCAGGATTATGTTTGTCATTGAGTGGAATTGATCTAATGATGCTTTTTAGGTCATCACAGAATCTTTCCTTTGTTTCTATGGGGTTTGGCACAGTGAGAGCATATGCACTAATGAACATAACACATCTTTCACTGGACAGACCAATATGCAGAACCATAAGTCAGTGATGCCTTTTGGTAGAGAATCCAGCTCCTGTGAAATGGGTGTTCAAATGGCAAAACTGACTGGTGCCTTTTGGCAGCAGCCAAACCGATCCAAAAGCAGATATATCCGGCACCAACCTCTTCAAGCTGAGACTCATCAGCGAAGCGAGCTTCACTGAGAGCAGTGATGTCAATCTCATATTTGTTCAGTTCTCAGGCAATAATGGCAATCATCCTTCATGCTCAGGTATCAGTGTCCAGAAGCATCTGGACATTCCACAAGGCCGTATATATGGTGTGTTTTATATACTTCACATTCATTGAATTTTGACTGCAGAGTTGGATGATCAACCAGCCACGGTAAGTTGTCAGCTCAGGAAATGGAGCAGGCATTGCTTAGGGATCCTTTTCTTCCCTTTCCTCAGATTGGGGAGAGCAGGGCTGTCCTAAAAAGGGCTGCTCTGATGCATGGGCAGGATACAAATGATGCAGCTTCTCCAGTGTCTATGATAAGCGACCATCATGTCCACACCACCATGCGTGCAGGTTTACGATGGGGCATTCCCAACAGTATCCTCTGTCTGCCCCCATTGCCACTCCCCCATTGCTTCAGGACTTGAGACTTGTGAGACAAACTGACTACTTGCATATTAAGTGGAATTAAGTGAGAAGGGCTGTGCATCAGCCAATCCCACTCTCTCATCCTGGCCAGACAAATGCCCAATTGGTATAGAAAACTGCAAAAAGCAGCCGGTTAGGATGGAGCTATTTAATCCATAGGTAGGGGCTAATATGGCACTTTGAGAAGTTGTACATCTTCACACTGAAGGATAGCCACCTTCACTGTTCAACCCATGGTTGGGACTATTTACCCTTATCTGGGGCATAGTAGGTGAGTGCCAGGGCATATTCACAGGCCTGTGGGCCTGCATACTCTACCTCAGGGGCCCATGGTGCTCTGAGATCTCTTGCACATTTAGCCTGAAGCTGCAGTCAGTTTCCAGCTGGTGCCATGGGAAGCAAGAGTCTTGACCATGGAGAGGCTATGTACCAGCAAGAAGGATTCACATAATCTGCCTTCGTTTTGCCAAAGCAACAAGCAGAAGGCAATCACACTACACAACACACTGTACAAGATACGTTACATAGTCCTGTATCAAAGCACCACCATCCATCTAGCAGTACATCTGTCTCCAACCTCTGTGGATCCATCAAGATCTGTCAGCACAAAAGCCTTGGGCTTCTGCTCTGACACTGGGAACCCCTTGCCACAGAATCTGAGCCAGTACTTCTATCTTTTGTTAAACAGGGCTCATTTCCAGCAATCTTACTCTAAATGATTTGTTTTCCATCTTGGAAGCGTTTATCACTCTCCACACTACTCCTCATTTTAAGTGTATGAGATCTCTCTCCAACTAGTAGAAACTGTCAAAAAAAAGAAGAAACTTTTAAAGTGCAACTTTCTAGGAAAACTGTGAAGCCCAGATTATATGTAGAGTAAAATGAAGCATTGGAGACCATGCTCCCCTAGGCAGATGTTACTGTACTTTTAATCCTTGTACATCACCTAATGCTATGGTGATATGTGCTATATAAATGCTGATTGATAGTCTAGATAGAACTATCCTTTCAGGCTTTTTAGAGTGGTGAGAGGGAAGGGCACAACGGGACCTACAGATCTGGTCTATAGTTGGAGTGTTGATAGCTTCATTGGGTGGATTGACTGAGCAATTGAAGGGCAGCCTAATTTTTTCCATTAGTCTGTATTGCTTTGTACCATTTGTATTTACATTATTGCACGTGTGCTTTGAGTTTTGACAGGCACATTTTAAATATTTAAATAAATAAGAACGTAATTGTGATTTTTTTATTTTTTTCAATTTCTGGGAAATACTGAATCATTTATGAATATGATTTATGAATCTACTGAGTGAGGGACAGAGCTTCTGCGTTGGTGCCAGGGCAGCCCAGGACATGAACCATAGTCCTGAAGGTCACAATTAATATCCTGGTTCCCCCCTAAGTCCAGAGGAAAGTAATAAATTAATGGAGATATACCTATCTCCTAGAACTGGAAAGGGCCCCAAAGGGTCATTGAGTCCAGCCCCCTGCCTTCACTAGCAGGACCAAATACTGATTTTGCCCCAGGCCCCTAAGTGGCCCCTTCAAGGATTGAACTTATAACCCTGGGTGTAGCAGGCCTAGTAGCAGATTAGTTCTCATTCCATGCTGGTTCAGGTGCACTGGTCCATTCACAAGGTTCCACACTCCATCCCGAACCCTGGTCACATACTCTCCACCGAGCTGTGCAGGAAGGGAATGGACGCTACTCTCTCCCTCTTTGCAGTGTAAGCAGTAGCGCACATATACAATATAGGGGAAGGAAGGACATCTATGTCTCTTTACATCCCTTAGCAGGCATGTAACAACATGGAAGATCTTGTCCTTAATATTCATATTGTTTTCTTAATCGTACATGTTACACACTGTCCAAATCCCCTCTTCCTTGGAGAATTATTCTTTCATCCCAACACCCTTGGTCAGGACAATATCTTATATACATTTGTTTTTCATCTTAAAGTGCACAGAAGGGAAGTCTTCTGCTTCAGATTTGGCACCTTTGGTTATTTATATAAAATGACGGCTGTGTCTCATTGGTGTACATAAATACTAATATTAATGACATGGTATGGTAAAGAATGTTTTTATCAGCATGAGTCTTAGATGGCCACAGCCATGAATGAGTAGTACAAACTCTCTCAAATGTGTAGACATGACCTTTATAATCACATACCTCCCACCATGTATTCTGAATATGCCACAGATGTGGTATAGTAGAGAGAGAATCTACATTCAAATTCTATTTTGTGTTGTATTTCAGACTTTCCAGTCTCGCATGCTATCTGGCTGAAAATCTCTGAAGGCAGAAGGTAAGCTTTGCTCATGAGGAGTTTGGATACTTAACGCAAGTATTTAAAAGGGTTCTGAAAAGAGAACAAAACTTCTCTTTTGGTAGTGCCATATCTCTTCTAAGATGAACCTCGAATTTGAGCATAATATTCCCCTCTGGCAAAGATCATAAATGCCAAATTTCAGATGCAGTGGATTTTTTTTGATGAATTTGAGGGAAGGGAGAGGTAAACCTCTGTTTCCAGCTGGTGACCAAGTTCTATCATCTAAGAACAAAGCAAATTTCCTATGAATTAAAAGCAGACAATGGTTATTTTGTGAAGTGTTCTCATGAATAATACAACCAAATTTTGAAGTCAATGAGGTTACTCATGTTTAAAGTTAAGATCGTACTCAAAGCCTTTAAGAATAAAGCAAGATTGTCAGATGTTTACAAGTGTAGATCAGGTTGTAAATTGTTGCACCTTCTAAAATAAACATAAATCATTTTGAAAATTGAGTAAACTGCCCTAAGAAAGTTGCCTGTGTTTGAATTAATTCTTGAATTTAGTAAAGATTTGGAGGAACCCCCATGTTCTTTTGTTTGTATATCACAAAATGCTAGCATTTGAAGGACAGATACAGTGGCACAAAGGTAAAGAATTGCTGGAGCAGAGCAGCTTGAGAATACCAATGATTAATGAACAGATAAAGACACATATGATTGCCTGCCGTTTTAAAATGAGCTGCCAGCAGCTCATTAAGCTGGTGAGAACTCTTGAGACAACTGTTACAAACAGCCTTGCTTCGAGTCGAAAACGGTAGCATCTTAGTTCAAATTAGAGACCTTTAAGATTACAACCTGAGAGGAATCTTAATAAATTGCATTTCTCACAACAGTAGGCTGATGTGCAGACTCACCAGCCAGGGAAGGAAATATAAAGGCCCAGCTACAGATCTCTTCACCTTCCTTTCTTCAGGACTCTCTTTAGCTCCAAAACACAAACAAAAACCAGAACAAATAATCTCAAACTACTAGGTATAACCAGCTAAGGCCTTTCCAGCTTCAACTGGCTGGGCGGGGAGAAGACAGGATACTTTCCTCCCCAGGATAGCATCCATTGATCCAGCTTTCATAAGAACATAAGAACATAAGAAAGGCCGTACCGGGTCAGACCAAAGGTCCATCAAGCCCAGTATCTGTCTACCGACAGTGGCCAATGCCAGGTGACCCAGAGGGAGTGAACCTAACAGGCAATGATCAAGTGATCTCTCTCCTGCCATCCATCTCCATCCTCTGACGAACAGAGGCTAGGGACACCATTCTTACCCATCCTGGCTAATAGCCATTTATGGACTTAGCCACCATGAATTTATCCAGTCCCTTTTTAAACATTGTTATAGTCCTAGCCTTCACAACCTCCTCAGGTAAGGAGTTCCACAAGTTGACTGTGCGCTGCGTGAAGAAGAACTTCCTTTTATTTGTTTTAAACCTGCTGCCTATTAATTTCATTTGGTGACCCCCTAGTTCTTGTATTATGGGAATAAGTAAATAACTTTTCCTTATCCACTTTCTCAACATCACTCATGATTTTATATACCTCTATCATGTCCCCCCTTAGTCTTCTCTTTTCCAAGCTGAAGAGTCCTAGCCTCTTTAATCTTTCCTCATATGGGACCCTCTCTAAACCCCTAATCATTTTAGTTGCCCTTTTCTGAACCTTTTCTAGTGCTAGAATATCTTTTTTGAGGTGAGGAGACCACATCTGTACACAGTATTCGAGATGTGGGCATACCATGGATTTATATAAGGGCAAAAGACGGTTACTCACCGTAGTAACTGTTGTTCTTCGAGATGTGTTGCTCCTATCCATTTCAGTTAGGTGTGCGCGCCGCGTGTGCACGGCTCTTCAGAACATTTTTACCCTAGCAACTCCGGCAGGCCGGCTGGGCGCCCCCTGGAGTGGCGCCGCTATGGCGCTGGATATATACCCCAGCCGGCCCGTCCGCTCCTCAGTTCCTTCTTGCCGGCTACTCCGACAGTGGGGAAGGAGGGCGGGTCTGGAATGGATAGGAGCAACACATCTTGAAGAACAACAGTTACTACGGTGAGTAACCGTCTTTTCTTCTTCGAGTGATTGCTCCTATGCATTCCAGTTAGGTGATTCCCAAGCCTTACCTAGGCGGTGGGGTCGGAGTGAGACGTGGCAGAGTGTAAGACTGCGGAGCCGAAGGCTGCATCGTCTCTGGATTGCTGCACCAACGCATAGTGGGAAGCGAAGGTGTGGACAGAAGACCAGGTGGCCGCTCTACAGATGTCCTGGATGGGAACATGGGCCAGGAAAGCGGCCGACGAGGCTTGCGCTCTCGTCGAGTGAGCGGTGAGGTGGCATGGTGGCACGCGAGCAAGCTCGTAGCATGTCCAGATACATGCTGTCACCCAGGAGGAAATCCGCTGCGAGGAGACCGGCTCGCCTCTCATGCGGTCGGCAACCGCCACAAACAGCTGTGGCGAACGCCGGAACGGCTTCGTCCGCTTGATATAAAAAGCGAGGGCCCTGCGGACGTCCAGGGTGTGAAGCTGTTGCTCACGAGGTGAGGCATGCGGCTTCGGGAAGAAGACCGGAAGGAAGATCTCGTGATTGAGGTGAAAGGCCGACACCACCTTAGGGAGGAAGGTCGGATGTGGTCGAAGCTGCACCTTGTCTCCGTGGAAGACGGTGTATGGGGGACTAACCGTTAGTGCCCGGAGCTCAGAAACTCGTCTTGCCGATGTAATTGCGACTAGGAAGGCTGTCTTCCAGGAGAGGTAGAGTAGAGAGCACGTGGCCAGGGGCTCGAAGGGCGGTCCCATAAGCTTGGCCAGAACGAGATTTAAATCCCAGGTTGGGGAAGGACGCCGCACCGGCGGGTACAAGCGGTCCAGGCCTTTAAGGAAGTGGGAAACCATCTGGTTGGAGAAGATGGACCGACCTCCCATAGATGGACGAAAGGCGGACACGGCTGCCAGGTGCACCTTCAAGGAGGAGACCGCGAGCCCTTGTTCTTTAAGGTACCAGAGATAGTCCAGGATTGTAGGGATAGGGACTAGGAAGGGATTAAGGCCCCGCTGATCGCACCAGAGCGCAAAACGCTTCCATTTCGCGAGGTAGGTGGAGCGAGTGGAAGGCTTCCTGCTTTCAAGTAGGACTTGCTGTACTGCCGCCGAACAGCCCCTCTCTGCATGGGTCAACCATGCAGGAACCAAGCTGTAAGATGGAGGGACTGTAGGTTCGGGTGGCAGAGTCTGCCGAAGTCCTGTGTGATGAGGTCCGGCCATAACGGAAGGGGAACGGGATCCCGAACGGAGAGCTCGAGCAGCAGGGTGTACCAGTGCTGCCTCGGCCAGGCCGGAGTGACGAGTATTACATGGGCCCTGTCCCTCCGAAGCTTGAGTAGCACCCGGTGTATGAGCGGGAATGGAGGGAAGGCGCAGAGGAGGTGATCCGTCCAGGAGCACAGGAATGCGTCCGACAGGGAGCCTGGGGAGCGACCCTGGTACGAACAAAACAGGTGGCACTTCCTGTTCTCCTTGGAGGCAAACAGGTCTATCTGGGGAAACCCCCACCTCTGGAAAATTGTGTGCACCACATCCGGATGGAGAGACCACTCGTGGGAGAGGAACGATCTGCTGAGATGGTCGGCCAGCGTGTTCTGCACTCCTGGAAGAAAGGACGCTTCCAGGCGAATCGAGTGGGTCACGCAGAAGTCCCACAGGAGCGTCGCTTCCTTGCAGAGCAGGGAGGAGCGGGCTCCGCCCTGCTTGTTCACACAGAACATTGCCGTCGTGTTGTCCGTGAGCACCGCCACGCAGCGGCCTTGCAGACGGGCGCGGAAGGCGAGACACGCCAAGCGGATCGCTCGCAGCTCCTGGACGTTGATATGGAGGGAGAGCTCTTGGGGCGACCAGAGACCTTGTGTGTGAAGGTCGCCCAGGTGAGCCCCCCATCCCAACGCCGAGGCGTCTGTGGTCAGGGTGACAGATGGGCGAGGAGGGCGGAATGGGACTCCTGCACACACGACCTCTGGGTCCAGCCACCAGCTGAGCGAGTCGAGGGTAGGCTTCGTGACCGTGACCACCATGTCTATGGGGTCGCGATGCGGGCGGTACACCGACGCCAGCCAAGATTGAAATGGGCGAAGGCGCAGCCTGGCGTGCGTGGTCACGAATGTGCAGGATGCCATGTGGCCCAGGAGGCGCAGGCAGGACCGAACTGTCATCGTGGGAAAGGTGTGTAGGTCCCAAATGATGGAGACCATTGTCTGGTGCCGAGACGGAGGGAGACAGGCCCTGGCTAAACTGGAGTCGAGGACCGCCCCGATGAACTCCACTCGTTGCGATGGAGTTAAAGTGGACTTCTCGGCATTGATGAGAAGGCCCAGGAGCCAAAATAGGGATAGTATTTCCGTCATCTGGTCCATTACCAGCTGTCGGGATGTCCCGCGAACCAGCCAGTCGTCGAGATACGGGTAGACGTGTATGCAGCGACGGCGGAGGGCTGCGGCCACCACTGCCATACACTTGGTAAAGACCCTTGGCGCAGTGGACAGGCCGAAGGGTAGCACCGCAAACTGGTAGTGCGCGCTGTTGACCATGAAGCGCAGGTAGCGTCGATGGGGAGGGTAAATCGCGACATGGAAGTACGCGTCCTTCATATCGAGGGCGGCAAACCAGTCTCCCGGATCCAGGGAGGGAATGATGGTCCCCAGGGTGACCATGCGAAACTTGAGCTTGAGCAGGTACCTGTTGAGCTCCCGGACGTCTAGTATGGGTCGGAGACCTCCTTTCGCCTTGGGGATGAGAAAATATCGGGAATAAAATCCCCTGCCCCGCATGTCGTGCGGCACCTCCTCTATGGCCCCCAAGCTCAGCAGAGTCTCGACCTCTTGTAGGAGGAATTGCTCATGAGAGGGGTCCCTGAAGAGGGACGGGGAAGGTGGGTGGGAAGGAGGGGACGAAACAAACTGAAGGCGGTAACCATACTGGATGGTGCGAAGGACCCAGTTGTCCGATGTTATTTGGGACCACGCCGGGAGGAAGTGGGACAGGCGGTTGTAAAATAACGGGGTAGGATCCGGGAAGGAGACTGATGGGCCGTCCTCGGGTGTCCCATCAGTCCTCGGGCGTCCCATCAAAAGGCCTGTTTGGGCCCTTGAGGGGCCTTGGAAGGGGCCTGGGCCTGGTTGCGTCTGTTGCCCGATGGTCTACGGCGGTTTAGGTTAGCACGCCGACTATTATAGGGCCTTGACCTGGCCTGGGTAAAGGGCCGGTAGGGCTGTTGCCGGAATGACCTCCTCTGGGTAGCCGGTGTGTGCATACCGAAGGTGCAAATGGCAATTCGACCATCTTTGAGGGTCTGAATTCTGGAGTCCGTTTTCTCCTAGAAGAGACCCAGAGTGTCGAACGGGAGGTCTTGAAGGGTGTACTGCACCTCAGGCGGCAAGGTGGAGGACTGCAGCCAGGAGATACGCCGCATGGTCACACCAGAGGCCAGGGTTCTGGCTCCTGAGTCCGCAGAGTCCAGAGCGGCCTGGATGGAGGACCGGGAGGCTTTTTTGCCTTCTTCCAAGAGGGCCGAAAACTCTTGACTTGAGGCGGTTGGGATCAGCTCCGAAAATTTCGCCAGGGACACCAAGATGTCAAAGGTGTAATGGGCGAGAAGAGCCATCTGGTTGGCAATCCGGAGCTGGAGGCCACCCGCCGAATAGACCTTCCGGCCCAACAGGTCCATGCGCCGTGTGTCTTTGGATTTTGGCGCCGGAGCGGGCTGCCCATGCCTCTCCCGGTCATTTACGGACTGTACCACAAGGGAGTCCGGAGTCGGGTGGGTATAGAGGTACTCGTATCCGGTGGGCGGGACCGAGTACTTGCGCTCCACGCCACGTGCGGTGGGAGGGACGGACGCCGGTGACTGCCAGATGGTAGTGGCATTCCGCTGAATGGTGCGGATGAAGGGCAGGGCCACCCGCAGCGGGGCCTCAGCTCCAATGACGTTGGTCACCGGGTCGTCATCCTCCGGGACCTCCGCCACGGGGAGGTCGATAGCCTTCGCCACCCGGCGAAGAAGGTCTTGGTGGGCCCGCAAGTCAATAGGAGGGGGGGTCTGCGGTAGAAGCCCCCGCCACCGCCTTATCCGGCGAGGATGATGAGGACAGACCCTGGACCACCGCTTCTGGAGCTGGTTCTTCCAGGGGATGTGAAGCCGCCTCGGACCCTGGACGCTGAGCGGGACCAGGTGGCGACGGGGCCTCACCCGGTGGAGATGGGGGAGGTCTGCTCACCGTGGCTTCGGGCACCCTATGTTCAGCGCCCACATGCCTCGAGGGAAAGGGGAGACTTTGAGGCTCGTGGTAGGCCCAAGGGACCCAAAAACCCCACTGCTGCGGTCCCTGGTCCTGGCCTTGGGGGTCGGCCTGGAGATCTCTCCCGCTGCTCACCTGAGAGGCGACTGAGGGCTGACGCGAAGGCCAAGGCGGGGCAGAGGCGCTGAACGATTGCACCGTGGATGCCGGCAGTAGGTCCCTGGACGGTGCCGAGGATCGGTGCCGGTCATTGCGGTGCCGGGATGGAGAGCGGGACCAGTGACTGTTGCGGTGCCGGGAGCTCGACCGGTGCCGGGAGCTCGACCGTGACCTCGACCGAAGGCGTCGGGAGTGGCTTTGGGAGTCGCGGTGCCGGGAACGGTACCGGGATCCGGACCTCCCTCGGTACCGACGGTCAGGCGACCGGGACCGGGAGCATCTCCGGGAGTGCGACCGGTACCGCGATGTTGAGCGGTACCGGGACTGCGACCGGTGCCGAGACGGGGAGCGGTACCGCGATGGTGAACGGTGCCGAGATCTGGAACGGCGTGGCGGTGACCGTTGCGGAACCGGGACCGGGACCGACGTCTCTCTCGTCCGTCAGGGGGAGGCGGCTGCATCATCGCCGGCTTGCCTGCTGACTGAACGGCCCGCACCGGCGGTGCCGGGGGCCGGAGGCTCGGTGCCTCTGTGAGCTCGATGAGCTCTCTCGCCGTTGAGAATGTCTCGGGCGTGGACGGGAGCTGCAGCTCAACCGCGGTTGGCACCGGGGAGCAGGGTGGTACCGGACTCAACGGCTCTTGCGGCGCTGGAGTCGACGGTACCGTGCACGGTTTGTGCACTGCCACAGCTGGTACCGGAGGTGCCGGTGGTGGCTGGGCAAGCGGTCCCGTAGCATGCGGCTTGGAGGCCGTCTGCGCCGTCTTCCGTTTCCTCGTTGGAGAGAGGGAACAGTGCCGGGACGCTGGTGCCGGCTGCGGAACTCGAGCAGTCTCGGTACCGGAGCGGCTCAGGGCCGCCGGTGCACCGCGCACCGATGACGATTTCGGTGCCGCTGGGGTCGGCGCGGGAGGTTGAAGTGTCTCTTCCATAAGGAGCTGCTTTAGGCGAGTGTCCCGCTCCTTTCTAGTTCTCGGCTTAAACGCTGTGCAGATGGGACACTTATCTGGACGATGGGGCTCCCCGAGGCAGCGCAGGCAGGAGTCGTGCGGGTCCCCGACAGGCATGTGCCGCTGGCAAGCCGCACAGGGCTTAAACCCCGGTGCCTTGGGCATGAGCCCGCACCGGTTGTGGAAGAAGAGGGGCTAAACCCCCCTAATTCCCTAACTATACTATATCTAACTAAACTTATTCAACTAATCTAACAACTAAACTAACTTAACCAACTATGAACACGTAGGAAATGGAGAAACGCTAGGGCTGTGGAGGTAAAGGAGCACTCCACTGTTCCAACTGGCCGTCACAGGCGGTAAGAAGGAACTGAGGAGCGGACGGGCCGGTTGGGGTATATATCCAGCGCCATAGCGGCGCCACTCCAGGGGGCGCCCAGCCGGCCCGCCGGAGTTGCTAGGGTAAAAATGTTCCGAAGAGCCGTGCACGCACGGCGCGCACACCTAACTGGAATGCATAGGAGCAATCACTCGAAGAAGAAGAATATATTCTCAGTCTTATTCTCTATCCCCTTTTTAATGATTCCTAACATCCTGTTTGCTTTTTTGACCGCCTCTGCACACTGCGTGGACATCTTCAGAGAACTATCCACGATGACGCCAAGATCTTTTTCCTGACTCGTTGTAGCTAAATTAGCCTCCATCATGTTGTATGTATAGTTGGGGTTATTTTTTCCAATGTGCATTACTTTACATTTATCCACATTAAATTTCATTTGCCATTTTGTTGCCCAATCACTTAGTTTTGTGAGATCTTTTTGAAGTTCTTCACAATCTGCTTTGGTCTTAACTATCTTGAGAAGTTTAGTATCATCTGCAAACTTTGCCACCTCACTGTTTACCCCTTTCTCCAGATCATTTATGAATAAATTGAATAGGATTGGTCCGAGGACTGACCCTTGGGGAACACCACTAGTTACCCCTCTCCATTCTGAGAATTTACCATTAATTCCTACCCTTTGTTCCCTGTCCTTTAACCAGTTCTCAATCCATGAAAGGACCTTCCCTTTTATCCCATTACAGCTTAATTTACATAAGAGCCTTTGGTGAGGGACCTTGTCAAAGGCTTTCTGGAAATCTAAGTACACTATGTCCACCGGATCCCCCTTGTCCACATGTTTGTTGACTCCTTCAGAGAACTCTAATAGATTAGTAAGACACGATTTCCCTTTACAGAAACCATGTTGACTATTGCTCAACAGTTTATGTTTTTCTATGTGTCTGACAATTTTAGTCTTTACTATTGTTTCAACTAACTTGCCCGGTACCAACGTTAGACTTACCGGTCTGTAATTGCCAGGATCAACCCCTAGAGCCCTTTTTAAATATTGGCGTTACATTAGCTAACTTCCAGTCATTGGGTACCGAAGCCGATTTAAAGGACAGGTTACAAACCTTAGTTAATAGTTCCGCAACTTCACATTTGAGTTCTTTCAGAACTCATGGGTGAATGCCATCTGGTCCCGGTGACTTGTTAATGTTGAGTTTATCAATTAATTCCAAAACCTCCTCTAGTGACACTTCAATCTGTGACAGTTCCTCAGATTTGTCACCTACAAAAGCCAGCTCAGGGTTGGGAATCTCCCTAACATCCTCAGCCGTGAAGACTGAAGCAAAGAATCCATTTAGTTTCTCCGCAATGACTTTATCGTATTTAAGCGCTCCTTTTGTATTTTGATCATCAAGGGGCCCCACTGGTTGTTTAGCAGGCTTCCCGCTTCTGATGTACTTAAAAAACATTTTATTACCTTTGGAGTTTTTGGCTAGCCGTTCTTCAAACTCCTCTTTGGCTTTTCTTATTACACTCTTGCACTTAAGTTGGCAGTGTTTGTGCACCTTTCTATTTGCCTCACTAGGATTTGACTTCCACTTTTTAAAGGAAGTCTTTTTATCTCTCACTGCTTCTTTTACATGGTTGTTAAGCCACGGTGGCTCTTTTTTAGTTCTTTTACTGTTTTTCTTAATTTGGGCCTCTATTATGGTGTCTTTAAAAAGGGCCCATGCAACTTGCAGGGATTTCACTCTAGTCACTGTACCTTTTAACTTTTGTCTAACTAACCCCCTCATTTCTGTATAGTTCCCCCTTTTGAAATTAAATGCCACAGTGTTGGGCAGTTGAGGTGTTCTTCCCACCACAGGGATGTTGAATGCTATTGTATTATGGTCACTATTTCCAAGCGGTCCTGCTATAGTTACCTCTTGGACCAGCTCCTGCGCTCCACTCAGGATTAAATCTAGAGTTGCCTCTCCCCTTGTGGGTTCCCGTACCAGCTGCTCCATGAAGCAGTCATTTAAAGTATCGAGAAATTTTATCTCTGCATTTCGTCCTGAAGTGAAATGTTCCCAGTCAATATGGGGATAATTGAAATCCCTCACTATTCTTGGGTTCTTAATTTTGATAGCCTCTCTAATTTCCCTTAGCATTTCATCATCACTATTACTGTCCTGGTCAGGTGGTCGATAATAGATCCCTAATGTTATATTTTTACTAGAGCATGAAATTTCTATCCATAGAGACTCTATGGAACATGTGGATTCGCTTAAGATTTTTACTTCATTTGAATCTACACTTTCTTTCACATATAGTGCCACTCCTCCCCCTGCACGACCTGTTCTGTCCTTGCGATATATTTTGTACCCCGGAATGATTGTGTCCCATTGATTGCTCTCATTCCACCAGGTTTCTGTGATGCCTATTATATCTATATCCTCCTTTATCACAAGGCACTCTAGTTCACCCATCTTATTATTTAGACTTCTGGCATTTGTGTACAAGCACTTTAAAAACTTGTCCCTGTTTATTAGCCTGCCTTTTTCTGATGTGCCAGATTCTTTTTTATGTGACTGTTTATCATCTGATCCGGCCCTTACATTATACTTTTCAGTCCTCTGCTCCTGACTATAACCTGGAGATTCTCTATCATCAGACTCTCCCCTAAGAGAAGTCTGTGTCCGATCCACACGCTCCTCTGCAGCAGTCGGCTTTCCCCCATCTCCTAGTTTAAAAACTGCTCTACAACCTTTTTAATGTTTAGTGCCAGCAGTCTGGTTCCACTTTGGTTTAGGTGGAGCCCATCTCTCCTGTATAGGCTCCTCCCATCCCAGAAGTTTCCCCAGTTCCTAATGAACATGAACCCCTCCTCTCTACACCATCGTCTCATCCATGCATTGAGACTCTGAAGCTCTGCCTGCCTACCCGGCCCTGCACGTGGAACTGGGAGCATTTCTGAAAATGCCACCATGGAGGTCCTGGATTTCAGTCTCTTCCCTAGCAGCCTAAATTTGGCTTCCAGGACATCTCTCCTACCCTTCCCTATGTCATTGGTACCTACATGTACCACGACCACCGGCTCCTCCCCAGCACTACACATAAGTCTATCTAGATGCCTCGAGAGATCCGCAACCTTCGCACCAGGCAGACAAGTCACCATACGATTCTCCCGGTCATCACAGACCCAGCTATCTACATTTCTAATAATCGAATCTCCCATTACTAACACCTGCCTTTTCCTAGAAACTGGAGTTCCCTCCCCCAGAGAGGCAACCTCAGTGCGAGAGGCAACCCCAGCACCATCTGGAAGGAGGGTCCCAACTACGGGAAGGTTTCCCTCTGCTCCCATCGACTGCTGTACTTCCCTGGGCCGTTCTTCCTCCTCAACAGCGCAGAGGCTGTCTGAGCGGAGGTGGGACAATTCTACAGTGTCCCAGAAAACCTCATCAACATACCTCTCTGCCTCTCTCAGCTCCTCCAGTTCCGCCACCCTGGCCTCCAAAATCCGTACATGGCCTCTGAGGGCCAGGAGCTCCTTGCACCGACTGCACCCATATGCCACCTGCCCACAGGGCAGGTAATCATACATGCAACACTCAGCGCAATAAACTGGATAGCCCCCACTCTGCTGCTGGGCTTCTGCCTGCATTGTCTCCTAGTTAGTGGAAGGGTGGTTTACAGAAAGGAGTTTTGGAATGTGGTTTGGTTTACAGGTTTAGGGTTTTAGGGGGGGCACAGGGAAGGGGTTACGGCCGGCGAGGGACTCCCACTCCCTTCCCACTCCCCTTCCAAACTCCCTTGCGAAACTCCCTGTTAGCAGCCCCTGGTCGCTTGTGCGCGGCTTTATAAAGCCCTGGCCTGAGTGAATGCCCCGCCCACTGATTAAGGCTCAGCCAATTACCAGAGGCTTCGAGCTTTCAAACCTGCCTCCAACTGCCAGCCAGAGCACACGGTCCCTCAAACAACCAAACAAACAAACAGACTGACAAACACAAGCTCAGCACACAGCAGGTAACCCCCAAACACAAACAAACACACACTACAGACAGTCACTTACCCCACAGATGCTGTATTAGCTCCTCCTTCACCTGGAGAACTCCCTTGCGAAACTCCCTGTTAGCAGCCCCTGTTCGCTTTCCCTTCCCTTCCATAACCCTCACCAGAGGAGGCTGGTGATAGGCATGAACCTATCATTACAAGATGGAGTGCTTTTACAACTTGTCACACATGGGTACTAAAGAAGAAAAACACCTGTGTAGACAAGTGCTGGTCATGATTGCTGAAATTTGAATAGGAAAAACCTTTTTCTAGCATCTTGCCCATCTGAACACACATCCCAAATATCAGAGCATTCAACTATTTGTGATAACAAATCACAAATGAAGGGTGGTAGAAGATTCTCTCCATGTAGGATGAACCGTGTTATGCTCTTCTTTACCTTCCAAAAAACCTCAGATGAATCAGTGGAATTTGGCTCTAAAGCCAGCACAACAGGTGAAGGGAGGGTCAACTCTGTGCAGAGGTGATCATCTGATGGTGTAAACCAGCATAGGAGCTTTTATGCCATTCCCCCCTCTACTGTTAGTGTAACAGAGGGAAAAGGGTGGATCCAGAGAAAAGGGAACATGACTAGGATGCCCCTGTGCCATGTCAATGCTCAGCTGTCATTTCAGTCCCTGTTTGCAGCTGGTATACATGAGAGAAACCTCATGGCTGCTGAGTAGCAGCCGTGTTAGTCTGTATCCACAAAAAGAACAGGAGTATTTGTGGCACCTTTGTGACGAACAAATGTATTTGAGCATAAGCTTTTGTGGGCTACAGCCCACTTATTCAGGACAGGGGGATAAGCTCTGTAGAGATGAGGCATCAAAGTCAGGAGAGTGACACACACACACACACACACACACACACACTCTCTCTCTCTCTCTCTCTCTCTCTTTCATCCAAACCCCCAAGATCCTCCCCAAAAGATTTCTGACATCAGACTTAAAGTGATCATCAGTTCTCCCTTCTTCTTCTCTCTATCACAGTGGGATTGTGACACCAGGTTTACATCATCCAAACATCACATTTTCTATTGTCCTCGCTCTCCATGCCTCTATGCTCTAAAATCCCTACATTCTATCAGAGATCGTCAAACCTTGTCCAGATCCCCAAGCTCCCCTCCAAAATTTTCCCAAACTTCAGCGGATCCAAAGTCCATGCTCGGCCGATCTCTATAATGGTTCTGAACACACATTCCTTTGTGAGTGTTTGGAGTGAAATATGGACTTTGTCACTTGGGCCCATCTATGAACTGTAATTCATATTTTGAGTGATTTAATAAAAAGACAGAAACAAATCTATTGTTTGAATGATTTTTTGTGGAGGGCTTATCATGCAAAACCAATATAACATGATTATATTTCCAGAAGTTAGAAAAAATACATCCATGAAACAAGTGTCCATGAAAAAGGAGCCTTTCACATGAACTATCCTTCACTATCACAAGTTATTTGATTGGTCCCAACATCTATAGTTCATTGTTACAACTGTCAAAATTGGCAACCACGAAGATTGTTGTCTCAATTAGGGACAGTAAACAGATTGTCCTTATTTTTAATGAAAAAATCTAAAATGTAATACTTCACAGTTTAACATGTTTATTCATCTAAACGAGCTAAAAAATAATGGCGTGACATCTGTTTGAGAGACACTGGTACCTAACATTTTGGCTGTCTCTTCACCAATTTGGTTGTCATTAAAAAAAAAAAAAAAGGAGAGGATGCTGTCAATTAAATGCATTGACATACTGTATAAAAATCCTTTTCTGTTCTTGGAAATATGTACTAAACATATAGCATGGTGTGCTAAGGCAAACTAAGCAGTAAGTAGGATGAAGGGAAGAAACACGGTGCTTCAAAAAATGCAAGTCTGTTCCCCTCTCCCAGGGTGTCAACAAACTCAATGTTGTACACACAATCTTTGCCAGTTTATTCATCTTATGGATTCATTTCTACAAGTGCAAGCATAATCTACTTTGCTCAGAAGCAGTCCAAACACCATATTTCTGCAGACTTATTGCCGTTCCATATTGTTATTTGCTTAGTCATAGGAATCACTGATTATTATGATAGTTTATATAAAACTCTAAATGCCATAAAATCTTTATTATTCTGTTTGTTGGGATTCTATGTTGATTTTAAGCACATTCCACTTGACCTTGAAAAATAAGGACTCAATTGTTCCTTATAGGCACAAGCCCATGTTGGAACAGTATGGAGTATTTCCCCATTGGGAGCTGCTAGAGGCTTCTTGCTCATTTGCAAAGGGACCATACATAATCTAGCCCTAAATTAAGTGATGAACCCCTCCAGTAGTAGTAAATTTCACTGAACCAGTATAGGCCTTTTAGTTCAGTTTCTGCCCTATCCCATTAGAAAGGATAATTTAAATTATTATTTATTTTTACATATAATCTATGATCAAGTGGACAAGTCAATTATTATCTAGAGTCGAGGACTATCCTGGAAACCTAAGCAAACAAAAGAACTATCTCATATGTTCTCAGTTAGATGTAAATGCATAACCTTATATATATCATCATTGCTACAGCTAATTGGATAAGTTGATAGGGCTGTGATATACACAGGATCACATGGTGCCTAGTTAACAAGCTTCAGTGATCTTTAAATAAAGCACCCTTCAATGAAATTTTAAATACATCTCTGAGGCCCTTGTTAGAGATATAATTACAGTGCATCCCCTCATTTCCAATAAAAACACATTCATGGATTACTACAAATACAGGTAGTAACCAAGTGGCAATGTATACATCCTGTACTATTTGTACCATTGTAACCACCATTACGGAGTTCTTAGGCTTCTTTTGTACTCCTGAAATTGTTCCAAATTCTGCTTTTACTTGCCAAAGAAATAACAAGTACTGAACCAAGCTGTATTACTCAGGATCACTGCTAGCAGCTATAGTCCCTCCAAAGGCAAAATATCTACCTAAGTGGGGAGGTGAAACAGAGCAGCAACCCTCATTCTTCTGCAGGACCTAGAGCCATGCATCACTTCCCCAAAAAGAGGGCACGGCCAGACACACCTACACCAGCTGGAGCTGCTCTGAGTCAGTGCATCTCCTAAGCAGCTTCTGCTGGCTAGGAGCCTGGACTGGAGTTTAAAGATGCACTCCATAAGCAGAGGGCTGCAGCAATAATGGAGCCTGCTCTATCCCCAGAGTTGAACTCCCCCATTTTGTAGCTGCCCCATGGAGTTGAGTCAAGTCCAAGGTGGTAGCAAGCCATATACAATTACTATTACAGTATTTTCTATTGGTTTAATATGATCAGGACCAAAACAGAGCATTCCCATTTGTAAAATGTACTGTATTTGAAGAGACTAGAACAGAAGTGAAGCTCTCTTTGTTACATTTTCAACATTTAAACCAGGGGCAGGAATCAGTTGGTTTGCTCCAAAACTTATAAACAGTGTGCATTCTTTGGTAGTACTACTCATACTTGTATATTGTGTTATCTAAGCTAATTTAATGTTCTTTCTAATGTACATTTCATAGCAATGCAATAGATCCAACTTTAATAAGCACTTTCAGAAAAGTTCAAAGTTTAAAAATTCATTTTATTATTAAAATAGTCCATGAGCTACAGTTACAAAGACAAATGACCTAAAAAATTATGGGATTGGTTCTGCTTTCAGATACATACATAGGTATCATCATTAGAGAAAGAGAGAGAGAGAGCGCACACCTAGCATGCATTTGAGGTGCTAAAAGCAACTTCATTTAAAGATATCAGGAATGGATACCTGCTGTGCTCCAAAAGGGAGGCATAATAACCGGCCAGATTTTGATCTCACATTAGTGTGAGTAATTAGGAGTAAGCAGGAGTAATTTCCCTGAAGTTAAAGGAGTCCGTGAAAAGAGGTGTAAGCAAGACCCAACTCAGGCCCTATGTTTAATGCATTTGTGTTTATAAATTAAAAAATAAAACAAGCGGATAGTTTGACTAAGGCTGGGACATCTGCTATTAACAAACCCCTGTCTGTAACTAGTGGACTGAAAGCACAGGTGCAATATTTTCCATGTATTTGCTGCAATATTCTCCATGTATTCCCATGTGCACTGGGCATGAATCTCCTCAGATATTCTAAGCAATAGGCAACTCTCTAGTTACATGTGACTTAGTTATGTCTGTCACCTGAATGAAAAATAGCCGTATGTAAAATGCAGCACTTGAGAACATAATGGAGATTTGAGATACTTTCTAGTCTAGGGGTCTTCTGGTCCATAAACCAATACATAGATTTCATTCATCCACAGATGTAGTTTGGTTTTTACTTGTGATTCACACAATATGGGAAATGTTCTTGTTCTAATAACTTCAAGTTACTATTTTAAGTTAGAAATATTCTTCTTTTCATTTAACTGTTTCGGAACACAATATATATGGCAATATAACATACTTAGCACTTCTATTGCATGTCTCATACAAAGCGCTGTACAACCATTAGCTACATAATCCTTACAGCATCCTGTGAGTTAGTGGAAAATGGAAATTGCTCGTGCAAAATGAAAGAGAGGACTGCAGCATTTTGAGACGTGGTATGGCACTCAGTGAAGTGACAGGCATGTCACATCCAAAATGCCAGCTTGTGATTGCCACATGTCATAAAAGGCTTCACTCCAAGTGCTATATGTTGCTACACATTTGGTGGCATATATACTATTACTGGACTACACGTACTAAGAATGTATGATTTTGGGGATTTGGTGACTTAAAAAGTCACAATTTAGAGAATGAGAAATAAGTATAATATTTCCTTTTCATACATATGTTGGAGATGCTGGTGTATTCTGCATTTCTAGATGAGGTGTCCTGTATTACACAAACCGAATAAAAAGTGTATCCTTAGAGACTCATAGTGTATATAGGCATCAATACTGTATGATCTAAAAATTAACCATATTGATCTAAATTCCTGAACCAGGTTTTCAGTGGTGATAATGGGGCTGTGGGTCAATTTAAAATAAACATAGTCTTATATACTACACTATTAGTTATGTTTTGGTTTCTCTTTACCTCCAATATCCTCATGTCAAATCTAAGTCTAACTTGAACACTTCCAAAACAGTCACTAAACAAAGGGAACTCAGTGGTTTATCCCTTAGTTATAAGACTATTATATAAGAGACATTAGGGTTAATTTGCCAACAGAGTTTCTAACAGATTTAAGAGTCAAGACTCTTCCAGTTTTGGGGAGTAGGCATGAAAAAGATTTGTTAGCTGGTACAACCCCTTACATTAGTTTGATGGGAAAAAGATAGTATAACTGGAACACTAATTTTTTACCACACCCTCCCAATGAGAGAAGCAAGTTGCTATTGCAATTAGCAGGAAAAGTATAATTAAAATAGAATTTCATCTTTATATCAATAATAGAGCAGTATACTAATTAAAATCAACATCGGCTGAACTTTCTACATATACCAGTTCCCACAGCCCAAAAGGCAAGGAACACTGTTTCAGAGGCATATGTTAATAATGTTCAAGCTTCTGTCATCCAGGTGCCATTTCTGACAGAGCACATGTGCACTGAACAGTTGGCAAGGATTGAAAAAAGATTACTGTAGATACATGTGCATATAGAATCTAGGATATAAAATAGGCCCTACAGGAAGTGGGAGACTGTTTCTAAAAAGAGAAATTAAATATGACTTCCTGCATGTGTGAAGAGCGAGAGCAAGAGAGTGCAAGACTGAGGGTGGTGCAGATGTCCTGGAGATACAAATCAGTAAAGCAACTTTTATTTGGGGACTTGTTTTTTCTTTTGTATTTTAAAAAAAAGAAACCTAATTTCACTACTGGGAAGTTTGGATTCATGGATTCATGAATTTAAGTCAGGACAGACTACCCAGAAGTCAGTATCTACCCAAACTGTCTTTTGGCATCAGAGTTCTCAGCCTGAGAAACAAATAATGTAAACAATTCATTTAATTCACAATAGTACATCTTTTGCTTTAACTTAAGCAGCTTGCATTGCATGAGTCTTCTTTGCCTCTTCTGCAATATGAATTTTAAGAGTGATTGAGATATTGCATAGTATTATTATGCATTATGCTGTTCCCAAGCAGTGTTGTTCAAGGTAGTTGCTTTTCCAGAAGAGAATCTGATGATAGGATAGATACATTGCATCTGCTAGTTTTCATTTGGATCCAGATCAAGGTCAACTTCACTTGATAGATTAAGATAAAAGAAAGCGTAGAAAGCCAACAGAAATACCAGTATAGCTGCAAGGACAAGGGCAACTTCCTGTACAAACGAGAGAGAAATTTTAAAAATGATAAAATGTTACATATGGTATCATCATTTCAGATAAATCAGGAACAAATGTTACCTTCCATCTGTATCAAGCCTGCAGAAGTTAAGTTTTCATCAGACTATATAGTTCACACAACCAAGTGGCTTTTTAATTAACACTTCTTTGCTGCCACCATTTCAGCATGTTATGGAAAAATTGTACTTGATCAGATGATCAATTTTTTGGTGGGCCAGACATATCCTTTTTGGCAATCAACACAGACAATGTTCATAAAAGATTCTGTAGGTTTCCATGCAAATTTGAGCAATGATTTTAGATTGTGTTTGGCTATTTTAGCATTTTCTAGAAATATGATCACTTTTTTCATATAATTATAGATTCCTAGGCCAGAAGGCACCATTGTGGTTATCTAATCAGACATCCTGTATAACACACACCACAGAACTTCCCCCAAATAATTCACAGAACATATCTTTTAGAAAAACATCCAATTTTAAAAATTGTCAGTGGTGGAGAAACCATCACGACCCTGGGTAAGTTGTCCCAAAGGTTAGTTACCCTCAATGTTAAAAAAAGTTACACCTTATTGCCAGTCTGAGTTTCTCTAGCTTCAGTTTCCAGCCATTAGATGTTATACCTTTCTCTGATAGACTGAAGAGCCCATTATTAAATATTTATTCCCCATGTAGATAGCTACTGACTGTAATCAAGTCATCCCTTAACCTTCTCCTCCACAAGCTAAACAGATTGAGCTCCTTAAGTCTTATCACTAGAAGTATGTTTTCTAATCCTTTAATCATTCTCGTGGCTCTTCTCTGAATCTTCTCCAATTTATCAACATCCTTCTTGAATTGTGTGCATCTAAACTGGACACAGTATTCCAGTAGGGGTCGCAAATACAGAGGTAAAACAACCTCTCTGGTCCTAGTTGAGATTCCCGTTTATGCATCCCAGGACCTCGTTAACTCTTTTGTCCACAGCATCACACTGGGAGCTCATGTTCACCTGATTACCCACCACGACTCCCAAATCATTTAGAGTCACTGCTTCCCAGGATAGAGTCCCCCATCTTGTAAGTATGGCCTACATTCTTTCTTCTTATAGCGACAAGATTGAAAATTATAAATGAGGCATGCACACCACAGTTGGTATCAATGAAAAATGCTACTCCTACCTCCCTAGCAGAAAACAATGTGCCATGGTACCAATCTGCAAAATCCCTCAGTGCAGGACAAAACCGTTCCATGATCAATAACGCTGGCAGAAAGCACCAGAGTTTGCATTTGCACTTAACTCCCTCTCTCCAAAGAAAAACTCTTCTGTAGCTGCCTTAATTATAATAAATGAATCCTCTACAGTGTACTTGATTTACAGTAGGCTTCAGAATTCGAGAAATGCTTTTGTAGTAAATGCCACAGGGCTGTCTGTTATCATAGCCTCTTTTTCTTAGGGCTACTTAACTTAGGCTCCCAAATGTATTAAATTGCAGTATAACGATCCTCTTTATAACAATACTTCTTTACAACACAAAATGCTTGACTTCCAAAGACAGTGTTCTATTAAAAAACGATATTTTCAGTTCACTGGAGAGGGCAACATACTTCTCTATGTTATACAGTGTTTACTACCATTTTCATAGGCAGTGAAATATGGAGTATGACTGAATATTGCACTGTTATATGGCCACTATAAATGGAAATTGTCACTTCCACTGCTGACCAGGGTGATTACACATTACCTCACTGCCTATTGTCGTGATTTATTTTTAAATCATGTACAGGGGGCCCTCAATAAAAAGAGCTGAACTCTGTTAAAACAAATACCCACCACTCCCACCAAAAATAAACCAAAAATGTGGTCCAATGGTCCATCTATAAATCATCTGCATCAAACCACCCATCCAGATACATAAACGGATAGAAGGAGAAAAGAGGAGCTAAGTAGCTGTGTAGTAACTAATATGAAAAGGAAAGACTGACAGCAGGGTTTGAAAACAGCCAGAGAGGGAGTCAGATAGAGACTGTCAGCAAGAAAGATCCATAGATAGGGCCACAGTGGGAAGGAAACTATAGGAGGAGCTATTAGACCTGGGTATTGACCTCAGCCTTCTGATTAGGACATGGTCTACTAGAAAATTAGGTTGGTATAACTACGTCACTCAGAAAAAACACACTCCCTGAGCAGTGTAGTTCATCTGACTTAAGTCCCCGAGTAGACACTTCTTCTTCTGTCGACATAGCTAGTGCCTCTCAGGAAGATGGATTACCTCCCATGGGTGTAGTTAGTGTCTACACTGCACTGCGGTAGCATTTTAAGTATAGAATAGCCGCACCTCATTGTGTCCCCAAACCTGAAGGAGTTAAAATTTTTACTAGCTCCACGTTTTAAAATCAGGCCCATGATCTGGCATTCTTCTCCAGAACAGCACTTTCATTTGCATTTACGTGAATGCATTTTATGTTTGATCAGAATGTTGGATCAATAATTCAAACAAATGTCACCTAATAAACATTGAAATATTACTGCTTACTTGGCTTATGCTGTGTATGAGTCTTTGTTCTATGAGAAACCATTGGTTTATGCTCTACAGGGATGGCGATTTAATTTTTAAGTTGTTTGCAGTATTGTTGTAGCGGTATTGGTCTCAGGATATTAAAGGGACAAGGTGGGTGAGGTAATATATTTTAAAGGACCAACTTCTATTGGTGAAAGAGACAAGCTTTTGAACTTACACAGAGCTCTTCTTCACCAGCAGAAGTTGGTCCAATAAAAGACATTACCTCACTTACCTTGTTGCCCTAATTTATAAGTGATTTTTATTCTTCTAAACAAATGTTTAAATTGTTTGTATAAATTTGCTTAGGGGATTTGTTATAGGCTGCAACTAGACTTTCCTATTAGAATTATACAATAATTTGAACCTTATCTCATTTTATATGATTTGATTAAAAAAAGAATTGCATCTAATTTACTAACATTAAATGAACGTGATTTTTGCTTTGTTACCGTTGCAACACTTTCAGTAGCTCAAAAGGGCATGGCAGCATCAGACAGGTTTCATTTATTTTCTTGTATCCACAGCTGTGCTCCCAGACCCATCTGGCCACACAGCTACTAATTTTAAGAGGATGTAATGAACAAGTGACACACAACTGCAAATTCCATCTGCTCAGAAGAGTGGACAACAATACCATACAATGCAGCCACCATTTACACTGACACAGAGAGCAGTATTAATTTTTTCCCCTCTCATTTGGATGCTAGGCTTTCCCCTTTATCACAGGCCAACCTTTCTTCTTCTCCACCTCGTCGCTCCACAATCGCCCTTCGAAAATTGTGTGCTGTATGTAAAAAACTTGTTGGCAATGTTTTATAATGAAGAAGCATTTCCTAGAGATTATAAGAAGAAACTGGGAGTCAGAAGATCTCGATTCTATTCCCAAATTATCTAATGATTTGTATGACTTTAGGAATTTATGTTTCTCTACACCTTAGTTTTGCCATCTATAAATTGGGGATAATACTGCTACTTTCCTCAATCACAAGAGTATTAGGAAGGAGGTGGGAGACCTAATGTTTGTTAAGCATTAAGAGATCTTAGTACTGAAAAGACTTAGAGAAGTGAAACTAATGTATTAAAATTCTAGGCCTAAGAATTATACAAGAACCTCAACTTTGAGTTATTGAGAAATGCAGTGGAACAAAAAAACCCTCATACTCAATATTTGAGTAACAAATTTTGTCTGGTAACAAACTGATCTAACAGAATTAATGATACATTGTTCACAATTAGGCATGCAGTCTAGTATGTCTACGGTTGCAGGGATTCGATTTTTAAAAATAATTTTAACATAAAATTGATGTTTTTTTAGTATTTTTCCAATTTTTATTTATTTAAATTTTCACAGTTGTGCAAAAATTATGGGTTTAAACATTTTTTCCTAATTTTAATCAATTTAAATTTTCTCAGTTGTGGCAATTAATGGGGGTGTTAGACACCTGGGGATCAGCCAATAATTATTTAATGAGATTCAAAAAAATTAAAGCTTTATAACTATTAAAACCAGGGGCGGCTCTAGCCATTTCGCTGCCCCAAGCACGGTGGCACGCCGCAGGGGGCGCTCTGCCGGTCGCCGGTCCCGCGGCTCCGGTGGACCTCCCACAGACGTGCCTGCGGAGGGTCCGCTGGTCCCACGGCTTTGGTGGAGCATCCGCAGGCACGCCTGCGGGAGGTCCACCGGAGCCGCGAGACCAGCAGACCCTCCGCAGGCACGTCTGCGGGAGGTCCACCGGAGCCGCCTGCCGTCCTCCCGGCGACCGGAAGAGCACCCCCCGCGGCATGCCGCCCCAAGCAGGCGGTTGGCGTTCTGGGGCCTGGAGCCGCCCCTGATTAACACACAAAATTATCAACACCACACATCAAAATATACAAAGTAAATATCCTTAAATCAATCTCTAAGTTCTCAAGCAACATTTTTCTTTCTTTGCCTATGTGTAAATTATGATTATCATCAAAGGTAATATTTTTGTTGGTTTGTGTGCACATGGTGAAATTGACATTTACCAATAAAAATCAAATCCTTCCAAGCCTAAATATGTGTTAGAATCGCATCTAATTTATAAACTTTCAAATAGAAACCCTGCAATGAAAATCATACCAAAACACTACAAAATTGCTATATTTTCTTTGCAACATGAGTAAAACTTGTCATTTTAATTTGTATATATCACATCAGCTTTTACAATTTGTGAGCCATACATAAAGGCAAAGCCTTAAAACAAATCTACTTCCCTACTACCGGCAACTGGCAACTTTTGGATCGCTCCTCCGTAAAAGGTACTTTACTCAGAGGATTTCACTCTCAATAATTAATTCTTATGGAAAAAGAGCTACAGATATTAACTGAAAATAATCAGCATTTTTTTCTCACCACAGTACAGAATTTAAGAGACTAATATCCCCGCTATAGAATTCTGAAGTATGGTTAAATAAATCTTTAGAAGGAATATCATCTTCTATAAATCTCTATAGAGTTTTGAGAATTGTTTCTGTAGAACCCTACTGATTTCATCTCTATTAAGTTCTGTAGGACTTTTCCATAAAGGAAACATATTTAGTTACTGTATATAATAAATCTGACTCTCCTCTCATTTATGCCAATTTTACATCATTGTAACTCACTACAACTGACTACAATGATTTACACCAGCCTAAGTTTCTGATCCTGCAAACTATTCTACATGGATAGACCCCTATGCCAGCACAAAGCTCCACTGAAGTCTGTAGGGCTCTGAGAATGCTCTGAGGCTACGCATACTGAGCAGTTTGCAGAGTTGGGGCCTAACCGAGGAAGAAAAATACCAATTTTGGACACAAGATAAATTCCCATACTGTACATAGAGAACTACAGTATTCACAGGGAAAAAAGCATTCATATGTATTTGTTTTAAATCCTTCATAAGTATAAATCTCTGAATTGATATCACTTTGAAACTCAATGTGACTGAATATCACAGGTGTGTGTCCCTCCAATTCTAAGCTATTTCTAGTTAGTTTAAACTCAAGCATGTTTGAAAAGGGGAGAAAAGAAGGAAGTGACAGTGACACTGGGTATTTCTTTTTTTGGGGACAAAACATGAAAACCTGTTGGTGACAAGATATCCCTAACATATCTTGGCAAACTGGTTAACTCAGAAGATTATGAACAGCAAGAAATCAGAGGACACTCTTTGGCAAACTGCATCAAGAATGTTGTCATCTATTTGTATCCAACTAGCTCCAGATGAGATAGATTCTTGGTAGGGAGCGAGCTGTATAGGTAAATAGATGAGGTAGCTATGTGGAAGAATGGATGGACAGTACATTTCTCATATTCAGAAATTACTTTTTCCTTGGTTCCATCAATGTCCCCTTTATTTAATCTGACATATTCTCTACTGACTTGCCCCTTGTACCGTCATGTACATCTGAGCAAAGTGGGTATAAAATGCTATCATTCTGATTTGGTAGCATTTTTTACTTCCTTTGCACAGATGTAAATGGCTGCACAAGGGATTAGGTAGTGGAGAATCAGGCCCCTATTCCTAGTGTGTTTGTTATATTTATTAGTGACTATACTGAGGCAAAGGCAGTGCAAAACATTACCCATATTTATTTTTTCATTTCTATTTTGGGTATCAAAGGTTAGGGTTGACTATAGAAAACTTGCACATACTACAGAGGGTCATTTAAAGGAAATCTCAGGCATGTTATTATTTTTTTCCATGACCTTGCAGTCCCCTTACTGGTGGCTTAGCACAGCCATGCAGCGATTCTGGATTAGTGACACATGGAAGAACTCAGTTTAACAACACATCTTTTTATTACTGGAAGCAGGTACAGAGGCATTTCTTCTGCTGTCGGTACAGCTTCCCTCTCTCTCTGAGGCCTGGTCTACACTAGGCGTTTAAATCGGTTTTAGGAGCTTAAAACCGATTTAACGCCAAAACCGTCCACACTAGGAGGCACCTTATATCGATTTTAATGGCTCTTTAAACCGGTTTCTGTACTCCTCCCTAACGAGAGGAGTAACGCCAGTATCGGTATTAACATATCGGATTAGGGTTAGTGTGGACGCTGATCGACGGTATTGGCCTCCGGGAGCTATCCCACAGTGCACCACTGACCGCTCTGGACCGCAATCTGAACTCGGATGCAGTGGTCAGGTAAACAGGAAAAGCCCCGCGAACTTTTGAATATTTCCTGTTTGCCCAGCGTGGAGCTCCGATCAGCACGGGTGGCGATGCAGTCCGAAATCAAACTAAAAAAAGAGCTCCCGCATGGACCATGCGGATGTGATCGCTGTAAGGGCAGGCAAATCCGTTCTATCAGCGCTCCGTTACAGAAGATGAAATTCAGAATCCTTTTTTAAAAATCTCCAGACAGACGCCATAGCAGGGACTCAGCGCACTGCAGCGTGACAAGTGTAACGGAAAGCCAAAGAATCAAATGGACGCTCATGGACTGGAGGACTGAAGCTATCCCACAGTTCCTGCAGCCTCTGAAAATTATTTGCATTCTTGGCTGAGCTCCAAATGCTTCTAGGGTCAAACACAGTGTCCGGGTCATGGCATAGCTTGGCAATCTACTCACCCACCCCCCACCCACCCCAGAAGCGAAAGGTAAAACAATCCTCTGACTCTTTTACATGTCACCCTATCTTTACTGAATGCTGCAGAGAGACGCGATAGTGCAGCAGTCAACACCAACATCCTTGCTCCCCCCCCCCGCCATGGGCGGCTGATGGTACAATATGATGGAAATCCATCCTCATCATCAGCATCAGCTGATCATGCAAAAAGCTGGAAATCCATCCTCATGATCAGCTTCAGCTGATGGTACAAAAGGACTGGTAACCGTCCTCGTCATCAGCCTATTGGCCCTAATTTTTTCTGGTGGATGGATGGTGCAATATGGCTGGTAACCATCCTCATCATAGCAACAGGGGGCTGAGCTCCATCAGCCCCACCCTTCATGTGTAAAGAAAGATTCAGTTGCCCCTGGACTAGCAGTGGGATGCTGGGCTTCTCTCCTACACACTGCTTAATGTCCTGTCTGGACTATCATAGCAGCTGGAGGCTGCCTTCCACTCATTTCTCACTAACAAGTCAGTGTGTCTTATTCCTGCATTCTTTATTAATTCATCACACAAGTGGGGGGACAATGCTACGGTAGCCAAGAAAGGCTGGGGGAAGAACGGAATCAACAGGTGGGGTTGTTACAGGAGCACCCCCTGTGAATAGCATACAGATAATTTCTGCGGGCTCTGACACAGAGCAGGTGGTTCTCTAGCACACTTGCCTATATTAGGCAGCACAGATTCTATTTTTAGATACCAAAAAGGAGGGATTGACTCAGGGAGTCATTCCCAATTTTGCTTTGCGCCCCTGGCTGATCGGCCAGGGGCACTTATGACAGCAGCCAATGGTACAAAACGATGGAAGGTGCAATATGGCTAGCAACCACTCTTGGCTTTTGCACCCCTGGCTGATTGACCAGGGGCACTAGCAGCAAATGGTACAAAAGGACTGGTAGCCATGATCATCCTCAGTTCCAATTTATGGAAGGGTTTGGATGGTGCAATATGGCTAGTAACCATCTCTGCTGTCATGCAAAAGCAAAAGCATGCTTCTGTGTAGCGCTGCTGAATCGCCTCTGTGAGCGGCATCTAGTACACATACGGTGAGAGTCACAAACGGCAAAACAAGCTCCATGGTTGCCATGCTATGGCATCTGCCAGGGCAATCCAGGGAAAAAAGGCGTCTGCCGTTGCTTTCCCAGACGAAGGAGTGACTGACGACATTTACCCAGAACCACCCGCGACAATGATTTTTGCCCCATCAGGCACTGGGATCTCAACCTGGAAGTTCCAAGGGGCGGGGGAGGCTGCGGGAACTATGGGATAGCTAGGGAATAGCTACCCACAGTGCAACGCTCCAGAAATCGACGCTAGCCTCGGACCATGGACGCACACCACCGATTTAATGTGTTTAGTGTGGCCGCGCGCACTCGATTTTATAAAATCTGTTTTACAAAACCGGTTTATGCAAATTCGGAATAGTCCCGTAGTGTAGACGTACCCTGATGCAGGAAACACTCACTGTTCAACTCCTCTGAGTTACCTCAGGAGACAGAGGTTCTTCTCATCTGGAAGGAGCAACATCCTTTGCCTCACACACAGACCTAGCCAGAACACTGACTCAGGAACGTACTATGAAAACACAATCTTCATGCCAAACTGCTGACCCAATATATTAACTGCAATCTTTCACAAAGGAATCCCTTTTGTCATAAGGGGAGCTCAGGTGGTGGGTTCTACCAATTTCCTGGCAGCACAGTCAGTGTAGGTTTGGCACCATTGTTCCAAAGCTACTCACTGTCCTGGCCAGTAGAGCCTGGCTGATACTTGTCTCATAGACTCATAGACTTTAAGGTCAGAAGGGACCATTATGATCATCTAGTCTGAACTCCTGCACAACGCAGACCACAGAATCTCACCCACCCACTCCTGTAACAAACCCCTAACTTATGTCTGAGTTACTGAAGTCCTCAAATAGTGGTTTAAAGACCTCAAGGTGCAGAGAATCCTCCAGCAAGTGACCCATGCTCCATGCTGCAGAAGAAGGCGAAAAAACCCCAGGGCCTCTGCCAATCTGCCCTGGAGGAAAATTCCTTCCCGACCCCAAATATGGCAATCAGTTAAACCCTGAGCATGTGGCAAGACTCACCAGCCAGCACCCAGGAAAGAATTCTTTGTAGTAACTCAGATCCCATCCCATCTAACATCCCATCACAGGCCATTGGGCATATTTACCTGCTAATAATAAAAAAGATGAATTAATTGCCAAAATTAGGCTATCCCATCACACCATCCCCTCCATAAACTTATCTGTGAGACAATTGCCTAGGAGAGAAAGCCTTGAAAGCCAGAGGCTAAGCAACCAAGGGGAGCTAGCGAACAGGGAACCACAAACAGGGGACTTTGAGAGGGGGGTTGAGGGAGGGAGACACAATATAATCGCTGTAGTTAGGAAAAGCCACATCGCCAGTGCCAACACTGCTCCTGGCCTGATCTACACTTTGGGGGGGGGAGGAGATCGAGCTAAGATATGCAACGTCAGCTACGAGAATAGTGTAGCTGAAGTCGATGTATCTTAGATCGACTTAGAATCACTTACTTTGCGTCCTTGCGGCGTGGGTTTGACGACCGCCACTCCCCCATCGACTTTGCTTCCGCCTCTCACCGAGCTGGAGTTCAGCAGTCGACAGGAGAGCGATCCCTGATAGATCGATCACTACCCGCTGATCCGGCAGGTAGTGTAGATGTACCCCGTCTCCTCCACCTGCGCCTGTATCCAGACCGACAACCTAACCATGGATACCTCTACCCAGATCCTGGTGTGGATTTGCAGAGTCTGTGGCCTGCATTTCCCACTCACAGAAAGCCAGGCTGGGGGGACCAGCCAGTGTGAAAGATGCCTGCTGGTGGACTCTCTCAGGAAGCAGGTGGGAGAGCTACAGGAGGAGGTGGCCAGGCTGAGGAGCATCCATCCCCACGAGGAATTCCTTGAAAGTACTCATATGGAGACATCCAAGGCTGAGGAAGTTACCAGCTACAAAGGGCTGCTGTCACACCACCGGGGGAGGAGAATATGGCTCTGTCACAGGGAGGACACTGGCTGCTGGTTACTTCTGGCAGCAGGCAGTGTTCCACTCCTACTTCTAACACACCCACGATGGTGATGGAGAACCATTATGCTGTCCTGGCAACAAGCAATGAGGGATCACCCCCGAAGGTGGAGGAGGAGAAGTCATGTATCCCCAAAGGCTGAGAGGACTGCAGCCACCACTCCCAGGTGAAACATAGGGTAGTGGTGGTTGGTGACTCTCTTCTGAGGGGAACGCAGGCACCCATCTGTCACCCTGACACGGCATGCCTGCCAGGGGCCCATATCTAAGACATTATGGAGGTATTGTCAAGGATCAGCCGGCCCTCTGACCACTACCCCATGCCAGTCATTCATGTGGGCACTAATGAAACTGCAAAGTATGACCATCTGCAGATCAGAAGTGACTACAGGGCTCTGGGTGTAAAGGTGAAGGAGCTGGGAGCGCAGGTGGTGTTCTCTTCGATCCTTCTGGTCAACGGTAGGGACCCACGTAGACACAGATGTGTCCTGGAGGTGAATGCCTGGCTGCAAGGATGGTGTCACCAGGAGGGCTTCAGCTTCCTTGACCATGGAATGCTGTTCCAGGAATAAGAACTGTTAAACAGAGAGGGGATCCACTTATCGAGGAACGGGAAGAGCATATTTGGATTCAGACTGGCTAACATAGCGAGGAGGGCTTTAAACAAGGTTTGAAGGGGGAAGGTGATAAAAGACCATAGGTAAGTCAAAAACATGGAGACCAGGGAGAAAGGTCAGAATTTGGAGGGAGCATGGGCTACTATAGTATGGATAAGGGAGAGACAAGACAGAACAGGGGGGAAATCAAATCACTATCTTAGATGTCTGTATACCAATCCGAGAAGTATGGGGAATAAGCAGGAAGAACTTGAAATCCAGGAGGCCAGGAGAGCTGGCTGTATTTTAAAGAGTCTTATTGAGGTTGGAGGAACAAACCATCCCGATGTGCAGAAAGAATAGCAAATATGGCAGGCGGCTAGCTTGACTTAACAGAGAAATCTTCAGTGAGCTTAAATGCAAAAAGGAAGCTTACAAGAAGTGGACATTTGGACAGATGACTAGGGAGAAGTATAAAAATATTGCTAGAGCATGCAGGGGTGTAATTAGGAAGGCCAAAGCACAATTGGAGTTGCAGCTAGCAAGGGATGTGAAGAACAAGAAGAGTTTCTACAGATATGTTAGCAACAAGAAGGTCAGGGAAAGTGTGAGACCCTTACTGAATGTGGGAGGCAACCTAGTGACAGATGATATGGAAAAAGCTGAAGTACTCAATGATGAAATACTCAGTGCTTCACAGACAAGGTCAGCTCCCAGACTGCTGCACTGGGCAGCACAATATGGGGAGGAGGTGACCACCCCTCTGTGGTGAAAGAACAGGTTAAGGACTATTTAGAAAAGCTGGACACGCACAAGTCCATGGGGCCAGATCTAATGCATCCAAGGGTGCTGAGGGAGTTGGCTGATGTGATTGCAGAGCCATTGCCCATTATCTTTGAAAACTCGTAGTGATTGGGAGGTGTCCCGGACGATTGGAAAAAGACAAATATAGTGCCCATCTTTAAAAAAGGGAATCCAGAGAACTACAGATCGGTCAGCTTCACCTCAGTCCCTGGAAAAATCATGGAGCAGGTCCTCAAGGAATCCATTTTGAAGCACTTGGAGGAGAGGAAGGTGATCAGGAACAGTCAACATGGATTCACCAAGGGCAAGTCATGCTTGACAAACCTGATTGCCTTCTATGATGAGATAACTGGTTCTGTGGATATGGGGAAAGCGGTGGATGGGATATACTTTGACTTTAGCAAAACTTTTGATATGGTCTCCCACAGTATTCTTGCCAGCAAGTTAAAAAAGTATGGATATGATGAATAGGCTATAAGGTGGACAGAAAGCTGGCTAGATCGTTGGGCTCAACAGGTAATGATCAATGGCTTGATGTCTAGTTGGCAGCTGATATCAAGCGGAGTGCTACGGGGGCAGTCCTGGGGCCGATTTTCTTTAACTTTTCTGTCCTGCACTTAGGGTGGAAGAATCCCATGTACTTCTTCAGGCTGGGGACTGACTGGCTAAGTGGCAGTTTGACAGAAAAGGACCTAGGAATTGCAGTGGACGCGAAGCTGGATATGAGTCAACAGTGTGCCCTTATTGCCAAGAAGGCTAACAGCATATTGGGCTGCATTAGTAGGAGCATTGCCAACAGATCCAGGGAAGTGATTATTCCCCTCTATTTGGCACTGGTGAAGCCACATCTGGAGTACTGCCTCTAGTTTTGCCCCCGTCCTTACAGAAAGGATGAGGACAAATTGGAGAGAGTCCAGCGGAGGGGAACAAAAAAGATTAGGGGGCTGGGGCACATGAATTATGAGGAGAGGCTGATGAAACTGGGGTTATTTAGGCTGCAGAAGAGAAGAGTGAAGGGGGATTTGATAGTAGCCTTCAACTATGTGAAGGAGGGAGGGTCCAAAGAGGATGGAGGTAGGCTGTTCTCAGTGGTGGCAGATGACAGAACAAGGAGCAGTGGTCTCAAGTTGTAGTGGGGGAGGTCTAGGTTGGATATTAGGAAAAACTATTTCACTAGGAGGGTGGTGAAGCACTGGAATGAGTTACCTAGGGAGATGGTGGAATCTCCATCCTCAGAGATTTTTAAGGCCCGGCTAGACAAAGCCCTGGATTTAGTTGCGGTTGGCCCTGCTTTGAGCAGGGGGTTGGACTAGATGACCTCCTGAGGTATTTTCCTACCTTAATCTTTTATGATTCTACAAAATGCTAGTAAATAAACACAACTATTCTTGGCATCACAGATCTGACTTAGCGGGATAATACTCATGACTGAATTATTGGTACAGAAGGGTACAACCTGCTCAGGAAGGACAGGCAGGGAAAAAAGGGAGGAGGTGTTGCCTTGTATATTAAAAAGTATACACTTGGACTGAGGTTGAGATGGAAATAGGAGACAGACTTGTTGAAATCTCTGGGTAAGGTATAAAAGGGATAAAAAACATGGGGTGATATCATGGTAGGGATCTACGACAGACCACACAACCAGGAAGAAGAGGTTGATGCAGCTTTTTTTTAAACAACTAACAAAATCATCCAAAGCACAGGACTTGATGGTGATGGGGGACTTCAACTACCCAGACATCTGTTGGGAAAATAACACAGCAGGGCACAGATTATTCAACAAGTTCGTGGAATGTATTGGAGACAATTTTTTTTATTTCAGGTGGAGAAAGCTACTAGGAGAGAGGCTGTTCTATATTTGATTTTGACAAATAGGGAGGAACTGGTTGAGAATTTGAAAGTGGAAGGCTGCTTGGGTGAAAGTGATCATGAAATGATAGCGTTCATGATTCTAATAAGAGGGAGAACAGCAAAATAAAGACAATGGATTTCAAGAAGGCAGACTTTAGGAAACTCAGGGAGTTTTGGGTAAGATCCCATGGGAAGCAAGTCTAAGGGGAAAAACTATTGAAGACAGTTGGCAGATTTTCAAAGAGACGTTATTAATGGCACAAGAGCAAACTATCTCACTGCGTAGGAAAGGTAGAAAGTATGGCAAGAGCCCACCCTGATTTAACTAGGAGATTTTCAATGATCTAAAAATTAAAAAACAGTCCTACAAAAAGTGGAAACTAGGTCAAATTACAAAGGATTAATACAAACAAATAACACAAGTATGTAAGGACAAAATTAGAAAGGCCAAGGCACAAAACGGGATCAAACTAGCTAGACATAATGGGTAATAAGAAAACATTCTACAAATTCTTCCTCTAGAAGCAAGAGGAAGACCAAGGAGAGGGTAGGCCTGTTACTCAATGGGAGGTGGGGGGGAAACAATAACAGAAAATGTGTAAATGGCAGAGGTGGTTAATGACTTCTTTGTTTCGGTTTTCACCAAGAAGGTTCGTGGTGATTGGATGCCTAACACAGTGAATGCCAGTCAATACGAGGTAGGATCAGAGGCTAAAATTGGGAAAGAACCTGTTAAAATTTACTTAGAGAAGTTAGATATCTTCAAGTCACCAGGGCCTGATGAAATGCATCCTATAATAGTCAAGGAGCTGACTGAGGAGATACCTGAGCCATTAGTGTCATAGAAGATGGGAGAGATTCCAGAAGACTGGAGAAGGGCAACTACAGGGCCCATCTATAAAAAGGGAAATAAGGACAACCTGGGGAATTACAGACCAGTCAGCTTAACTTCTGTACCCAGAAAGATAATGGAGCAAATAATTAAGCAATCGATTTGCAAACATCTATAAGATAATAAGGTGATAAGTAACAGTCAGCATGGATTTGTCAAGAACAAATTGTGTCAAACCAACCTGATAGCTTTCTTTGACAGGGTAACAAGCCTTGTGGATGGGGGGAAGCGGTAGATGTGGTATAACTTGACTTTAGTAAAGCTTTTGATAATCTCTCACATGACCTTCTCATAAACAAACTATGGAAATGCAACTTAGATGGAGCTACTATAAGGTGGGTGCATAACTGGTTGGAAAACCATTCCCAGAGAGTAGCTATCAGTGGTTCACAGTCATGCTGGAAGGGCATAACGAGAAGGATCCCACAGGGATCAGTTCTGGGTCCGATTCTGTACAATATCTTCATCAATGATTTAGATAATGGCATAGAGAGTATACTTATAAAGTTTGCAGACAATACCAAGATGGGAGGGATTGCAAGTGCTTTGGAGGATAGGATTATAATTCAAAATCATCTGGACAAACTGGAGAAATGGTCTGAAGTAAATAGGATGAAATTCAATAAGGATAAATGCAAAGTACTCCACTTAGGAAGGAACAACTAGTTGCACACATACAAAATGGGAAATGACTGCCTAGGAAAGAGTACTGTGGAAAGGACATCTGGTGGTCATAGTGGACCACAAGCTAAATATGAGTCAACACTGTAACACTGTTGCAAAAAAGTGAACATCATTCTGGGATGTATTAGCAGGACTGTTGAACGCAAAACATAATAATTCTTCTGCTCTACTCCATGCTGATTAGTCCTCAACTGGAGTATTGTGTCCAGTTCTGGGCACCACATTTCAGGAAAGATGTGAACAAACTGGAGAAAATCCAGAGAAGAGCAACAAAAATGATTAAAGGTATAGAAAACATCACCTACGAGGGAAAGTTGAAAAAATGGGTTTGTTTAATCTGGAGAAGAGAAGACTGAGAGGGGACATGATAAGTTTTCAAATACATAAAAGATTGTTACAAGGACGAGGGGAAAAAATTTTCTTCTTAACCTCTGAGGATAGGACAAGAAGCAATGGGTTTAAATTGTGGCAAGGGAGGTTTAGGTTGGACATTAGGAGGGTAGTTAAGCACTGGAATAAATTTCCTAGGGAGGTTGTGGAATCTCCATCATTGGATATTTTTAAGAGCAGTTTAGACAAACACCTGTCAAGGATGGTCTAGATAATACTTAGTCCTGCCGTGAGTGCAGGAGACTGGACTAGATGACCTCTTGAGGTCCCTTCCAGTCCTATATTTCTATAATTATCTTCATTTGGTACTGACTGCTGTCGGAAGACATGATACTTGGCTAGCTAGACCATTGTTCTCACCAGTTTCAGGCAGGTTTGTACTCAGCAAGGCTCAGCTGTGCTTCTGCTGCTGCAGCTACTCTGCTATTTATATTTGTGCTAATTCAATGAGAGCTAGTGCAAGTATGTGCACATGAGCAGGGGAATAACACCCCTAGCTCATAATATAGATGTAGTCTCCAAATTATGTCCTCAGACAGGGGTCCTTCCCATCTGGGAGGTGCCATACCCTTTAGGGGCTGCCTGAGGATGTGCCACACACCCAAACCAAGCCAGAACAATGACTATATTACAATATTTGATAATATTTTTTAAAAGGACAAAATACTGCACACTCAAAACAAGTATGGTCACCCTGGTTCAACTAAATTTTGATATTTATAAGTCTTTAGTTGCCACTCTGACATTATCAACATGGATAAAATTGCTCATTGAGGAAATTAAAAAGTACTAAATGGGAATGACTGAAAGAAACTTTGTTACTTTAAATCCTGCATTAAAATGAAAAACAATCAGAGTTTGACAAGACAAGCTAATTAGTAAGCTAGCTCTGAAATGTAAAGTACCTACAGGGCAGTTGATTCCAAAAGATTTCATGTAATTTCCAGGGTTTGCTTTCTTCATTTTTTTTCAAACAAACCTTGCAAACTCTTTGGGTGAAATGCAGCCCTGCTGGAACTCCACTCACTTCCCTGGTTATGAGAAGACGATTATTTCACTGTTAATTTGTCCTCTTCTCTCCCTTCTCCTCACATTCTACCTTCTTCCTTTGTTTATATCCACTTATTGTCTCACCTTACATGTTTAGACTGCATGCTCTTTGGGGCGGGGACTGTCTATTATATGTCTGTACAGAGTATAGTGTAATGGGGTGATGTTGCTTGATAGGGGCCTCTAGGCACTACTGCAGTACATCTTAATACATTAATTAAATAATAATTACAACAACTGCAGTTATGTCTGGGATGGATTTGCCCTTATAATACTTCTGTTATCTACAAGTTAGCAATTTGGAAGTGTCAATAGATTTTTAGAAGGGAGGATTACTGCACCACATGTTGAAGTCAAGAGTAAATAAAATCCTTGGAAAATACACCTAAGTATGTTTTTTTCACAGATTTGGCCACAAGACTGGGTACTGCCAGGATTATATATTATGTTGTCTCCAGACTATTTGCTACCATTGCAATTACCTCAAAATTTTGTATGTCAGCTACTTTTCAAACACATATTACGGGCTTGATCTGACCCTTACTGAAGTTAATCGCAAGTCCCATTGATTTTAATGGTACAGTATCCAGGTCTGTATTCTTTAAATAAAATAAAGCCATACCCTTAGCACATATGAACCCTGTTACTTATTACAGTTCACCAACAAAAACTTTGTTAATGCAGAGTTACATTTGTGTTGTGGTGTCTTGTGGCCTGCCAGCACTTCAAACTCAGTTACTCAATCCACTGAGGTAATGAAAACTTAAGCCTCTGAAAACCAAGAAATACACAGTTAAAGTACATGTCATCCCTTCAAGGTAACCTTAACTCTGACCCTGGGAGCTGGCAACAGTTAGTGGGAATAGCTAAGTAAGGAAGGTGCCAGAATAAGTAGACAGAGTTTAACTACTTCGTATCTCCAAAGTTATCCAGAAAAGATGGAGCAATCTGGGACATGTTCAGAATGAGGCCAGAGCATTTGCCATGGCAACCATGCTATCAGACAGCTGAAGAACACAGAGAAGGTGCTGAGAAGGAAAACATCTGTGCTTTAAAAATGCAGAGAACATACAAAGCAGCTAAGGATAGACAGGGACTCATTTATCTACATGCACTCCAACTTCATTCACTGTGCTAGATGTAGCTGTATTGAAAGGTTCAGCGATTAGGTGGAGCAGGTTGGAAGAGCTGTCACTGTGAGATGATGACAGTAATTTGGTGAAGGGGCTGTGATATTTATCAAGTCTGGATGGTTTGTGTGGAATTGGCTCAATGTTTGTATAGACTTCGCTTCTTTGCTATGTCTGACCTAAGCCCGAGTTTTGCTTTAGCAAAGAGAAGATATTATACCTTGCCCGACAGTGTTTATTGTGCAGTTCCCTAACTGTTCTGCAGCATTTGCAAGGGGCTCTAGAATGTGTGTTATGGGCATATTGAGGCATCACTCCATGAAGGCAGAGCTAAGGTTGCATTGCAGGGATGGCATATTGCAAGGATTGCAGGTACCTTAACTGTTTTCAAAGGCTTAAGTTTGCTTTCCTTAACTCTTCACTTCCTGCTTTTCAGAGGTTTGAGTGTAGCTGAATCTGATGTTCTGGAAGGGCACGAGGCACTACTGGGCAACCTTAACTCTGCATTAACAAAGTGTTTTCTCATTGTATTTCCTAATTTTTTGAACAGAAAACGAGATGTTATTTGTACAAGATAGTGTTACGTTAAGAAGGTATAGTTATCACATGGTATGCAGGTGGAACTGAGGACAGATTAAAGATACCATATGGCATGTATGTAGGGTCTTTCGCCTTCCTGTGTGTTTCATTACAGTCAAACGGTGATAATGCTCGTGCTATGACATTTTTTGAGTGTGGAGGTGCTGACAGGATAGGGAGAGAAAACAGATGTTTTCACAATATTTATAATTATTATTCCATGTAGTTTATAGTAACTTTAAGCACATGAGAGGAGACTGGTGTGTGTCTCTTCTCACCCTTTATCCCACCATACCCCATAGCATACACCCCTTCCAGAGCATATAGCTGCCCAATCGGCATCTGTAGATCCCCCTCCCCTGCCCATCTCTGTATCTGCAGCTACAGCTGACTGTTAGCAAGCTCAGAGGAGGACATTCAGGGCATCTTCACTACCGCACTACATCAGTGCCGATGCGCTATGTTGACGAGACAGCACTCTTCTGTCGATGTAATTACTCCACCAAAACGAGAGGCAGAAACTATGTCGGCAGGAGAGCATCTCCAGCTAACATAGTGTGGTGTAGACACCGCTTTAAGTTGAGGTAACTTATGTCGCTTAGAGGGGTGGTTTCTTCACACCCCCGAGTGACGTAAGTTACATCAATTAAGCGGTAGTGTTGACAAGTCCTCAAAGAGGTGTGAAATGGTCCATTCATCTCAATGAGATGTCCTCAATGAATGAGAACACACCATGAAGATGAATGCAGCCTGAAAAGGGCTCAGAAAGGTAAGAGCTGCTCTGTTCATCTCAGTGGGTGTTCTCACTCCATCGCACTTGTGGGTCTGTACCAAGCACTAAGCAATCCTGTTCTCTGCTCCTCATCGTGGTCTCAGGATTGTCTTTGGTGCATGCTCTGGTCATGCCGCTTCTCAGCTCCCAACTACGATCTTAGTGCTGTGTACTGTACCATGCACCAAACATTCCTCTCCTCATCCCAATCTCTGTACTGTATGCCTGTTCCATGCACTTAGCATACTTGTTCTCAGTTCCCAACTATGATCTACTACAAAGAAGGGCAACAAAAATGATTAAGGTCATGTAACATGGAGAGAGATTAAAAAGACGAGGACTTTGCAGCTAGGAAAGGAGATGATAAGTGGGGGGTACAATAGAGGTCTACAAAATTATGAATGGCATGGAGAAAGTGAATAAGAAAGTGTTATTTACTCCTTCGTATAACACAAGAACCAGGGGTCACCAATGAAATTAATAGGCAGCAGGTTTAAAATGAACAAAAGGAAGTACTTCTTCACAAAACACAGTCAACCTGTGAAACTAGTTGTCAGTGGATACTTGAAGGCCAAAACTAAAACTGGGTTCAAAGAAAGAATTTTACGTAAGTTCATGGAGGATAGGTCCATCAGTGGTTATTAGCCAAGATGGTCAGGAATGCAAACTCATGCTCTGGGTGTCCCTAGCCTCTGACTGCCAGAAGCTAGGAGTTTATTACAGGGGATGGATTACTTGATGATTACCTGTTCTGTTCATTCCCTCTGAAGCACCTGGCACTGGCTGCTATCAGAAGACAGGATACTGGGCTAGATGGATTACTGGTCAGACCTAGTGTGGCCGTTCTAATGTTCTTATGATCTCAGTGCTGTGTACTGTGCCATGCACTGAATATGCCCATTCCACTCCTCACCCAGTCTCTACATTGTATGCCTGTGTCATGCACTGAACATTCTTGTTCCCCTCCTAGTCTCAGCACTATGGGGCCATATTTTGAAAGAGGGACAGAAATAGGTGTGCGGGCAGGAGGCGTTATTTACAGGGGGAGAGCTGAAATGCTCCCCAAATCCCTCACTGCATGCTCTGATCGCCCTTTCTCTCTTCCCCACACTCTCCTGCACTTCTCTGACCTCCCTCTTTTCCTAGTAGCAGCCGCAACCAGTGAAGGGGGAGTTTTGAGCCCCTTCCCCACTGCTGGAGGCAGCATGGAGAAGGAGAGGAGTTCTGGGTTTCTTCCCCTGATTAGGGGACAGTGGAGGGAAGGGAAGCCTCTTAGCAACTTCCATCTCCCTTCCCTGTTCAAGTCTAGCACTGTTGCACAACTTACCCTCCTCCCATGATTCTGCTCTATCAGCACTTCTGAGCAGCCAGAGAGCAAAGGTCCCTTTGAGGATGAGCCTTTATTCACTGAGGGATCACAGAAAAACTACAGTTTTGGAAATCCAGTGCAGCATCAAAACTCTAGTCATTGAACTGGGTTTTAAAAAAAAACACTATTTTGGATGATCCTTTACATGAATAAGAGTCATTGTCTAAGGGTGTGCTGCACAGCTTTAAGTTGGCAAAGGGCCAGAGCACCATCCTGCATCCTTCCAGTCTCCATATCCCCTGCATTGCTCCCACACCCCCACATTTGCCTTCACTGTTCTGACCCCCTATATCCCCGGGCTCTGAACCAAAAAGAGTATGAGAATCTGTAAATGTTATGAGCAGTTGATGTTGGGGGGCGGGGAGGCTGTGTATCAGGAACCCTTGATCAAACAACTCAGCATCTTGCCTTCCTTTTGATCCCACTTAGTTCCATTCTATGGAAGCAGGTGAAGATTATGAATCATGAATACATTACCCTAACCACTTACATTCTTTCATCTTCTATTTAATACCAATTTCCTTGATAATATTTTTAAAGTAAAATCAGAGTCTGAATGTGAATTTTAGAGCATATCTCATTCAAATATTACTCTTAAACTAGAAATTTTGGTTTCAGGGCAAACCTTTCCTGCAGAATGCAGTCAGAGATCAAGGACACACACAACACATTCTCTAAAAGCCGCTAATGGTAGGGCTCCAATTCACATTGCCTGGGTGCAGCTCAGGTTCAGTCACCACAGCATGTAACCCAGTTACTGTGACAACAGACTGCCTACCATCCTTCTGGCTTCAACACAGCCCTAGCCTTGCTGCAGATGTGCATTTCACTCTTGGGTACATCAGTTTGGCATGCACTGAACTGTAGTTACAAACTTTATTCCTAATAACTTTTTCAATGTGGCTTCCCCAGAGGGGCAGTGGGTCCCATGCATTAGCTAAAATAAATCCTCAGTAACTGAGATCAGTTTGGGGAGAACCGGAGCCAGAGTTTGAACCCCAGGTGCAAAAATAGTTAGATGAACCAGGTGATTTTTTTTGGGTGCAGGAGCCTCTTACTCAAATGAACACAAGCTTAGACTACTAACACTACCCCCAGCACCCTCATAAGACACAGCATATTTAAAGATAATCTAACTAAGCATGCAGATTTTGAGAACTTACAATAGTCATCCCTTAAACAGCAACACTCAACCTTAACTTTAGCAGAGCTAATGCTCTGCTAGACTAAAATATGTTAAGGGAGAAACATGTTGCTACATAAAATTCTCTCTTATTTTCCTCAGTCACTAACATTTGTACTTAAGATTCTCTGTATCTTTCTTCTTCTCAGTTTTGTGTACCTTTCAAGTAAGAATTATGCAATACAAGAAAAAAGTAAGTGATATAGTTTCTGAGAACACAGGTATACAATATTCTTACTTGTAAAAGATATTTAGCAAAATCTCCAAAAACACAAATTGTGAGGGATTTAAAAAAAAATTAACTGGGAGCTGAACGTACAATAAAAATGGAACATCACTTTTAAAAGGTCACATCACAGAATAAAAAAATAAGAGTAAAATGTAATAAGGCTATGTCTACACTACAGCCTATGTTGGAAAAACTTATGTCACTCAGAGGTGTGAATATTCCACCCCCTGAGCGACATAAATTACACCGACATAAGCATTTGTGTGCACAGCACTACGTCGGTGGGAGAAACTCTCCCGATGACATAGCTTATACCGCTCGTGGAGGTGGGGGGTTTTTTTTCATGCCAATGGGAGAGGTCTTTCCCATAGGTGTAGAGTGTCTTCACCAGATGTGCTGCTGTGAGGCAGCTGTATCAGTACAGTTGCACCACTGCAGCGCTCTATGTACAGATATACCCTAAGAAAGAAAGGAAAAAACACAGAACTCCAAAGGTTAGTAATCTATCTTTTAAACAAAAAAGGCAATCTACTTTTTCTCATTAAAAACTGACACCCAGCACTAACTGAGGAGATTATGTTGTGAAAACATACTGCATCGCACGGCAGTGCTTGATCGAGATCAGCAATCAGGAGCAAAAGGAAAGTACTGTTTCATGATTATAATAGCAAATTCTGGAAGACAACCAAATACATCATCTGGCAGCTCAACAGCTGTTACAGCTTGGTAGTAATACCTTGGCATTTGCTATAAACTATAACTTGAAAAAATTGATTTCTCATCTGCCAGAAACAAGAATATGTTCTCCTTTTAACATTTCTGAGTTTCTTTCAATAGAATAGTTAGATTTTCAAGCTATTTTTATTCTGCATGTTTCTCAGCATGGCTGCCAAGTTAATTTCATATTATTTTATTTTGATTCAAAAATAAATTTGGGGAATAAATATTGGATGCAACTTAAATAAACGACATGCTTAGCCAAATTCCATCATAATAGCATGGCGAATAGTATAGAATAGTTGTCCTTCGTGTTAATATTTATTGTCTTGACCATTTAGTCATAATTATACTTCACACACACTTGAAAACAGGAAGTTTCCAAGCAGTATGAAGTTCAGGAACCTCCTTGCTGTTTTGTTGGTAGTGAAGGAAATCATTTTCCATGTTGGAGTCAAAGTGGATGGATGTAGCCACGTAATATATTATACTTATTAATGATGAGACTATACCAGTATTTGTTTTTAAACAACTCCTGGATATAACATACTAGAAGAAGGGAGGAATTCATGGCTATTTTGCATAACTATATAAAACAATTAAAGCATTTTTGTTTATACAGTACCTGTCTAAAAAATCCTGTTTCTAAACATATAATATTTCACTGGCACTGTTAAATAAAAGTATGCTTCATATCAAGAATGTGGAACATTTAAAGTCCATTAGAGTTTCAGTTATTCCAGTTATTTGAAGGTTAAAAACAATCCCTCATAAATATTTTAGATTCTGGCATTCCACTTAGGTCTTGAAGTGTCAAACAATATCTCTCAAAAATCAATATTCACACAGTACTTATGGGGAAAAGAAACTCAACATGGTGTAAGCTATCAAATAGATATCTACCTTTATGCCCAGTGCAGTTTTCTTGGCCTCTGCTTTTAATCTTGTTGCTCTTAACACTGGCCTGCTTTTCTTGTAATCTTGTTTTCCTAAGGTAGAAAAAGAGTTAATGTAAATGATCCACTGAAGATAAGGTACATCTACAATAATTTTAGCTTCAGTGGCAGATCTAACATTTTTAAGAGTTCAGTGATAGAAAGAGTTGTGCCACAAGAATGGGACTAACAGCAGGGTCAACAATGGCCTTTAAAACAAACAACAACAACCAGAAAACCAAAACAGTAGTTAACAAATCAACCTAGAGTCTGATAGTCCAGTGAGCTACAAAATGCAAATTATGATATGCCTCCAATGGTATGTTATTTACTAAAATGACAACTGCAATGCTCAGTAGCCATCAGACAGCATGTATTTAGAAAACATCATCCTTCTGCAGGAGTCCCCCCCTTCCACCAGTCTATTCAGCATCTGTTCATATCCAGTGGAGAGATCCCCTTTGTGGCATACAGGGGATGCTCCCCTTGTACAAGCTCTCCTCCCCTGAACAGCCCCACCTTAGGGATTAAATATTGTGAAGACCGTCTGTACTCGGGCAAAAGTCATGCATAAAGGATGTAAATAATTATGATGCCAAAAGGAAAGGCACAGCACCAGAAAGTATTGTCAGAGGAAAGCTAAGAGAGTCTCTTAGGGGAAAGAAAGGGAAGAGAATTAGAGAATGAAAATTTGTATCCTCTCCAACAAATTCATCCTGTCAATGCATTGTAAATATTTTCCACCATTACAGTACAGGGCCACTGGAGCTTTATATTGCAGGAGCTGCTGACATCCTAAGATAGGAGGGCACCACAGAGCAGAAGAACAGTCATTTTCTAAAGCAATCAGAGAAACAACCCAAAGGTTACCTCATGAGAAGAGAGGAAACAGAACCAGCAGGGGTGTCTACCCTCAAAGTATTATAATAGCCCTGTTTGCTATGCAATGGTTAAGGAGCTGTCAGAATTTCCATTATGAATTGCAGGAATTTATAACTCATAAAAATTCACTCCAGGGTGAAATTTGGCACAGAACTATCCCAGCCTGGAATATTTTTGAGCCAATTTTCAATAAAGTGATGCAGCTGTTCCAACTTACTTGTGAACAAACTATAGAAATTTATCCATTTGGGATTTTTTAAACACTAAAAATATCTTCAGCTTAAAAAAAAAAGATAATTGAAAAGTGCTAGCTCCAGTTTCAGCTCTCATGACTCAAATTTTCTGTCATGCCTTCCATGGTAAACAAAGCAGGACAACCAACAGAATGACTTACATCCAAATATCTGCTCTTCCAGTGATGCAACAGAATTAGATAATGAGAACTATGCAGCTTTGAAAGAGCATAGGGAACCAGAAGCCACTGACGTCAACAACTGAAATTCCCCCACCTACTGATATTCCCTCTGAAGGGTAAACTGCAAAGGTTGCTGACATTGGAGTAAATATTTCATACGGGGCATGTACCCTCTTTGATTAAAGTTCATTTGTTAGGATCAAATCTACGACTGCAAGGAGAAAGTCTATTATTGCTTGTAGCAAGGTGGCCATTTACTCCATGCCCCCTCGTGGCCAGGGGTTTCTTTTCAGGCACACTTCCCCTTTTGCCCCCCTCTTGCGGGCCACTTAAGAACTGCACACAAGCTTTCACATGAATACCACCACCACCTGCTTGGGGATGGTTTAACAACAAAAACAATCCTCAGGGTCACAAAATAAAGTCCATCACCATGCAACAGTCCATAATTATCTCTGGTGTCTTTTCTCACAGCCAGAGCTCTTCTTTTGTCCCATCTGTTCTCACAGCCCAACTCTTCCTGGCTGGAGCTCAGTCTTCTGGCACTGGCCTCTAGGCCCTCAAACTTCTAGGTCCAAACTCAGCCCAGGTTTTCCCATAGGAGCCTGCTGGTCTGTTGGTCTCAGGGCATTCCCTGCAAGAGCCCTTCACGTTCCCTCCCATCTCTCTATGCTTTCTTGCATTTTCCCAAACCACTGCAACCTACAGCTGTTCTTTATAGGAAAATCACCCTGATCTTTCCCAGGTTTGGCTCATTCTGTAATCAGGAGCTTCAGCCCACCAGCCCTTAAGGGTTGTGCCACCCTGTTACATTAAAACAACAAGGAGTCCAGTGGCACCTTAAAGACTAACAGATTTATTTGGGCATAAGCTTTCGTGGATAAAACCCACTTCTTCAGATGCATGGAGTGAAAATTACAGATGCAGGCATTACTATACTGACACATGAAGAGAAGCTATCAGGGCTACCCCCAATACCTGTTACATTACTCTTTCCATCAGTTTCAAGCACTCTGGTACTACTTACTCCAGTAGTGTAGTTATTGATGGGGCTGGATTGCAGTTACATAGAGAATGCTTCCAGATTTATATTAAAGTTGATATGAACAACTAAAATCACCTATATAACAAATATTGTAATGACTCTACAGCAGTTAATTCTCCAAAACTATGTACCTGTCATTTAATTTACTACTCCTTGCTAAATACAACAGCCAAAAGACATACTGGAGAAGTCTTGAGTCCACCAAGTGCAAAAGTTTTTAAAGGGCATCTCTTCGGTTTTTTGCAATGAAAACTAGATCCTACAATTGTACTAAAAAATGCTTTAAATATCTGAACTTTCTAAAGCCCTCAGAAAGACATCTGCACTACAGGACTGTAAAGAACTATGAAATGCAAAGTCCCTGGCTCATAAAACTGATAGTATCACCTGTAACACATTGCACAGATACATAATGTAGGTTCCTTAGGTTCTTTGGGCCTACAAATTCAACAGGTTGGAATATGCATTTGCACATTTCTAATTCCTTCCTGTTTCATCATGCTCATACTGTAAGCTTTCTCTGTACATATATCAGTCATCATTAATCTAAGCTGTTTCTTCTTCCCAGCAAGTGACAGTCAAAGCCGGTTAAGATGGACTCATCAGACAAAGCCCCATTTGTCTCTTACCCAATGTCTATTTGACAGACACTGAGTTCCCGAGGGAGCATTGGCAGAGAAGCAGCAGAGGATGCAGATGGAAAACTTCCAGACTAAATCTGACCTTGTGTATTGTTTAAACAAAACCCTCTTCTCTTCCATCCCTTATCCACTATCCTCTGTCGAGTGGGAGAGTCCCTGGTCCAACACAGTTACCAGAAGACCAGTATATGTTGCAGTAGTGAGCATAATAAAGGGAGGCGCTTCCTGGTCAGGAAGTTCTCTAGTTTCTGCTTTTAAGGCATGGATCTTTCTCTCTCTGTCTTCTAACTGTTGTCAAAGTAAGTGCATCCCTCTCCTTAAAGAAGTGGTAATGGAAAGAAAAGAAGACCAACATAGTAAAGAAAAAAGACACAAATGTGACAGGAGCAGCTGGAGCAAATTTACAATGTCAGAACAGTACATAACTAGAGAGTGAGAAATCAAAGAACCCTGTAAGAAGGAAGGTTGGAAAAGCTGTGGAAGATGTGGCAAGCACCAAGTCACAGCTGGCAACAACATCCAGCAAAAGAGGAAGAATGTAGGAGATGCCATAAAATTGGACATTTTGCAATAGCACACAGGTCACTAAGGTCTGGTCTACACTACAAGGTTAGGTCGAATTTAGCCGTGTTAGGTCAATTTTATAAGCACAACCAACCCCGTTCTGCTGACCTAAAGGGCTCTTAAAATCGACTGCTGTACTCCTTCCCAACGAGGGGAGTAGCGCTAAAATCGACCTTCCTGGGTCAAATTTGGGGTAGTGCAGACGCACTGTTGTGCAATTTGACGGTATTGGCCTCTGGGAGCTATCCCAGAGTGCTCCAATGTGACCGCTCTGGACAGCACTTTCAACTCCGATGCACCAGCCAGGAACACAGGAAAAGCCCCGGGAACTTTTGAATTTCATTTCCTGTTTGGTCAGCGTGGCGAGCTCAGCAGGACAGGTGACCATGTAGTCCCAGAATCACAAACAAGTTCCAGCATGGAGCTAACAGGAGACATTGGATCTGATTGCTGTATGGGGAGAAGAATCTGTGCAGGCAGAACTCCAAACCAGCAGAAGAAATGATATATATGCCAAAATCGCACAGGGCATGGCGGAGAAAGGCTACACCAGGGACACACAGCAGTGTTGCGTGGAAGTTAAAGAGCTCAGGCAAGCCTACGACAAGACAAAGGAGGCAAACGGTTGCTCTGGCTCAGAGCCCCATACATGCTGCTTCTATGATCAGCTACATGCCATTCTAGGAGGAATCCTACCAGTATCCCACCACTGTCTGTGGACACTTGCAAGGGGGAAGTCTCATGCAACACAGAGGAGGATTCTGTGGATGAGGAAGAGGAGGAGGAGGAGGATGCACAGCAGGCAAGCGGAGAATCCGTTCTCCCCAGCAGCCAGGACCTTTTCATCACCCTGGAGCCAATAACCTCCCAGGGCGAATTGTTCCCGGACCCTGAAGGCAGAGAAGGCACCTCTGATGAGTGCACATTTGTAACTACACTACAGGGGTTAAAAGCAATAGTGTTTAATATTTGATTTGCCCAGAAGACTTGGGATGCATTCGCGGCCAGTACAGCCACTGGAAAAGCCTGTTAACATGTCTGGGGATGGAGCAGGAATCCTCCAGGGACATCTCCATGAAGCTCTCCCGGAGATACTCTGAAAGCCTTTGCAGAAGGTTTCTGGGAGGGCTGCCTTATTTTGTCCTCCACGGTAGGACGCTTTACCACGGCAAGCCAGTAGCAAGTAGTCTGGAATCATTGCAGCACAAAGCATGGCAGCAAATAGTCCTGGGTTTTGGTCACATTCATGCAACATTCGGTCTTTATCTTTCTGTGTCAGCCTCAGGAGAGTGATATCATTCATGGTCACCTGGTTGAAATAGGGGAATTTTTGTAAGGGAACAGTAAAAGGACCCCATTCATGCTGGGCTGTTTGTGCTTGGCTAAAAGGGATCATCCCGGAGAATAGCCACGTGGTGGGGGAAGGGGTGTGCTGCACATCCACCCCAAAACCACAGCCCCTCCTTTTAAATGGCAAGCCCAATGCAATGGGAAAGGAGGGTGCTGCAGTTTGAAACCATTCCCACATGTTATGAAGGTGGAAGACACCAACCCCGCGTACCCTTTGGCTTACCACGGCTGCCTGGAAACCGAATTCTGTTGTCCAGCCATGTGTGATGTGTCACCAAACTGGCAGGTGCTCAATATAAAAGGCAAAATGTGACCTTGTACCTAAAACACATGTGCTGTCTGCTGTGAATTGCTTGATTCACTGTGAAAAGGTCTCCCTTTTGTTCTCAGAAATGTATCTGCTTAAATAGTACTCTCCCTTTTTATCCCCCCTGCAGGTGCAAATGTTTCTATGCTCCCCGTATCAACTCTGTCCCTGAGGTTATCACAGATTAGACGGCGAAAAAAACACACTCACGATGACCTGTTTTCAGAGCTCATGCAGTCCTCCTGCACTGATAGGGCACAGCTGAATGCATGGAGGCATTCAGTAGCAGAGGCCAGGAAAGCATACAGTGAGCGTGATCAGAACACGCAGGAGGAGATGCTGAGGCTAATGGGGGAGCAAATAGACATGATCAGGTATCTGGTGGAGCTGCAGGAAAGGCAACTAGAGCACAGACCCCCACTGCATCCATCATATAACCGCCTGCCCTCCTCGCCAAGTTCCATATCCTCCTCACCCAGACACCCAAGAATGGGGGCGGGGGAAGGCTCCGGGCACCCAGCCACTCCACTCCAGAGGATGGCTCAAGCAACAGAAAGCTGTCATTCAAACAGCTTTGATTTGTAGTGTGGCTACAATAAGCAATACAGCCTTGTCATTCCCTCCTCCTGCACCCCACCCGGGCTACCTTGTCAGTGACCTCACTTTTTTTTTAATAAATAAAGACTGAATGAAGTCAAAACTAAGGGGACTTTATTTACTTTGCCAGCTGTGGTCAAAGGGGAGAGGGGAATTGGCTTACAGGGAAGTACATTCAACAAAGGGGGCGGTTTTGCATCAAGGACAAACACACACACACACACCTATCACACCATAGCCTGGTCAGTCATGAAACTGTTTTTCAAAGCCTCTCTGATGCGCAGCGCATCTAGCTGTGCTCTTCTAATCACCCTGGTATCTGGCTGTTCAAAATTGGCCACCAGGCAATTTGCCTCAACCTCCCACCCCGCCATAATCGTCTCCCACTTACTCTCATAGATATTATGAAGCACACAGCAAGCAGCAATAACAATGGGAATACTGGTTGCACTGAGTTCTAACCTATTCAGCAAACAGCGCCAGCAGGCTTTTAAATGTCCAAAGGCACATTCTATCACCATTCTGCACTTGCTCAGCCTATAGTTGAACTGCCCCTTACTACTGTCCAGGCTGCCTGTGTACGGCTTCATGAGCCATGGGTGCAAGGGGTAGGCTGGGTCCCCAAAGATAACTATTGGCATTTCAATATTCCCAATGGTAATTTTCTGGTCTGGGAAGGAAGTCCCTTTTTGCAGCTTTTCGAACAGCCTGACATTCCTAAAGATGTGAGCATCATGCACCTTTCCCGACCATTCCACGTTGATGTCAGTGAAATGTTCCTTGTGATCCACCACTGCTTGCAGCACCATTGAGAAGTACTCTCTGTGGTTTATGTACTGTTTGGCAAGGTGGTCTGGTGCCAAGATAGGGATATGGGTTCCGTCTATCGCCCCACCACAGTTAGGGAACCCCATTGCAGCAAAACTATCCACTATGACCTGCACATTTCCCAGAGTCACTACCCTTGTTAGCAGAAGGTTATTGATTGCCTTGGCTACTTGGATCACAGCAGCCCCCACGGTAGATTTGCCCACTCCGAACTGATTCCCGACTGACCAGTAGCAGTCAGGCATCGCAAGCTTCCACAGGGCTGTCGCCACTCACTTCTCAACTGTCAGGGCAGCTCTCATCTTGGTATTCCTGCTCTTCAGGGCAGGGGAAAGCAAGTCACAAAGTTCCATGAAAGTTGCCTTACGCATGCAAAAGTTTCACAGCCACTGGGAATCATTCCATACCTGCAACACTATGTGGTCCCACCAGTCTGTGCTTGTTTGCCAGGCCCAGAATCAGCATTCCACTTTCCAGACACACATCGGTGTCCTCTCAGGCTGGTAGTGCATCCTACCAGCAGAAACGTGACTCTGACATCCCCAGCCAAGGACCTCATCACTGGTCCTTCTGGACACCGTGGGCATACCACCAATCCCAAGGTGCTCCACCAGTCGCTCCACGGTCGGTCCCGTCAGAACACCGGGTACCAGAGGCGACGCTAAGCTGTCCTCCACCTACGGGCATGGATGAGGCTCCGATCCCAACTGCGGACACCCAGACTCCACCGGACGCAGAGGACGTTCCGCAAATACAGGAACCCCCCACAGGATCCCTTGGTCCCGGGCCTCTCCTCTTCCTCCTCGCCTGACGAGGTGGTGGTGGGAACATCCTCCGCAGGCCCTCCACCGATTGATCTCAGAGCCCATCAGGACCTCCTGAGATGAGTGGCTCTGAATATGAACCTACAAGTGGAGGAGATCCCTGAAGTAGAGGACCCTGTTGTGGATATCCTCTCGGCTGATGCACCCCTAAAGTGGCCCTGCCATTTATCCGCACCATACAATCCAATGCGGATACCATCTGGCAGTCCCCGGCCTCGATTCCACCTACAGCAAGGGGGGTTGAGAGGAAATATATGGTCCCCTCAAAGGGGCATGAATACCTCTACACTCATCCACCTCCTTGCTCTTTAGTGGTCCAATCGGTGAATGAGCGGGAGCGTCATTGCCAACACGCCCCGGCTCCTAAGGCAAAGGAGGCTAGGTGCATGGACCTCGTAGGCCGTAAAATATACTCTGCCGGGGGCCTCCAACTTAGGGTGGCAAACCAGCAAGCCCTCCTAAGTCGGTATAACTTTAGCACGTGGGTGTCCGTGGGGAAGTTCACGGAGCTTCTTCCGCAGGAGTCCCTCCAGGAGTTTACCGCTCTCCTCGAGGGTAAAAAGGTGGCGAGAACCTCCCTCCAGGCTTCTCTGGATTCCGCGGACTCGGCAGTCAGAACCTTGGCGTCAGGAGTGACGATGAGGCGCATCTCCTGGCTCCAAGTATCAGACCTTCCCCCTGAATTGCAACAAACCATTCAGGATTTGCCCTTCGAAGGCCAAGGCCTGTTTTCAGATAAGACTGACCCCAGACTGCAAAGTCTGAAAGATAATCGCGTTATAATGCGCTCGCTGGGTATGCACACGCCAGTGACCCAACACAGGACCTTCTGGCCACAGCCACACCGCCTTTACGCCCCGCCTAGACCGCGTCAGGACTTTAGCAGAAGGTGGCAGAGGAAATCGTCGAAGGCAGTCTGGCCCTCAAGGAGGCCAAAATCAGGCGCCCGCAAAACCACCAGCAGGGCCCAAACAAAACTTTTGATGGGACGCCCGAGGGCGGCCCACCAGTTACTTTCCCGGATCCTTTTCCTCCATTTCTCAACCGTCTCTCTCATTTCCTCCCTGCCTGGTCCCAGCTCACTTCCGACCGCTGGGTCCTGCGCACGGTGGAATTGGGATACCACCTCTAGTTTGTTTAAACCCCACCTTCCCACCCTCCCTCCCCGTCCCTCTTCAGGGACCCCTCTCACGAGCAAGTCCTCTTGCAAGAGGTCCAGTCGCTCCTAGCTCTAGGAGCCATAGAGGAGGTACCAAAAGATGAGGGGCAAGGGGTTTTACTCCCGTTACTTCCTAATCCCCAAGGCAAAGGGAGGTCTGCGACCAATCTTAGACCTGCGAGAAAAGACGGTTACTCACCGTTGTAACTGTTGTTCTTCGAGATGTGTTGCTCATATCCATTCCATGTAGGTGTGTGCGCGCCGCATGCACATTCGTCGGAGACTTTTACCCTAGCAACTCAGTGGGTCGGCTGGGCGCCCCCTGGAGTGGCGCCACCATGGCCGCGGATATATACCCCAGCCGACCCACCCACTCAGTTCCTTCTTGCCGGCTACTCCGACAGTGGGGAAGGAGGGTGGGTGTGGAATGGATATGAGCAACACATCTCGAAGAACAACAGTTACAATGGTGAGTAACCGTCTTTTCTTCTTCGAGTGCTTGCTCATATCCATTCCATGTAGGTGATTCCCAAGCCTTACCTAGGCAGTGGGGTCGGAGTGAGACGTGGCTGAGTGCAAAACTGCCGAACCGAAGGCGGCATCGTCTCTAGACTGCTGCACCAAAGCATAGTGCGAGGTAAACGTGTGCACCGAGGACCAGGTTGCTGCTCTGCAGATCTCCTGGATCGGTACGTGTGCCAGGAAGGCGGCCGAGGAAGCCTGAGCTCTCGTGGAATGGGCAGTGAGGTGGCCCGCCGGAACATGGGCCAAGTCATAGCACGTGCGGATGCAGGTCGTGAGCCACGATGAAATCCTCTGAGTGAGATAGGGAGGCCTTTCATATGATCTGCTACTGCCACAAAGAGCTGAGGGGACTTACGAAAGGGCCTGGTGCGATCGATGTAGAAGGCAAGTGCCCTGCGGACAGCTAAGGAATGTAAGCGCTGGTCTCGGGGAGATGCGTGAGGCTTTGGGCAGAAGACCGGGAGGAAGATGTCCTGATTAGTATGAAAGGCAGAAACCACTTTAGGCAGAAAAGCGGGATGCGGCCTTAGCTGCACTTTGTCTTTATGAAAGACCGTGTAAGGAGGGTCTACAGTCAGGGCCCGGAGCTCGGAGACCCTGCGGGCCGAAGTAATGGCAACCAGAAAAACCGTCTTCCACGAAAGGTAGAGAAGAGAACAGGTTGCCAGCGGCTCAAAGGGTGGCCCCATGAGCCTGGTCAGTACCAGACTGAGGTCCCAGGTAGGGGCGGGGCGACGGACCGGAGGGTAGAGGCGTTCCAGCCCCCTGCGGAATCTAATCACCACCGGGTGAGAGAACACTGAGTGTCCACATTCGCCAGGGTGGAAGGCGGATATGGCCGCTAAGTGCACTTTCAGGGAAGAAACAGCAAGGCCTTGTTGCTTAAGGAACCACAGGTAGTCCAAAATGGCCGGAACGGGAACCTCCATGGGTACCAAAGTACGTGACTCACACCATAACGAGAAGCGCTTCCACTTGGCCAAGTACATGGACCGAGTGGAAGGTTTCCTGCTGCTGAGCAAGACATGCTGCACAGGGGCGGAGCAGCATAGCTCAGAGGCGTCTAGCCACGCAGGAGCCACGCCGTGAGGTGGAGAGCGGGGAGGTCCGGGTGGCGAAGAGTCCCGTGCTCCTGTGTTATGAGGTCCGGGCAGAGGGGGAGGGTGATCGCTGGGGATACCGAGAGGCTGAGCAACGTGGAGTACCACGGTTGCCTGGGCCATGCTGGGGCAATCAGGATCAGGTGAGCCCCGTATTGCCGGAGCTTCAACAAAACTTTGAGGACTAGAGCGAAGGGGGGAAACGCGTAAAGCAGTTGGTGCGTCCACTGGATCAGGAACGCGTCTGAGATCGACCCTGGAGAGTACCCCCAGAATGAGCAGAACGTTTGGCACTTCCTGTTCGCGCGTGTCGCGAATAGGTCCACCTGGGGAAAGCCCCACTTGCGGAAGATCACGTGGATAATGTCCGGTCTTATGGACCACTCGTGGCATAGGAAGGATCTGCTCAACCGATCCACAAGAGTGTTCCGAACTCCCGGGAGAAAGGAGGCCACCAGGTCGATCGCATGAGCCAGGCAAAATTCCCACAAGTGGATGGCCTCTGCACAAAGCGGGGAGGAGCGAGTCCCGCCCTGTTTGTTTATGTAGTACATGGCCGTTGTGTTGTCCGTAAGGACGGAGACACAACGGCTGGACAGAGGCCTGCAGAACGCCTGGCAGGCTAGGCGAACTGCTCTGAGCTCCCGCACGTTTATGTGGAGGGAGAGCTTCTCTGGTGACCACAGGCCCTGGGTGCGCAGATGACCTAGGTGGGCTCCCCAGCTGAGAGAAGACGCGTCTGTCGTCAAGGACAGCGTTGGTTGGGGCGGGTGAAAGGGCAGCCCCGCACAGACCATGGAGGGGTTCAGCCACCAGTTGAGGGACCGAAGTGCACTCAATGGAACGGTGACCAGGGTGTCCAGCGAGTCTCTGGCCGGGCGGTACACCGAATGTAACCATGTTTGAAATGGGCGGAGCCGAAGCCTGGCGTACTTGGTGACGAACGTACACGCCGCCATGTGTCCTATCAGAGTGAGGCAGGTGCGGACCGAGGTCGTAGGGAAAGCCTGAAGGCTGCGGACAATGGACGTCAACGCCAGGAACCTTGGCTGAGGGAGACAGGCTTTGGCCCGAGTGGAGTCCAAGGTCGCTCCTATGAAGTCCAGCCTCTGTGTGGGAACCAGGGTGGATTTGTCCGTATTGAGCAACAGGCCAAGATTCGTGAACAGGGCCAATGCCACTCGCACATGTTCCGCGGTCTATTCTCGAGAGGCCCCGTTGAGGAGCCAATTGTCCAGGTAGGGGAACACGTGGAGCCCTTGGCGACAGAGGTGGGTGGCCACCACCGCCATGCACTTCGTGAAGACTCGAGGTGCTGTGGAGAGGCCAAAGGGTAGGACTGCAAACTGGAAATGGCGATGGTCCGCTACGAAGGAATGTGTCTGTGTGGAGGAAAGATGGCTATATGAAAGTAAGCATCTTTCATGTTGAGGGCAGCATACCAGACCCCGGGGTCCAAGGAAGGGATAATGGTCCCTAAGGAGACCATGCGGAACTTTAACTTTACTAGAAATTTGTTGAGGCCTCTTAGGTCGAGAATTGGCCTGAGACCCCCTTTTGACTTTGGAATCAGAAAGTAGCGGGAGTAAAAGCCTTTGCCCCAGTCGTTCCGTGGAACCTCCTCTATCACTCCGATATTGAGGAGCATTCGGACCTCCTGTAAAAGGAGGTGCTCGTGAGAGGGGTCCCTGAAGAGGGACTGGGAGGGAGGGCGGAAAGGCGGGGGTGAAGCAAACTGGAGGTGGTATCCATGCTTCACAGTGCGCAGAACCCAGACATCCAGACGCCGGGAGGCGGTTGGAGAAAGGGGGGGAAGGATCCGAGACAGGAAAAGGTATGCTGCCCCCGGGCGCGTCTTCAAAAGGACGACTTTGGGTCCAATTGCGGCTTAGAGGAGCCGCGATTCTGGCCGGACTGAGGGCCCGAATATCGTCTACGGCCTCCTCGCCCTCGGCGTCTATTGAAATCCTGACCCCGTCGGGGTACAAAGTATGGACGGAAACACTGAGGGCAGTAGGTGCGTCGCTGGGTTACGGGAGTGTGCATACCCAGGTTGCGCATTGTGACTCTGCCATCTTTTAAGTTCTGGAGTCTAGAATCGGTTTTGTCCGAGAACAAGGCACTGCCCTCGAAGGGCAAGTCCTGCAAGGTGTACTGAAGCTCGGGCGGAAGAGTGGAGGCCTGGAGCCAGGCAATGTGCCGCATGGTGATTCTGGTCGCTATAGACCTGACCGTGGAATCCGCCGCATCAAGGGAAGCCTGCAAGGAGGTCCTTGCCACCTTTTTCCCTTCTGCTAGGAAGGCTTTATACTCCTGGTGGGAATCCGAGGGAAGCAATTCCTGAAACTTGTCCATTTCAGTCCAGGTGTTGAAGTCGTAACGACTCAGCAGGGCATGCTGATTGGCTACGCGCAGCTGGAGGGCGCCCGCCGAGTATACCTTACGGCCCAGAAGGTCCATACGCCTGGCCTCTTTAGATTTTGGCGCGGGGGCCAGCTGGCCATGACGCTCCCTGTCGTTAACCGACTGAACGACCAGAGAAGAAGGAGGCGGATGCATATAAAGGTATTCATACCGTTGGGATGGCACCATGTATTTCCGCTCGACTCCTTTCGCCGTTGGCGGAATAGAAGCTGGCGTTTGCCACAACTTATCCTTTTTTGCCTGGATGGTCTTGATAAAGGGTAGAGCCACCCTGGTAGGCGCGTCTGCCGACAAAATGCTGCGGACTGGGTCGTTGACCTCTGCGACCTCCTCCATCTCGATGTTAATGTTGAGTGCCACTCGTCTGAGGAGGTCTTGATGTGCAGCAAGGTCCAGTGGGGGCGGGCTCGTGGACGACACGCCCGCAACCGCCTCGTCCGGTGAGGAAGAAGAGGAACCACCGGGTCGGAGGACCTCCTGGATGAGCTCCTCCTGTTGGGGCTCCTGCTCCAGGTGTTCAGGCGAGGTGGTGGTAGGAGGCGGCTGAGCATCCATACCAGCTGGCAGAGGGCGACTCCCTGTTGCCTCTGGGGCCCGACGTTTGGCAGGGACCGTCCGAGATGGAACTATGGGAGCCCCTTGGGCCTGGTGGTAAGCCCAAGGTGTCCAAAAAGGCCACTGCTGAACTGCTTGCGATTCAGAGTGGGAGTCCTGGAATAAAGCCTCCGGCACATCTGCTTCCCGATCTTGGGAGTAGAGGCTACCTGCCCGGGACGAAGCCGAGGGGTGTCGAGAAGGCCATGGTGGAGCAGATAGGCCTTGGGCAGATGTTCCCACCGACCTGGTGCTTTTGCGCACCGGGGAACGGTGCCGTGAGGTACTCCGGTGCCGCGATCTGGTCCGGGACCTGCGACCTGGACGGTGCCGGGAGGTCGACCGTGACCGAGAGCTTCGGCGTCGAGAGCGGCTCCGAGTGGAGCGGTGCCGGTAACGGTGCCGAGACCTGGAATGGTGCCGAGACCTGGAATGGTGCCGAGAGTAATACGAAGGCGACCGGGAACGGGAACGGTGCCGCGAGTCCGACCGGCGTCGTGTCAAGGAGCAGTGCCGGGACTGCGAGCGGCGGGACGACCGCGAACGGTGCCGAGATCTTGAACGGCGACAGGACCGTGATCGGGAGCGGTGCACTTCAAGCAGGAGGAATGTGGATCCCTCGTCGGCATCGGGCGATGGCAAGCCGAGCACGGCTTGAATCCCGGGGAGCCGGGCATGAGCTCCGGCCCCGAGGCGGGAAGGGCCTAAGCCCAGAACCCGACTAACTAACTAAACTCTAACTAATCAACTAGAACTAACTACACTAAATTAACAACTTAGAGAACTATATACACAAATAGAATAGAAAATTGAGAGAATGCTAGGGAGGTGGAGGTCAGCTACGCTGCACTCCACAGTTCCAACGACCGACACGGGCGGTAAGAAGGAACTGAGGAGTGGGTGGGTCGGCTGGGGTATATATCCGCGGCCATGGTGGCGCCACTCCAGGGGGCGCCCAGCCGACCCACTGAGTTGCTAGGGTAAAAGTCTCCGACGAATGTGCACGCGGTGTGCACACACCTACATGGAATGGATATGAGCAAGCACTCGAAGAACTACTCAACAAATTCATGATAAAGCTGAAGTTCCGCATGGTAACCCTGGGGACCATTATTCTCTCTCTGGATCCGGGAGACTGGTATGCCGCCCTCGATATGAAGGATGCGTATTTCCACGTTGCAATTTACCCGCCACACAGACGGTACCTCCGTTTTGTGGTCGGCCTTCAACACTTACAGTTTACTGCACTCCCGTTTGACCTTTCTACAGCTCCGCATGTCTTCACAAAATGCATGGCCGTAGTCGCCGCCTCCCTCCGCCGTCGTCGGGTACACGTATACCCGTACCTCGACGATTGGCTCATTCGAGGGACTTCCCAGTCGCAAGTGTCGCAGCACCTGTGCATAGTCAAAGACCTCTTCGGAAGCCTCGGCCTCATGATCAACACAGAGAAGTCTACTTTAACACCCACACAGAGACTAGACTTCATCGGAGCGACTCTCGACTCCAACCTGGCCAGAGCCTGCTTCCCACAGTCGCGTTTTCAAGCGATGGCTTCCATTATTCGAGGTCTCCAAACCTTCCCGACAACGTCGGTACTCAACTGCCTCAGCCTGATCGGGCTGCACCTTCGTAACCAAGCACGCGAGGCTACGCCTCCACCCCATTCAAACTTGGCTAGCTTCAATATACAGGCCGTGCAGAGACAGCCTGGACTCCGTACTCACCATTCCCCAGGAGGTCCTGGTCTCCCTAACCTGGTGGTTGAACCTCACCACCAGTTTATAGGGGATGGGATTCCACCCACCACCACCAACCTCTGGCTCTCTGACCACGGACGCATCATCTCTGGGTTGGGGTGCCCACCTCGAGGGCCTTCACACTCAGGGTCTCTGGTCATCTCAGGAGCTGGCTTTGCACATCAATGTGCGGGAGCTGAGGGTGGTCCGTCTAGCATGCCAAGTGTTTCGAGACCATCTCCAAGGCTGTTGTGTATCAGTATTTATGGACAACACAACGGCCATGTTTTACATAAACAAGCAGGGCGGAGCACGCTCCTCCCCCCTTTGTCGAGAGGCCGTTCGCCTCTGGGACTTTTGTATAGCCCACTCGATCGACTTGGTAGCGTACTTTCTCCCTGGAGTCCAGAACACTCTGGCGGATCACTTCATCAGATCCTTCCTGTCTCACGAGTGGTCGATCCGCCCGGACGTCATCCATTCGGTTTTCCGGAAGTGGGGGTTTCCCCACGTCGACCTCTTTGCCTCCCGAGAGAACAGGAAATGCCAGGTGTTCTGCTCATTCCAGGGCCGCTCCCCGGGCTCCCTCTCGGACGCGTTCCTGATTCCGTGGAAGAGGCACCTATTCTATGCCTTCCCACCGTTCCCACTCGTCCACAGAGTCATTCTCAAGCTCCGCAGGGACAGCGCCCGCATGATCCTGCTTGCTCCAGCGTGGCCGAGGCAGCACTGGTAAACCATGTTGTTCGACCTTGCAGTGGCAGACCTGATTCCTCTGCCACTCTGGCCCGATCTGATAACACAGAACTTCAGCAGGCTTCATCATCCGGACCTGCAGTCTCTTCATCTCACGGCATGGCTGCTGCATGGTTGAGCCAGTCTGAGTTGCATTGTTCTGCCTCAGTTCAGCAGGTACTCTTGGTCGGAAGCCTTCCACTAGGATGACATATCTGGCCAAGTGGAAGCGTTTCTTCTGCTGGTGCACCCAGTGTGACTTAGTGCCCACGCAGGTGCCTGTTCCTGCTATTCTGGACTACCTCTGGTCCCTGAAAGAACAGAGCCTAGCGGTCTCGTCCATAAAGGTCCATCTGGCAGCCATCTCCGCCTTCCACCCAGGGGAAAATGGCCGCTCGATCTTCTCTTACCCCATAGTCTCAAGGTTCCTCAAGGGCTTAGAACATCTGTATCCTCAAGTCAGATGACCAACTTCTACCTGGGATCTTAACCTGTTCTTAGCCAGACTTATGGGTGCCCCTTTCGAACCACTGGCCACCTGCTCGCTACTGTACCTTTCCTGGAAAACAGCCTTCCTCGTCGCTATTACTTCAGCGCGACGAGTATCTGAGCTTCGGGCCTTGACAGCTAATCCCCCGTATATGGTATTCCATAAGGATAAGGTACAGCTGCGACCACACCCCTCCTTCCTCCCTAAGGTGGTGTCTGCCTTTCATGTCAATCAAGACATCTTCCTCCCAGTCTTTTTCCCGAAGCCGCACACATCGCGATGGGAACAACAGCTGCATACCCTAGACGTTCGCAGTTCTCGCATTCTATATCGAGAGAACAAAACCTTTCCGAAGGTCACCTCAGCTCTTCGTAGCTGTGACAGATCGGATGAAAGGCCTACCGGTCTCATCCCAACTAATTTCATCTTGGGTGACGTCCTGCATCCGTGCATGCTATGACTTGGCTCATGTTCCAGCTAGCCACCTCACCGCCCATTCTACTTGAGCTCAGGCTTCATCTGCCGCCTTCCTGGCCCACGTTCCTATCCAGGATATATGTCGAGCAGCTACTTGGTCATCGGTTCACACCTTTGCCTCACATTACGCACTGGTTCAACAGTCCAGAGATGATGCAGCATTTGGCTCAGCAGTTTTGCATTCTGCAACATCTCACTCCGACCCCACCGCCTAGGTAAGGCTTGGGAGTCACCTAATTGGAATCGATATGAGCAAGCACTCGAAGAAGAAAAGACGGTTACTCAGCTTTGTAACTGTTGTTCTTTGAGATGTGTTGCTCATATCCATTCCAAACCCGCCCTCCTTCCCCACTGTCGGAGTAACCAGCAAGAAGGAACTGAGGGGCGGTTGGGTCGGCAGGGGTATATATCCGGCGCCATGGTGGCACCACTCCAGGGGACGCCCAGCCGACCCACCGAGTGTTGCTAGGGTAAAAATCTTCCGACGAGCGTGCACGCGGCGCGCGCACACCTAATTGGAATGGATATGAGCAACACATCTCGAAGAACAACAGTTACAAAGGTGAGTAACCGTCTTTTATTGTAGGATGACAATTAAACCATATTTCTAAGGACTATATTCTCAGTAGAACTTCTTACACCTTGGTATAGAAGTATAAATGTGAAGCACTGAAACCTTAAATTGATACTGGGGCAGCACTTGCTGCCAAAAAGAGATATAATCAGTCCTGGGATGGAGATCTGCAAAGACCAAATAAGATTCTACATGGAGCTAGTAACACTACCTTGGATGCTTGTGAATAGGTCTGTAGGAAACTGGAGAAAAGACAGAAAGTTCTTCAACAAATATATGCAATACAGGGACTAAAAACTAGGGTTGCTAGCAATATAAGGACAACAACTAATAGAGAAACTGGACTGCAATAATAGAAAAAAGCAAACTATACAGGAGATGTAGCCACACATCTTCACTGAGTCAGGGAGCTATCAGAGGAGTACAAAATAAAATTGTTACCATCAGCAACTACCTTTTGCTCTCAAAGTCCCATGCCATACCCCTATAGCCTTGCTGGGCAAAGTCAAAGATAATTAAAGAAAGCATACAACTTGGGGGTTATTTCCCAGATAAAAGAACCCACTGACTGAAACCCAATGACAAAATCCTTACACAATTTAACAAAAGTGTATGTGTAGAGAAAGACATATGCTTCCTGCAGCTGACCAGACATTAGCTCTAGCAGTTGCCTGGACCTGTGAATGGCTCACCGTCTATCCATTCGGCTAGAGTTTTAACACAGAAACAGACCACAAGCCCTTAGTGGCATTATTGGGCGCAAAACCACTGGATGACTTACCTAGGATTCAAAGAGTTCAAATATGGCTTATGTAATTTTCTTTCAACACTGAACACAGATGTGAGACAGCATTCATAGCAGCAGACACTCCACCTAGAGCCCCAATTACGCAGCCACCAACAGATGAAGTAAAGGTTTTAGTGATATCAGAGTCTACATTCTGGCAGCAATTTCAGCATCTCAACGTACTCAACTCTGCCAAAGATGGGGTGTTGAAGGAGTCAACTTCCAACAGATGTATTGCCATATTGGCAGGACCAAAATGACCTTCACATGGCCTACTTCTGAAAGGACAGCACATTTTTATCCCTATGATATCTCAGAAAAAGATGTTCTCCAAAATCCATAAGAGACACTAAGATGTAAACAAGTATGAGACATGAGTACAGCATATCTATATGGTGGTCCAGACTGAACAGGCAAATTCAGACCTTAATATAGGGCTGCGAAGTATGTATCAAGGAAAAAACAAACAAAAAAACTATCACCAGAACCATTACCCACTACAGACCTTGGCAGAGGGTAGCAACACATTTGTTTTTCTGGTAAGGACATATATTATTGTAGTCAATTTCTTCTCCAGTTACATTGACTTGGCTATACTCTCACAAAACTCACATGTCATCCAGAAACTAAAATTAACATTTGCAAGACCTGTGGTTCCTGAAGTCTTCATATGTGGCAACAGGACTCAATTAGCCACTGAAACATTCCTAGTATTAACACAGGATTTTGATTTTGAACATATTCGAAATCCATGTTACCCTCAGAAGAGGGAGATGGAGAGAACAATGCAAATTTAAAAAGATTTCTGCAAAAACCACTGAACACATATAAAGCACTGCTGGCATATCAGTCAACACTGCCTGTACCTGGACTATCTCCCACAGCACTTCTGATGGGAAGATGACTAGGGACACATTTACCGTAGCACTGATACATCTTAAACCTAAGTGACCTTACCTAAAGGAATTTAAAAAAAACAGGATGTTGAAATAAAAATTTGGCAACCAACTGGTTTTTGAAAGTTATAATTCTTGACATCTGATTCGTGTCCATTTATTCTTTTACGTAGAGACTGTCCGGTTTGGCCAATGTACATGGAAGAGGGACATTGCTGGCACATGATGGCATATATCCATATATCACATTGGTAGATGTGTAGGTGAACGAGCCTCTGATAGTGTGGCTGATGTGATTAGGTCCTATGATGGTGTCCCCTGAACAGATATGCGGACAGAGTTAGCAACGGGCTTTGTTGCAAGGATAGGTTCCTGGGTTAATGTTTTTGTTGTGTGGTCTGTGGTTTCTGGTGAGTATTTGCTTCAGGTTGGGGGGCTGTCTGTAAGCAAGGACTGGCCTGTCTCCCAAGATCTGTGAGACTGAAGGATCATCCATTCAAACACCAGTCGGAGAACACTTTGATCTCCCTGGTCATTCGATTACAGACCTAAAAGCTGCAATATTACAACAAAAAAACTTCAATGAGAGACTGCTCAATTGGAATTAATTTGCAAAATGGACATCATTAAATTAGGCTTGAATAAAGACTGGGAGCGGATGGGTCATTAAACAAAGTAAAACTATTTCCCCATGTTTATTCTCCCCCCCCCACACACACACACACTGTTCCTCACAACTTCTTGTCAACTGCTGCAAATGGACCATTTTGATTACCACTACAAAAAGTTTTTTTTCTCTCCTGCTGGTAATAGCTCACCTTAACTGATCACTCAGTGTGATGAGAGTGTGTATGGTAACACCCATTGTTTCATGTTCTCTGTATGTGTATATATCTTCCTACTGTATTTTCCACAACATGCATCCAATGAAGTGGGCTGTAGGCCACAAAAGCTTATGCTCAAATAAATTTGTTAGTCTCTAAGGTGCCACAAGTACTCCTATACTCAAAGGGGAGATCCTGAATGCTCTGTTGGACATCGTATGGCAGACCTGATACCTAGAGCCAGGTGCCCCTTCTCATGGCAATCCTGGTCGACATCACCAAGTGGCTGCATCAGCCCCTTCCAGAGTGGCCTGCAACGAAGCTCGGGAAATGAGCTTGCCCTCCTCTACCAGGGGAGAGAATTCAGCACGGGAGTCCTGCAGCAGCAGCTCTGAGAACTTTCCGATTCCCCGGCATGTATTGTAGCAGTACCTGATGACAATGATCTCCTGATTAGAAATGCAGAGCTGTAAGTCGCCAGTGGAATACACCTTTCTACCAAAAAGGTTGAGTTGTTTCACCTTCCGATTCTTTGGAGAGGGCCCTTGGTGGCCCTGGCACTCACGTTGGTTAGCAGTGTCCATGACCAAGAAATCTGGTGGAGGATGGTTATACAAGGGCTCATAGCCCCTGGATAGCATAAAATAGCATCTTTCATTGTACTTAGCCATAGGGGGCAACGAAGCTGGGGTCTGCCAAAAGGTTTTTGTGGTGTCGGCAATGGTCTTTATGAGGGGTAGGGCAATACATGCCAATCTGGTGGGGGCGAAGATATCAACCATTGGACCTGCGATCTCCACTACCTCCTCCGCCTGAATGCCCAGGCTCTGGGCAACCCTCCTCAGCAATTGCTGTAGGACCCTCTTGTCCTCCAGGGCTGGGGCTACTTAAGTGCTTGCCAGTGCTTCATCTGGAGAGGAAGAGAAAGAGACCCCCACAAGGAGTGGCTCCTCTCTTCCCTCTGCACCCAATGGGTCCTGCAGCGCTTGGGGATCCTGGGCTGGAGCCGACACGAACATCTTTATGCTGTGGCCCTCGGTGCTGGAGCTGTATACGTCAGTGCCAAAGCCACCGGGGCCAAAGTTGTCAAAACAGGAACTGAGGACATCGGCACTGATACTGCTGGGGCTGGCGTAGCTGACATCGGTGCTGCAGTGGTTGGGATGGTGGCTTAAGGAGTGATGGAGCTAACCCCAATCCTGGCGAGGTCAATGGTGCTGGAGGCACCAATGCCGCCCTAGAATGAGACCCTTGGCTCCGCCCTTGGGCTTGGTGAAAGGTCCACAGAGTCCAAAAGGGCCACAGTGCCAGGTAAGGGTGCCAGTCTTATGATGACCTGGACCATCTACTTCTCCTCCTACGAGATCGATAGGAGTCTGACTCCAACTCTGATGTCTCCGAAAAGGAGGACCACGTAGGAGTGGTACTTCGAGTCGTCGAGGATCCACGCCGAGGGCTCCAGGACCGACGAGGCTGCTGACCCTGTTCTGGCACTGGGGAGTGGTGCACTGGGGATGGAGACTGCTGGGTCATCATTGCAGGCTTTCCTCTTGATGGTGCTGGGAGAACAACTGGTGCTGGCAACCTCTCCCATCTACATGGGTAGAACGTTGCCGTGAGCTAGAGCAGGTCCCATGTTGCCTCAAATACCTCCGGCTCAACGGGAGGTGAAGTTGTTGGCTTGGCCTCGGCGACCAAGAAGGGTCCGGACTTGACCATTCTTCCATGGGGGCAGGAGTTGACGTGACTGCTTCTGGCAGTGAGGCCAAAGTAGTGTGGCCCAGCTTAGGTCTCACAACAGTCAGATCCTTGGGTCTAGCCAGGTGGGAATGACCCCCCTCTGGCCTCCTCTTCTTCTGCAGCACCGGTGATTGAAACCGGTGCCTGCCTGTGGCATGTGAGCCGCCAGTGGAGCCATGACAATGCCGAGTCTCCTTGTCTTTACTCGGCACCGATCCCCATGCCGATAGTGCCGGGGCACTGAGTACCAAGGAGGATGTACATGGCACCGGGTCTGCTGACCCAGGGTCAGACTAGGGCCAGATTGCCGCTTCCATTAGTAAGATTTTCAGGTGCTGATTTCTATCTTACGGTGTCCTGGGGTGAAACCCATTACAGTTCCTACAGCAATGCTTTTGATGGCTCTCCCCCAAATACTTCAAACACGAAGAGTGAGGATCGCTTCTGGGCATACACTTGCCACAGGCCTCACAGACCGCACAGGCAAGCCAGGAGACCACGGCATGCCATAGCGCCAGGATAGCACAGGAGGGGAAACCCTTCCAAAGGAAAATTAAGAACTAAGTAAAGTACCTTCTAACTACTTAACACTAACTACAGAACTAATGAGAACTATATACGGACTGCCAAAGGCGCTTGTCACAAGAGCAAGGGGAAGATCCAGCTAACTGTCACTGGCAGTAAGAAGGAACTGAGCGGGTGGAGCGTCGGTAGGGCCCTTTATTGAGCACCATGATGGTGCCACTTCAGGGGGCACCCACACCGACGTGATGGATACTTCTATGGGAAAAATCTTCCGGCTGCTGTGCACGCTTGCACACACCTGATTGGAAATGACATGAACGAGCACTTGAAGAAGAACTTCAACATTCAGCACAAAATAAAAACACTACCTGTCCTCTTCATCCCTTGCTTCTTGGTCTGCCCACAATCCTCTTCTTTCTTCTCCTTTGTTAGTTCAGCAGCTGTAATAGCCACTTTTACTAAGTGTGCATCACCATAAATTTTACTTTAAGAATTTTTATGGGCAGAAGCTGGGACTTGTGCTAGTATTTGCAAATTTAGACATGGGTAAAGACAAGGGCGGTTTGCCATTTCCGCCATGAAACAGTTTCACAGTGAAAAACGTTCCTCCCCCAGAAAAAAAAAGTTAGGTTTTCACATAACACACAACAGGTGCTTTTTTCTCCTCTCACATAAACAGTATTAAAAATATACTGATTTCATGAGAATTAGTGTGATTTATATCACTAATAGTGAGTGGGAATAAGGCCCCCGTACATCTATTTATTTAATAATGTTAATAACAGATTAGAGATTATCTGACCCAGTTTTTTATTTTTTATTTTTTTTCAAATTTAGTGTTTCATGCAACAACAACATGGTTAGTACAAAACCTAAATTAAACACTAAAGATGAACTGGGCAAATTCAGTAAGTTCTGGAGGCCACTTTTCTTTAGGCATCAGGAATATTTTGTTACTAAATCACTCTTTTGCTGGCATGAATGCCACCATATTTTTGTAGTCATCCCAACCATTCTCAGTTGTGACTGAGAATGTATTGCACTGAGAACAACATTTTGAGGAAGTTGACTACACACAAGAGTGTGGTTGTTTGAGGAACCTGCTATTTAAAATATAACTTCTCCAAACTCTACAAATTAGCTTCATTTAAGGGAGAGGGAAGGGACACCAATATTTACTGTTTCAAATAAGCCAATGTTTTAACAATAGTTTATTAAATACCAGGATTGAATAACAGATTGAAGAGTATCTAACTGATTTCAATTCATCAGGCTTAAACAGAAACAGGGCTGCATCTTTGCCCTTTGTTGATACTGCAGTCCAAGCTTATTATCATATGAATACCTGGTTATTGTTTTATACTGTTCGTGTTTCAGAAGCTCCCTGCTTTCTTTTTCCTCAGTAGACTTTACAATATCCACCCTCATTATCATCATGTGGCAGTGCTGCTCTTCGCCTGCATTTGCTTCTTTAAAAATTAATGCACTATTTTCTGAATGCTGTACTGCATAAGCTGCTTATGAGTACATTATGCTATCAAGCAAGCACATGCAGAAAAGCTTCCTAAACTGTAATTCTTTCAATGAAAATACAGCTGGTTCTGCTTCAAAGGCACTTCTTTTCACCTGCAAATGGACTTGCTCCTACACTTATTCCTCAATTCATTGTCTTTTATTTGTGTCTGCAAATCTTTAATTGCCTTTAATTAGAAAAAAGTAAATTCAGTGCTTTAATCTTGCAAATACAGTCAATCATAATTCTGTCTGGGATGAATACCAAGTTCTATTCACTGACTGATCTTTATAACAAAAGGTATATAAATTTATTGTCCGTTTATATAGACCACACCAATTAAGCCACAATAGAAAACCAAACAGATAAGAGTCAAAATATATGAAATGAGAAATGTGCAATCTAAATTTAATTACTCAGATGAATTATTTGAAGATGAGTTATTTACAGCATGCCAAAAAACTGACAGATAGTAAAAGTTGCTAATCAACATTACAGATTTAAAATCCCTTTCAGTGCTTTCAGTCCAATTTGTAACCACAAACAAACCGATGTCCCGAATCTTTTTGTGTTGGTATTACAATCATAATCAAAACTGTAATAACATTTATTCCACATTGTAGTGATCCATTTCAGATGTTAAAATTAGTTAAGTTACGCTGTAACAAAAGTGCAAATAGTCATTTAAGTACCACAGGTAACAGCAATCTATGCTTTACCACATACATCAGGTTTTAAAAGTACAGGCGGCCAATTAAAAATACTAACAAAATTAGGTAACCCTTACACTGAAAATACTTACTCATACAACTAACTCAGTGGTCAATGGAATCAATAGTGCAAAGTCTCACCAATGTAATTAGGGTTTCCACAGTCTGGTTCCAAATGGGTATATTACATCCCACCCTTACCCCTGTTCCATCTCAAGGCAGAGGTGGGGAGAGGCAGGAGGGAGGAGAACGTTTGATTTGACTGGCAGGAGAAAGACAATCCCTGAGGTCCTGAAAAAGAAGGGCGAGAGCTCAGTTCTCCTACTATTCCCCTGGCCCAGAATGTGCATGAAGATTGAACAAGGTGCAGTGGCAAGGGAGGAAGACAGTTTTCCCCAACCTTTGCTGACTGGCTGGGGGGAAGAGGGAAAAGCTGACTGACCAGGGTGTCCCCCTTGACTGTAATGGAAAGTCAGCCCACCCACGTGTGCAGCCATACTACTTTATTTGCTTCCCTGTCCTCCCTATCCTATAAGTAAGGCACTGTTTGAACTATGTCTCCAAAATGCTGTGGGTCTGACTGGTCACCAGTTTTGTGGATCAGAAAAGTATTTTTCCCTTGAGGCTAGATCAGCAAGATGTCTAATTGGTTTTTTCATCTTCCACGCAGCACCCTGGAGAATGCCCTGCTGGCAGCCCCTCTGCTGTATAACGGTGAGGCTTCTCCTTGGGTGCGTCTGCTGATCTTAACTTCTAGGAATGTGTGGAGAAGAGGTGTCTCTCAGGCAAGTAGGTACTAAGCCGTTTACCATTTATTCAATAAGCAATAGAATTCCCAATCTAATGCCAATCTGGTATCATATCTACATTTTATACAATGCACAGAGGAAATGTCAAGGTACAACACACATTATTACTAATCTAAACAGAAGATCTAACTAGAAATAACAATTTATTAGAATATTAATGGAATCTAAGAGAGACAAAATCCCAAGGAAAATTAAGGGCCCAACCCCAGCTACCAGGGAAGTTAAATGTACAAAAACCCTAATGACTTTGGTAGGAGTAGGATTTGGCCTGAAAGCATTTAGCACTGTTTTTTGCCCGCTCAAACTACCCTACTAACATTTTCAGTGATCTCTCCCCTTCTCTCCCTAAAAAGCAGAAGAGAGATATGCTTTAATACAATTTCAAAACAAGATTGCTGTGATTAGAGATGTTTTTGGAGTCTTAGGCTAACAGAAACATTTTGATACGTATTAAACACACTCACGAGAGACTGTACGTGCTCAAAAAAAGCATGAAAACCCCCCACCGCCTCTCTCTTTTTTATTCAGGTTTAATGGAAGCTCAAATCACTGACCATTTTTCAATCGCGAGAGACAGAACAGCTTGACACTAATAATACATTTGCAAAGGACACATCATCATTTAACACAACATTAAGTGCTCAGGGACAACTTTTTTTTACAGTAGACACAACGTGCTCGGAGCTCAGGGTTGACATATCATTACATTTAATGCTACAAAGATAATCCAACCAGTCGTTCATGAAAGGTAAATTAATTTTAGAGCTACTACATTTCAGCTTTAAGCCAACAAGAAAGATGCATTAAAGTGAATAAGTTTCTTTTGAACTATCTGCAAGATTTTTTTGGTCTAAATATAAGGCTTCCTCAAGTATACCAAAATCTTCCCATCCAACTATTTCAGCCCTCTCCTGATTCCAGCTCAGAACTCGTGACACATTTTAAATACAATTTTAAAGCTGGAAATAAAAACACCTGTAAACAGCCTATCCTTTGCAGAACTTGTAAAGAGCTTCTATGCTACAGAAAGCAATATTTCACAAAAAGGAACACGTTTAAAATCTCTGCATTTGGACTCATACTATAATAGATAATAAAAAGATGTTTCCACTATTTAATTTCTTTCCTGCACTCATTTATTTTAAGCAACATTTTTAACAAGCCCATACAAGCAATTTACAAAGGAATTTTAGAAAATGGAATACAAATAATTTAAAAACAAATACTAAACAATGAGACTACTATTTAAAATAAACTAAATCAAAAGTCATGTGATTTTCATTATATTTCCAACACCCATAGAATATGCAGGATGAATTGTATAAGGTTTAAATAAATTATATATAAAACAACGCTCACACAAATGTTGATCTTTATTAGGCACTGTGTTCAAAGAATATGATTTTCCATATAATCGTATATTTCAAAGTTTCTCTCAACCCAAGTTTAATGGTTACAGTAGTTTTTAGTTTGTGGATACTAGGAAGATAGCAATTACGCATTAGTAGGAGTTTCCTGAACATGCACAACTGAAATTCTTCAGTTAACCTTTCCAGTTATCATTTTAACATTTTATATTAAAATGAACAATAATGACAATGTTAAGGCTTTTAAAAATAAAGTAATACAATTAATTTGAACCAGGCCACATCATGAGTGTATTGCCTCTCCCCTGGCCCATTTATAAATTGCTAGGGAAAACTACAAGCATTTACTGCCATGTAAACAAGCAGGTTTCATAGTAAGTTCTAGAATTGTGGACAAAGCAAAACAAAATCACTACTGTTTAGAAGCCACTGTAAAGTACTGACAATTATAATTTACAAGCCACAGTTATGCTAAATAACTGCTCAGACTGTTTGGGGGACAAAAGAAAATATAGTAACTAGTTTCTTAACATTAAGTATTGTGAGATCATTATGCTATACAGAGGCAGTGCATTACTGAGAAGGAGGGGTAGATGTACAGGCCAAAGGGGATACCTGGAGCTTTTGCAAGACAGAACTGGTCTGATTCTGACTTTGCTTACACCAATTTTAGTAACTCTGTTGACTTCAAACTGAGTGAGATGATTTAGTCTAGAGTAAGTGAAAACAGAATCAAGCTCAAAGCCTCTGAGGCAAGATGGACACATTGTGCTAGACAACCGTTTTACAACTTTACAAGTGTATGGAATGCTCTCTGCAGCACAGAGGAGACAAACCTTTTTTGACTGTGCTCTGTTTGAGGATACATGTACAGTTTATTTCAAATTATAGCCAAAAGCCGAGCAAGAGGGGCTTTGGGGAATGTTCTACATATAAGCTCTACAGTCAAGCAGACAGAGACAGAGTATTACTATTATGATCATCTAGTTATATTACAGTTGTACCTTGAGGACACAACTGAGAATAGGACAAGGCTTTGTGCAAACACATAACAACAGACAGGCCCTGTCCTTAGCTTACTGTGAAGGATGAAGGAGCTGTCTGTACCATTTTATGAATAGTATGTGTTTAATCTGTCTGTTATGCTGTTGGCTAAGTGACTACCAAGGGTTAATTCCAGAAGCAGCTGAACTGAAAGTAGGCAGGAAGGCTAACACATCTGATACCCCCAGTTGCCACTACATAAAAGACAATGCAGAGAACCAGCTGCTTTGAAGTAGGTTGTAAATTCGGTCTAATTTTGATTGTTTGGTTTAGCATGCGAGTGCCAGGGGTACCAGAAAGGGGAGGGGAGAGGAGAGGCAGAGGGGAAGGGTGGTGTGAGGGCTTGGGGAAAAGGAGTGGTGCGAAGGCAGAGGCTCAGGGGGACGAGGCAGTGTCTGTGGGGACCACGGTGCCCCTGCCCACACACACTATTAGGAAGTTTCCACCACCCCTGGCAAGAGCTGAGTGCTGTTGGTGGCCTGTGATATACAGGAGGTCAGACTAGATGATCTGGTGGTCTACTCTGGCCTTAAACTGTGACAATATGAAGTCTATCCCTGTTTCCCCAATGGATCATATAAACTGGTTTCTCCAAATTTAAGAGACCCAAAGCAAAGAAAGAACTTTGGGAATGACAGAAGCCCCCCGTGAAACACAAGGGGAGAGGAGAACAGAGATTGCAGGGAAGCAGATTGAAACCCAGTCCCAGAAGTGGAGGTGCCTGGAGAAGCTAGGCCTACCTAAGCTTTACATAAAACAAATGTTTATAAACTGTTCATTGTGTTAAAACCCTTTCTCTCATTATGCTGTGTTCTACTATGGAGATTAAACAATACTTGGTTTTGAAAAGGCTGTTTTGGCTCACTGCATTCACCACTGGTCAGTCACAGCTCCTGAAGGGAAGACTTTCAGGAGCTGAAGCCAGTTGAGCCTGCTAAGGAACCACAGTAGGTACAGTGTGCTGTATCCTGCAACCCAGTCCAAAAGCAGGAGACTCATGGGAGAGAGAGGTGAAGGCGTGGGGCCTCACCTGAGGGAGGGATGCACTCTGAGATACAAGAGCAGGATCAAAAGTGAAGATAGCCCTTGCGATGGCACAGTCTAAATAGACAAGACAGACAAAGAGTGGGAAAGGAAACAAAGGCAGAAAAAGGAATTGCCCAAGGTCACACAACAGGCCAATGGCAGATCTGGAAATAGCACCAGAATGTCTTAACTACTAATCCAGTGCCTCACCCAGCAGATCATGCAGCTTCTCAATTTAGGATGAGGCTCTAAATTCTTAGATGCTGTCTGCCTACATGTTACGACTCCTCAGTAAAAGGAATCACGTTATTCTGGACCAAGATCCTTTATATAGTGTCAGTGCAATTTGTTAATTCTGTCCAAGTAAGATGTTTCCAGTAATATTCTCAGCATTTGCAATTTTCACATCAATGAAGCATATTACAAAGGATGCTCTGTCAGATCTATATATCACTGTCACTTCAGGTGTCAATGCAGACACTCTAAGCAGAAGTATATGTTAGATGATACTGTGAAAATGATTATGCAAGATGGAAAATTTACATCAAAACAGTTCTTGGAGACCCATTCACCAACAGGGTAGAAATCAGATGGTTTTAATGGAATTAACAGGGACAGGAACATCTCTTTTACGCGTCACCATTATCTCTTGGGATCCTAAAATTACTTGTGAGGAATAATCTTCCCAAGTCACTCATAATTTTAACACTCCAAAGAAATACAGTTCTTCAATTCACTTGTAATTTAAACTCCTTTCCTTCACCATAAACACCACCTGACAGGTCTTAACTAAAAGTGAATGACAGCAATAGTAGCTTACTTAAAAGAGTAAAGGAAATGCATATTTATGAGGACCTAGAGTTTTGGTTTATGGACCTCCTAAATACAGGTGAAATAATGTCTTGAACACATATTGGGAGGTACAATTTTGCCTTCAAAAGCAAAACTGGGCTAAAGCTAATGATGGGATCTGTGTTTGTGTTATTAACACCTGCTACTGCATAAAGAAAGGGCAAAGGAGATTGGCTGTTGTTAAACTTGTCTATATTTTCATATTTTCCCAGACACACTATTCTATATTATTTTTCTTCTGGAGACTCACAGTAAGAAGGACCTCTGTATCCATATTAAGACATGTTTGTTAAGATCAATGAAATGTCACCACTTATCCCAGGTCTGAATTAGGTGCTTTGGGTAAAAACAGTGTTTCATGTGTCTGATGTGCACTTTGCAAAATATTGCCATTTAAGGTACATGTAGGAAATTGTGTGGCTCCCACACACCTCCCACTTCATACATATAGCAATGAATTAATTTGCATGCAAAATTTATTTCATCGCCTTGGTACCATATAATCATCTACCAGAATGCAGGCAATGGGTATATTTGAAACCGTTTTTGTTTTCATTATTTCTATATCTGTTTTGAGTTTGACCACTGCTGACCCCGAAATTATCATTTTCCCCCTTTACCTTGTCTCCTTTTTTAGGACCCTGGTGACTAGTTTCAGAGAATAATCTTCTTTTAAAGCTTAATGTATTTTAAATAACTTGTACAGTTCAAGGTGTGTGCCAAGGACATTTTCCAAATAAAACTAGCATTATTATCATTCCTTAAACTTCCTTCTAAAGCACTTTTAGTCTGCTAAGAATGTTGCCTCCGTCAAGCAACATAATGAATCAGGACCGGGTAGTGAGGAAGCTAATTTTCCTCCTGAAAGAACATTGCAGTGAAGTGATTAGAGCAGGGGTCAGCAACGTGTCCGTACACAAGTGTCCATGGTAAAAATTTTGAGGTCCGTGGTAATTTTTCAAAAAATTTAATGACTGACATAACCCCCCATCCCTCCCCATCCCCACACAAACAATGTCCGTCACTAAATATGGTAATTTTGTCAAGTGTTTGTTGCGCAACATGGTGGTGCCGACCCCTAGATTAGAGTATGGAACTGGTTTATATTCCTGGGTCTTTCACTGGCCCTGCTGCATTAAAGAGAGATTGTAACTTCCTTATGTTGCCTCAGTTTTACCATCGGTAAAATACTACCTACCAAGATGTCGGGTTGCTTAGTCAATGTTTATGAAGCACTTTGAGATCCATGGATAGAAGGTGCTACAAAAGTGCAAAGTATTAATCTTAATGATTTATTTATTATTGTACAAGAGATGTTTCTCTAATTGCATATGTTAATTTATTTAAAAGGTTCAGATATTGAAAATTACTTCTTTCAAACTGACTCCCCCTATTACAAGACTTTAAAATCAATTACTCATTTATTAAAAACGTATATTAAATATTTATAAACATGCTTAGAGATTTCAGTTTTGGAATTAATCAGTTTCTGTGTGGCACAAACAAAAAACCCAAAGGCATCCAAAAGCCAAACAGAAGGCCAGCATTTGGCAATGCCCGTTTGATCGCAAAATGCTCTACAAAATGCTCTACATCCTATGAAGTGCTTAATGCCCATTTCCTTGCAAGAAGAATCCCTTTACATGGTATTCATAGATCATATATTTTAAAGGCCACAGGAAACCATCAAATCACCTAGTCTGACCTCCTGTATAACACAGACCATTATATTTCACTCAGTTGCACCTGTTTTGAACCCAATAACTTCTGTCTGACTGACACATATCTTCGAAAACGGTATCAAGTCTTGATCTGAATATATGAAGAGATCTCTTGCATCTGAAGAAGTGGGTATTCACCCACGAAAGCTCATGCTGCAGAACGTCTGTTAGTCTATAAGGTGCCACAGGATTCTTTGTTGCTTTTATGAAGAGATGGAGAATCCACTACTTCCTTTGGTAGTTGTTCCAATGGTTAATCATTGTCACTGTTAAAAATGGATGGGAGATCTTGTTTATAAACTAGTGGACTAGTCTCCTTTTCAACATCACTTGCTCTGACTCATTTTCTGCCTTAAAAAATACCAAAGAGAACAAACTAATAGCAAATCAGATGGAAATATCTATTATACGCATCACATGCAGTCTAGATTGTCTTAGCATTCTGTTACAAAGGGTCATTTTCAGCTGCTTATAAATTTTTCAAAGATATATATATATATTTAAATGTTGGGAGAATTCTTCTTCTGACGGTTTCACTTCAAGCATAGGACTGGGGGGAAAAAAACTCTTTTCCCCCAAGAAAAATGGTTGCACCTGTTTTTGAACAGTTCTAATACTTCAGCAGAAACAGATGGAAAATTGGAATTTGGTAGGAATGCAGTCCCAAGGATGTAGATGTGCCTTCCAAGGATCCAATAAATATTGGCTCTGGTTAGGCTAGGTTTTACAGGTTTATAAAAAGGACTTTGCACATGTATGCTGGATTATGTTAAATTATTACAATTACTTATCACCTGCCCTTCCATTGACATTTCACATTTGTGCAACATATAAACTGAGTGGAAATTTACTCTGAATAGACCATGTCTCAGGAATCAGTTCGATGTGCATGCGTGGTTAATAAAATATAGTTGAATTTCAAGTTTAAGAGAGCATGAGGCTCTAGAATACAAACTAACTTTAGCTCCACCCACTCTGTCCTGTAAAGGTGTATATGAAAAGAGGCAGGGCTTTGAAGGAATCCTGCCGTCTTACTTATGAGCTAACAAATTGTGGAATGAGGCAAGGGCTCACTGATTGCACATACTGTGCTATAGAGGGTATTTCACCACTATCTAGCAAACAGTAGCATGATCGAATTTCTCTCTTTACTTTTCTTTATAAAAATCATAGGAAATTCCTTATCAATATCTATATATAGTCAGTGATGAGCTGCAAAATCTTAACAATCGGTTCCCTATAAAAAGTTCTGATTTAAGGGATGTTCCACAGTATGTATTTTTTGTACTTTTCTCCATAAGAAATGGCAACGCATTGAGTCATTGGGAGTCATACTTGACAATAAAAAAAAATGTTTACATGTTTATTACAATAACCCCTCTCCGCTCCCCCCCCAATAATTGAGAGGTAGCTGTTGATGTTTTTCTTACACCCCACAAAACGTTGGAGCGTTGCTGAGCTCCTGCCACTCAGCCCGCTGGCTCTGAGCAGGAGGAGCTCAGCCCTGGAGACATCCTCGTGGGGCTGGGGGCTCCTGCAGGGCCCGGGGCCTAGGGCAAATTGCCCCACTTGCCCCCCCTAGGCAGCCCTGGAGCTCGCAGCCCCCCTTCCCCCCTTGCCGGTGGCCACTCAAAGTGGCATGACTTGGGAGCTGAGCTGCCCAGCTGCCGGCGGCTCAGCATGCTGCGGCTCTGAGGGGGCGGGCGGGGGGGAGTGGGGGAGGGGCTGGGGGAGCCTCGGCCTCCACAGCTGGGACTCCTGGGAGCTCAGATGGGGGACAGGATGGTCCTGCAGGCCAGATGTGGCCCGCGAACCGGATTTGTTTGCCCACCCGCCCGCCCCTTAACAGCTGGTTCTATACCAGCGTCTAATTTTAACAACCGGTTTTTGCGAACCGGTGGGAACCAGCTCCAGCTCACCACTGTATATTCAAGGGACATTAAAGTTGCAAATACAAGCACTCAAAAGTCAGGAAATGAGAGTTAAAAGTTGCACAGTCTTAACTCTGCCCCTCAAGTCTGTATTATAACACAGATTTTCATTACATGATAATATTCAGTTTATGGTGCCGAAGCCCCGGCCTCATTCAGTAAATACATTAGACAGTGGAGATAGCACAGTTATGTAGTGAACTGAAAGCCTTGAGCACGTCTGCTCAAACACTACACAGCTGCATGGTGCATCATAAATAAGACTGGTGTAATTCACTGCAGAAGTTGTATGGTGCATAGTGAACGAGGCAAAGAGCCAACAGAAAATGACGAATGCTCTTGTGCATTCCAAAAATCAGTGTTCAGAAATATCAGGTTTTGCACATGCCGGTTAAGAAAATATAGCATATACCAAAATGCAGAAATATTTTGAAAACTTATCTTTTTTCCCCTCCCTTTTTTTGTTCTCTCCTTTGACTAGAGAGGAGTATAACAGAACTATCCCATACAAAGGAAATTTTTCCATTTCATTTGAGAGCTCAGTTCGGAGTAACAGTGTTTGACTAAATGGAAAATGTTCCAATAACCTTGCTCACAAAGTACTAACATAACCCACTTGTGAAACCTTTGGTATACTTTACAAATTACCATTCGCAAACTGCATCATATTTGGTTGTTAAAATAGGTGTCTACCTATGCAGCTTATGACTAGCAAAACTGTTCTCCCTGCTGTCCTATTTAAGACTGCTGACCATTGCAAGTACTTAATATGCTCCAAATTTCTGTTGGTCACCATTAAACCTATGATGTTAGAAATACCTGGGTCACATCCTATTGCTAGCAGTTGGATAGGTTGTAACAACTGAGATCAAGGTAAATGGGAAATTCCAGTCTAAAATGTACAACTAGGGATATCCCAAGAGGACACATATTGTACCTGTTAACTGGTCTATGAATGTTACATTTCTATAAATATAATAGCAACAATAAATAGGAATTTATCCAGCAGTTTAAAAAAAATAAAACAGTGCTAAAAGTGATGCTTTGACAATAAGCAAATTTCTGATTCTTTAACCTCTGTTACTTTAATAGTTTTACTATTTTGTGCTGAAACCATAAAGGTTGAGCGACAAAGGTTAATAGTTAATAGTTGTCTTTTTTCCCTCCCAGTCTCTCAGCATGAATTTCCTATTCACTTCAGCAAAAGGAAACAGCCTGTTGAATTCATGATTATGTTCTTCAATTCTTTTGAAAACTATACTTGGCTTTGGTGCAAATATCCAACTATGAAACAAAACTGTTCTGCTTTCTCAAGTACAACTACAGTGAGGTAATTTCTTGAAAGCCTTCGAAATATATTTTAATAGATATAAGTATCTCCAAAAGCTGCTTCTCTCCTTGATAGAATTTTGTCCTCATGGATAAGTCCTCAGGGTGAAGCCATAGGCCATACCTTGGTTTTGTGGGTAAGATTTTGGCTCCAACCACTTCTGCATTCCTGCGTGAAGACTTGCCACTGATGTGACATCAATGGCCTAAAAGGAGGTGCAGGTATCTCTTGTGCTAGTATGTTGCTGTTTTGTCCTCCCAAATAATGGAAGTGCATTGTATCTTCTATTTTAGGGCCTTTTGTGCCCACAGAAATGGCCTCAGGACTTGACCCACAATATTTAGATCTATTTGTGTCCTGTCCATTTGCAGTCACTTTATACTGTTACAATTCTGTATTAGTACTTGTTGCATTTCCGAAATTAATTCTTCAACCCCAGTATGAAAAAGTCATCAATGAACACAGCTTTCTATTACTAACATGGCATGAAAAACAATCAACAAAACCTGAAACAACATAATAGGCTTTTAAGTATCTGAATATAATTCAGTCTCACTCTTGATCCTTATGCATAAGGCCTGATTCTTCAATTACACTAGTGCACAGCTATAGAAACACCACTGAAACCAATGGAATTAATCCAGCATCAAACTACCATGAGAGCAAAATCAGGCTTCTCAGATAAATTCCTTCCAGTAGTTAGCTCACGTTCTCCTAGTCCTATGAAGCATACCCACTCTTACTGAAAATTGCCTGAGTTACCTGGGAAAAGCAGAGGTGCTTAATATGGTATGCCATGAAATTCTCCTTAGTTTTTCTCCATTCATTTTCCCCCCTCAGTGGCAGAGTTAAGGCCAGGGGGATAAATGTCTTTTCTCCTTTATTATTTTTGCTACAGCCAAGATCAGTCTCTCTCCATGAAGAGTACTAAAACAGTACTTCCAAGTTGTTCCCTTTCATCCTGATTCCTCATAGGAATTCAACAGCTTTTCTTTATTCACTCAGCAGGTCATATTTGGTATTCCCATTAAGCCATTTGGGCAGTAACTTTTCCATAAAGTATATGCTATGGGTCTGTATTTTCCCATCCTGCCTTCCAAGATAACTTGAACTCATACATTACAGACACAAGTCTGATTTTCTAGGAACTCTACTCATCATTCCAATATGTTACTGTTTTTAATAATAGCTTGGTTTGCTGATAGAGTATGTTAGGGTTTGTACCTTCAGTTCTATTAGATTTGAAATGTATTCAACCTTGCTAACTTTCCCCCTGTGGAGTTCATTTCAGTATTCAGTTTTTCTATAAACTCCAGGGAGGACAAAAATTATAGTAGTTTATTCTTTCTAGAAAAGGATTTTTTCTGACATTATCCTGCTCGTCTGTTCACTCTTCTTCTCAATGAGGAGGTACTCAATGCAGCTTTGGCACCGTGCCTGCACATGATGAAAAAGGCTGTGGGCTAAAAGAACCCCATTCTGGTCTGGTAGTGCTTGTTAGACATATGGAACACAATACCGTTGCCTCAGGATAGCATAAAATACTTCTGCAAAATGCTGATTTAAATGATTATACTTGCTGTTTTTACTTTAATCCCACAAGGGGAGCTGACCTTATCTACAAGTACTCTGGGCCCAAAGCTCAGGTGAGTCTCAGGGTACATCTATCCAGGAATAAAAGACCAAGGGGGAGCTGACTTGGGCTTGTGAGGCTCAGGCTGTGGGGCTAAAAATGGGCTCCAGCCCAAGTCCAAACATCTACACAGAGCCCCAAGAGCCCAAGTCAGGTGACCAGTTGCGGGTTTGTTATCCCGATGTAGACATACCTGAAGTGAGTATGAAAAAGTGGGAATCTACCTTGGTGTTGCTTATACTTTCTTCCTTCAATGTGTCTGTTATGCCAAATTAGGACTCCTTCTAGGGTTACTTCCTTCTCTTTGACTCATATTTCCAAATTCAGAGTTGTTGCCTAAATTAGATTCCTCCACACTAACAGACACCTGTAGAGCTACTAATATGTGGTCTACCTATGCCCAACGGAGTCAATTTAAGCGTAATTTACCTGCTGATAAGCTAGAAGAATGTGTAAATCAAATTAGCCTCCACATTACTTTAATTTACATCATCTTCCAGCGCCTCCTTGTATAAATCACACCAACTCCCTTAGACATAGGTAGTGAATGTGTGCAAAACTCTAAAGAAATCTGACAACGAGGGGTCTAACTTACATATCGCTTTCTTCAGCTTCAGTGAATCTGGCCCATTGTCTCACCAACATGCCAAAACCCTGATTGAAAACCCTGCCCACTGGTGAGACAGTTTGGCTCCAAATGCTAGTTTATAATCTGGCTTCTCAAATTCAACTGCCAACAAGTAATGGTGTTTTTTAACACCTCTCCGCTGGGAAATGAATGCACAAACCTCACTTCATAATGCTCAGGGTGGACTGATTTAAATCATCATGATTTAAATCAAGAAACAGGAAACCTTGATTTAAATAATCTACTTTAACTGTGTTTTGAATTTTTGCTTTTTCGTTATTTTCCTAAAGAAAGGCTGATTTCTTGTTAGTTGGTAACCACTCAGACATGTTGATTTACCACTAAATATAGCCCTAACAATAACTTTCATATTTGTTTTTGCTAACTAGGAGGATACATTATATCTATACATATTTATTTAGCTTCTTAATTTTTCCATTTTTTTATTGTTGCAAACTGGTGAATAGTGCCTTACTTATTTACTAGATGATGATAAATCAAAAGTGAAAAATTAATGTCAAGCTGCGTTTGGATATAAATTGCAATTCAATTAAATCTGTTTTTATTAAATAAATCTTAACTGTGCTGGATCCATAAGAAAAAAGTTTATTAGACATGTTTGCATTTAAAATTGATTTATTAAACATAGGAAGTATTATCTGTAGTTGAACTGATTGTTTATGGTCACCTTGTCCTTACAGATTTTAGAACTCCAAGATCTCATCCTTTCACACCTAGCTATTATTCTTAGATTGGAAGAGTAAAACAAGCTTTCCTGCTTTTTCAACTCCGAAGTGGTTTCTTAATTTTGAATTAACTGGTCATTGAACTAAACTATCTGAAATGAAGAAAACACCCACACTGCACCTGCTGAACAGGCTACTGCTATCCAAAGCCGGTTTAGCACTTCAACAAACTTTGCTCTCAGGTGCTTAGTTAGTAACTTCCAATAGTTCAGTGTTTACTCCTGTGGGAATTCTGCACCACTGCATAAGCGCAGAATTTAATGTTCCCGCAGATTTTACTCTTTTCCTACAGAATAATTGATTCATGCAGTCCTCCAGGCAGCAGTCTCGGATGGGAACATCTGGTTGTCGGGAGCAACTGGGGGAGACATAAATCACCATCTGGGGGGGTGGGGTGGGACTCTGTCCCTCTCACTTGCTATTTGCAGTGCACCCAGAGCCAGGGAAGAGCAGGGCTGGTGATGCCTCAGCCAGTGGCTCCTATCACGTGCTGGGCTCCAGCTGCTAGTTCTGGATGGGCTGGGCTGATATGGGACTTCCTCTTCCCCTGCACTGGCTGGGACTGTGTCAGATCCACCCCCAGAAACCTCCTCTGGCTGCAGGAAGTTCCACACCCCCAATGCTTCCTTTCCCCATTGCTTCCCACCTGTGGGGGAGAGGAGTCACTGTCTGGGGAGTTGCCCCCCCATCTGCCCAACCCCCATGCATCCAGACCCCCCCCCACCAACCAGATCTCCCACCCATGAGTCCCACCCCCTGCATCCAGATTCCTTGCACCCAGACTCCCCCACCAAGTCCCCAACCTCTGCACCTAGACCACCTCCTGAGCCCTCAGCACTCACACCCCCTGTGATGCTCTGTACCTTGGGGAAACACCCGGCACCCCCATGTCCATCCTTGTAAAATGATTGTGTGGTATCTGATGCAAAGTTTGTCAAGTCATCTGTCTTCGGAAGGCTCATGATGCACTGAGCATTGTTGTTACAGTACTGTTATAGGTTATAATTTCATGTATGTAGTTATGAGGCTGAAAATGTATCCTCATGGCTTAAAATAAGCCCAGGCAAAAACTCTTCAAGAGCAAAGAGGCAGTTCACACCTCATCAGGGCAGGTATGGATCAAACCCAGCCCAGCCTCACAGGAACAAGGGACAGTGGCCTAGACAGCAACAAAAGGCTCTGTTGGGACTCTCGAGTGAATCACCCCCCTTCCTCTGCACAGTTTGGGACAGTGATGAGGTAATGCTCACCTGACTCTGGAGGGAGGGTGGGGGCAAAGCCAAGAGGGAAGAAAGAATATGATAAAAGGAAGAGACGTTTGACATGCTCTTCCTCTCTCTTCAACCTACATCTACAGACCCCACACCAAGCGACTGAAGTGCTGATCAAAGTGGAGAGCCTGGCTGATGAGCAACTAGCCAGCCTGTGGTGAGAAGCATCTAACTTTGTAAGGGCAGTGAAAGTGTTAAGATCAGTTTAGAATGTGTTTTGCTTTTATTTCATTTGACCAAATCCGACTTATGCTTTGACTTATAATCACTTAAAATCTATCTTTCATAGTTAATAAATGTGTTTGTTTATTCAAGCAGTGTGTTTGGTTTAAAGTGTGTCAGAGGCTTCCGTTGGGATAACAATCCTGGTATATATCAATTTCTTTGTTAAACTGACCAACTCATATAAGCTTGCAGCGTACAGCGGGCATAATTGGACACTACAAGATGGAGGTTCCTAGGGTTGTGTCTGGGACCGGAGATTTTGGCTAGCGTCATTCAGTTGCACAATCCAAGGAGCAGCTTACATGCCAGGGGTTGTGTGTGAATAGCCCAGGAGTGGCGGTTCTCACAACAGAGCAGGGTAAGGCTGGCTCCCAAAGTTGAGGATTGGAATAGCCTAGAAGCTCACCAGTCCAGATAACACCAGAAGGGAATGTCACAGTGGCGCAGCGAGCAGGGTGTATGTGCAGCTTGTTACTCCAAGTGGAGTTCACACTTTAAGCACGGATATTTATGATTTTAAGTGAGTCTTAAGTGCAGTGGCTAAGAACAGTCAGGAAGAGGTCACAGTTTTGTTATTTTTTGTTTGCTTATTTTGGGAAAGGGAGTAGGAACAGAAAAGCAGGAAAATGAGTGAAAGCAGTGAAGCAATTGTGAAGTTCGAGCTTTTCAGGCTGCAGTCTGCAGAAAAGGAGAGGGAGCACCAGAGATTATTGCAATGGAAAGAACTCGAGATAAAAGAAAAAAACAGAGAGAGAAAAAAAAGTGAAAAACCAACTGCACCTGCTAGAGATGCAGAACCAGAGGCCCCCTACCCCACCCATCACTCCAAAAATCCATAAATGGGAACACTTATGTCCTGCATAGAGTGAGGACGATGATATTGCTCAATATCTGATTACCTTCGAAAGGCTTTGTGTAATACATGAAATCACTGATAAGAGAGTTCCTACTCTGATTGCAAAATTAACAGGTAAAGCTCAAAATGTATTCAATGGAATGCCTATTGAAGATGCTTTAGACTATTGTAAATTTAAAGATACTGTTTTGCGAAGTTTTCAGATTACCCCTGAAACATATAAAGTAAAATTTAGGAATCTTAAGAGAGATATTGGTATGAGTCATGTGGAGGGAGTAATGCACAACTTCTTGTCCCCCCTCCAGTTATAAATTACATAAACTGGGTTATATTATAAACAAGAAATAATTTTATTAACTACAAAAGGTGAATTTTAAGTGAATAAAAGATATAACAGACAGAACAAAGCAGATTACTGACCAAATAAAGCAAAATATGCAAGCTAAGCTCAATATACTTAAAAAAACAGGTTACCAAATGTAAATTCTCACCCTAAATGTTATTTTAGGCAGGTTGCAAAGTTTCTGTGGTTCAGAGTTCCAGTTATATTCCTTTTCAGACTGGGCCCCTGCATCAGTCTGGACTCCACCTCACCCCACCCCACCCCTTGCCTTCACTTCAGGTACCTTTAGCAGTCTTTCTTCTTGGGCAGACAGGCCATGGAGAGGAGGCAGTCCCATTTACCTTCCTCCCCACCCTTAAATAGGATTTACATAAGGTGAGAATCCTTTGTTTCCCAAACTTGACCCCCCCCACACATCCCTTCCAGTGGAAAGTTACAAGAAGTCCCAGGTAATGTTTAGTATCAGGTGACAAGGCCATCTGACTCTGTAGTATCACATCATCCAGGAGTCAGTGGCAGTATGGAGCGTCTGCAAGAAGGCCAAGCCTTTTCACAGTCCATTGTCCTCGCTGATGGGTCATCAGCCCTGTCTGGCTTTTCCACTGTTGTACCTGAAGTGCTAGCAGTGGGCATCACCCAAAATACCATAGTTGAAATACAGATACATAGTCAATATTCCTAACTTCAGATACAGAAATGATACAGGCATACAAATTGGATAATCACATTCAGTAAATTATAACCTTTCCAATGATATCTTACAAAATCCATCTTGCATAAAGTACATCTCAGTTATGTCATATTCACATCATAAGCATATTTTCATAAAGAATATGGAGTGTAACGTCACAATGCTGTTTTATTTTAATTTTTTTTTCCTTTCTCAGAAGTCTTTGCTGAATGGGCTGGCCCTTAACACTGTACACAGGATGCATCCCAAAAGGAGACATTAATCTGTATTTCTTACCTATTTGTTTCCTGTATTGCTCAACAGGAATTCTTGCGGCAGATGAATCCTTTCTTCCCATCCTTTTGGAGTCCAAAACCACTAAGTAAAGAAGGGGGAAAAAAAAATCACATTATTTTTAAATAATGAATTATCTAAACAAACCAATGAATTCTATGACTGTCACAGAACAATTTTACTTATTAAAGACTTTATCTAAATTATATACATGGTAGAAATGGTTAGAACATAAGAATGGCCGTACTGAGCCAGACCAAAGATCCATCTAGCCCAGTATCCTGTCTACCAACAGTGGCCAATGCGCCAGGTGCCCCAAAGGGAGTAAACTCAACAGGCAATGATCAAGTGATCTCTCTCCTGCCATCCATCTCCACTCTCTGACAAACAGAGGCTAGGGACATCTTGGTTATTATCCATTAATGGACTTAACCTCCATGAATTTATCCAGTTCTCTTTTAAACGCTGTTATAATCCTAGTCTTCACAACCTCCTAAGGTAAGGAGTTTCACAAGTTAACTGTGTGCTGTGTGAAGAAGAACTTCCTTTTATTTGTTTTAAACCTGCTGCCTATTAATTTCATTTGGTGGCCCCTAGTTCTTGTATTATGGGAACAAGTAAATAATTTTTCCTTATTTACTTTCTCTACATCGCTCATGATTTTCTATACCTCTATCATATCCCCTCTTAGTTTCCTCTTTTCCAAGCTGAAAAAGTCCTAGCCTCTTTAATCTCTCCTCATATGGGACCTGTTCCAAACCCTTAATCATTTTAGTTGCCCTTCTCTGAACCTTTTCCAATGCCAGTATATCTTTTTTGAGATGAGACCACATCTGTACGCAGTATTCAAGATGTGGGCATACCATGGATTTATACAAGGGCAATAAGATACTCTCCATCTTATTTTCCATCCCCTTTTTAATGATTCCAAACATCCTGTTTGCTTTTTTGACCGCCGCTGCACACTGCATTAACATCTTCAGAGAACTATCCACAATAACTCCAAGATCTTTTTCCTGACTCGTTGTAGCTAAATTAGCCCCCATCATATTGTATGTATAGTTGGGGTTATTTCTTCCAATGTGCATTACTTTACATTTATCCACATTAAATTTCATTTGCCATTTTGTTGCCCAATTACTTAGTTTTTTTAGATCTTTTTGAAGTTCTTCATAGTCTGCTTTGGTCTTAACTATCTTGAGCAGTTTAGTATCATCTGCAAACTTTATTTTACTAGGTTTTACTAGGTATTTTATTAGGTTACTAACTTTTCTGTAACTGTTTTTCTTTTAGATGTGTTGCACATGTCTACTCAGCTGTAGGGGTATGTGTACCCTACCCCAATGCACAGTTGTCAGAATTTTTCTCTTAGCGGTACCCATCGGGGCAGCACGATCACCCTCTGCTGCCTCGTGCAGGCATAAAGTGCGGAACCACCATTGACCTCCCTCGGCTTCTTCCTACCGGAAAGACTCCACTGGAGAGAGGAAGAAGGGCAGGTCATGGAATGGACATGTGCACATCTTGAAGAACAACAGTTATGGAAAAGTTAGTAACCATTTCTTCTTCAAGTGATAGCACAGATGACTCAAAAGCAGTCCAATTGCAGGACAACTTGTCCAAACTTAGCAATGTCTCTAGACTGTCAAGAGATAGCATAGTGATAGGCAAACATATGCCATGATGACCAGGTTGTCACTTTGCAAATATCTAATATAGGAACATGGGCAAGGTGCTGCTTGGGATCTAGTCAAATGACCCAACACTCTATCCACAGGCTTCACATTCACCAACTGGTAACCTAAGTAGATATCCAAAATGTGATCCTTTGGGCGTATACAGGACACACCTTCATTCTGTCCACCCATGCTGTGAACAGTTGTATTGAAGACCTAAAACAGGGATAGGCAACCTATGGCACGTGTACTGAAGGCAGCATGCGAGCTGATTTTCAATGGTACTCACACTGCTCGGGTCCTGGCCACTGGTCCGGGGGCTTCTGCATTTTAATTTAATTTTAAATGAAGCTTCTTAAACTTTTTAAAAACCTTAATTACTTTACATACAACAATAGTTTAGTTATATATTATAGACTTATAGAAAGAGACCTTCTAAAAACATTAAAATGTATTACTGCCACACAAAACCTTAAATTAGAGTGAATAAATGAAGACTCAGCACACCACTTCTGAAAGGTTGCCGACCCCTGACCTAAAAGGTTTAGTCTGTTCTAGATAAAACAAAAAGCAAAACAAAAAACCCAAAAGCTTTTCCAATATTTAGAGTATGAAGCCTCTCCTCACTTTTATGATCATGAGGCTTTGGGAAGAAGGTTGGTAAGAAGACTGCTTTGTTAATTTGAAAACTAAACAGGGAGCAGGTCGATAGAGGTTCAAAGGGGGCAGCCCATCAGTTTTTCTAAGACTAGATTCAAGCTCCATGAGGGAACAGGATTTTGCATGTGTGAAAACAATCTATCTAGGCCCTTTAAAAATCTTACAGACATACGGCTGAAAAAAGAGAATGGTTATCAACAGACAGGTGGAAGGGTAAGATAGCCACTAAATGCACTCTGATTGAACTAATCGCCAATGCTTAGTGGTTTAGAGGCAGAAGATAGTCCTGTATGTGCTGAACAGAAACAAAGACCAGAAAAGCTCCTTTCATTCTAACCCTGACAGAGAACTTCTTCCATTTAGCCAAGTAAGTACTCCTAGCTGATGGTTTTCTACTATTTAGCAGCACTTCCTGAACAACCCTAGAAAAAGACTTCTCTGCAGTCATTAGCCACAAGGCCTCCGAGTCATCAAGAGAAGGGTCTGCAAATTGGGATGGAGGAGATGACCCTGATTCTGTGAAATCAAGTCCATGTGTAGCAGGAATGACAATGGGGGGGACTAACTGATAGGTTCAATAGCTCCAAAAAACAGTGTTGAAAGGGCCATCCCTCAGCATAAGATGAGACTTGTTCTGCTTAACTTTGCACAGAACTTTGGGCAGGAAAGGAATGGGAAGAAAAGCATACAAGTGTTCATCTGACCACGACAGTAGAAACACATCTGTCAAGGAACCTGGACTGTGGCCCACTGCGGAGCAAAACTGATGACATTTTTGGTGTCTTTTGTTGCAAACAGATCCACTTGTGGAGTTCCCAAAAGCTGGAAAATGGACCTTGCTACATCTGTGTGAAGGGACCACTTGCAGTGGTTGATGAACAGCCTATTAGGCGATCTGCCAATGTACTGTGGATCTGTGGAAGGTAAGCTGCTTTCAGGATTATGGAATTGGCAATGCAGAAGGCCCAAAGTAGAATTGCTAAATGACACAGCAGTGAAAATCAGACTCTTCCTAGTTTTTTTTTTACATAAAACATGGCCACTGTATCATTGGTCATAACCAACAAACCCCTTCCTTTGATTTGTGGAAGAAATGCCATGCAAGCTAACCAGATAGCCTGCAACTCCCTGACATTTATATGCAGACTGAGATCTTGGGAAGACCAGAGATCTTGTGTCTGTAGCAGACCCAAATGAGTCCCACCCCTCCACCAGTATGTTGGTCCAAGGCATCCATGACTAAGATGAGAGATTGTTGAGGCCGGGCAAAGGGAACTCCCTTGAAAATGTTGGCAGGATCTATCCACCAATCTAGGGAGGATAAGACTCAATTTGGAATGTGAACTATCATGTCCATGATGCTTCCTCAATGGCATACACTTTGGCCAACCACCCCCATAGCTCTTTCAAACGTAACTCCAATAAATAGAAGCAGCAAAGAATCCTGTGGCACCTTATAGACTAACAGACGTTTTGCAGCATGAGCTTTCGTGGGTGAATACCCACTTCTTCGAATGCAAGCAGTGCTTCTTAGCTTACCTCTCCAGTATGGATGGCTCGAATGCAGTGCTTGCATTCGAAGAAGTGGGTATTCACCCACGAAAGCTCATGCTGCAAAACGTCTGTTAGTCTATAAGGTGCCACAGGATTCTTTGCTGCTTCTACAGAACCAGACTAACACGGCTACCCCTCTAATACTTGACTCCAATAAATAGGTTTTTTGAACCAGAGACAGAATGGACTTCTCCATGTTGATCAGCAGGCCGAGCTCTTCTAACATGGGCCAAAAATTGTCTCACACAACAACATGGCTTCATGAGAGAGGTCCCTGAAAAGGGATAGGGACAGGATTACTGCACTTCCATCATGTTAAAAACCTACCAATCTGTTGTAAAGTGAGCCCAAACACATTTTGTGAGTGGTTTGCAAAAATTGAAGAAGGGAAAGAAGACACTCTTAGACCTGGTATCTGCTCTTGGCAAACACATCAAAGTAAGGTCTTGAAGAATGCAGCCAGAGGCACAGTGTGGTGGTGGACGTCCCTTGTAGTGAGGCCCAAGGATCCTTTCAGTAAGCATTGTGTTGGAATTGAGGGTGAATCCAGGGTGAGCAGGTACTGGATGCAGGTTGGTGGATATGACTAGGCTAAGAGACATAGGAACTCATTTCAGAATCCAAGGGAGAAGAAATGTCAACAAAGGAGGAGCCATCCATACTGGAGAGGTAAGCTAAGAATCTGGAGAAGGGGGTGCTGCCAAGATCATTTGCAGCTTTCCCCTCAAGAACACCATTTTGAACGGAACACTAACTGCTGCATCCCATGTTCCCACATGGTGCAGAGGTGAAGGAATGAGTGTTGGTACCTTGGGCGCCAGGCAACACTCTTGCATTGCCAGAGAAAGTTGTACTGAGAGATTCAACAACTCTCTCACAACCGCAAATGCTTTGGGAGTAAACAGTACCGGAAAGTGTTCTGGTCCTGTGGTACCGAAGCCTGAGGTGATAACGCTGATGGCACTTCAGGAGTTAGTCTCAACAGGCCTGTAGTTGGCTCTGGAATCAATGAACTCCCTGTTTTGATGTATGCACCAGAGTGCCTCCTTTTAGAGCGCGCCCCCAAGTCCTTTGACTGCTTTGTCTCTGCTCTTGAGGTACCTGGTACCAAGTTTTACTTGCGGTAACTCTTCTTTGGCACCAACAAAATTGACTTACCTATTGGTACCAGCAAGGCTGGAGGAACACAGCTGACCAATGAGCTCAGCACCCAGAGTGGGGTGGATGGTTCAATGGAAGGCAGAGCGTTGATATCAACAACAGGTACTTAAACCTGGTTGCCCTGTCCTTTTTGGATCAGGACTTAAAACCCTTACGGATTCTGCATCTGCACTCACGTGAGCATCCCCCAAGCACTTAAGGCAGCTGGGTCACTATTGGTCACTAATTGGCAGTGGTTTGCTACAAGAGTGGCAAGCACACAGCATAGCTCTTGGATTAGGACCAAATTGGGAATCGGTTACAAACTTTTAAACTACTAAATAAAGCTACACTACCTAAACTACACTAACTAAACTACAGACCATTAACAAAAATAGACACTACTATCTATTTACAACAAAAAGAAGGGACCTGAAAAGACAAAAATGGGAGCTTCAACAAGAGCTGTCTTGGGGGTAGGAAGGAACTTGGGGTGGCTCTGCCTTTTATGCCTGCATGTAATACACGAGGCAGCACAAGGCACTCATGCTACCTGATGTGTATCATTAAGGGAAAAAATTCTCCAACAGCTGTGCACTGGAGCACACATACACCTACAGTAGAATGTTCATGTACTATCATTCAAAGAAGAACAATGAAATACTGGAACTAATCATCAATATTACAAACACTATAAGATGAAATCTAAAAGCACTCTTTTTCTATGATTTGGTTTATTAATATTACAGAAGTCATTAGTTTGAACAACAAAATAAACACAGTATCAGAAATTATAACAAAACAAGCTGCCATCCAATATGAACCTTCCTCTGCAGCATGGGGCACGGGTCACTTGCTGGAGGATTCTCTGCAGCTTGAGGTCTTCAAACCACAATTTGAGGAGTTCAATAACTCAGACATAGGTTAGGGGTTTGTTATAGAAGTGGATGGGTGAGATTCTGTGGCCTGCATTGTGCAGGAGGTCAGACTAGATGATCATAGTGGTCCCTTCTGACCTTAAAGTCTATGAGTCTATAGTTGAAATCACTTTTAGTATAACTATATTTCTTCGATAAATCACTGACTGAACTTAAAGTCTGCTATTATTCAGATTTCTACTATGTCCATCCCCACAGAATCTGGGTGCCCAAGAATATAAGTTAGTAAGAGAGAAGACAATTTGCAAGCTCATACAGATATAGGGCCAGGCTGTGCTTGTGTGATCCACATGAAGAGGCCTCCCATGCACTTACCTCCCCCATCCAAAGTAGAATGGGAAGTCTGCTTGCCTTCACAGAAGCAGTGCCCCATTCTCCTGCCACCCAGGGAAGCCTATTCATAGTTCTAGAAATCGCCAAGTGAGGAAAGGGTGGATAGTAGGTGGAGTCACTTTGATTGTCCTCAACCTTCACCTAACAGCAAAACCAGAGGAGAATAAATACTGTCAGAGCCTGTATTAACTTTCCTGTATTTCTTATATTAACCCTCCTTCCTCTTAAAGGGGAGTCTCAAGAACAGTCATTGGGGAGCCTTGACAGTGCCATGCTGTCAGAGGGCCACAGGGCAGCACCAGAGCTACTGCAGAAATGCTGGGACTCCACATGGATGGCCCTCTATCCCAGGATGATACCCAAGATCCATGCACGTGTCTGGGGATCAGCAAGAAGTGTGGGTCTGATTCATTTTATTCCAATGCAGGGAATAAACAGATGAATTCAGAGAAAATTCTGGGGAGGGAACTGCATTGATTTTCCTGGATTGCAGCTCAGTCCAGAACTGAGGTACCTTAGTCCTCACACTTGCTATTCTAATTCCAGGTTTGTCTTGACCTGAGATGACAAATCAGATCATATTATACATGTGAAGTAATTGGGATGCGCACAAATGGGGACTACAAATTTACAACCTAACTCAGGTCTCCAGAGTCTAAATCCACTATCTCTCTATTAACATTATTTTTTAAACCTTCAGAGTAATATATGTTCTAAAATTAAAACAGCAAGGATGAAGTTCACCCATCACCTTCCAAAGTCTACGTAATCAACCTTTTGTACAGAGAACTCCAAACAGACTGGAGCGAATTGGAATCTACCTCCCAACTTCCATACAGGCTGGGGAGCTGCACACAGTCCCTCTGAGGCTGCTATTCCCACTAATAATCACAGCTTCTTCACACGTTGGTATCACTTTTCTCTACTAGATCCACACAATCATGGTTCCAATAACCCTTCCAGACGATCCCAAACACACCAGCTGTGTGTTATATAAGAGGTGCTAAGATGCTGTATACAGCTGCTCCCTCTGTATGTTTCTCTCCCCACCAAGTAACAACACGTGGTTTACCTGGTGCAGTGGGATACTGGAAATGGATTAATTTCACCCTCTATTCCAAAAACCAAAATCTGGTTTTAAATCTATGTGCAAAAATATATATTAAACCACCAAGACAAGTTTGTCAAATGAGCTATGGTCAATGGCATAACTGTTTTCAAGCCAGGTTCAAAGCACAGTCTCAGGAATTATCCCCAAGGCTTATTCATGCATCAAACAATACAACAATTATTTTCACTGTCTGTCCATTTGGTCATTTGGGGACCAATTCTACTTTGTGCTGACAGTACTGGCCAGAAATCAGCACCCATTACATCAGAGCAAATACAGAGTAACTCCATTAACTTAAGTGGAGTTACTCGAGATTTAAACTCATGTAAATAACTGAAGAATTTGGCCAATGGCAAAATTTCAACTGACTTTAACAGCAGAAACAGGCCCTATATCTTAAGGTATGAACCATGAGATGAATGAAACTGAGTCTTCACAAATCAGTGAATACTTTAAATGTGTTCAAGAGGAACAGAAATATACAAATCAACATTGCTGCACTTTTAGTGCAGGTCAAAATTAATATCACTGAAGATTTTCATATACTAAGTACATTTAACTCGGTAAATAACCAACATTTAGGTATCTATAGTATATACTAAGCTGAATGAAACTAAGGAAAAAGTATCACATCTGGGTTTTTTTTCAGTCCCTTGCCCCTATTGCCTATAAAATCATAACCCACCTTACACACAGTAATGGAAAATAAAGTTAACATTTCAGCTAACAAAGTAGATAATACAACATTTTATACAGCAAAATCTAGTTTTTGGTTTACTTTATTCCACTGTTAGAAACAATGTTTGACTTGCCTTTTGCATTTTCAATAGCCTAGTAATGTTTTGTAACAAAATGTTAGCTGTGAAAGATGCTTGTAGTTTTAGCACTGCCAATAAAATACAAGAGTGCAGAAAAATTATTTCCCAGTAGTTAAAATATATATTTGGCCTACTTAATACGAGCCACAGAGACATGCCTGTTCATCTGTGTGGTTCAAACTGTCACTGACTCAGGCATCTAGAACCTCTAAAATGCTGTGACTTTCTTTGTTCTTCAAAGCCATTCAGTAATCATCATTCATTTCTACTGCTTTGATGGTTAGATAGCAAACTCCTGAGAAACCCATAGAGACATTAGCACACACAGCCGCAATGCCTAATAAGACAGCTATTTGCATAAAAGATCAGCCACAATTTAAAATGTGTTGTGATAAATGTGGAAGGGGAATAACAGATCTATATTAGCATGTACGAAACCAAGATTGTTTTCACAATTTAATTCCTTGGGGGCTGTGGCTCATCACCTTCCCTTGTAAAGAATTCTCAATTCCCTGAGGAAGTAGCTTGCTATGAGCCAGAGTTAAGCTAAAATATGGATTAATAAGAGATAATATTTATTATTTATGAATCTTGCTGCAGGAATGGTTTCAAATGTAACCATCAGATCAGATTTCTAGAAGGAAAAACTCTAGAACCTTTCTGACTCACGAAATACTTTGAAGCGAAAATTGTCACCCCTATTTAAAACAGAAATATTTCACTCATAAATATATCTATTATTTCCCAAAATAATTCACACCATTTAACAAAGTATGGGTTCATTCCTGCATCCACTGTACTCAACAGCAAAATTTCATTAATGTCAGTTGGTGCAGGATCGAGCTCCCTTTCTTGTGTTTCTTTATTTAACCTGAATTCTGCACAATCATAAAGTGCTGTACATACTCAAAAGCCTGTGTAGGTTCCTGGAATTTTAATGACTGTATACCATTTAAAAATCATCTAAAGGAGTTTGTCAATGTTCTTTTAGATATTGCTAAAAAAAACTTGAGGAGTAGTGTCAGGTCATTAGAAATCAATGTGAGCTTTCTCCCAGCTTTCAGCTTCTACAAAAGATGCTTTTTAAGAAAAAAAATCATGTACAAATGATTTGAATGATATTTTGTTTCTTAGTTTGTTTTCAGGTTTTTAAAGGGCAATTTTTTCCTTGGTCTTTTTTCCCCCCTCCTCTTTCCTCACACTTTGAGGGCTTGCATCACAAGAGGAGTGCTTTATCTTTTTTTCTCCTGTTCTATCACATCCTGATCACTATCTGAGATGAATAAGTTGCCTCTATCACCCTCCATTGTCAATAATATATTTCTGATTTTGACAATTAATGAGAGTTATAGATAGAGAGTTATATGTCCATTCAAGATCTGACCATGAGAGAATTTAACTCGCTACTCTTGAAATACACTTCTGTTTTACTATTCATGGGAATTTCAAAAAATTATTATTCTGGCCATTTAAGGGATCAGACAGTCCCTTTCATTAATGGAACAGAAACATATTGTGAATGACTAAAAAAATTAATACAAAATAAACATAGGGACTATAAAGCACATGACACTGTGCTTTGTACATTTATAGTGCTATATGATTAATAACAATAACATCTTAAGTAGGTTCCACCGTACATACCAAGAACTGCATGCATGCAAAATTCCATGAAACTGAGACTTTGTATTGAATCATGTGTTTTGATTCTTTAACTATAAAAGTTGTTTAAATATTAGTATTTAGTATTTTTGAACATTAAAGATAATTAAAGGTTGAAATGTAATTATTAATTTCAAGAGAAATTAAGAATTAGTGACTGAAAGAACTCCCTGCAGAATGCCAATGTTATGGGCCAAATTTTCAGACACTAGCATCTAAGTCTAATTTACACATGCATCAATATGGACACACTCATAATGGGTAACTGAATATCTATACATGTAGCTATCTGTCTGCATGTACTACAAATGGATGCCACGAACAGGCAAGCACCCTTTTTTATGCAACGTAGGCCTATGTTTTCAAACAATAAAGGCAGCCGAGTCTTAACTCAGGCTATGACTCCAAGTCGGATTTAAAATTTACAGATGTCAATGGAAAGAGTTCCACTGACTTCAATAGGTCTTTTGTCAATAAGTTGCATAGTCAGTTGAATAACCCCCGTTTTTTAATAGAGTTAAATTAGCCAAAGGAGGGAGACCATAATGATCCGTAAGTGCAGTGGGAAAACATTGCTAGTGACAAAAAAAAAATTAATACACGAAATAAGGACAATAGAACAAAGTGCTAAAACAAACCTCATGGTCAACTAGAAGTCACAGCTGTTGTCACTAACAACTCAGAACTTCATGACAGCAACAGAACTAGAACTCATATCCTATTGCTTTCAAACAGGCACCTACCAGTTTAGGCAAAGGAGAAACTCCATTATCTGTTAGTAATATTGTGCCTATAGCACACTATAGAGAAATTCTGATTTTACCTAATAGGAGTGGCACAAATACACAGCACCCCAACTCAATGTTCTATACTCCTTAGTTCATTTCAAAATCCACAATAAATGAAAAACAAATTAAGTATCAAATATTTTTATTTTGATTCTTCACAAAGTTTAAAATATTTTATTAGGCACCTAATACTAAAGACAAGGATTAGAAATATGACTGATTTTGATCATGTGAGAAAAATATGATTTTACTTAAAATACAATCCTGATAGGATTTAAATCAAGATGTTCAAATTTGATAAAAAAGGGGACATCTGTACAAAAATAAATGGCTCGTTTCCACTCCCACTGAAGTCGTCACTCCAGGGGGAATTCTGCGCCACTGTGCGTATTCAGAATTCACGTCCCGCACAGAAAAATTACTTCTAATGGGAGAAGCAAAGGAAAGCTGCACGAGCGGTCACATGCCCCTCCCCAGCTGCGCAGGCACATCGTTTTGTGCACCCGGAGCAGCCGGCAGAGAGATAAATCACCATGGAAGGAGGGGCTGGGGATGCCCCAGCTGGTGGCTCCTACCAGGGCTCAGCTGCTAGTCCCAGATGGGCTTGGGGTGGGGAAGGACAGGATTTTGTCGTCCCCAGCCAGGAGAGACCAGGGCCAGGTCAGACCCACTCCCAGAAATCTCCCCCAGCTATAGGAAGCTCTGCACACACACACACACACACACACACCCCCTGCCATTTCCTGCCCACATCGCTCCTCAGCCGCAGGGGGAAGGGTCACTATACAGGGAGCTGCTCCCCCCTCTGCCCAAACCCTGTGCATCCGGACCCTCCCCATACCCAGACCCCCCTGGCCAAGCCCCAATACCCTGCACACAGATGCCCCCACACACCCCACCTAGACGCTCCCCCCTGCATGCGGACCCCTGTCTCTCAACTCAGATCATCCCCCACTGAGCCCTGGCAATCGAACTCCCAACTGGATGAGTCCCACCCCCCTGCACCCAGACCACCCTGATGAGCCTCCCGCACCTGGACCCTCACCCCACTGAGCCTCAACCAGCTGCACCCAGACTCTCACTCCACCAAGGCCCATTCCCCCAACACCCAGACTCTCCCTGCCAAGTCCCATCCTCCCACACCTAGACCCCCCACCGCTGAGCCCCAACGACCTTCACCTGGATCCCCCTGCAGAATCCCATTCCTCCAGAACCCCCCAAAGAGCCCCTGTTCATCCATTTAATAGCAGCTGGGCGCTGCAACCCACATCAAGGCCTCATTGAGCATTGTTTTTTCTGGAATTTACATAGATTTTGATGTAAAGATGGACTTTCATCTGAACAAAATTTTAAGATTCAAGATTGTGAAAATATTAAAGCCCTCACTAGAAAAGATAATTTTTAGGTGTGGGGAAATAGCTACTCATGGAGGAAGTCCATGTAGTCCATGTATCTGTTCCATGTGCAATAGTATATTATATAACATATCATACATCTATCTATATGTGTGCATGTACATACATATGTATGTTTTATTAATGTACTGATTGCAGCATATTACAATGCCTTTTTCATAGTAATTCATTTTATACAGCTAATAAAAATATGCTACTTACATAGCATTTGCATATGAATAGTCATAGACTTTGGTTCCATGTGGAAGAGGTGATGTCTACCTGGGTTTCTGTATCTCTTCTCACAAAGCCCCACAAAACATATGGACTCTGCAATCACACAAAGGAGGAGTCTACCCCATCTCATTTATATGGATAAATATTTGAATTTGAGTTTACATGAATAAAGTTCCAGTGCTTGTTATTGTCAGACACATACCCCAGATCCAGCAAAGAACTTCAACATATGTTTAATTTAAGCATGTCAGTAGTCCCACTGGAGTTAGTAGGATTACCCAAATTAAGTATGTATCAAATGCTTTTCTGCATGCAGGCCTAAGTCTGAAATGATAGAGAAATCAACAGTAACGTTCTTTTTCTTACTGGGCTCTCAGTATATGTTCTGTTGGGGCTTTCAATACAAGCTATCCTATATCTTAAAAATTCAGACTTCTGTTTAATGTAATATACTATATTCACTTAAAAATACAAATTGTCTGCAATCAAAAAAGAATTTCTACCCTTCTGACACTAAAAGAAGAAAACCTTCTCAGGCAAATATACTGCAGAAGGTTTTAATGCCTCCCATTGTGTGGCAGTTAGCCTTGTTGATGTACAAACTACAAACAAAACACTGGCTTTATACCTACTCTAGAGGAGTGATTATCTACTTGAATAAAGATCAGAAGCATCTCTCAGAACTGGAAGATGGAAAGAATGCCAACAAATGAAGACAACATGGCTAATATATTAATATCACTTATTTTCAAGATATTTATTTTAAATTTAACTTAAATTCTATAATTTTCCATTAAAATATATAAATCAGATAATATTATATATAGTTTTCATCATCACACAATACAAAAATGAAGAACTGGTGAGGGTTTCTCTCTGGAAGAAAAATTATATGATATATATGACTACATTTTTTTTTTAGTAATGTGACCTATTGTGTACAGTATCTGGTATATACAAGCAGCATTAAAAGCAAATGCAGATGCTGTACTATGCTGATTGTGATTTGAGGGTAGATAAGGAGAGCAAAGGCATTTGTCACTCATACAACATGAAAATAAAGCATGCACCTTTTATTGTGCAAGTTAAAAGCTTATTGAGTCAAGAGGAATGACTAGAATCAATTATTTGTTCTGCCTCAGTGATTCAAGATATCAACAGCAAACAGTCTGCAGTATGGTTGAATATAGGCACTTTCATTCCCTCTTTGATCCTTAAAATCCACACCTTCACCTTTTATTTCCTTTGATGAGCTAGGGAATCATTTAAATTAAAATTACTATGCTATATAGGTCGTACATCTCAAATTTCAAAATTAACTACATTCTTCTAAACACTCTACTTATAATAACTTAATATTTACAATTCATGTATTAAATAGAGAATCATGTTATTTCATTGGTATCTTACGCCATGGTATCAAAAATGTTATTTTGCTCTGCTCAAGTATTAACTAAGGGGCAGCACAACTCTCCCTACTCTGCTAAAAGCCAAGGGTAACTCCTGTCTTCTCCCTTTCCCGGGCTTAGGGAAGTGCAGCACATTCCCCCCCCCCCCCAATTTTTCCGATCCTAGCGTCCCAACAGGTCAAAGTTTAGTTTGCTTGGGTGCAAACTTTAAAATATTTGGATTTAAGTGTAAACTTCATTCTGAATTTCCTGCATTTAGAATGTTTGATTTGGGGATAGTTACAATTTCCCTGTAACAAACTGATCCTGAATTACTGATACATATTCTCAATCTTAACTTCATTTTAATGTAGCGATTGTCCAGGATAGTGGAAGGAGAAGTGAGGGTCTCAGTAACTGGACCTGCCCACCCTGGCAGCCCACCATAAATTGGAGGTTGGGAGACCTGGAGAAAATACCAAAATAAATAAAGCCACCACCCAAAAGCTAGAAGTGAGACAAATTTGTTTCTTTGGTGAATCCTATCACCACAGTATGATGAAATGTCACATCACCACCACCATCTGTCATAATGATTAACAAAACTGGTGACCAACCTTTCCTATTTTGATTTTCTTTAACCTTTCCTATTTTGATATTCTTTAACCTCTGTCTCACTTGGTACCTAGAAAAAACGGGTAAAGGCTGAAAGCAAGTTACAAATGACAGCAACAAATAATATTTCAACACACTTGGAGATAATTGTAACACTTCAGCAAAACTGAATTATTAGCTCCATTTTGAAAACTAGTCTTTGAATGAATTTAAAAGATAATCTTTCCATTCTATGTTCAGAATGAATGTTTTTTCCCCTCTCCTGAAACTACCATAACTCAATAAATATTAAATAAACTGATTTATGAATGAAAAAAGTTTCATGATCCTTTGTTGCTCCTCATGTTGTATTCAGTATTCAGGATAGTGAATTAGCTTATACAAATATTTTAGTCAGAGTAAAAGAAATAATAAGTGCACGAATAGTTTTAAATTGGATTTTTAAAAAAACTGATTAAAAGCACCATAACCTGTTAGGGTATGTCAATACAGCAACTAGGCAGGGTCTACTTGCAGGATCCCAAAGCTCAGGCTCCAGCCCAACCCCGGAAGACTACTCAGCAATGAAACAACCCAAGCCCCAAGAGCTTGAGTAGGCTGGCACAGGCCAGCTGCAAGTGTCTAGTTGCTGTGTAGACATACCCTTAATGTTCTCAAATAGAGATAAGATGACAAAATGAACATACATATCCAGGGGAGGAGGGGAGGGATAGCTCAGTGGTTTGAGCATTGGCCTGCTAAACCCAGGGGGCCACTTAAGGATCTGGGGCAAAATCAGTACTTGGTCCTGCTAGTGAAGGCAGGGGGCTGGACTCGATGACCCTTCAGGGTCTCTTCCAGTTCTATGAGAGAGGTATATCTCCATATATTTTATTTATTTAGGATAAAACAACATTATTCTGTAAATTTTTCTTTAATTTTGGCTATGAGAAATGAAGTTGTAAATCTACTAGATTCTCCTCCCAGATGTAAAATTAAAAGGTTCAGCTGATCTTAGGTCCTCCACTCAAAGCACCAGTCACAACCTCAGAATAATTCAATTAAAGTTACATATCAAAACTTACATATAATACCAAATCTTTTGTATGGAGCAATGGTCCTCTGAAGGTACAAATGCTGGTAACTAGCAGAAAAAGTAGCAGCCTGCTTACTTTATAACAACAAAAGCCCTGGCCTCACTTTAGTGCTGCAGGTTTTCACCATTTTGTGCTGCACAATTTCAACTGCATTTGCTCAGCAGCAGCAAAAGGTGGGCATTCTGGAGGCCTTTTGCTTATATCCTGCATTGCAGCTGTGCATGCACTTACTATCAGCCTATTGGTCTAGACATTGCTAAACTTTAACACTGTTAGTTTCAACTGTCATGCCAGGTATTTCTTATATTTTTGAATAGGTCAAAAAGCAGGAGGTGCAGCACACGAGTCACCTATCCCTAGTTGTACACCCTCTAGGGACTGCCCTATGCTGTGGCATGGATCAAAGTGACAAGACTCCAAACATTTTACAGTTGTAGCTACGAAAATCTTAGCTAAATTTGGTATAACATGACTATCTCCAAACTGGATTACGGTCTGCCTAACTCTGTTTTTAAAGCCATGACCAAGTATTACCTCCCCAGCTATATATCCAACTTCCACCAACATTTTAGGCAATGCTATAATAATTAAAATATATTAGAATATGCTGTAGGCATAATAGCTGGGGTCATGAATAGGGTCCTACCAAATTCATAGTATATTTTGGTCGATTTCACGGTCATAGGATTTTAAAAATCATAAATTTCATGAATTTCAGCTATTTAAATCTGAAATTTCATGGTGTTGTAATTGTAGGGATCCTGGCCCAAAAAAGAGTTGTGGAGTAGTCACAAGGTTATTGTAAAGGGGGTTGCGCTACTGCTACTCTTATTTCTGCGCTGTTGCTAGCGGCAGTGCTGCCTTCAGAGCTGGGCAGCTGGACAGCAGTGGCTGCTGGCAGAACTGCCGCCAGCAGCAGTGCAGAAGTAAGGATGGCATGGTATGGTATTGCCATCCTTACTTCTGTACTGCTGATGGCAGGGCACTGCCTTCAGAGCTGGGCACCTGGCCAACAGCTGCCACTCTCTGGCTGCCCAGCTCTGAAGGCAGTGCAAAATGGTGGCAGTGCCGTGACCCTCCCCTAAAATAAGCTTGCGACACCCCTGCAACTCCCTTTTCAGTCAGGACCACCAATTTGTGAAACGCTGGTCTCCCCCATTAAATCTGTAGGGTATAGGGTAAAAGCATACAAAAGACCAGATTTCACAGGGAGAGATCAGATTTCACCATCTGTGATGCGTTTTTCACAGCCGTGAATTTGGTAGGACCCTAGTCATGACCGAATAACGCAGTTCTGTATTTGATTTCTGGACCTCATACCAGTTAGCAATGGGAAAGTTAGGACATTTGTCGAAGAGAAACCTTCCATCTCTACAATGAGATCATTTAATGAGTTGCTATAGGGACAGGAAGATCTACTCAGAAGCCATAGCCCAAAATAAAATAGTCCACTTTAATATCCTGAGTGCATGTCTCTAAGCCAGGGGTCGGTAACCTTTCAGAAGTGGTGTGCCGAGTCTTCATTTATTCACTCTAATTTAAGGTTCTGCGTGCCAGTAATACATTTTAATGTTTTTAGAAGGTCTCTTTCTATAAGTCTATAATATATAACTAAACTATTGTTGTATGTAAAGTAAATAAGGTTTTTAAAATGTTTAAGAAGCTTCATTTAAAATTAAATTAAAATGCAGAGCACCCCAGACTGAAGGCCAGGACCTGGGCAGTGTGAGTGCCACTGAAAATCGGCTCACATGCCGCCTTCGCAAGCATGCCATAGGTTGCCTACCCCTGCTCTAAGCATTAGGAGTTAGCACACACCCTTGGCTGGAGTCAAAAGGAGAACACGTGCTTCAATATTACCATAAGATTTTACTGGGAGTGGTTGGGGGATACAGTGTCCGAATTATTTCCTTGTAGTTTCTACATAAAACAAAGAATACCAGGGCATTCAATAACATAAATCTAGGCCAGCTTGCATCAGAGCAAATAAATGAGCAGACGAAATACAATACCAATATCAGAAATCTAACAAAGGCTACTCTCTTCCTGGTACTATCATTTTGTTCCACCACTACTATACCCGACGCCCTATTACCCTGTAAGCAGGCTTGAAGACCAGAGGAAAGCTGTATCAATTTTGTGTAGGACTTTAATTACAATTGTTTCCATTTTATTGCAGGATTATGAGTGTGTAAGGCTACTCTGCCCCCCGCCTGCCCCCCCCCACCTTTGCTGAGACCTTTTTCTACTCTGATGGGCTTTCATACAGGCTGTGTTAATGAAAATTGATACTAACATACTACAGTGGAAATGTCTAAAATGAAACTATGTCAGCTCAGAAACACAATAAAGGTGTTCAGGCTAAAAGTGGAAAAGCCTCCCAACATTATTCTTTGCAAAGAAAACAGAAAAGAAACCAGAAAACCAACTAACTTCCCAGAGAACAAGGCATCAAGTTCAAGGCCTTGGTCCTTTGTGTTAAGGTGTAAATGGGCTGGGCCAGGGATATCTTAAAGATCACCTCATACTCTGGGATCTCAACAACAATCAACAACTTTGCTCTTTGGCGACAACAGAACTGTCTACTGCAGGGGCGGGCAAACTTTTTGGCATGAGGACCACATCAGGTTTCTGAAATTGTATGGTGGGCTGGTTAGTGGAGGCTGTGCCTCCCCAAACAGCCAGGCATGACCCAGCCCCCGCCCCTTATCTGACCCCCCTGCTTCTTGCCCCTGACATCCTCCCTGGGATTCCTGCCCCATCCACTCCCCCCCATTCCCTCTCCCCTGACCATCCCCAGACCCCCCTCCCCTGACTTCCCCTCACCGCCCCATCCAACCTCTCCTCTCATTCCTGACTGCCCCCTGGGACTGCTGCTCCATCCAACCACCCCTTATCCCTGATTGCCCCCAAAACCCCTGCCGCCCCATCCAACCCCCCATCTCCTTCCTGACTGCTCCCCTGGGACCCTTGCCCCCATTCAACCCCTCTGTTTCCCGACCCCAAACCACACCCCAGCCCCGTGACCACCACCCAGAACTCCTCTGCCCGCGATCCAACGCCCCGGTCAACTTACCGCGCCGCCTGGAGCACCGGTGGTGGGCGGCGCTACAGCCACACCGCCCAGAGCACAAGGACAGGCAGCTGTGCCACCCAGCTATGCCACTGCGTAGCACAAAGCACCGGGTCAGGCCTCTGGTCTAGATAATACTTAGTCCTGCCTCAGCACAGGGGCCTGGACTAGATGACCTGTCGAGGTGCCTTCCGGTCCTACATTTCTATGATTCTATTAAATAAAAAGTTGACATCAATCTTATTACTATAACATTAAAGTTACAATGGCAACCACTCAGATGGCAGGAAATGCAAAATTTCAGGATCCCCCTAATAGCCACAGATCTCCCATGTTGCTCAGTGACACTCGAGTTACTAGCAATATTCAATGTAACCAAGTTTGTCACTCTGGACAAGTTACTTCAGGTATGTCTACACTTAAAACGCCACAGCGCTTCAGGGAAGACACCGCTATGCCAACAGGAGAGCTTCTCCCACTAATGCTGTTAATCTCCCTCCATGATGGGGAGAAGCCTCCCGTCGACATTGCATTGTGCAGGAGGTCAGACTAGATCATCATAATAGTCTCTTCTGACCTTAAAGTCTATGAGTCTATGAGACATAGTGCTGTCTACACCAGGCATTAGGCCAGTATAACTGCATCGCTCAGGGGTGTGGATTTTCCCACAACCTGTGAGGTAGGCAAGTACTACCTTAATAGGCAGCAGGTTGAAAACAAATAAAAGGAAGTTCTTCTTCACGCAGCGCACAGTCAACTTGTGGAACTCCTTACCTGAGGAGGTTGTGAAGAGTAGGACTATAACAGTGTTTAAAAGAGAACTGGATAAATTCATGGAGGTTAAGTCCATAAATGGCTATTAGCCAGGATGGGTAAGGAATGGTGTCCCTAGCCTCTGTTCGTCAGAGGATGGAGATGGATGGCAGGAGAGAGATCACTTGATCATTGCCTGTTAGGTTCACTCCCTCTGGGGCACCTGGCATTGGCCACTGTCGGTAGACAGATACTGGGCTAGATGGACCTTTGGTCTAACCTGGTACGGCTGTTCTTATGTTATGTACTATTATCCCCACTGTACAGATGAGGAACTCCTTCAGTTTCCCATCTATGAAAGGGGACAAATAACATTTCCAACCTTTTTCTTTTTAGACTATAAGGCAGGGTGAGCAAACTTTTTGGGCCAAGGGCCACATCTGGGCGGGAAAATTGTATGCAGGGGCGGGGCAGGGGCACAGGAGGAAGTGTGGGAGCGGGTGCGGTGTGCAGGAAGGGGCTCAGGGCAAGGGATTGGGGCAGAGGAGGGGTGCGGGCTGTATGAGGGGGCTCAGGGCAGGGGGTTGGGGTGCAGGAGGGGTGAGGGGTGCAGCAGGGGCTCAGAGCAGGGGGTTGGGGTGCAGGAGGGGTGCGGCAGAGGGCTCAGGACAGGGGGTTGGGGTGCAGGAGGGGTCCGGGGTGTACAAGGGGGCTCAGGGCAGGAAGTTAGGGTGCAGGAGGGGTGCACAGTGCAGGCAGGGGGCTTAGGGCAGGGAGCTGCGGGGCAGGGTGCAGGAGGGGTTCGGGCTCTGGCCTGGCATCGCTTACCTAAAGCGGCTCCAGGGTGGCAGCGGCATGCACCGGGGCCAGGGTAGGCTCTCTGCATGCCTGCCCTGTCCCCGGCCCCACGCAGCTCCAGGAAGTGCTGCGGCCCCTGGGGGAGGAGGAGTGGAGGGCTTCACGTGCGCTGCCCTTGCCGCACCTCCAAGTACCTCCCCCAAAGCTCCCCATTCCCAGCCAATGGGAGCTGTGGGGAGCAGTGCCTGGAGGCAAGGGCAACGCACAGAGCTCTCTGCCCCCCCACCCGGGGGCTGCAGGGAAGTGGTGACAGCCACTTCTGAGAGCGGCGCGGGGCCCACAGTGCCACGGGGGGCAATCCTGCAGGCTGGATCCAAAGCCCTGAGGGGCCGGATCTGGCCCGTGGGCGGTAGTTTGCCAACCCCGGTCTACTGCAAGAGTGAAGGCCATCCTTATAGGAGACTAAGGGCACGTCTACACTGTCCCACAGTCCAGACTACGGGGTGAGGGGGGGGTGAATATCAGTGTGCTTCTAAGTGCACCACTGTAACTCCTTTGTGTTGATGCTGTGGTGCAAACTGAAAGGTTCTTAGGTCACATTAAGATCATTCTTTTTAAGGGGATTACATAAACGTGAAGTAGGAACCTTTTAGTTCACACCTTCAGCATCCACACACAGAGGAGTTACAGAGCAGCACTTCGGTGCACACCGCTAGTCACACACTCATAGTCCAAACTGCAGGGCAGTGTAGACATCCCCAAAGAGACTTCTCAGAGGCTGGTCCAAGATTGTGGAGCTCATAATGGCAGAAACTGCCTCAAGACTCACTACTTTTCCAGTCCAACTGCAGGTCACACTTATTCTACTCTGCCTTCATAAACAAACTTTATAGAAACAAAAGCAAAAATTCACTACTGGAAAATTTCTCTCTGTGGAGAAGATTACAAATGGAACCTCATGACAGATGATATTCAGTTTGTTTAATTTATCCTCGGAAAGCACTCAAATACCACAGTGAGGGGCATGGTATCAAAACCAGAACAGCACATAGAGAGAAAAGAGATGTAAGCAGAGATATGCACAAGTTAAATTTTACAGGAACTTAAAGGCAAGGACAAGGAGAGTAAATTTTATATAGAAGGAAATGGCATTGGTGAAATTATCTGAAAGGGACTGATAAGAATGGAGCATTGAGTAGGATTTTGGCAACAACATTTCGGATGCATTGAAAGGGGCAAGGCTAGTCAAGAAAACCAGAAAGAAGGAGATTGCCACAGATGAGGCAAAATAAAATCAAGGCTTGTTAAGGATTTTGGCAGTAGGGACAAGAGGTAATGATTGACTTTTCACCTGCTATATAAAAATGAACAGCAGGATTTAGTGACAGAATTTACATGGGTAATAGTTTTATAATCACCTAGTCATTTTGAATGTGAGAGACAGGGAGAATGTTGGTATTATAAGTGTAATAGAAGGAAAGAGGCATTCCATTGTTGCCAACATTGAGTGCGAGTTTATCATGAAAAAAACAGGTATTGGAGAGGAAGTCGGAGATGCAAATTTTATTAGAGGGGAAGTCACAAGTGAAGAAGTATTGCTGTGAATTATCAACACATAGTAGGAGTTAAAGCTACACAATGACACAAGGTTCTTCAGAGACAAAGAAGCTAGAACAGAGGACTGTGAGGAACTAACAACGAATGGGAGGAAAGAGGGGAAGGAAAAGTCACTAGTCAGGTGCTCAGGGAGTGGCTGAATAGGTAAGATGCAAATGACAGTCTAATTTTTTTGAAAAATTGTGAAGTGAAGTAGTGAGCTCATTTGTACCAGTATGTCAATACACAGTATGTTCTTCTAGCTACCAGCTACTTCATGGCAGTGATGATGTCTGAGCTCTTGATAACAGACTGATAGATTTGCTGCAGACTGTGGATATACTGAGCTCTTTCCTGTATGAGTACAGAAACATACTGTTCCCTAGCCTTGAAAATTACTTAGGGAAATGGTGCAAATTCTATACAGTCCTTCTATGGTCAAGACATAGAATTTAACAGTCTGTACAATACACATTTTCTGCGTACAGTAAATGGCAGAATGCAAGTGCTCTGAATTCTTGACTCCATTATTTTGTTCTGCATATATGGTTATGTTTTAGTACTCTACCCACATTTAGATCATAATTTCCATGGATATATATAAACTCACAGAAAGACAAACAGGCTCTCTTTACATGTAGAACTGGAAGAATTCATCCAACAGTTTTGCTTTGTAAATCATTTCAGATCTATTCTATTAAAGCCATAAAGGATATCAGCAAGTGCACTGGGACCTTTTGTATGAAGTTATTATGCTTTGTTACTTTAAGAGGTTACTAATATTATTTAATCTCATGGAATACTTAAAAAAGCTACTTCAAATTTAAATTAAATTTTTATCTCTAACTAATGGCTATACACTGATTTTCCAGATATTCCTATACCTATCTGGCCTGGTGGGTTTCTGCATTGCTTTCCTAATTAGATATCAAATCATGTCCTATCTTTCTCAATAAATAAGTGACAAGTAAATTAATTACAGTAGTCGGAGGATGCAGTGTTCACTTTTCCCTCTGCAAATTACAGAAAGATGTTTATAATGTTCATAATAGTTATATTTGAACAGTATATGCAAAAAAGCCCATATGAATACACAATTAAAACTGAGGGCCAGATCCTCAGATGGTGAAAATCTGAGTGGCTCTGTTGAAGTCACACTAATTCACACCAGCCAAGGATCTGACCCTCAGATTTTAATCAAACAAAAGTCAGAGAGTGTACATACATATTATTGCAGCAACTTCCATTACACATTCACACACAATATAAGTAGACCTGCTATACATGTGCCTCTACAGCATTAGAAAAAAAATCACCAGCCTGGCAGCTTTCTCATCCTGCTCAATTGGTAACCACATCAAAAGGCATAACAAGCTCATAGGGGTAGAATATGGACATCCCAAGACCCTCAGGCCCCCTCCCAAAAGCAACAACTGAAGGCAGAGACAGTAAATCAGGGCCTTCCAGCCAACAAATTCTAAGCTTACCCTCCCAAAAGAGGCTTTACAGTTCACTGACTTTGTAATTCTCTCTACTCTGAATCTTGAGAGGTCTTTTTTCCCCCTCATTTGCCATAGGCTCTTGACACCAGGCGCTGCGCCTAGCGGGCAGCGCGGCGGAGGCGGGCCCGGGGCGGGCCGGCGGGGGGCCCGGTGGACCTGCGCTGCGGCGGCTGCGGGAGCGAGAGCGGAGAGGGCGGCAGGGCATGACGCGGGCTGGCGCCGCTCCTCCACCTCAGCGGCTCCCTCGAGCTCGCAGGCGCACCGCTGCCGGCCACCCGCGGGTCACGGGGCCGCGCCCCCGCCGCCATGCGCGCAGGTCCGGCTGCGGCGTCCCCTCGGTGGACTGCCGGGGGGCCGCGGGGCGGAGAGCAGAGAAGGGACGGGAAGAGACCTGGGGGACGGGGAGGGCGGGCGGCGCGCGCCGGCTGCTTGGGGCAGCTACTTTCTAGCCGCGCGCCCCTTTGACCCCTCTTCATTCCACCCCCTCTTAACTGTGCAAACCTCCATCTGCCCAACCTTACTCTCCCTGCCTATTATGCATCTTAACCTCCTTCTCCTACCCCTCACCCACTTCTTTTCCCATTCTATCTCCCTCTCTCTTTACCCACTCCCTTATCATGCCTCTCTCCCCTCTTCCCCACTTCAGTCCAAGCACAGCACCACAATCAAAACCCACTCTCTAGAAGGCAGGTCCTCATTTGGTGTAAGTCAGTATATTTGAATTTCTAGTCGAAATTCACAGAGTAGTACTGATTTCAATTGAAATAAACCACATTACATCAGGATCTGGCCCAGAGCTTCTGGAACATGAATAAGAACATATTAACCAATGTTTAAAAAAAAAAAAAAAAAGACATTGGACTAACATGACGTTTACCTGCCATCACCCTGTCTGTTTTGCTTTCATGTTTTATCCTTTCCCCTACTTTGTCTTTTTGTCTTGTCAGATTGTCAGCTCTTTGAGGCAGGGATTGATCTTCCTACAGGTTATACACTGACTTGCTTCCTTATTGGGATCTTTGGGTGCTACCTCAACATATATAATCAAAACTGTTAAGTGCAGTTCCTTTGTATTATGATAGTATGTAACATAAATCTATGTTGCGTGATCGTGTCTGCAGCCATACTACCTTGATGCTCCAAAGCTAAACAAGAACCCATCTAGGTAACTAAATTCTATCAGCGCAGTTTCAAGTGAAATTGTCTTTAAATTGAGTTTAGTAGAAGTGAAGAAAGGTATTCTTACTCATCATAGTATCCTATTCTCACTCTAAGCTACTGAAGTCAATGGAACTACTCATAGTACATAAGTTAAGCATGTGCATACAGTTTTGCAGGATCAGGGGCCTTCAACAAAGTTTTTAGGTACTGTGTGTCTTAAGACACTCCGTTGTCAATATGAAGAAACCACAGAGATGCAGCTGGATCACAAATAAATGTTTTTACTTAATATAAACAGGGCTTTGGAGCAGAGCGCGAAGCAGCTCTGGAGCAGTGGAGCTGCAGGTTTTTGCCTGGAGCTGGAGCGGAGCTGGAGCACAGCTCCAAAGCCCTGAATATACGATTCGCACGATTTTTACAACACAAAACACAGTGAGCACCACTAGAGAGGTCACTAATTAATTACAGGAATACTACCTTATACCCTACACTAGAGTCTTTAATTACATGATCACATACTGTTTTTTTCCACAGGACCCTTTCTTCATACAGTACGCAAAATGGATGGTGTTTGCTGAATGAGCAGCAATTCAATATTTTGTTTGCTCTTCTGTGTGTGACCTAGGTTATTTACTGCACGCTATTCAAACCCTGCTCTGAAGGCAGCAATATTAATTTTGTGATGGGGTTTTATCTGGTGCTCATTGCTCAATATCGGAGTGCTTCGCAAACTAATTGATTTTCATGACACCCCTGTGATATGAAGGTATTATTCCCATTTTACAGATGGAGATCTGAAGTATAAAGAGATTAAGGTCAGAAGTGTTAACTAATTTTGGTTGCCCAATTTGAGACACCTACGGCCTGACTTTTGAGAACAGTTAGCATTTACATGTTCAAAGCACAATTTCCAATTACTTCAGTTACAGTTGCAAGTGCTCAACAGTTCTGCAAATCAGATTCCCAAGCACCCAGAAAATGAACAACACAGTTAGCAGCCACCTGTGAAATGTTTGGTTTGAGATTTGCCTGGCAAAACACTGGAACTCTGTGGCAGAGGCAGGGATAAATCCAATTCTCCAGGGCAACATTTAACCTTCAATTAAGCATGAGCTCAATCTTTCTCTTCCTGAAATCCCTGACTCATTCACTACACAACTTCCATTTTTTGCCACACAGGCAGAAGATGTCCCACAAGTAACAGCCTCCTTCATTACACAAATCTGATTCATCCCAGAGCATGGTACATCCTGTAACACTGAATAAGTTAGGGTACTGTGGAAAAAATAGTATGTGATCATATAATTAAAACATGTATCATAATGCATACTCACAAGGGGACTAAATTAAGGTTGCACAAACAACCTTAAATCTGGCATATACTAATTTTGTGAGTGCTTGACTTTGCAACCTTAACATTCTTTTAATGCAGCTTTTTCCTAAGTTTTTAAAGAAGCAAAGTTCAAAAACAGAAATTCCATCAGGTGGCATCATATTCATACACACATGGGTCATCAGCAGGGCTGGAACTTTCAGATCCAGTACACCCTTCTAACTCTTGAGACAGCATAACCGACAGCAGTAGCAAATTGTTAGTCTCTATGTAGACCAGCAACCGGGGAGATGAGACACCCACTTTGCCAGTGGGGTTCAAAGCATGGAAGCATTGGAGGTTCTCATCACAATAGATAAGAATTTTTTTTTAACATGGGCAAAGCAACATATTTTCCCCTGATCTTGTTCTCAAAAACAGCTCAACCTTATATTGAAATACACACACACACACACACACAAAATCAGCTTAAAGCAGGAAATTTCAGTCCAAACGGGTAAAGTTTAGCAAAGTTATAAGCAACTGAAAACAGGGTCTGCCAATGGGAAGAGTCAGGCAACCTTAACGACAGGTGGCAGTAGCAATTCAACCTATAATGAATTTAATGTTAAAGTTAATGTCAAAAGTCGGAAAATTAAATCTTCCTGTTGGGCATATGATTTCCAATTTCTGTCATACATACCACATGAAAGGAACAGCTCTGTTTTCTAAGTAGGTACCATTGTTACATAGTCACTCTTCAGAGTAGAGTTGCACTTTAAGGTGAGATTTGAACAGAGTTGTAGATATGTTGTATACTGAACAGAGAAATGCAGCAGCGGTTTAAAAACAAACAGCATTTAAAACAGGAAGTGAAGAATAACAAAATCACTTGAAATTGTAGTGGAGATAGAGTGAAGTCAATGGGACTAATCAATACAGGAAGTTAACTATGAGAAGCAATTATCATGGGCCCAGTTATCTTTTTTTCCTTATTTATACCAAATAGCACAACCCGAAAGAAAATAATGATTGAAACTTGGAAATTTTTTTACACTTTCCATCTGATCAGTATTTCTACTATATTAAAAATTGAACTAAGAGAGTAATGTTTGGATAATTCAGAATGAAAAAGGTTTTTTTAAAATAGATTTCAATGGAGTTGCACCATGTTTTTCCCATTAGTTAGAAGACACTAACCCATAGACAGCACTCCCTACAGCAGATAAATTGGCCTATATGAATAATGTCTTCCTTGTTTATGATATTGTCCTTTCCGGTCTACCTTTTGGACCTCCTCTTCCCACTGCCATTCTCCACATTCATCTACCATCCACCTTTGCTCTGTCCATTCTCTCAAACTTTTCACTTTTGGTGCAAGAACTTTCTCTGCTGTAGTTTCTGCCATCTGGAATAATCTTTCTGTAGCTATTCAATTTGCTAGCTCTTTATCTATTTTCTAATCTAATTTTATCACTTCTTTTCTGACTATGCCTCCTTATTTCTCTTTACCTCTTTTATTGGACTTAGAGGCTGCATGGTGATGAATTAATAATACTATCACTGTTCTGTGTTTGACACTGCAAGCACAATACAGCAGAGATCACGTCTTCTTTGTTTTGTATAGCACCAAGCACAATGTTGACACTCAAATAAATAATAATTTATTCACATACTGTTCTGTATTTAGCTCTGCAAAGAGTCCTGGGCTATATAAGCTACACAAAATAAAGTTGCATAGTACAACTGGAATAGATGGTTAGCTAGGTGAAATAAAGAAAAATACTACTAACCTACTGCTTAAGGAAATCCAGAAGAAATGTAAAACAAAGAAATTAGCATCCTCCATTTTAAGAACGCCTGGGGTAAATGTTTAGTCAATCCTCTGAATTATAGTGGTAGGGCTACATACAGCTAGTGAAACAAAAGCACCTGGGGTGCCATGACATTTTCTCATGACCTGCAAACATAATTCAAACTGAAAGAGTAAAAATGTATCTCTAATCATAGGCAGTTGCAGACAATTTTAGGATACTAAGGCTGCATTCATGTGGGTCCTTCTTAAGAAAACACATGCTAGGGCTTTTTCTTCTTCTTTCAACCTTTGCCACAGACCACCGAGGTTTGTCATTACATGAAACAAAGTTCCTTTATGAATGGCAAATGACATTTAATTTCATTCCTTGGATTGGGTTTCTGTCTCATCTTCAGCATTAGAAAAATAACTACTCACTCATTCACATGTCAAAGAATATTTCAACACCAAAACTGCATATTAAAGAGCAATAACATGAACTGTGTTTCTTCATCTTCTCTACCAACATTACCATGCTGTTTATACAGTTAGTGCATAATACTGCAATGATATATGAGATCATCAGTATGGTGATGTGAAAACAGTTTCAGTGTCTGTGATTGATAAAGTGTGGAGCTAGTAAAACATTAAAAAAGTTAATCTTTGTAATAATCTCCTGAAAAGTTTTTATATTAATTTAAAGCATCGATCATTTTAATATTTAATCATTGTAGACTTCATTTTAAATGAAGGTATCCATAGCATTGAAAAGCACTTCATTTTTTATTTAAAAAAATGATCGGTTGTATATGCTTCATGTAATTCTCTTCATTTTTTTTATTTAGTAAAAATGGGAACCTGTTAGCAAATGAAATGTTATTTACAAGAAAATACCCATAACATTTTCAGACAGGGATTGTGCCAGAACATACACATTTCTGTAGTTTCACAACAGAAAACACAATCTTGTTTATCAGAAGTACATATGTACTGTGGTGTATGTATGTTGGTTATTTTGTTGAGTTGGTTGCTGGGAGCCGGGGGGGAGGGGTTGGGGGACAAGGGAAGTAGAGATAGCCAGGGTGGGTGAGACATACACTATTTGCATGCCACTTTCTTTATAGGACTCATTCAGATAATACTTTATCTGTGATATAATAGGGAACTAGGGCTGTCCACTATGGTAATTGCCATTATAATCATCCTTTCCCTAGAAATACTCTTTGTAACATTCACCTTCCTAACTTCAAGGATAGTTTATAAAGGCACTGCAAAATATCCTATTATAAAAAGCATATTCTCTGTAATTAGGAACTTCTGTTGCAGAGTAAAATATTTTTGAGCAGTTAATATGAAAAGCTATCCCAGACAAACCACCAAAAAACTTCCCAATTTCTTTTCTGAGGAAAAGGGATGATTTTAACTACAATTCAGTGTAAATTGGGGAGAGGAAGATAAAAGAGAAAATACTATTTGTCTAGTTTATTTTTAAAGTTTTGCTTTTAAATACATTTAAGGTACCAAGAATTGAGGTTCAAAAGCAAAAAAAGCATAGCAGATCTGCAGCACAACGTTGTGAAAGAAAACAGACAAAATGAGTCAACAGAAGTTGGTCCAATAAAAAAAATTACCTCACCCACCTTGTTTCTCCTATATCCTGGGACCAACACAGCTACAACATTGCATGCTATTCGAAAACAGTAAATCCTACAAGCCAATCCACAATATAATTATGGCACCAAAAGGCTTTGCGGTATTGCAGACTAGTACATAGGCCTTGTAGGGACATGTGTTCAAATCCTGCCTTGGATCAAAATTACTTTGTCTCGCTCTTTCTTGTCCATATCACAAAGCTAACCCTGCTTGAGAAGCTCCAGAATGAAAGATGAAGAGCTTCAGTTCAGTATATAAATAATTTGTCAGAGGCGTATGTGGGAATTTGCATGATGCATGCCCCAACCCTAGCTCAAGTTAATATTATTAGTCCCTTATTTTCAATAAGCACTAAACTCAGTCAGGATTTTGTATAAAGGTATACATCTGGCTTCAAGTTACAATTTGCCACCATCAGTTTTGCAGCCAGAGCTGTGGAGCAGCTAAAAAACAATACATGAAACGTGATAAATGAATTCATGATTTGACACCTGGGCTGCTCCCATCACAAGGAGTTCATGGATAGTAGTATCTGAGCTGAGAGGTGAAAACATTATTTAATACTGAACTCCATGAAAATAAACAAACTTACTTCCACTGGGAGATATATTACGAGTTTCAGCAGTATTCTCCATTTAAATAAAAACAATCTTTCTCAAAGCACTATATCCTTAAAGCACGTTAAATTTTTGAAGTTTTGTTTTCAGCAGCAAAATAGTTGTTTAAGACGATTTAAAGTCTAATTTTGAGTGGCTTTGTTTCTACTGAGCAGGCTCACGTTAATAAATCTAATTGCTAAGAGAATGTACTATTTGGTAAGGAACAAGGATATAGGGGAACAATGGCCATTTCCCAGAAATGCAGAGTAACTCCCAGCAGAACGATGAGTTGCACAAGCGAGCTTTGTTCCTCGTCTTCCCTGTGTTCATGTTTAAAATACTGACCTGGGGCGGTGTTTTATCTCTGAGGGCTCCACGTAGGCACAAACCACGTCCTCCTAGGAGGGTAAATTGTACTGATTCAAGATAAACGCGATCATGCCAACCCCAGCGTCTGCCAAGGAGCGTCTTTTGGGAACAATCCCCCACCCCCTGCCCCGCAGGGCCTAGCACGTTTTGGGGAGGTGAAGTGACTCTGCCAACGAGCCCCTTTGAGGAGCGCCAGCTAATTCTCTGTAAGCATCAGCCACTGCTGCACCCCCAAAGGCCCCAGTCGCCACAGCCCGACCGGGAGGAGCCGCGAGCAGCGGGGACACCTGCTGCCTCCAGGGCTGAGCCGCCCCGGACCCCTGCCGGGGGGGGGTTACGGTGAGGGCGGGGTGCGAGTGTACAAAGACTGGCCGGGTGAAGGCCACGGGGTCAGGGTGACGCAAGTGGAGCGGGTGGCGCGCTGCACCCGCCAGGCAGCCTGGACCCGAGCCGTTCCGAGCACTCCACGCACCGCCCCCTGACTGGCACCATTTCCCCCAGGGCCTTCCCCGCCCGCAACCAAAATGGCCTCCCCGAGCAGGGAGCGGGGGAACGTCACTTCGCCTAGATTGGCAGCGCACCTGGACCAATCGCGGAGATGAGAGGTTCTGCTCGACCAATGAAGAGAAGGCACAAGTGGAAGAGGGCGGGCCGCCAATGGCGCTAGCCACGCTCGTGCGATGATCCGCTAACGGCGGCGGGACTCGCTGGGTCGAGTCCACCAGGTGAGGTAACGGCCGTGGGTGGGGGAAGCGCAGTGACAACGGCTGCGGCTGGGCCGGCGCGCTCCCTCACCCGCCCCAACAACGTCAGCAGCGGCTCGATACCTCCTGGGCTGACTGGGCGAGCTCCGCCTCCTCCTGCCGCCGCTGGGCGGGCTCTTCGGGCCAGGGCCTCCCACTGCAGCGACGGGTGAGCCCAGCCGCTCCGCGCACAGCCCGGGACAGCCCCACCGCCGCCACGGCCCAGCCGCAGAGCTCGGTGGGAGGTGCGGGCTCCTGTCTCCCCTTGGGGAACCCAGCTCCCATCCGGCCTGTTGGGCGCTCAGCGAGGAGGCTCTCGGGGCTCCCCACCAAGGGGCCAGTAGCTGCGCTCTCACGCTTCGCGGGTGCCTGTTCCGAGCCCCGTGGAACATGTGGCCTCTTCGTGACTTAGGTGGGCCAGTGCTTTGTACTTTACTCTAGTTGTAAGGTACCTTGCAGCTAGCTGGCTAAGCTGTGCTCGCCTGCCTGCTTACGAGGGATCGTCCCTATTTTTTAAACTGTTCTTGGTGTCCAGTGTAGTTCAAAGTCATCCCTGTTTTTCTTTGCTAACATCCTTATTTGTAGCTTTCTGGTGGTGGCAGGTATGTATCTGTTGTGTTTATTATATAAAGTGGATAGAACTAGAAATACAACCTCCTCCATTTCCCCCCCATACAGATCAACATGATCAAAAAGCCTATTTCACTGGCATGTTAGTTGAGCTCCTGGCAACACAAATTAGGAATTTGTCACAGTTACGCCTGTTACTTTTTTTATTGGTATAGTGCCGATAGTGCTAGGTCTTTTTCAAACATGTATTTGTTTTGTTTTGACATAAAACAATAAAGAGCACCCACACTCAGGCTCTGAGCACCCCACCAGTTATTTAAAAATCACAAAAACAAATACACAGTTCAGTGAACTCATAATCCAGTGCTACCTCTCCCGTACATCAACCAATACTTCAGTCTCCTCCACACAGAAAATCAAGGTTTTAAAACCCGAGAGATTCTAAGACCTGAAGGAACCACTGTGATTATCTTGTCTGCCCTCCTGTATTTCACAAACCATAGAATTTCCCCCCCTATAAATCCTGCAGCAAGTTCAGTAACTTGTGGTTGAATTAGAGTGTATCTTTTTTAGAAGGACATTCAATCTTCATTTTAAGTTATGTTGATTTATTTACCTCTGTGGAGACCACTGTATGCCTTTGCTGTTTACAATTCCCATGCCAACAATAACTGGCTTCTTTGAACATAGGTAGTTCACTTAATATGCTGTTAAGTTTCTTTTACATTTTATATATTCAATGTATCTTAATTACATCTTATTCTAGGAAAAGTCTATGTACTGTACAGGAGGTAAGACTAGATGATCACAATGGTTCCCTTCTGACCTTAGACTCTATGAATCTGCTGCTGGCACTATGAATAAATTTCATATCTTATGTATATTTAAAATTTCCATTACAATATTTCATTAACTTGTTTTCCATTTAATATCCTTAATTGATAAAGGACCATGAGTACATTTAAACTAAAAATATTTGAGATTCAGTTAAACCCAGAGAATGTTTGTGCAATTTCACATCCAAATACAGTATGTATGTACAGTACATGGGATCATATTCACATATACTGTATGTTTACTTGGTTTTGTAAGCACTGAAACACATAGTAGAAAATAAGCACATGTGGGTATAAACAGTGCTGAACACAATTTGTCCTTGTCTGAACGTGCAGCTAAATTGAGTTCAGCACTGATTCAGCTGCACCAATCACTAGTGAGACATTTTCCCCCAATGTAAACAAACTTTGTGTGTTCCCAGCAGCTTCAAAATAAAGATTTGCTTTTAACTTACCACACCTGTGTCATATCTCCACTGGAAGGGACTTACATTATCCATTGACAGTTTTTTCACTATCTTCAACTTCTCTTTCCTTATACAGGCCCAAGACCTTCCAAGGAAACATTTATTTCTGTTGTCGAGGTTTGTTCTCCTGTGAAACAGGCATCTATAATAGTAAAAAGTTCAGAAGTTTAAGATTTTCAGATGAGAAGAGTAGCATTGGGTTGCTTCCTGTATTTTGTGGAATGCCAAGCAGGCTGGTGGGATTCTATGTGTCCAGGGGAAACTGAAGTGGTTCAAATTCTGTCTCTTAACACTTAACAGACACCATTTCTGAAAACATATCCCACACTGATACCATATCAATACTGTATTAGTTTATAAAAGGGCAAGAAGTATTGTTATTGAGTTTCACACCATACATCAGTTTGAGGCCATACCCATTAAGTATGTGAATGTACCAGAAATAGCTTTTAAATTTGCAGATTTGTTACTGAAGAAATCCATAATTTGTACTTCATCTCAGTAAATTGTCATAGGTGAAATCTGTTTTAAAACACACATCTACAGTCCTGATTAGGAATAAGATAAAGTACCTGTAGGTTGATACTCAAATTAAAAATACATGTTATCCTAACTCCCTAACAGTATAATTATCATCACTATTTAAATCCTTGTGCTTTTTTACTTTGTTTCTAAGGTGGGTCGGCAGTGGGGGAGTTTTTTAAGTTATGATGAAAAATTCTATATCGATAAGCCTAGAAACTGAAATCCTGTGTGAATGGAACATCTACAGTATAGACAATTACAAAACAAGTTTCTCTACACCACCCCAATCCACCAATGTTTCTCATTCCTGATCTGGAGGGTAAAGGTAATTCTGACAGCATGCCCTTTCATTTCCTATCCTTTGCTCAGAGTCCCAACAGGGTGTCAGTCGTGATAGATGATGGTTTTGTGATACGAACACCTGTCCATTGGGAGCCGTACAGGGACCAACTCATTTCACACAAGCCACTGAAGAGCCATCAGATGGTAATGACTTTCAGTCCCTATTGACCTGGGCCAATTTGAATCGGTGATCTAGGGGTGAAAGGCTCTATATTCCATTACCAGTTTTCTGAGCCATCAAGTCTACTCCATTCCACCCCCACTACTACTGTACTGATATACTTTATAGCATTTTTCTAAATGCTATCATCCATACAGATGTCTGCCGTCATTTGTTGATACAGCCAATCAATACTACATTAAATGTTACTTTTCAGTTTACCCTTAATTGTCTAAAGTACATGTGGTATTTTCATTATTTATATTACTCTGCCATTAAATTATGCATTCCAGATTAAAAGAATAAAAGGCTTGTTTACATTATTATTATTGCTCTGGCATCAACTTTTGGATTTCTGTGTAAAGAAATTAATCTCCTTTTGGAGGGGGGAAATGGGGAATGACAAGCACTAGCTCCTGCTGCCTCTGGGACATAATTATGCTCGCAAACACAAAAATGGAAAAATCATAAGCTCAACACAGTTGAGACTCTTGAAAGTTTCATCTCAGCATGAAGCTATGTTTTAATTATTATTTTTGTCTGCATTGTTCAGCTTGTCAGTGCACCAACTAGAATAAGTGCTTATCCTAGTTAATTCTTCATGAGGCTTATGTCACTGGAAGATGCTTTTAATTTATTTTCTCCCCTTCCCCCCCGCATTTAATCCAACACTGACAAAAAGGTTATCTATAAACATTAAACAAAGGGACTTACTGCTTTAAACTCCCATTGACTTCAATTGACTTTGGCTAGGGGGAAGAAGTATGCTGTGGATACATGTTTGGTAGAATTTACAAATTAAACTTTGTGTTCTAATGTATTAAGTTTTCTGTATGGTAAGGAAGTTTTGTTTTTACCCACTGAGTTTAGACTCTACTGCTAGTCAATTCTTAGAGTGCTGTATATATACCGGTAGTTACTGATTTTCCCCCTAAGATTTAATGAGGTCAAAATCTCTGGAGTATTATGTGATACTTTTCCTCCAATGCAATCTTTGGAATTCTAAGGCTCTTTCTACAAGAACTTATATAATTATTACACCTAAATGAGATGATGTATGACAGAGTTATATCTGCTGCACAGTAAACGCTTTGTTATCCAGAATGTTGGGGAAATAGGAGGTGCCAGTTAGTGAGAAATTCTGGTTACCTCAGAGTTATACTAGTTTGGGTATGGGTTGGGGTGCAGGTTCTGGGAGGTGCAGGAGGGGGAAGGGGTTTGGGGTACGGGAGGGGTTTCAGGGTGCCGGATGCAGGCAGCACTCGCCTCAAGCGGCTCCCCATAACCGGCGACATGTCACTGCTGCTCCTACGTGGAGGCATGGTCAGGTGGCTCTGCGTGCTGCCTTTGGGAGCTGCAGAGCCAGTGGGCAGGGCAGGGGCAGTGCACAGAGCCCTCATGGCCATTCCTCCACCTAGGAGTAGCAGGGACATGTCACCACTTCTGTGGAGCCACGCAGAGCCAGGTGGGGAGCCTACTGGCCTCACCAACTGGACTTTTAATGGATATCAGAAATGCTGGTTTCTAGAGCTTTCCGGTTGGTAAAATGCCAGATAACACAGCTTTTACTGTACTTAGATAATGCCTTAATGTATGACATTTGGAAAAACTGAAATTATTTTCCATATGGTAACTTGTGTTAATATTTCAGAAGCAATCAAGTATACGAAAAAAAAACTACATGAGTTGCATTTAATATGAGCTCGGTTTTATTTATTGTTTCAAAAACCTGGTAAGGTTCCTAAGTGGCAACATAAGTTACCTATTACAGCATTTAAAAAACCAATATTGAAATCCTATTTCCACTGAACTCAATGGAAGTTTTGCCACAGATTTCTTTGGGGTCAGGATTTCACCCCAGGTACTAAAAATCAAGAAAATAAATAGACCTGGATATCATGCCCACCCTTATCAAAAACTTTGGGTTTCTGTACATTCCATCAACATACTAACACATTTTCATCAAATATAAATAAATATTTAATCACAGCATAATCATAGCTCAGACCCATCGAGTATTATGTACTATTGTTAACTTTATTTCTGTATCAAAACATTTTCTTTTAATGGATGCTCTTAAAAGGAAAATATCAGTTCAATATATACACACACAGATAAAAATGTTAAAAGAATACTAGTAAGGTTGCAAAGTCAAGCACTGAAAAATTAGAAAATTCCAGATTTAACACTGCATGTGCAACCTTAAGTCAGCCCCCTTGTGTATATGCATTTTGATAGTCATTAATCACATGATCACATGCCATTTTTTCCACAGGACAACCTCCTCATTCAGTACACAGGATAGCTCATTAAATTAATATTCAATATTTTGTTTCATTTTCATTTTTTCAGTGTGTTGGCCCCATGCCTTATTTACTGCATACTGTTCAAACCCAGCTCTGAAAACAGATTAATATACTCATAATCTTTTCCATGGCACTCATCATTAGTCTCTGAATGCTCCACAAACATAAATGTATCGTAATAACCTGAGGCAAGGGATTGGGAGCTGAGGCATAGAATAAAGTCAAAAGTTTCCACTAATTTTGCATGCCCAATTTGAGATGCCTGGGACCTGATTTTTCAGAGTATTGAGCATTATGCAGCCCTTTTAGTTTAAAGTACAGCTCTCATTGACTGCAGTTGCAGCTGTCAGTACTCAGCACTTTTGCAAGTCAGATTCCAGGGTATCAAGCTGGACACTCAAAACTGAGGAACACAAAATTAGTGACCTATGAAAAGTTTGTTTTAATTAACTTGCCTAGTGTCACACAGGAACTCTGTGGCAGAGGCTGGAATAGAATCTAATTATCCAGGGCAACATTCAATTGCCTTAACCATGCGACTGTTCTTTCTCTTACTGCAGTCTCCTGCTTCATTCAATACCCACTGTCCAACTTCTGCAACAAATAAGGCTGGGGTCCTACAGACAGCAGCCCCCTTTACTACACAACCTGATTTATTCTGTACTGGTCCCTTTGTTTCAGGCTCAGAGGCAGAGCCCTGCATAGATACAAAATTTGTATCTGCATCCAATGTGCAAAAATGGTCAGCAAAGAGGTGGATTAAGATTTATTGGGGCCCAGGGCACAAAGAACTTTTGGGCCTCCCACATCTGCCTCACCATGAGGCCCTGCTCCTCCTCTCCCCCTCTGGCCAGACCAGAAGCCAGAGCTGGGCCGTGGTAAGAGCCGTGGCAGCCAGCCAGGGAGACAGATTGCTGGGGGGAGCCCAAGGGTTCTGGAGCTTTTGTAAAATGGGGGCAGGCCAAGGCCAAAGTGGCAGAGGAATACTTCCTCATCACCCTGGGCTCCACTGTCTCCCCCATCCGTATTGCCCAGAGCTCCTTTCCATGGCCATGCACCCCAGGCCCACTCTGTTCCTTGCCTCTTGACCACAACACCCACCCGTAAGGCTGGCTCTGTGTTCACCTTATTTCCAAACTCCATTGCCTTCATGGATTGGCATCAGGATACACATGCCAAAATTAAAACTCTCAGGCTCAGTGGAGTAAGATCTAAACAGCAGGCTACTAGCATTAAGATTGACACTACTGGCCAAGATTCATGCTCTCAGTATATTAGGATGCACCCAACAGGGCCATAATGACAGAATTCACATTAGAGAGAGAAGGTGGGTGATGTAATATCTTTTATTGGACCAGCTTCTGTTGGTGAGAGAGACAAGCTTTTGAGTTTACAGACCTGAAAAACAACTCTGCATAAGCTTGGAAGCTCGTCTCTCTCACCAACAGAAATTGGTCCAGTAAAAGATACTAGCTCACCCACCTTGTCTCTCTAATGTCCTGGGACCAATAGGACTGCATACAGAAAGAGAGGATTCAGAGTAACAGCCCAGAGTGACCATCAGACCAGGGCACTATTTTCAGAATTCATATTTCTAGCATAATGTCATTACACCAGGGCACGAGCAATAGCAGCACAATGAAATACATATAGCGGGAGTGAGTGCCAGAAATTCACAGTACAAGCACACAGGGATCCACCCAGCAGGATAGCTGTGGCAGAATGCCTGCTCACAGTATAGTGGGGATGCACTCAATCTCTGTGAGAGGGTTCAGCTAAATGCAAGGGCACTTGCAAACAGCTGTACTAACAGCAGGAGCTACACTACTGGCCTTGTAGGAGTTGCATGTCAGGACACTAACTCACAATCCCAGAGCAATGGGATCCAGGCACCAGGTCTTTAGTACCAGAATTTGTACTCCCAGAATAGTGGGATGGAATTATAGACATTAGAGGACAAAGAAAAAAAAACAAACCTCTGTGATCATCACATCTCAGTTTCTCGCCCAGCAAATGCAGGGCTGCTCCTTGCAGCATGTTTTATCCAGTCTCCTTTTAAAAATTCCAAGCCTGGGGGTTTCCAGCCCTTCCCCTGGGAGATTGTTCCACAGCTTAAAACAGAACTTGCACTGCCAGGAAGGTTTTCCCTGGTAGCTTTGCATTTCCCCCTCTTAATTTTGTCCTGTTACTCAGAGTACTGGTTTGTGCAGAGCAGAGTAATAGTCTCAGGAGTCTCCTTTCCAGCAGTGTGAGAGCCACACACCAGCCCCAGCCAAGGGGGAACCTCACCTCCATGATCCTGGGGAAAGGGGCTTGTTTCACCAGAAGGTGGAGGGAGAAGGATGTTTTACCGTGGGCTCTGGAGAGAGGATTTGCATGGGGAGAGGTGCAGACATGCTTGGCTCCGTGCAGGCAGTTTAAACTGTGAAAGGGAGGTGTCCTGGGAAGGGAGGAGGCCCAGGTGAGTGGGGGGCTCTAGGTGTGTCCCAAGGGGATAGGGGAATCCTGGATTGGGGACTGGCTATGTCCAGGAGATCCTGGTCTGTAGAGGATGTATCCTCTGGGGCAGGGGGATCCCAGACTGTAGAGAAGGTATTCCCCTGGGGTCGCGGGATACCAGGTTCTGGGGCAGGTGTCCTGAGGGATACCAGGGCTCTGTGCAACGGTGCACCATGTTGGGCGGGCACAGGGGGAGGCAGAGCAAAGGCAATTGGAGCCCCAGGATCAGGTTGCTGCGCTCTGGCCCCTGCACTCAGTACCACAGCTGCTGCAATCTGCAGCCAAAAGTTGCGAAGTCTCATCCCAGCTGCCACATGGAGAAGAGCCCGAAGGAGCTGCAGTCCCAACAGTGCCTGGAGCAGAGCAAGAAAGCAGGTGTCCAGGAGCAGCACCCGTTCCAGCAGTGCTGAGGAGCGAGCTGCCAAGTGGCCCCGGGCACTGTGGGCACCAGAGTCTGCTGGGAAAGGACTCAGATAAGCGGCAGATTTAAACGCTGGGGCAGCGAGAGCCAAGGTGGGCCCCTGGGGGCAGGTTTCCCCCCCCCCATAAGCATAGTTTGACTATGTTTGGTGGGGGACAGCATGTGTGTGCTGAAGACAGTTCCCCTGGCTCACTGGCTCTCTCCCCCCACCTGGAGTGGTACCTGGGCTGCCGGTGCTGTGGGGAGGACAACATAATGGGGGAGAGGAGCTGCTGCTGGCTACTCAGGCAAATTCAGATGCACAGTGCCTCTCCCCGCCCTTACCCCTTCCTCTCCCCACCCCATGCCTCTTCCCCCTTCCCCAACGTCCCTTCCCCTCTACCCTACCTCCTCTGCCCTACATTCCCTGATTCCCCTCACCCCACTCCCTTATCCCCTTCTCTACCCCTGCCATATTCCATCCCCCTTCCCCACTGCCTCTTCCCCACTCCCCTACTCCCACCCCTTCCTCTCACCCCCTGCCCTATCCCATCCCCGTTTCCCACTGCCTCTTCCCCCTACCCCACTTCCCTTCCCCCATTCTCTCTTCCCCCTCCCCACAAAGGCTGAACAGAGCAGCTCAGGGCTTGCAGAAATTGGGGGGAGTGGCACATGACCCCACATACACCCCCCACACCTCACCTCCAAACGACATCCATCCCCTCCCCATCTCCTGACACTGCAACCCCCTCTTCCTCTGAGCAGGCTTCCTCTGCCCGGAATGGGACTTATCTGCTGCCTGCAGAGCTGGGGCTGGGCGCTGCAGCCACACATGCAGCTGATGATGTGGCACACCCTGCTCTCACCCGCCCCTTTTAAGCCAGGTTTCTTTTGTTAAAAAGTAGGAGGGCACCTTCTACCCATTCTGCCACTCCAGAGCCCCTGGACTCTCTATCTACCCCAGGGGGAAGGGACACAGGCTGGGGGCTGCTCTTGGGCACCCTAGCCCCCGCCTAGGACAGGTGGAGGGGCCGGGTCTCTCCACGGAGACCCAAGCTCCCTGGGCGGCTTTGGCCTGGCTCTGGCTCTGGCTCTGGCTCCGGCTCCAGCTTCCGGCCTGGCCAAGGAGAAGAGGAGAAGAAGGAGATAGGGCCACAGTGTTCATGCTCCTGAGAGCCCCCAAATGGGCCCATGATTAATCCGCCACTGGGTCAGAAGAAATAAAGCAGGTATCTGAAGATTTGCAGGGCTCTACTCAGAGGGAGGCCACTCTGATTCACTGTATCAGGCAATAAACAGAAGCTAATTAGCAGTGTCTGGCCCAAGTCTGGGCTCAGACTTACTGGGCAGGTCAAAACAATAAGGAGTCTTTGGGCTCAAGCCTTCTGGCTAAGGCAGGCAGTAAATATAGTCTAGGCTCTGACTCCCTGAGTGGGGCAGCACAATAAGCAGTCTTTAGCCCGAGCCTTCTGGTTAAGGCAGACAGCAATCACTGTCAGTGGCTCTGGCCCTCTGAGCAGGGCAGAGCAACAAGCAATTAAACCATCTTTTGGCTAGCATACTGACTAAGGCAGACAGCAAACACAGTCTATGGGCTTGCAGCCTTCTGGCGGGGGGCAAGCCACAAACAAGGCCCAGGCCTTCTGGCCACCACCCAAGGGTTGGGGTTGGCAACAGTGGGAGTAGGAGGACCCGAGTCCACCCTACTTCAGCAGGTTCCAGCCCAGGGCCCTAACAGTGGTGGGGGACCGCACCGCTGGGTCAGCAGGGATCCTGCCAAAACATTCTGACTCAGAAGGCAACAGCACAACCTGACTAATGTCTGGTTCCCGTGGGCTACTTCCTACCCCAGTCCATTGGTGTGGCTCCATAGTCTGCATGTGCTCCATCTCCTCGGACACCAGTCCCAGCAGCTCCTCTCCACTTCCAGGGACAGCAGACCATATAGCTAGGGGTCTGGTCCGGAGTCCTGCAGCAGGGTAGAGACATCTGCCTCCTTTACTGGCTCTCGCCAAATTAATCTGAAGGGTCAGCCTTTTATATTTCCTGTCCCTCAACTTTGCTTGGGGGGCAGGGCTGGCTTGGTTTTGCTCACCAGGGAGTGTGTCGTGATCCCTCAGGCTCAGAGGGAGGCCACTCTACCTCACTAGAATCCCAAACCAGGTCATTCTGTGTACTTTGGGCAAAACAATATGATCACGTAATTACGGACTGAATCATAATTAGGTTCGGTAGAATTAATTTTTTTCTAATAATTTTGATGGGTAATATTGATGTTTATTTTTTAGCATTTTTTTATTTTTATCAATTTAAATTTACGCAGTTGCAGGAAATTATGGGGTGGGGTCAGACAACAATTATTTAATGACAGTAGATGCTGAGATTCAAAAATGTTAAAGCTTTAGAACTGTTAACAAAAATTGTCAACACCACATATCAAAATATACAAAGTAAATCAAACTCTAATCCTAATACATACCCACAAGGGGGGCAAATTAAAATTGCACAGGCAACCTTAATTCTGGCATTTCCTAACTTGGGTGTTCTTGACTTTGCAGCCTTAATAATGTTCTGTTAACATAGTTTGTTATATGTAATTGCCTAGATTTTTAAAATAGTAAACTACAAAGACAGAAATTCCATCATGTTGCAACATATTGACACCCACCTGGGTCATCTGCAGGGTTGGAAGAAGAGGTTACTGCGACACTCTCACAAGGTTATGAGGCATTTCTCCACTACTTAGGGTGACCAGACAGCAAATGTGAAAAATTGGGACCCAAGCCCTAGGTCAGGCGGGGCAGCCTATATAGAATCCAGGAGCTCAGATCCCACTAGCAGGGCTGGAAGGGATCTCAGGAGGTCATCTGTAAAGCCCAAGCCCTAGCTCAGGGCGGGCAACAATCCAGTTCCAACTAAGACCCTCAGGCAGGGCTGAGCACACAAAGTCACTGACCTTAAAAACCTCAGTCAGGAAGGGCAGCAACACACCAGTTCTAGCTCAGACCCTCAGGCAGGGCTGAGCACACAAAGTCACTAGTTTAAGCCCAAGCCCTAATATCAGGCGGGGCAGCAACCTAAACAGTTCTAGCTCAGCTCCTCACAGCAACTTGAGACCATTACTCCTTCTTCTGTCATCTGCTACCACTGAGAACAGTCTAGATCATCCTCAGGGAACCTCCTTGTCTCAGGAGCTGAGCAGCAATAATAGTCAAATCCCCCTCATTCTTCTCTTCTGCAATACTAAATAGTTCAAGGCTCAGGTCCTTATAGCAGGAGCTGAGTATCCTCAGTTCAGGGCTCAGGTCCTTCCAGCCCCTGATAATCATTTTTCAGTAATCCCTCTGCTGGACTCTTTCACAATTTTCCACATCTTTCTTGTAACAGGAACTGAGCTGTGGCAGCAGTTCAAGAAGCCCAGGTAAGTGCAGGCTTCTCTGCCTGAACGCTAGAGGAGGAAGATCACCCATCTATCTGCTGGCAGGGGACATGCCCACCCACTCCTACTTATACAGCCCAACAGCGGCGTGGATCCGCTGCAGTCAGTGGCAACAAGGCCGCACACTGTTGACTCATATCCAGCTTCTATTCCACTGTAACCCCTTTTCTGCAGGTCCTTTTCTGCAGAACTGCTGCCTAGCCTCTCGGGTACCTAGTCTGTAGCAGTGCAGCGGAGTCTTCCATCTGCACTTGTCCTCGGTGCGCTGAACCTCATCAGATTTCTTTGGTCCAATCCTCTAATTTGTCTAGGTCCCTGTATATCCTATCCCTACCCTCCAACGTATCTACCACTCCTCCCAGTTTAGTGTCATTTGCAAACTTGCTGAGGGTGCAATCCATGCCATTCTCCAGATCATTAATGAAGACATTGAACAAAACCAGTCCCAGGAGCCTGAACAGGGCGTCCGCTTGATACCAGCTGGGCTCCAACTAGACATGGAGCCATTGATCACTACCCATTGAGCCAGACAATCTACCTTATAGTCCATTCAGCTCCAGCCCACTGACTTGGCTGTTCTGGTTCCTCTCTCAATACTGTGGGAGACTGACCACTATCAACATAGTTTGTTATATGTAATTGCCTAGATTTTTAAAATAGTAAACTACAAAGACAGAAATTCCATCATGTTGCAACATATTGACACCCACCTGGGTCATCTGCAGGGTTGGAAGAAGAGGTTACTGCGACACTCTCACAAGGTTATGAGGCATTTCACCACTACTTAGGGTGACCAGACAGCAAATGTGAAAAATTGGGACAGGGAGTGGGGGGTAATAGGAGCCTATATAGAATCATAGAATAGCAGGGTTGGAAGGGATCTCAGGAGGTCATCTAGTCCAACCCCCTGCTCAAAGCAGACCAATCCCCAACTAAACCATCCCAGCCAGGGCTTTGTCAAGCCTGACCTTAAAAAGATAATGGCCAATGGCTCTGCAATCACATCCCTTGTTGCTCACACTTCTAAACTTAATCCAGAGACTCTCAGGTTTTCCTAATATCCAACCTAAACCTCCCCCACTGCAACTTGAGACCATTACTCCTTCTGTCATCTGCTACCACTGAGAACAGTCTAGATCATCCTCTTTGGAACCTCCTTTCAGGTAGTTGAAAGCAGCTATCAAATCCCCCCTCATTCTTCTCTTCTGCAGACTAAATAATCCCAGTTCCCTCAGCCTCTCCTCATAAGTCATGTGTTCCAGCCCCATAATCATTTTTGTTGCCCTCTGCTGGACTCTTTCCAATTTTTCCACATCTTTCTTGTAGTGTGGGGCCCAAAACTGGACACGGTACTCCAGATGAGGCCTCACCAATGCCGAATAGAGGGGAAAGATCACGTCCCTCTATCTGCTGGCAATGTTCCTACTTATACAGCCCAAAATGCTGTTAGCCTTCTTGGCAACAAGGGCACACTGTTGACTCATATCCAGCTTCTATTCCACTGTAACCCCTTTTCTGCAGGTCCTTTTCTGCAGAACTGCTGCCTAGCCTCTCGGTCCCTAGTCTGTAGCAGTGCATGGGATTCTTCCATCTGCACTTGTCCTTGTTTGAACCTCATCAGATTTCTTTTGGTCCAATCCTCTAATTTGTCTAGGTCCCTGTATATCCTATCCCTACCCTCCAACGTATCTACCACTCCTCCCAGTTTAGTGTCATTTGCAAACTTGCTGAGGGTGCAATCCATGCCATTCTCCAGATCATTAATGAAGACATTGAACAAAACCAGTCCCAGGACCGACCCTTGGGGCACTCCGCTTGATACCAGCTGCCAACTAGACATGGAGCCATTGATCACTACCCATTGAGCCAGACAATCTACCTTATAGTCCATTCATCCAGCCCACACTTCTTTAACTTGCTGGCAATACTGTGGGAGACTGTATCAAAAGCTTTGCTAAAGTCAAGGAATAACACATTCACTGCTTTCCCCTCATCCACAGAGCCAGTTATCTCATCATAGAAGGCAATTAGGTTAGTCAGGCATGAGTTGCCCTTGGTAAATCCATGCTGACTGTTCCTGAACACTTTCCTCTCCTCAAAGTGCTTCAAAATTGATTCCTTGAGCACCTGCTCCACGATTTTTCCAGGGACTGAGGTGAGGCTGACTGGCCTGTAGTTCCACGGATCCTCCTTCTTCCCTTTTTTAAAGATGGGCACAACATTAGCCTTTTTCCGGTCATCCAGGACCTCCCCCAATCGCCATGAGTTTTAAAAGATAATGGCCAATGGCTCTGCAATCACATCCCTTGTTGCTCACACTTCTAAACTTAATCCAGAGACTCTCAGGTTTTTCTGCAGTTTCATACCGGAGCTCTGAGCAGTCATACTGCTCTCTTACATACAGTGCAACTCCCCCACCCTTTTCTGCCCTGCCTGTCCTTCCTGAACAGTTTATATCCATCCATGACAGTACTCCAGTCATGTGAGTTATCCCACCAAGTCTCTGTTATTCCAATCACATCATAATTCCTTGACTGTGCCAGGACTTCCAGTTCTCACTGCTTGTTTCCCAGACTTCTTGCATTTGTGTATAGGCACTTAAGATAACTAGCTGATTGTCCTGCTTTCTCAGTATGAGGCAGGAGTCCTCCCCTCTTGCGCTTTCCTGCTCGTGCCTCCTCCTGGTATCCCACTTCCCCACGGCTTTGCTCTCCTTCCCCCAGTGAATCTAGTTTAAAGCCCTCCTCACTAGGTTAGCCAGCCTGCTTGCGAAGATGCTTTTCCCTCTCTTCGTTAGCTGGAGCCTGTCTCTGTCTAGCAATCCTTCTTCTCAGAACACCATCTCATAGTCAAAGAATCTGAAGCCTTCTCCCCAACACCACCTGTGTAGCCATTTGTTGACTTCCACGATTCGATGGTCTCTACCTGGGCCTTTTCCTTCCACAGGGGGGATGGACGAGAATACCACTTACACCTCAAAAACCTTTATCCTTCTTCCCAGAGAAAAAGATCCAAAAATCGGGACTGTCCGTATAAAATCGGGACATCTGATCACCCTACCATTACTTTGTTCAAAGCTTCAGTTTGTAGAGAAGTTACTCCAGAGGTGAGAAGCAGGACTGAAGACAAAATGGAGAAGATACAGCTGCCTTTTTCTATCTTTTGCCATGTGGCTTGTACATCCTCTGTCCCAAACACAAGCTCACAGCACATGTGCTTGGAAAAGCACTTAGAGTCCCCTCTCCACAGGCATCTCCCTACATGTCCCACTGACTCATAGCTGTAGCCCCTGGTGTCTCTCAATGGGTTCATTGTACAGCTGATTGCTCTTGGTGGGCCATTAAGCAGGCTGGATAGTGCTGATGCCAATCTGTCTGGGGTGTCACCCAGACACACAGCACAAGTTTGAGATATCAACATATCACACATATTTATAACTCACAATACAAAGACGATATATACATACAAACAAGATCATCATACTTAGAAAATCATAACTTTTCTCCTGATATCTTACATGGCATATCTTGTAAGATCCATTGCAATTTTGTAATATTGGTATCAATAATATTAGAAATGGTCTCCTATATTCCATACAGTATCATAGACAGTCCATAGACAGCTTCCCCGCAGCTCCCATTAGCTGGGATTGGCGAACTGCAGCCGCTGGGAGCTGCAGGTGGCCATGCTTGTGGACGGTCAGTGTAAACACTGTCTCGCGGCCCGCCAGTGGATTACCCTGACAGGCTGCATGTGGACCGCGGGCCGCAGGTTGCCCACCACTGATATAAACTGTCCTGAATCAAACACCAGAGATGAAATCTGCTGTGTTGGGTTATGAAGGTGCAAGCTGCCATATGATTTAAAAGCTGGAGACAATTTCATCCTGAGGTTTGAGGACTTATATGAATCCTTACAATAAATGTTTTCATGTTCGAGAACCTGTCCACAAGCAGGTAAGCCCTGGCTGTGACAGCATCTAGAGAGAATCCTATAAAATCTATCCATTGAACCGGGGGTCACAACAGACTTTGAGATTGTATTGGAGGCCTCAACAGTGGCACAGAGACTTTGTTGTTTGTACTGCCGATAGGACTTCTTGGTAAGATGACCCCTGAGTAGCCAATCATCAAAATAAGGGAAGATGATTATCGCTGGTCGACATAGGTGGGTGGCTATGAGTGCCATGATCTCTGAGAACACTGTTGGGGCAGAGGAGAGGCTCAAAGGGAATGCACAGTACTAGAAATGATCATGGTCAACTGTAAAACAAAGAAGTGTCTTGTGAGAGGTGAATCATAACATGAAAATATATATCCTGAAGACTGAGAGTTTACAAACCAGTCCCCAAAATTTAGGGAGGAAATTATAGCTGCAAGGGTCACCATCCTGAATTTCTGCTGTTTCACGTAATTGTTTAGATGTCTGAGATTTATATTGGTCTCCATTCCCCATTCTTTTTTAGGGCTTAAAAAGTACTTGGAATTGAACCCCTTTCTTCTGTGCTGGACTAAATCTTATTCTATGGCCCCTCAAGTGTAGAAGAGATTCACCTTCCTGTCTCAGCAATTGATCGTGAGATGGGTCCCTGAAAAAGGATGGGGAAGGGGAAATTAAGTGGATTGAATAACCAGATGTTATGGCCTCCAAAGCCCATTTGTCAAACATTATTTTCCCTCATGCAGGCTGAAATTGGGAGAGCCAGTATCCAAAGTGGTAAAGGAGGATGGGATAGTGCAGCTGTAGATTCTTGTGCAATGGTTGGTCCAGATTCTTGACTAAGCCATCAAAACTGATGTTTGAATTAAATGGATGGCTGGGATGAGGTAGCTGTTTTAGCTGTCAAGTATCAGAGGGGTAGCCGTGTTAGTCTGGATCTGTAAAAGCAGCAAAGAATCCTGTGGCACCTTATAGACTAATATGCATCCGACTAAGTGAGTATTCACCCACGAAAGCTCATGCTCCAAAACGTCTGTTAGTCTATAAGGTGCCACAGGATTCTTTGCTGCTTTTACTGTTTTAGCTGGTGGTTTATTTTTTGAGTACTTCGGGCTCTTGGAAGGAGACTCAGAGGATCTTCTTAAACTATAGAAATGAATGGGGTGAGATCTCTAAGCTACATTGTTTTTTATTTGCAGGTATATAAAACCCGAGAGATCTAACTGTGGCCCTTGAATCTTTTAAAGTATGAAGTAAGTCATTGGTAGACTAGCCAAACAACTTGAGACATCAAAAAGGAGGTCTTCAACAGTACTCTGCACCTCCGTGGTGAAGCTGGACAACTGAAACCAAGATGGTCATCACATCACAATTGCAGTGGAAATGGATCAGGCTGCAGTACTGGCCAATCTAAGGAGACCTATAATTATGTTTTTGCTAAGAATTGTCCTTCCTTTATGATGGCCTTAAATTGCTTGCGGTGCTCCTCTGGCAAATGCTCAATAAAGATGTTGACTTCATTATAAATCAGATAGCCATATTTTGACATGAGCACTTGATGGTTAGCTATTCTGAATTGCAATGCTGCAGAAGAGTAATACTTATGACTGAAGAGGCTGAGTCACTTCTGGTCTTTGTTGTAAGGGGTAGCCATTGCATTCTGCTGTCTACTGCCTTCATTAACTGCACAACCCAGGGAATTTGGTGTTGGATGTGAAAATAAAAATTCTGAGTTCTTGGCTGGAACGCAGTTTTGTTGGCACATTGACAGGAAGGAGGTGCTGTAGCTGGAGTCTGCCAGATGGTCTTAGCAGGCTTAATGTGTTTATTTTATGTCAGCAGTGTAAGGTTTTTATATATTTCATATATATGATGAATGGGTGTGATGGATAGTCTGCCCTTTTCAGGCAGTATTGCTTACTGTTCAATCCTTCCCATTACCTGGCATGGCCCTTTTAAGAGTTTGGAGTGGTCTGATACACAAAGCCTGAGGAGATATGGGGAGAGAGGAAAGGGGTGTGTGACATGCCCAGGGTACAATCTGGACCGATTAACAGCTGGGATGCTTTTTACACTGCTTTGCTGTGAGACCTACCTCTCCCGTCTGCTCACACACAGCCTCCAGCATGTAAGTTACTCCGAGCTATAATGTGGGAGTATTGCAGCCAGCCACTTTTGGATTACACTGCACAGTGACACCAGCACACTCCAGTCCCAGACTTTCCCCAGAAATACCTCTTGTACTGCCCAGCTCTCTCCTGGACAATACAAGGTCATATAAAGTCCATCATTTTATTAATATAAAATGATATATGCACATACTTATCCCAAAAGGAGTTTCTCAAACACTTCAGTTGAAACACACTAGTTTAGATAAAACAATAAAACAAGTTTATTAACTACAAAGAGATTGATGTTAAATGAATGCAAATAATGAGACATATAAATCAGAATTGGTTACAAGAAAAATAAAAGTAAAATGCAACGAATTCTGAAATTAACCAACTAGCGTGAATTCAAAGGAAGGTCTCTCTCACCACGTTTCAGCCGTCTCTAGTGGCTGAACTTCTTTCAAGCAGGATCCCTCCCTCAGTCCAATGCTGCTTCCTTTGTTCTTCAGGTGTCATGAATGCCATGGGCAGACAGAAAGGGAAGAATGATTTGGAGTATCAGCCCTTCCTTCTTAAAGTCCTTTGCCTTCTTCAAGATGCATCTCCGGCTGAGGTTCTGGAGACAAAAAGTCTGTGTGTCTAGGAACCCCATGCTGTTTCTTTTTAAGATGTAGATTTTTCACCTGTCTCTTTTCCTGCCAATTAACAGCCATTTAGCAAGTAAAGGCCCAATTAACCTTATTTACACCTGGCTGAGGTGTCATCTTGCCTTTTGTTTCTGAGGAACTGGTTTGGCCACTCCCCAGACTTGGAAAAATCTTAGTAACACCATACAGTGGAGTCTCATAACTTTACATACAATGTTGCCACACATATTTTACTGGGACAATAATGACCAGCAAATGATGAGTTTTCCAATGATACCTCACAAGGCACACTTCGTACAAAGATGATTACAATAATGTGAAAAGGGTGAATACAGGAGTACAGACCAGGAAGAAGTAGCATTTAGAAGGAATCGTGTTACTGTATCTTTAAGGGCCTGTGGGACCTGGAGCCTTGCAGAGAGAGTGGGTCAAGGCTTTCTTCTCACTCAGTCAATAAGGAATGAGCTGAGAGAAGGGGGCCTCCTCCTCCACAGCAGGCAGATGCCTTCAGACACCGAAGGGAGTAAGAAGGCTCCTGCGGTGCCCTGAATTAACAGAGAGCAGACACCAGCAGCAGAAAGCTGCCACACCTTCTGACCCTGCGAATGTAGTGGGATCAGCTTTGGGGGATAAATTGCAACCAGGAGAAGAGCTGGGGCTCCTGCCGTAAGGAAAAGATACAAACTGAGAGAGAACCCTGAGGGGAACAGAGTCTAGAAGGAAGACTTCAGGGGAACCCTGAAAGCCAGTTTATTTGGGATTTTTTGTTGTGGTTTTTGTAATAAACGAGCTCTAAGAAGGGTGTTATTGAATCAAAGTCAAGAGTGCCTGAAGTGGAATTAGTGGCTTCCTGAGAAGGGAAACTGATGCAAGGAGTACATGCAGCTCCATACTAACTCGTCTGAGGGTGCAACAGGGCCAGCACACCCCACAACAGTGGATCACAAGGTTATTAAATGAATACACTGAGTGGTGCTGGCCAAACTGATATTGACTGCTGCAGCTTGTTGCCTCTTTCAACAAGACATATTATAGTTATACCATAGACAATGAAGCTAGAGACACACACCTGTAGCACACAGCTTTTCTTTCATAGATACATGGTGTTTAAGGCCAGAAGGAACCATTAGATCATCTCTGACTTTCTGCATATCACAAGCCATTAAACTTCACTCAGTTACCCCTGTATTGAGCCCAATAACTTGTATTTGACTAAAGCATATTTCCCAGAAAGGCATCTCATGTTGATTGGAAGAGAGCAAGAGATGGAGAATGCCACTTCCCTTAGTTTGTTCCAATGGTTAATCACCCCCCACTATTGAAATATTGTGCCTAATTTCAAACTTCAATTTGTCTGGCTTCAGCTACCAGTCATTGGTTCATGTTATGCCTTTCTCTGCTAGATTAAAGAGGCCTTTATTACATGGTATTTGGGGCCCGTGAAGGTAGTAGTACACTGTGCTCAAGTCACCTCTCACTCCTTTTTTTTGTAAATTAAACAGATTGAGCTTTTGAAATCTCTCACTGGAAATTTTCAGCCCTTGAATAATTGGTGTAGCTCTTTTCTGCACCTTCTCCAGCTCTTCAACAACCTTTTTAAATGTGGACAATAGAACTGCATGCGATATTCCAGTATTGAGTTCACCAATGCCATATACAGAAGTAAAAGCACATCCCACTCGTTACTCTCTTTATACTAGGGATGTAAATATCATTTTAAACATTAACCGTTTAAACAATTAAAGTTATATTGTTTAACTGGTTAACCAATTAAAGATAGAGGGGCTGGGGCTGCTCCAGCTGGCACGGCTGGCGATGGGGCTGCTATAGCCGGCCCAGGGCTGAGGTCGCTCTGGCCAGCCTGGGGCTGGGGTCAGCCGGCTAGCACGCCTGGAGCTGCTCTGGCCAGCTCAGGGCTGGGGGTTAACAGTTAGGGTACTTTAACAGTAATACTAATGCTTATTTGTTAACTGTTACCTGTTGAACAGTTTAATATTTTACATCCCTAGTTTATACATCCAAGGATCATATTAGCCTTTTTTGCCACAGCATCCCACTGAGAGCTCAAGTTGAGTTGCTTGTCCACTATGACCCCTAAGTCTTTTTCAGAGCCACTGCTTTCCAGGATACAGTGCCTCGTACTGTCGGTGTAGCTTGTATTCCTTGTACCTAGACGTACAAACTTGTATTTGACTATATTAAAAACACATCTTGTTTGAATGGGCAGAGCTTATCAAGTGATCCAGATCGCTCCTCTGATTGCCCTGTCTTCATTATTTACCTTTCTGTCAATCTTTGTATCTTCCACAAAGTCTGTCAGAAGTGAGCCTATATTTACTTCCAAATCATCGATGGAAAATGATGAATAGTGATAGGCCTACTAGCGATCTCTATAGAATCCCATTAGAACCACCCTCATTTGATGATTATTCCCCTCCAGTGATTACTTTTTGAGATCTATCAGTTAGCCAGTTCTGAATCTATTTATCATGCACTCTTTGTATTGTATAGTGCTATTTTTTAAATCAGAACGTTGTACAGTATTACATGAAATGCTTTCAATCCAAGTGTTAGTAAAAATGCTAAAAAATAATATCAGATGCTAAATTCGAAAGCAGGTCTTTTGGTTTGATAGCCATTGTCTAATTCACCAGGGCACAGTATTTCCTAGCCATGTCACTGAGCCTCTGTGAGCTTTAGTTACCTCATCTGAAAAATATACGTAAATGTTTTCAGGATCAGGACCCATGGCACCAGATGCCTAATCCCAGATCTAACCAGTAGACAACACTCTCATTCTCATTTTATAGAATCTAAATCAGTGGTTCTCAAACTTTTCTACTGGTGACCCCTTTCACATAGCAAGCCTCTGTGCGTGACCCCCCTTTTAAATTAAAAAGCACTTCTTTACATATTTAACACCATTGTCAAGTCGGGCCTTAAAAACCTCTAAGGATGGAGATTCCACCACCTCCCTAGGTAATCCATTCTAGTGCTTCACCAACCTCCGAGTGAAATACTGTTTCCTAATATCCAACCTCGACCTCCTCCACTGCAACTTGAGAGCATTGCTCCTTGTTCTGTCATCTGCCACCACTGAGAACAGCCTAGTTCCATCCTCTTGGAACCCCCCTTCAAATAATTGAAGGCTGCTATCAAATCCATAACGCATCTTCATGATACTACACTTTAATGGCTGCATGGATTTAATTTTTGAATAATATGAAAAAGAAACCTGTGTCAAAATGCTCTGAATAGCTGATAATTTTATCCTGAAGGGCTATTCTCAAGGTGAGTAGGCACAGACACTGACGCATCTTCTCATTCTTGTCTTTTGCAAAGTCCAGTAATTCAATAAAGGCCAAATTGAGAAGATTTCATCTTTATTCAGGTAAAACTTCCATTGAAATGAAGGACATCAAGCTTTGGCCACAAATGTTTTAATGATCTATTTAAAAAGAGTATTATTTGTATTTCACTTGCTTCTGGGAGCCCCCCTGTGCTAGGCACCCTACAAAAACAGAATAGAAAAATGTTCCAGGCTTGAATGGCTCTAAAAGAGTGTCACACAACCCAACACTGGTGAACAACCCTACAACAACAAACCAGTGGATACATGCTATGGGAGAGGAGAGGAAGGTGTAATTAGCTCCCAATAAAATAGAAAAAATAATATTATGTTAAGGATTAAAAGTAAAGAATGTCTTGGAATAATACACTAATGAAAATTTAGTTTGCAGCATCTAATGTAAAGACAGTAACCTTGCCAGAAAAATTATTGTTTCTGAAGCATTTTCTGCTCAAACCCAGACTGCATTTATATATAAAAATTGGTCTCACAAAACATTAGGATTTAGGATTAACTTTCTACTGGGAAATCTATTTCAAGTTAATTGAATTCTGTTACGACAAAGAGGAAATGCATGCAAATAATTAATTAGAAACAAATTCAGGATAGAAAATTAATACTTGATACTCAGTAACAAAGCACAAAGTAATATATGTAAAGCAGCATTATTCTGAGTCATGAATTTTTGTTAAAGAATTCTTTTCATTCCAATGAGAAAAATCACTGATACTAGAGCCACATACTAAGGCCCTGATCCTGCAAACATTTATGCATATGCTTAATTTTACAACAGCAAATAGTTCTAAAGTTAAGTATGCTCATACATGTTTGAAGGATTTGGGCCTTAACAGACAACTAATTTGTATATAGAAAAAATCCTACTTAAGTACTAATCATTTTTGCTCCTAAAAATTGAACTTTCATGAAAACAGAAGAAATAGGTATAACAATCTGAAAATAGTCTAAATGTTCTGTCTGCACAATTGTAGCTTGTTTTGTGAATGACCTTATCAAAAGGCCTTTTATGAACAGAAATCTCTCTTTGTCCCTTTTTGTGCAGATTGCCTCTACTAACAAGTGAGGAGTGCTACTGGGAGCAGAGTGTGGCTTTTAAAAAATCTATTTTCCTAGAATGAGTGTTTTACTTTTGCAGTTTTATCGCCCTTAGTCTTTTCCCAGCTCTAATCATGCAAGTGATGTCATAAAAAGTAACTTTTATAAGTTTTAATCACATATATTTCAAATCTCAAATAGGCTGTTCAGACAATACACTGTTTAGAAGACCCTATTATGCTATGCAGTAGCGTGTGATGAGGAGATGCTACATTTATTTTAAGAGAGAAAGAAATCTGTATTTCATTTGTTACACTGCTAACTTCACTTTAGGTAATTGCATTCAGCTTTATTATTGCCCAGAGCAATAACTGATTGTTAGTTATTGAAGTCTGAAATGATTTTCTCATTTCCCAGGGGAATCCGGAGATTTACATGGTGCACAGCAGTAACTAATAGATATAATCTGGTCATAATGTAGCTATATAATGTGTTATTTACTTGTTGAGAACATGGATGTTGAACATTTTAACATTTCCTCAAGAAGTGTTGCAGATTTTACTCAGGATACGTGAGAATTAAGTGCACTACTCTTACGATCAGGGTTGTTAACATACCAGCAGCCATCAAAAGGTATATGACATTGGAAATAACACACTTGTACATACAAAAATTAATGTAAAATTGGTTATATTTTCATTTAATTTGTGTACACATTAACAAAATAACCTATGATAAGTAAAATCTAATTTAAAAGAAATACATATGGCTCTGCTTATTGTACAAATAAGAGGAAATTCACACCAGGACAAAGCAAGTCTTAGGTAATGCAGAAGTTCTCCTTCAGGAGTGAATTTCACCCGCAGTGATTTAGACAGATTTTGATTGCTTGTTTGACTGGCATCTGGGTTTCAAGCTTTCCCTAAAATAATCTGAGGAGGGGGAAATGAGTAATTGATCATATTTATTAACATGTTCAAATTATCTGCTGCTCAACTAAATCAGATCAAGTAGAATCCACTTAATTGGGATATACTAGTGGACAGCCTATAAACCCAGTTAAGAAAATAGGTCTTTTCTTAAAAGAAATTATATAGCTAGATAAATATGGACTTAAACTAACATTAAGAACACAAGAAAAAAATTAAAACATTTACTTCATTTCTTTTTATATTTACTTATAACTTCTCTTAAAAGGTTACAAGTTAGATTTTCACAACTAGGTCTTGATCCTGTAAACAGTTACACATGTGCTTAACTTTACTACTAAATGGAACTCCTCATGCTAGTGGAGTTAAGCACATGTGTAAGAATTATCAGGATCCAAGAGCCTATTTAGCACCTGGTTAAATATCACTTAATAATAATGAATAAATCCCATCTAAGCAGGGTTTTTGCTAATTCTTTCCCCATTTGTAATTCTGTCCCCATTAAGCAGCAATACTTGCAATCAACTATCATAGGGCTAAATTTATTTTTTTGACATTTTTAAATACCCATTTTGTTCACTGGATACCTTCCAATAATTTCTCTTTCAGCCGTCCCAATAAAGTGTCCATCCCAATTAAATTTGTTCTGGTTAAATGGAGTATAGAGTCTAAGCACATTTTCCATGTATTTTTCTTTCATCTCTCCATCTCTACCCCTCACAAGCTCACTTTTTGAGGTTTTTGCCCTACTGCTCAAAATCTTTCTCCTGATGCAACACCTTGATTCATGATGTCAAGCAAACAAATTCTTCTACCATACATGCTTGTCTATTAGATGACAAATTTAAGAGGCATTCAGTGCAATTTTTTTGGGTGGCCATTAATTATACACAAGGTCAAGCCATTTCTGCAGAGAGGATTTAAAGATCACCCTTCAGCTGGTACCAGGAATTTATTGTATCAGCCTCAAGGAAGATGATGAAGCTAGAAAAAAAGATTATGATTATAAAAAGGACAGTGATATTTATCACATATCAGTGGAACAGGATTTAGCATTGTTTGATGATTCTGACTTAGCGATTGTATGACCACACAAAAGCTAGCATTTTGTATTATCAAAATTAAATTATACATAATAATATCTTGTTGAGTCAGCTTTTGTGGGCATCATCTTGTTTATACATAGATCAATAATAGTTGCTGTTTCTAGAGTATTAAGTATTGGCTTATATTAAAGTATATAGAATCATAGAATCATAAGACGGGAAGGGACCTTGAGAGGTCATCTAGTCTAGTCCCCTGCACTCATGTCAGGACTAAGTATTATTTAGACCAGTGGTCACCAACCCGTAGATCGCGATTGACTGGTAGATCCCGGAGACTCTCCCATTCAATTGCAATCTCTGACTGCTAAAAGTCTGGCGGTGTAGCAGGGCTGCCGTTAAGGCAGGCTCCCTGCCTGCCCTGACCCCACGCTGCTCCCAGAAGCAGACAGCATGCCACCACGACCCCAGGGGATGGGGGGAGGGGCAGGGATCTCCACGCGCTGCTCCTGCCTGCAAGCACCACCCCTATTGATCAGGAATGGGGGAATTGCGGCCAATCAGACCTGCAGGGGCGGTACGTGCAGAGAGGGGCAGCACACGGAGCCATGTGCCCCAACCACAGGGGCTGCAGGGGTACGTTGGCCCCTTCCAGGAGTGGCGTGGGGCTGAGGCAAGCAAGGAGCCTGCCTTAGCCCCACTGCGCTGCCGGCTGGAAGCCGCCTGGGGTAAGTGCTGCCTGGCAGGAGTCTGTACCCCAGCCCTGAGCCCCCTACCAAAGCCAGCACCCCATTCCTCGCTCCTGCACCCCAAACCCCCTCCTGCACTCCAGCCCTGACTCTCCTCCTGGAGCCAGCACCCCTCCTGCACCCCAACACTCTGCCCCAGCCTGTACCAAAACTCCCTCCCAGAGCTTTCACCCCTCACTCCCTCCTGCCCCGCAACCCTCTGCCCCAGGCACATCTTTCCTGAAATGTGGCACCCAGAACTGGATACAATACTCCAGTTGAGGCCTAATCAGCGCAGAGTAAAGTGGAAGAATTACTTCTTGTGTTTTGCTTACTATACTCCTTCTAATACATCCTAGAATGACGTTAGCTTTTTCTGCAACAGTGTTACACTGTTGATTCATATTAAGCTTGTGGTCCACTATGATCCCTAGATCCCTTTCCACAGTGCTTCTTCCTAGGCAGTCATTTCCCATTTTGTATGTGTGCAACGGATTGTTCCTTCCTAAATGTATTTTGCATTTGTCCTTATTGAATTTTATCCTATTTACTTCAGACCATTTCTCCAGTCTGTCCAGATCATTTTGAATTACAATCCTAGCCTTCAAAGCACTTGCAATCCCTCCCAGCTTGGTATAATCCACAAACTTTATAAGTGACCTCTCTATGCCATTATCTAAATCATTGATGAATATATTGAACAGAACCGGACCCAGAACTGTTCCCTGTGTGACCTCACTCATTATGCCCTTCCAGCATGACTGTGAACCACTGATAACTACTGTCTGGGAACAGTTTTCCAACCAGTTTTGCACCCACTTAATGGTAACTCTATCTAGGTTGCATTTCCCTAGTTTATTTATGAGAAGGTCATTCGAAACAGTATCAAAAACTTTACTAAAGTCAAGATTTACCATGTTTACCGCTTCCCCCCATCCACAAGGCTTGTTATGTGGAAATTCCTCTCAAGGTTTCTATTCCAATAAAATTAAGTAACATGATCAATGTGGCATTGGAATCTTATGAAAGATAAATTTTATTTCAGTTACCCCGAATACTAACTTTACATTTTAAATAATAATAGTTTTACAAACATTTCTGTGAAAGATGGATTTGATTGTTATTTTAACGTTTACTACTAAAATGGTTATAATCATAGTTTTGAAGTAGAGCTCTGCGTGGGACTATTATTTTAAGCCCACTCTCGTCCCGCCCCCCACAATACCCACTCCCATTCCCACCTGCTCCCGCATTGTTTCTTGCATTTTTATCCTGCTCCCACCCACAAAAACCTTAGATCCCATAAAAGAGACAGATTCCCCCATGCTACTTAAAAAAAACAAAACAAAAAAACCAACAACGGTCAGTTAATATATTAGATATATAAATGGAATTCAGACACCATTTTCATGTGGTAAACTGATGAGATATTTAGTGTTTTCACGCAAATTATCTGTCTGGGTTTTTTTTTGTCCACCCACTGTACATTTTACCCACTACAAAGTACATTTTACCCACTCCCACTATTATGGCAGTGTGTCCTGCAGGACCTGCAGGATCCCATCCCGCTGCAGGCTCTATTTTGAAGCTCTCTCAGACTATTTCTTACATGTTTGTACTGTGCCTAGCACAATAGGATCCAACTTACTTTAAGTGCTACTGTGATATAAATGTTAAATAATAATCATCATTTTGAAGTCAGAAGCATTGGTACAAACATCTGTTATCTGAAGCCAGGTTCGGAAGAATAATCCTGGAATAAGAAAGTACCAATAGTTCTTTTAACATGAAGATCAGAATCGCCAGCTTTCTTAGATAAAATATTTCTCTTCGAGTATACTGAAACAAGGAGTTTTGTTGTTAGATAAACAAACTAGCTATCCTGTGTAAAGTGATCTCAGTCTTACAACATGCACCAGTAATGCAAATATGGTGCACATGATACTTGAACAGATAAACTACCAACTGCTGCGTAGTGTAATAGTGGTAAACATGTTTTATTACAGCAGGTTTTCCTCTCCGTCTAATATGAATGTTTTATGAAGGTTTGAAAGTATTCCTCATGGAAATGTTAAAAAGTTCATTCTTCTCTCAATGCACAAAGGATTTGTGCACATTATTCACATTAAACCTAAGAAGAGCTACCCACATAAATACCTAGTGCATCGAGAGTTGACTAGACCATTAATCCTCAGGGTCTTCATTACCCTTTCAGTACAAATCCCACCTCCTTGCCAGCTTCTGCTCCTACCATTTCTATTGTCTTCCTCCTTTCCCATTACAAGGAGGCCATTCCCACCAAGGCAACACATTAGATGCTGTGGAATACTCCTTCCCCACTGCCTGCCCTTTCTTTGTGCCCTGTTGCTCTTCTTCCCCAGCAGATACTGACCCAAGCCACAAAATTTGGAGCTAGATTCTATGTCAAAATTTGTCAGTGTTCAAAATGATTTCATTCCTGGATTTTGGCTCACATCCATCTCTGCACTCTGGATTCAGCTGCTGAGCATTTATTTTGGCCTATAAGTAAGAAAGACCCACCTATCCTGTCTGTAGTCTCCTTTGTTAAAATGAAATATACAATTAAATCAAAAGTCAAAGCCAGTATCTACTTCTCATCCAAACCAGAAAATGAGCAACCAAACTACATGAAGTTCAAACAGTAATCTCCTGCCCTGGAAACACCTTCCTATATTGTTAACCTTCCTCCCCAAAAGCCAGGGTAAATAGTCAGGCCATGCCATGAATCCTGGAGTTCAACAGACTGGGGCTGTTTTGGACCAAATTATGCTGTAAATTCATATTGGAGATCCATGTCGGCAGTTCCCTCTCTATTAAACTGAGTGCACTTTCCCATAAGCGATGTGCTTTGTTCTGCTCATTGTATGCCAGCCTGATTTCATCACCTCATCTGCACCAACTGTAAACAAAATCACCTGAAGCAAAATGACCAGGGCTCCAATGGATAATCTGACATATTATTCTGTAATGGATGACTGCAGATAATACACCCTAAAAATGTCACATATCACACTAAAACCATAGATCATGGAACTCCTATGCTGGATCCACAGTCAAGCCATGCTTATAGTCAGTAATTAATTAGGATTAAAAAGATAACATTAAGGATTACTGCCAAAATTAAAATGTCTCAGTCTCACCAATGCTTGCACAGCTCTGCTCTTGCCTACACTTTTTCTCTTATCCCTCCTACTGTTCTGCTTGTGCTATACACTCTGCCTGTTCTTGTTTCCCCCTAGTCTCTCCCCACACACCACTCCACATCTTCTCTCATGTTCCTTCAGTGACCTCATGATTCTGTGTTCGTGGCTACAGCCTTCAGACCCCTCCTCCAGACTCACTGTGTTTGCCTTCATTCAGGGGCGGCTCTAGTAATTTCGCCGCCCCAAGCAGGGCGGCACACCGCGGAGGGCGCTCTGGCGGTCGCCGGTCCCGCGGCTCCAGTGGACCTCCTGCAGACGTGCCTGCGGAGGGTCCTCTAGTCCCGCGGCTCCGGTAGACCTTCCGCAGGTACGCCTGCGGCTGCTCCAGCAGACCCTCCGCAGTCATGCCTGTGGGAGGTCCGGTGGTCCCGCAGCTCCGGTGGACCTCCCGCAGGCATGACTGCGGAAGGTCCGCCAGAGCCGCCTGCCGCCAAAATGCCGCCCCACGCGCGCACTTGGCGCGCTGGGGTCTGGAGCCGGCCCTGCCTTCATTCCACCTCTTCCGTTCTTTTGCTAATCCTGGCTCCCTCAAACTATCTATTTAACATTAATATGTTACCTTATTTAAATATTACATTGAAAATACTGTAATATCTAAAAAAAACCACTAATACACAGTACTAAAAATTAAGCTCATGATGACGACATACAATAGCTTCTCATGACTGTAATTGTCACCGTTTCCTAGATCTTCATCTCACCCCCCAACACACATCTACATTGATACGCATACACTTGATTTGTCAACCCTGTGCCTGGTCTAGATTGTAAGCTCCTTAGGACAAGGACCTGTCTCATTATCTGTAAAGGACAACATCATGGACATTCTTCTAAATCTGGCACCACAGAAATAAAAATATGATTTGCCTTTCACTTCCCTGAAAGACATGCTTAAAATTTCTGCAGTCACATTGTATATAAGCAATTCCCATTTTGTTGTATAGCATCACATTGCTGCTTTCCAATCATCTAAAACTGTGCTAAAATTCCCTTCTTGTCATCCTGAACACAACAGTCTATTCCATTTAGTTTCTATCTCTTAACTGAGGGCAAGATCAGGCCCTTTATTTTGTATTGTCACATAAATCAGAAGGTCAGATTTCCTTTTGTGTTCATTGTTAGCTATGTTACTGAACAAAGGGGAAATCAAAACACATGCAGTTCTTGCTAATGCATTAAACTATTTTTCTAACGTATTAAGCTATTTACTGTCTAACCTGGTTAACCTAATCTTATTGAAACTCCACAACCCATCTGATTAATATGTCTCTCAGACTGGTTACCATTTTAATATTTTGGACACACAGACAAACTGTACAGATAAACTAAGTATGCATTAACCAATGCTGACAGTAGTGTGAATAATTTATAAATTGTATGTACATAATTTAAATATCAATATCAATATAGAAACCAAAAGCTATTAAAATCAACTTTTAAAATGAACTCCTTCAATGCTGTTTGACAAACCCAAGTCATGCACTAGGTCCCATTAGTAACTACTGGTTGTCCACGCTCCTTAAGGATACATTATTAGGATAAATTGTTAACAATCTGAGGCACTGGAGGTTCCATCCACTGTTCTATCCATCAAAGTTCAGAGAATAAGTTGGTATCAGAAGAGTCTTGAGGTAACTGAGCTAATCTTTGCAGTTGGAGTAAAAAAATCTTTTGGAAGCTTCCCTCCCCTAATTCACCTATTAACACTCCAAAATAAGATTCTAATGATTTTTGCTAGTGTTTTGATTTCCTAGAAGCCATTTTAATAACATCAATCATTCTCAGCCCACACCCTGTTCTCCAGAGTAAGGGAACAGATGCTCAAGTGGCTGGATATTTGCTTTTCAGTGCAGAGGACCGTGTCTAATGTTTAACTTTTCTTCAAACCATACTTAGCCTCTGCTCAAATTTGCACTGGAGTGCAACAACCTTGTGTTTCCTGCTACGGACCCTGAAAGGGCTTGTGGGACCAAGGCTTTTATATGGGACAGTAATCAGTGATTTCACTAGACCTTTGAGAGGGAGGTTGCCAAACCTGAATCTGCTCCCTCTTCATAAGTAATATTATCATTTATCATTTACCAAGGTTTGTGTAGTCTTTAGCTTTAATTTAATGGAAGGTGATGTCATTAACAAAAACTTTACTAATGAAGAAAAACAAGCTATTTTTAAATGGATGTTATTGTACCCTCATTTCCAGTCATGATATTAAAAACCTCTGAAGTATACCAGAGTAAAGGCTTAAACAGCATAGTATTGTTGTAAGCTAGAGTGCTTTGAGCCATCACTGTAGAAAACTGTTGTATTTTTAATGAGGGAACATCACAATCCCTGGATTCACAGTGCTAAGGGTCTACACTCTTACACGTCATTACAGTTTCCCTCTCATATTTTGAATCTCCTCACATAGCCCCATGTTTTTTTTAATAGCAAAAGATTAAAATTCTTCTAACTGTACCATATTTAATTGCCCAATTTAAGAATAAAGCTGAACTAAATACAAATGTTGCTTTCCCAGGCTTTAGGGAATTACTACATGACCGTGTCAACTCTCAGAGGATAACAAAAACAGCATTTTGCAGCTAAAGTGAGAATTTTTCCCTGTTGAAAATTGCCTGTTTTTATTATTGTAAGAATTGGTCCACTGAACTTAGTACAGCCTCTTAGGTCTCAGTGAGAATCCTATGATTAATGAGGTAGCCATTAATGTCAGTAGATTGAACAACTGAAATCTGATTATATTAAAGTGCTTCCCAAACATTAGGGTCACATTAACAGTTTATTGAAACAAGCTGATAAAATTTAAAATGGTCATCTAATTCCCTGGGGTTCCTAATTGTTGCATGATAAATCACTCTGTAGAGAAATCTATTACAGTGTTCCAAATGAGAAAATGTAATTTACTGTACCATTAGTAGGGTGTTTGAAGCACTTTGGTTCTTTAGCAGGGGAGTTTTGCTAGAATAAGACAAAATTCCATACATGGGTGGAAAAAAAGGTTTTTTTAGGTCAAGATAATGCTTGTGGCTGGAGCTGTCTAAATTGTCTGAAGAATGAAGCATTTTATGAAAACAAATCACATAACGCTGACTTGTAAGCCTACTACTAACCATCCAGCACGAATGAGCATTCATCTATGTTTATTATGCTACTGTCATGCTCTTGTACCATATATGGACTGGCTACAGACCTTGCCTATACACAACAGATGTGTTCATCACAAGATCCAATGCTCTGCCAGGTATGGCTGGGGTTCATGTAAATGAGGTATTTCACACAGTGCCACCTAGTGGCTGAACAATATAATACAGTTTAACATTCCATTACCTCTCCCCCTTTAAGTTCTGCATTCCTGCCATTTGCAGTATCACTCTGTCTTTGAAGTTCAGTACATAACAGTCTGAATCATACTTGTATTCTAATTGCACAAACCAAACACATAACAACTTGGCGGTCCATTAGTTGCAACCACTGGCTGTGGTCATTTGGGAATCTTTGAGTCATCTTCACGTTCTGCATCTACCACCAGTAGAGTTTGCTCTGTTGGCTGTCCTTTCTTAGCAACAAACTGTAGATGTAGATAGCTTTTGCTGAACTCTCCACTGTTGATCTTGATCACATATGATCTGGTGCTGAATTATTTTTCTTTATAACAGCTGGAGTTGTCCATCCCTTTTCTCCATCCAATTTTACATAAATACAAGTCACCAGGCTCTAGACCTGGCAGTTCTCAAATTGAGTGATGTCTATTGTAAAAGTGTTTCTAAGTTTTTTTAGCCTTTTTATGTGATTTGGCTAATCTCTTCATGACTGGCCACTTTGGAGGTAGATTCTTTTCCAAAATTGGAACAGTAGTTCTGAGTTGTCTTTCCATCAAGAATTGTGCTGGACTATATCTAGTAGCCACTATTGGTGTTAATCTGTAACTCAGAAGAGCAAGGAATTCCTGCTGCAGAATTTTCTTAGGTGTCTGTACATCTCCCTCAGTCTCTCCATTTGGGAGAGTGGGTAATATGGACTGCTAGTAATATGATTAAAATCACATTTTGTTCAGAATGACTTAAATTCTGCTGCAGTGAATTGTGGCCCATTAGCCATTACTAGTTCTAGAAAACCAAAGTGAGCAAAAGTGTACTTTAGTTTAATGACATGTTATATCTTTCAAGTATATTATTTCTATATACCTGGAAAAATAGTCCACAACAACCAGGTACTGATGCCCTCTGAATTTGTGTAAATCTGCAGCTTGCTTCTTCCAAGGTCTCTCTGGTAGGGGTGTTTTGTACACTGTATGGTTCAGCATTAAGTTGATTTGTATTGGATCTTCCTTCAAAAGTCTAATATCATCAAATCCTCTGTTGAGTTCTTCTACCTTTCTCACGAGGCCCATCATGGCTGCCAGCTGTGACTGAGAAGGTTGTTGATCTTTGATCACATACACTTTGATTGCATAACTTTTGCATTTGTAAGTTGTTTCTGGGGTGAACTGGCCCAGGCAGTTCAGAAAACCTCCAGAGCTAGTCAGAGCTGTGTCAAGTGACTTCAACGTAGGGAGGGGTTGAAGGTGATTGTAAGCCCCTTCTGACACGACTGTGATGTCAGCTCCTGAGTCAATTTTAAATTCAATAGTCTTGCCATGAATATTCAGTTTCACTCTCCAAGTAGGCTTTATTCATAAGTGATAGATCCCAGAAACAACTACTCTTGATGTCTATAATATGACTCAACTACCTGACTTCTTTGGTGTGGCAAGCAGCTACAAAATGTCCATATTTCATGCATGCATTAGACCATGTACCTCTGGCAAGAGATGCATCATCTCTTGAGATTGAGTTTTCCCACACGTTGTGCATGTAGACTGGAATTTGCCCCTTTGAGCCAGAGAATTCTCTCTCTTTGCCTCAGGGATTTTATGGCAATGGATTTTACAATTTCTAAGCTAGTTTCAGGTTTTTTCAAGTTTGTCAAGTTTCTCTAGATTTTTCTGTTTCACCACTTCAGACAGTTTTGCATTTGAATAGCTGTGGCTAGGATTAACTCTCTGTTGTATAGCTGTTATGAAAGGTTTTTATCTGTTAACCCAATAAACAGCCTGTCTCTGATATTTTCATGTTTTGCATTCCAAAAAAATCACAATTTTCAGCCAGTGTATGCAGAGCCCTTATAAAATGTTCAACATTTCAAATGTTCGTGAATTCTCTAGTGAAAAATGCTCTCTCTGAGGTATAAAGTATGCATCAAACATAGTCAGAACCCTTTCAAAGTCATCTTTGTGACTGCCTTCAGTAAAGTCAAAGGATTTAAAGATATGTCTGCTTGCATCCCCATAGCATAAATTAAAGATGATACCTGTATATCTCCGGTTTCTTTGTGCAGTGTGGTAGCAATGTGAAATCTTGCAAAATATTGTTTCCAGTCTGCCTATTCTGAAGGTTTGTCAAAGCTGAAGTTCTCTGGGCATTGAAGAGTGGTATGTGGATGAGATCCTACAACCTTTGTTGCTTTGTTCCTTCTATTTGCAACTGTTGTTGTTGTTCCTTCCATCTGCAACCTTTGTTGCTCTGTTCCTCTTAGTTTACTGCTGACACCATGTCATGTTCTTGTACCAGATATGAACTGACTACAGAGCTTGCTTATACACACCAGATGTGCTCATTATAAGATCCTTTAATGCTCTGCCAGGTATGTCTGAAATTAGTTTAAATGAGGTATTTTACACACATTGCCACCTAGTGGCTGAACAGTATAATACAGTTTAACATTCCATTACAGCTACTATCCTTAGAAGCCTATTTTCTCTGCCCTTCCCCTAGTGTCTAAAAAACTCAACTCCCATAGAAAAGCACCTGGAGATCCAAAATTCAGTCACTAAGGATTTTCACCAAGGATTGCACAGGGTTAACCTACCCACATTGAAGTCCAAAAAGAACAATAGGAATGAACTTAATTCTTAAGTACCAATCTTAAGTACCCTCCTTTATGGTGGCCAAAAACATGTCAGCCTGCAAGTCTGACAGGTGCACCGCACATCCTCCCGAAAGAACTCGGTCGTCCCTTGCACTATATGAGGATTGTTGAGGATGCCAGCAGCTGGGTTGCTAGAGACCATGTATCACAGCACCTGCCCTGCCTATGATGGGCCATATTGGTGACCAGCATTCCAGATCCTGAAATTAGAAGAACTCATTAAAACTTCCTTCATAGGTCAGCCATGTGCCCAGTGCCAAAGATCTCCAGGACACTGACAACATCATATGCCGACGCTCCATAGCGCTTGTGGTATTCACTTGGGTTCGTTGCTAGCTCCTGGTGAAAACTCCTGAAATCTGACAAACAAAATGAGATAAGGCATCTACTATGCCATTATCCATCCCGGGTACATGCTTGCAAGAAAAACAGATGTTAAAGCTTAAACATTGTAGCACAAATGTCTCCACTAACCTCATGTGATCTGAAAGTTTGGGCAACTGATAGCATGTACCACCACCATTCTGTTGCACTAGAAACACACCCTTTTATTAGCCAGCTCTGGTCCCCAAATAACCACTGAAATGAAAATGGAAAAAATATACAGGAAAGTCATGTCACGCATTACCATGTTTTGTGTCCAGATGGTGGGCCATTACTGGGCACATAACCTGCATTAGTAAAACACCCCAAAATCCTTACCCCCTGAAAGCATCTGAATGGATTTTCAAACCTGCCTGAAATAACCATTCCTGCCTTCATAAGGGCACTGTAAAAATGTTCCTAAACCTTCCTTCATCTCTCTAGTAACTTGTATATAATGGTGTGGTCTGGCTATGGAATCATAGAGTATCAGGGTTGGGAGGGACCTTAGGAGGTCATCTTGTATAACCTCCTGATAGATTTTTGCCCCAGATACCTAAATAGCCCCCTCAAAGATTGAACTCATGACTGAGGGTTTAGCAGGCCAGTGCTCAAACCACCAAGCTATCACTCCCCCACAGTATGCTTGCTGTGGCTGCCACAAGCCGGACACAGAATGCCCACTCCAGGACAACAACCCTTCAGGCAAAGTTCAGGTGCCACATAATAGATTGCAAGTCTCGTAGCATGAGTTTCTTGGCTCCCTCAGGTCTCCTGAACAATCCCAATAGCTCCTGAAGCTTATCGTGAGGGAGCCACGATATGCCTGCGCCTGGGTCCAGCTTGATCCCCAGGCAGGTCAATGTAGTGGAAGGGCCCTCTGTTTTCTCTTCCACTAGGAGTCGCCCCAACTGTTTAGCCAGGGCCTGAAATGTGTCCAACTAGTGAACACACTCATCTGACCCTATTCGTCCCACAAACAAAAAGTCATCCAAATAATGCACTACTTGGTGTAGTCCAGCTGCCCTCACCACTGCCCAATGCAACGTTGTATTGAATTTTTCAAATGCTGACCAGGATACTGCACAGCCCATGGGCATAGCCTTGTCAAAATAAAATTGTCCCTCAGAAGAGGAACCCAAAAGGTCAAAGTCCAATGGATGCACTGGCAGCACCAGGTCTATTCCATCATTAATAGAGCCACCTCGATCTTCCCCTGGAGTCTTCTTGGGGACCAAAGCCAGGGGGAAACCTGTAAGTTCTGTACAGATAATTGATTATATTGCCCTGCCACCCTACCCTCATTTAATTCCTGTATATTCTTTTTTGAACAATATGGCCCAGCTACTGACTTCACATTTTTTACATCATATGACTCATAGAATCAATCATAGGAGATTAAGGTTGGAAGAGACCCTAGGAGGTCATCTAGTCCAACCCCCTGCTCAAAGCAGGACCAACCCCAACTAAATCATCCCAGCCAGGGCTTTGAGCTACTCCCCAAAAAGGGGATCCCACCCACAAATATGCCCCATCTGCTTTGTTAGGCTAATCCTATAGAAGAACCCTCAACACTTCTGGCCTAACTGGCAATGGCACCTGTGCCCACTGCACTGCTCCCAGGGGTGAGTTTGTGTTCTGAACCCCATAACCTGTTCTAGCAGAACCATATCTGGGGTTGGCACTTGACCCACCCTCACTCCTGTTTCCCCCCGCTATTGTCCGCTACCACTCTGGCAAGAAGGGGCTGAATGGGTCCCCAAGCAAATCTTGCAAGTGTGTCTGTATTTACAAGAGCTGCGAAAACAACTGCTGTCATTAAATGACAAGTAAATATCATTAAGCGACTCAGGCCCCTCTTGAGCTTGCTGTGGAATGAACAAGCCACTGTCCATGTGAACTCCTGATCCCCACGGAGTCATCCACTTCAATCACAGCGTGTAATGTGGTATGTCCCACCAGATCCCAGTTTGTGTTGCTGCCCTCAGTCAAAACTGCTCATCATAATTAAATCAAGACATGCTCCTGAACATTTTGTATGCCCGCCTGATTATATCCATGTACCTAAACAAGGCTAGGCTTCTCCCTGGGTAAGCCTGCATTATATCACCTGCATAGATAAGGAAGGCAGCTTCCCAATTTTCCTATGTTCTACGCACCCATGTTCACTCGGGAAGCTCCCTGTTCTGTTTACTCTGCCCTGTCAACACCTCCCTGTGCAACAGTGATAATATGTCCACGTACTCACCTCTCAGGATTTTATCCTTAGTTGTACTGAGAAGGTGAACTCCCATCGGGTCAGCCATTGCGGCATAACCATACTCGGACTGACTGATGATGAGGCATCCTCAGTGCTCTGCTGCCCCACAGCCACCCCTGAAACCTCAACTCTGTCCCAGGACACTACATTTCTTAATGACTGGTGAGTCAAAACATGTCCAGCGGTCTCATCCCACTGTGGGCTCCCATACCTGTGCAGCAGGTCTGCCCCATCTGCCCATCTCCTGTGTCTATACCAATCCTCCCTGTTGCCCTGTCCAGACCCCTCACCCACGGATGCCTGAGGTTGTTGCAAGAACTGCAAATTAGCTTGCAGGAGCTGTGAGTTCATTTCCACACCAGTGGGGCGGGGCACCCCCAGATGGGTCTGATATGGCTTATGGGACTCCTAGTCCCAGTTTATTTATTATCCCACCAGACCCACTCCTGTCTCACCTCGAGTAAACTCTCAGAGGAATAATTTGAGCCCAGACCCTGCTCCTCACTGAGGACCCTGCAACTGCTACCAGTTGCCACACTGTGTGGCAGGGTATCTCCTGTGCCACCTGTCCCCACAACCTCTCTCTGTTGCAGTTCACACTCACCCCTGGAATCAGTGTCACGCCTATCTCCTCCTTTCAGTGGAGAAGAACATCGCGGTTCTTTCAATAGCTCAGTTGGTAGAGCAGAGGACTATAGACTTAATTTTCCTGGGAATCCTTAGGTTGCTGGTTCAACTCCAGCTTGAAGGAACTGCCTGGGAGGGGAGGGATAGCTCAGTAGTTTGAGCACAGGCCTGCTAAACCCAGGGTGGGGAATTCAATCCTTGAGGGGGCCATTTGGGGATTTAGTTGGGGATTGGTCCTACTCTGAGCAGGTGTTAGACTAGATGATATCCTAAGGTCCCTTCCAACCCTGATGTTCTATGATTTCAGAAGCCCTGTAATATGTTCTGGGTTGACATAGAGCCATGCTGCTTAGTGTGCCTGGATCCTCTGCTGCCTTACTAGATACCTGGAGAAAGGGCTTCTAACACCAGGGGCTTGCACCTTTAAAACCTCTGGATCCTCTGCTGCCTTACTAGATACCTGGAGAAAGGGCTTCTAACACCAGGGGCTTGCACCTTTAAAACCTTCTGCCCTTATATTCCTAGGGAATAAGTCAGGCCTGGTCTACACTAAGAAGAATGGGGACTAAACTAGACGCATTTCAGCCACGTGAATAGCGAGAGCTGAATGAACTAACCCCTAGTCGAACTACGCCGCGCGCAGACGCCGAAAAAACACCCTCGCGGCTCTCAGCAACCACTACTCCAACCAGCTGCCGAGGTGGAGGAGGGAGTTCGGCGCGAGTTCGAGTTCAACCGAATAGATCATCACGCGACGCGATAGTTCAAAACTCGAAAAACTCACTCACGCACGACCCGACGCGGTAAGTGTAGACTAGCCCTCAGTGTGGCCAAGCTGACCCCCACTTACCTTTGCGTAGCAGTTTCTGATCTCCTTCCCTTCCCTCCCACCCATAAAGCACTGCTACCTTCCTTCAGCAAGCCCAGACAATGTCCCCCACCCACTTCAGGTGCAATCACTAGCTAGTCAACTAACTAATTAACCAACCAACCACTCAGTTAAGTAAATAGATTTAAAAAAAATGCTTCAGAGTTAGGGAAACCAGCCTGCTTCTGGGTCTCAGCTTCTTCCAACCTGCACAAGCCAAGTGGTCTTTTGTAAAGCAGCTGCCCTGAGTACTTGCCCCCATGGAGTCTGACCCCAGCAACAGGGAACCTATTGGAGCATACCCAAAAATATCACACCCAATCCAGAAACTTCTGGATGCAGAGTGCTAATTGTGCACCTGCCCAGCAACAATAATTCTGACAAAACTCCTTCCCAATTCCCCCTATAGATCTCTTAAAGAGATATCTCCCTATGAGGCACATGGATTACATCTGCAGATACTTTAACATTTCTAACTTTGCACAGGTGAGTTAAGTTATTCACATGCATGTTTACAGGATCAGGGTCTTTGTATTTTTCTCCCCCTTCACACTGTTATAAGTTACACCTCATATTATTACAGTACTTCTCTCTCTCATTTTTCAGTTTGTTTACTTTGTGTATAGTGAGTTAGACTATAAGTGCTCAACCTTATATATATGATTTGCTTCAGTGGGTCTGTTCATATGTATTACGTTAACCATGTATGTAATAAGAAAATGTGATTATAAAACCACAGAAATTGGCAAAGGGACTCAAGCAGGATCCCTCTAATACAGACAGGCTAAGGGGCCCTGTTGAATCAAGGCATCCTGAGGCAGGTTCTAGAGGCCATGCAGTTTGTCCAGAAAACAGAGTTTATTTAGTATTCTCACCTGTTGTGAATAGAAATAAGTCCAAGTCACAAAGTGTGACTCTGTACTTTTCTAAAGTTCAGAGGGACCCAGTATTGTATCTAGATATATAGATACTACAGTGATGGACACCTTGTAAATGCTTACAGAGTAACACACCTTTGAAGATCCACAGGTCCTACACATGCCTATAACAACATGTAGTGTGCCTCATTCAGTGCCCTGAATGCCCCAATAACAAATATGTGGGTGAAACCAGACAATCACTATGCTCTCGAATGAACTCAAACAGAAAAATACGAGACAAAAACACCATATCACTAGTGGGTGAACACTTTTCACAAAGTGATCACTCCTTATCTGACCTCTCAGTCCTTGTCCTCAAAGGAAACCTGCACAACACCTTCAAAAGACAAGCTCGGGCAGTTTAAATTCATGATCTTAATAAAGACACTTGATTTATGACTTATTACAATAATCTGTAACCCATTAATTCTTCCATTTTTGTCCTATGACTGCAGAAGTATCAACAGGTCACTTCACCTTGAATGGTCTCTCTTACAGTGTGTGTTAACTACTTATGCGAAACAATCTGTTCCACCTTGTATTTAGCTGTGACACTCTGGTTACCTTTCCCAGACCTGAAGGAAAGATCTGTGTAGCTGGAAAGCTTGTCTCTTTCAGAAACTGAAGTTGGTCCAATAAAAGATATCACCTCACCCAACTTCTCTCTACAGAGTGACAGTCACTTAGTTTGATTCAGGAGGGGTTGTTTTGGGCCCATTACCTGTCATTATAATCATGTTAATACAGCTTTTGCCATTCCTTCCATACAAACATATCTTTCTCTTTATTAATTTTGCAATGTGTAGCAGTGTGGATTTAGTTCCCACCAAAATTATTTGACCAGAGAGAGTGGGGGGAAAAGCCCAATTGCCTCTAATTTATAATCATAAAAATCTACTGGAAGTGACGACATAGAATGCTGATATCAGATACTGTCCTACTGCAAATATATGCCTCATTTAAAAATGTATTGTTATAACAACCACATAATATTTGACTCACACTGTACATGCAAGGGCAGCCTATTCATTCCACATATTCTTAGGGCCTGATGAAGGGAGAGTTTATTAGTAGTAGTAGTAGTATTACTGTAGCGCCTAGGAGTCCTAGTCATGGATCAAAACCTCATGCTAGGTACTGTACAAACATAGAACAAAAAAGCTGCTCCTGCCCCAAAGAGCTTAAAATCTAGGTACAAAACAAGAGAACAGATGGATACAGACAGATGGGGAAGTATAAGGAAACAATGAGACAACAACTTCCTGCTGCAAGTGCTGGAGGAACCAACTAGGGTCTGTGCTCCTCTTGACAAACAGGGAAGAATCAGTAGGGGAAGTAGAAGTGGGTGGCAACCTGGGCAGCAGTGACCATGAGATGGTCGAATTCAGGATCCTGACAAAAGGAAGAAAGGAAAGCAGCAGAATATGAACCCTGGACTTCAAAAAAGCAGACTTTGACTCCCTCAGGAAAGCGATGGGCAGGATCCCCTGGGAGGCTAATATGAGGTGGAAAGGAGTCAAGGAGAGCTGGCTGTATTTTAAAGACGCCTTATTGAGGGTGCAGGAACAAACCATCCTGATGTGCAGAAAGAATAGCAAATATGGCAGGCAACTAGCTTGGATTAACAGAGAAATCTTCAGTGAGCTTAAACACAAAAATGAAGCTTAGAAGAAGTGGAAACTTGGACAGATGACTAGGGAGGAGTATAAAAATATTGCTAGAGCATGCAGGGGTGTAATCAGGAAGGCCAAAGCACAGTTGGAATTGCAGCCAGCAAGGGATGCAAAGGGTAACAAGAAGGGTTTCTACAGGTATATTAGCAACAAGAAGAAGGTCAGGGAAAATGTGGAACCCTTACTGAATGGGAGATGCAACTTAGTGACAGATGATGTGTAAAAAGCTGAAGTACTCAATGCTTTTTTTGCCTCAGTCTTCACAGACAAGGTCAGCTCCCAGACTGCTACACTGGGCAGCACAGTATAGGGAGGAGGTGAGCAGCCCTCAGTAGTGAAAGACCAGGTTAAGGACTATTTAGAAAAGCTGGAAATGCACAAGTCCATGGGTCTGGATCTAATGCATCTGAGGGTACTGAGGGAGTTGGCTGATGTGATTGCAGAGCCATTGGCCATTATCTTTGAAAACTTGTGGCGATTGCAGGAGGTCCCAGATGATTGTAAATAGGCAAATATAGTACCAATCTTTAAAAAAGGGAAGACGGATAATCTGGGAAACTACACACTGGCCAGGCTAACCTCAGTACCTGGAAAAATCATGCAGCAGGTCCTCAAGGAATCCATTTTGAAGCACTTGGAAGAGAGAAAGGTGATCAGGAACAGTCAGCATGGATTCACCAAGGGCAAGTCATGCCTAACCAACCCGATTGCCTCTATGATGACATAACTGGCTCTGTGGATATGGGAAAGCGGTTGATGTGATATATCTTGACTTTAGCAAAGTTTTTTATATGGTTTCCCACAGTATTCTTGCCAGCAAGTTAAAGAAGTATGGATGAATGGATTATAAAATGGATAGAAAGATGGCTAGATTGTCGGGCTCAATGGGTAGTGATCAACGGCTCGATGTCTAGTTGGCAGCTGGTATCAAGCAGAGTGCCCCAGGGGTCTGTCCTAGGGCCAGTTTTGTACAACATCTTCATTAATGATCTGGATGATGGGATGGATTGCACCCTCAGCAAGTTTGTGGATGACACTAAGCTGTGGGGAGAGGTAGATACGCTGGAGGGTAGGGATGGGGTCCAGAGTAACCTAGACAAATTGGAGGATTTGGCTAAAAGGAATCTGATGAGGTTCAACAAGGACAAGTACAGAGTCCCACACTTAGGATGGAAGAATCCCATGCACTGCTCCAGGCTGGGGACTGACTGGCTAAACGGCAGTTCTGCAGAAAAGGACCTGGGGATTACAGTGGATGAGAAGCTGGATACGAGTCAACAGTGTGCCCTTGTTGCCAAGAAGGCTAACAGCATATTAGGCTGCATTAGTAAGAGAATTGGCAGCAGATTGAGGGAAGTGATTTCCCCTCTATTTGGCACTGGTGAGGCAACATCTGGAGTATTGCATCCAGTTTTGCCCTGCCCCCCACTACAGAAAGGATGTGGACAAATTGAAGAGAGTCCAGCGGAGGGCAACAAAAAAGATTAGGGGGCTGGGGCACATGAATTATGAGGCAAGGCTGATGAAACTGGGGTTATTTAGTCTGCAGAAGAGAAGAGTGAGGGGGGATTTGATAGCAGCCTTCAACTGCCTAAAGAGGGGTTCCAAAGAGGATGGAGCTAGGCTGTTTTCAGTGGTGGCAGATGACAGAACAAGGAGCAATGGTCTCAAGTTGCAGCAGGGGAGATCTAGGTTGGATATTAGGAAAATTATTTCACTAGGAGAGTGTTGAAGCACTGGAATGGGTTACCTAGGGAGTTGGGGGAATCTCCATCCTTAGAGTTTTTAAGGCCCAGCTTGACAAAGCTCTGGCTGTGATGATTTAGTTGCAGTTGGTCCTGCTTTGAGCAGGGGGTTGGACTAGATGACCTCCTGAGGTCTCTTCCAACTCTAATCTTCTATACTTCTATGAATACAGTCAGAGATATGGTACAGAAGAAGAGGTATAAACTTCCACACACAGAGATAAGAAGTAGAGGGAGACGAGAACGGGGACTGAGGACAAAGCCCTGTAGAGCCCTCAGAGAAAGATGGAGGGCAGATTAGGAGGATCTGATAAAGTGATTGGAGCAATCAGTGAGATTAGAGAAGGAGAAGAACCAAGAGAGGACAAAGCCAATGAAGCCAAGGGTGGGAATGACTTAATAATGAGCATAGCTGATTGTGTCAAAGACATGTGACAGGTCAAGTAGGATGAGTATAGAGTACTAGTTCTGAGCTTTGGCTAAGAAGTGGTCATCAGAGACTTTGGGAAGAGTCATTTCACTGGAGTACAAGAGACAGAAAGTGGATTGGAGAGGTCTAGGATGGAATTGGAGGAGAAGAACTCCAGACAGTGATTGTAGATATCACCTTCGATAAGCTTAGGGCTTGTCTTCACTACTCGCCGATTGGCAGGCAGCGATCAATCCAGCAGCTGTCGATTGATCATGTCTAGTACAGATGCGATAAATCGACTGCTGAGCACTCTCCCGTCGACTCCGGTACTCCACCAGAACAAGGTGCAAGCAGAGTTGATGGGAGAGCGTCAGCGGTTGACTTACCGCAGTAAGTAGATCTAAGTATGTCAACTTCAGCTATGCTATTCAGGTAGATGAAGTTGCATATCTTAGACAGGGCTGCTGAGAGCGGGTTCGGGCCCCGGTGAAAAAATTTTTTCAGGCCCCCCATCGAGGGCGGACCAGCTAAACAGGGCCTGGGAAGCCGGGCCCCGGGCCCCTTTCCGGACCGCCGGGCTCCAGTAATTTGTACTGGTTTCCCCCACTTCTCGTCAGCCCTGACTTAGATCGACCCCGCCCGGTAGTGTAGACAAGCCCTTAGAGATAAAAGGAAAAGGGAGAGGCAAGTGGGATCAAGGGTGTTTTTTTCAAGAGGGGAAAGAACAATGCATGCTTGTATTACCAAGGGGGAGGGATAGCTCAGTGGTTTGAGTATTGGCCTGCTAAACCCAAGGTGGTGAGTTCAATCCTTGAGGGGGGCCATTTAGGGATCTGGGGCAAAAATCCATCTGGGGAGTGGTCCTGTTTTGAGCAGGGGGTTGGACTAGATGACCTCCTGAGGGCCCTTCCAACTCTGATATTCTATGACAGTGAGAAGTTAAGAAGTGTAAGAGTGGGGATGAGTGTGACTGTGAAAGAAATCAGGAGATGGGATGGGACACAATCACTGAAGAAAAGAAAGAAATCAGGAGATGGGATGGGACACAATCACTGAAGAAAGTGGAAGAGTTAGAAGAGGAGAGGAGAAACTTCTTCCTCTGTGACAGGGAAGAAAGAGGAGAGAGTTGTAAGAGGAGGAGAAGGGAAGGCAAGGCCAAGGAGAGAGGCAAGGTTGCACTGCATTTTGACAATTTTCTCTTGGAAGAAATTGGCAAGATCCTGTGTAGAGAGAGAAGTGGAGCAGGAGGAAGGGAGGGTTGGAATAGTGAGTCAAAGGTGGTGAAAAGGCACCTGGGATTGTAGGCATGGGATTAAATTAAGCTGGAGAAGTAGAGTTGTTTATCTAAAAGTGCTTGCACCTTTCATTGATGGGATCCCATTGAAGACAGGACCCTTAAATTATAAGTGCCACTTAACTGGATATTTTAGATATTGACAAAAAATATGTAATTATCGAAAGCGCTAAATTAGCCAAGCATGTGACATATTTCCATGTCAGAGACTGATTTCCCAGGCATACTTCGATATTTTGAATTCAGTACACAGCAATGAACTTGGGAGGTGCATCTTAGCAGATTACTTGCATCTGAGTCATAAAGGTTCAGATAATTTTAAATTGAAGTCAATGTAGTTAGGCCAATTTACCCCAGCTGAGGATCTGGCCCACAAGCTCTGAATGACTTTTGTTGAATACATTATTGTATCGAGGGAAGGCTACTCATACACAGATTAACTGACAATGTCTTATTTAAAGCTGAAATAAAAACTGTTTGACTGAATCTTCATAAGATCTTATAAAATGTCACTGATAACATAGATACAACAATGTCATTTATTAAATGTTGGGTTGACACAAAGCCAGGAAAAACTCCATGAATGCCAATATATTCCAATACTGTTAGTGTTGGGAATAAAACAGTAACTTAGGTTAAGGAAATATTGGCATCTTATGGTATCTGTGAATTTCATGTCTTTGGCTGTGTGATCCCGCATGGAACAATACACTCACTGGGACACCGTGTGTGTGTGTGAGCTGGTCTGCCTGCACAGAACAATTTCCAGGATTGCGGCTTTGAAATGGTTTGCAACAAAGATTTTGTGGCGCTATTTGTATACAATTGCCTTCCAGGTTCTGGTGAAACCCCACTGAAGACAATAATATTACTGCAGGGATGAATTTGGACCTTAATGTTTTGTTTATTCTTAAAAAAGAAAACGAAAAGAAATTTCTTTCATGGAATAAGGAAACACACACAGTATTTACCTGAAGGCCCTGAAAGGCTCTTTCAGAAATATGTGCAGAATTTGTGTTCTTCTGAATGCATATGTGTGTCTTTACAAAAAACCTACTTATTAGTAACACAGTTAAATAAGTATTTTTGTATGTGTAGTAGGAATTTCTTGGTAGAAGCATTATTTACCTTATCGGCTATAATGACTCTAGTAGGATAAATGCATATTTGGCTGTAGCTACAGCATTTTAAAAATGCATATGATTAATATTTTTATAATAGTTTACATTTATATGGCACTTTTCATCCAAAATAACATAGGGTATTATTCATGGGAGTAATCCCATTGAACTCACGTGAATAGTCCATTGAGTACTCATGTTAGTAAAGACTATTCATATGAATTAGAATTGTGGGATCTGGCCCTTATTCTATACAATAAATTTGTTTCCCACAAATCTGACACTCAGCATCAACATTAGTTTTAAATAAATTAATTGGAGAGGAGATGAAGTTGCAAATGCTGCTCCTTTCACTATATTTCCAGAATTCTGAATGTATGAATATGAGCGGGAGGCCAAATAATTTAATCTCTTTCTCTCTCTAAGGAGCCTATTACTGTGGTATCTCACTGCTGATTTAAAGATGAGGAGATGCTTCCTCTGAATGATGCATCCTAAAACAACTTACTACAAATAGGGGATTTGATCCTGGGAACTTTTACTCAGGCATGTCACTGAACTCAGTGGAACTACGCACCACAGTTAAAGTTTGCAGGCTCAGGATCTCAGATAAACCAATTGCTTGTTGACCCATGTAAGACAGACATTTTATACTAAACATTCCACTTGCTGAATCAGAGATTGTTGATAAAATCATTCTGTATTGTAAACACAGGTGTCAATGAAACTTTTCATTTTCTAAGGGGTGGAGATAATCAGGAGGCACCCCTAGAAACTATTTATGTGCTGGCAATATCTAACTTTTGGGGTTTCCCTCTGTGAAGATTTCAGTTCTCTCTTCTCTAAATATGTGGGTGTTTAGATGTAGGATTTGATTTAGCCTATTATATAGATGGGGCCATCTATGGAATTCAAGTCGAGACCCAGATCCAAGTTTCTGTAAGATTCAGGGGTGTTCACATCCTGGGTTTGATCTTTACCCAGGCCCATATCTACAAGAAAAAGTGACTTTTCCCACCGTTTCAATGAGAAATTAAGCTTGAGACATTCACTTAGTTTCAAAATGGAAGTGGTCCCACAGCAAGAATAGATGGTGTTTTAAAACACAGAGTTCAGCTGTACAGATGCTGTTCCCATTGAACGTAGCAGGAGATGTACCTGAGTGAGCAAAGGCTGAATTGAGCTCAAAAGGGCTAAAAGTGCCTGATTCTGGTGAATCTGAAACAGTCTAAAGCAATCCCTTTGACCAGGGCTGCCCACCACAAAAGAGCATTATAACTTATACTAATGTAAATCGATCTATCAAGTGATCCAAAGCCCATTGAGGTCAATGGGAATCTTCCCACTGACTTCACTGAGCATTGGATCAAGCCTGAAGTAAGTAATTGCATTAATGTGTTGTGCCCTTGTCCTTCCTCAACCGGTCCCCTTCCTATCAGCTGTTACCTACACTCATCACATCACACTTAAATTAGTTTGCAAGCTCTTTGTGGCAGTGATATTTGATCTGTAATGTGCCTCACACACTGTTACAGTGCTGTGAAAACATCCATCAGTAATAATAATTATTGTTATCTGCAAAACAGGCTGTCAAGATGTAAGAAGTGCAAAGGGCTAAAATGCATTTCCATGCTTTGAGAAGGGGTCACAGCTTTATAAGAGGCATGAGCACAAAAACTCCATGTTTTATCACCACATTCACTGTGTAGTGTCTTCTATTAGCTGTCTGCACCATCACAATACCACAATGACCTCTGTTCTTCTCTCAGAAGGAAAGTAGCCCCTCAAGGGCATTTAAGAATCTTTGATTTAAGGTATCAAATAAAATCGGGCAAATAATTCTTCAGGGAAAAAAAGCATATTTAATACTTTGTTTGCCTAAATATTTATTTCAAACAATGCAGATTCACAATGCTTTTAATACTAATGTCATACTTAAAATAAATCACTGTGTACTTCCTGTGATCTTTTCAGAATGCAATAAAACAGATTGTTTTTAATGGCTGTTCCAGCAATGAAAAATATCTTTGTTAGGTGAAAACAACAAATTGATGCTTTTTCAATTCCTTTTAATGGCATGAGGATCTTTGCAACATGCTGTGAAAAATATTCTCTTAATGATAGGCCTGTGGCACAACTTAAGGAGTCATCAAGAAATAAATGCTCTGCTGTCTGGCTGGCAGCTTGGTGTCCCTTAATTGAAGTATTATAAGATTCTGTGCAGAGTAAAGCCTCCAGGGTTTTGTAGCTAAATGGCACGGACACCTCTGATGAGACATGCAGATGAAGATGTGTCAATACAATCTTCACCAATTTGCTGTAATAGCAGGGACTGATTAATTTTATAACCACGGGTGCTTCTATTAGCTAACCTAAGGAATGATTTAGACTTTATTAAGCGACTTATTTCTATCTTTTTCGAGAGACTTCTGCAACATAGTTTATCTCCAAGAGCTAGACAGCAACACATTTTTCTAATAAGGATTCTAAATTTATTATTAAAGGAAGGATCATGAGCTTGACTCAGTTTATATGCAGCTCAGCAGCAGCAACTCTTTGTGACTCTTGACAACTCGACTGTTCTTCAGTTAACTTGATATTTCTCAGAAAATAAAGTAGCTTCATATCCTATGCAATTGAGATAGCAGCTCTTATATACATTTTTAATGGACAAAAAAGGAAATTGAAGCAACTAAATCAGAAGTATAAGCCTGTATATTTGTATCTTTTTTTTCTAGGCTATAAAACTGCTTTAATATTTTATTATAATTGCCCATGGATATCTAACATAATTTGGTTACACATAATCAACTAACACTGTATATTTTAGGGCTTTGTTCAATAAAACATGAATTACCGTATGTGAGTGGGCAATGTGTTCCGAGATTTCGCTGCAGGTTTGCTTTCTCAATCACACTGCATTTTATATACTGACCACAAACCCAGAAATGACCATTGTAAATTCCCTGTGTGGGAAGCTAGGAGGAGAGCTATTTTCTTCCCTGGAAATAATGAACCTAGATTGATTCAATTTCCAATACGTTCTACGTTCCTCTCAACAGAAAGATTGGTGACCACCACCTGTCCCTGTAGTTGGTTAGCACAGAGAACTCCCATTGACGTCTGGGGGGAATTTTATGTACTAAAGGGCTGAGGTTGTTTTTTGAGTGATTTGCTGCTGTTTCCACATGTGGGACTCATGTTGTCACTGCCAATCTAGAGCCTCTTCCAGCAAACTAGAACCAGGACTTCACCATCATGAATATTAAAGGAATTTTTAGTCAGGTTATTGGACACTGACAGACCTTGTAATGCTCCCTGGATATTCAAGGTCTCAGACAAACCAATAAATCATGAACTGCTCCCTGTCACCATACAGATACACCACAGAACATGGCCTGGATTAGACAGGAATGGAATGCGGACTACACCCCAGACCTTAGTTCCATTCCCACACAAATGCTTACTTGAACTAGAGCTTACCAACAACACAAGGGTTGGACCACCTGAAACTCTGAGGAAATTTTGATCTGGATCTGAACTTCAGAACATGGGCTCACCTATTATGTACCACCTGGCTGCACACACAAGTTGAGGCTCATGATCAAAGCTTGAATCAGCAAAATCAAGATGAACGTTGTTTCTGTCTTTTGAATTTAACTCTTTATTCCCCTTCCTGAATTACCATTTTTACAAATTTTATTTATTTTGTATTTGTGACTGGCTAACAGATTTTTGTGAAAAAAATACAGCCTTTTGTTTGCAAGCTGTTCACTTTGGCTGTTCTGTATTGTTTCTGCTCCCTGATTGGCTAACAAAACTTTTTAAACAGACACTAATAAGTGATGAATAGTGAATAACACATATTCTTGTTCGTACATGAATACTTAATCATTTTTATAACATGACTAACCAGAGTTATAATAATTAATGCTAACAAACAAACATTTTGGCAGGGATATGAAAGTGCATATTTCAGGACTTGAGTCAATCAGTCCTCAGGACTAGTAGGATAATCTGGCCCTCATGAAGGTATCATCCCTCTGTCTGTGTCAGGGTTCCTTGCACCTGCCTCTGTAGCACCTTCTTCGGTCTACTGTCAGAAACTAGATACCAGACCAGATGGACATAGGTCTGATTTAGTCCAGTAATTCCCATGTTCCTACTTGGACATTTGTACAAAGAAACCATTTTCCAAGCATTCATACAGTTCACAGGAGTGTTTGTGAATAACAGAAAGAAGCCCTGTCATGTTCTCAGGGCCAGCTCCAGACCCCAGCGGGCCAAGCGCGCGCTTGGGGTGGCATTTTTCCGGCAGGGCGGCAGGCGGCTCTGGCGGACCTTCCGCAGGCATGACTGCGGAGGGTCCGCTGGTCCCACAGCTCCAGTGGAGCATCCGCAGGCGTGCCTGCGGGAGGTCCACCAGAGTCGCGGGACCAGCGGACCCTCCACAGGCACGTCTGCAAGAGGTCCCCCGGAGCCGCGGGACCAGCGACCGCCAGAGCGCGCCCCGCGGCACGCCGCTCTGCTTGGGGTGGCGGAATTCCTAGAGCCGCCCCTACATGTTCTAAGCAAACAGCTGTTTGGAATTCAAATTAATGTTTGTGAACCCTGTTTTTGCCACATTTGATCTGCTCTCTCTCTCTCTAATCTATCTCATTTTCATTTTTTTCTTTCTTTCCTAACCACACCCCCAATCCCCACAGTTTTAGACCTGTAATCATTCTGAATAATCATGTCAGCACTGTGCCAGAATGCAAACCAGGAAGACTGCTTTTTTCTCGATTGCTTTTCTCTCAGTATTTCAAGTGTATTCACACTGAATATTGCTGCTGATTCAGATCACATTCCTGTTAAAGTGCATAGGAACCTGACTTGATGTTTAGGTATTCCATTAAATGCAGTTGTGGTATCTCTGTTATCCAGCCCATCAATTAGTTTTGCTTTCTCAGATCTTCACAAGGAAACTAGTCTGATGATGCTAACGGGGTTATGGTATGAAATAGTCTGTTAGTGGGAAATGGTTCTCTTGTACATGACCTAAACAGATGTGCAGTGCACCCTGATACTTGAGTGATGGATGCATTATTCATTTTTGTAATAGTATATTAATTGCTACAAATATTCATAAAAGTGAGCCACAAGCGGCCAAATCATATTTGAGTTGAAATATGGTGCACAAGCTAACAAAGTACTTGTAATTCATGGATCTCAGCTTTCAGTGGACCTATCGCCCCTTAGTGTGAATCTTCACAAAAAGAAAAGAAAGAAAACTGAGCTCAGACTCACTCATCAGCATTGTTATCATTACAACCAGGAGCCTTAACCTTTGGAACAGTTTTGCACCATACACTGATTGAACCACTAAGTGCTATTGATTTCAGCTTTCTAGAGGAAGACACTTACAGAACCTACAGAATATAGGGGCTTCTGTTCTCCTTGAACATGATTCACATGTGTAAATGTCAATGGGAGATACGTGAGCATATTAAGAAGAGATGTGCATTGCATATATATTGCATGTATATGCATAGAGCTAAATAATAATATACATATTTGGGGCCAAATTCTAAAACTATAGCAAAATGGTGCAGATATACACACTGCACAACATACACCTGTATTCTAGTAGCAGCTCCATACGCAGCCCCAGTCCACAGCCACACCAGGCAGGTAAATCCTATGCATGAGATCACTTCAAGTTTAGGAACTATGTATCCATAACCACAGATCACATTCCCTGATCACTAGGTGTCTCCCAGGAAAACCCCTTTGCAGGACCTGCGGAGGGATCTTTCCATGGGTTTTTAGGAGGACTACAACAGGTGATCACAATGTAGGCACAGAGCCTGCCAGCTTTTGCCCTGTGAATGTGTGTCTCTGTAATGAGATTTTCTGTTTTTTCATTGCCTGGAATTATAAATTGAATAAACTCTAAATGAAATACTAGAGTAAAATCCCTTCTGAATTGCCGATGCCCAGGCTAGCACTACATACCCCTCCGTGGGCCAAATCCAGCCTTCAGTTGTTGCAATGTAAATGAGCACAGAACTTGACCCATTCAATCTAATTTTTGCACTCTAGTTTAGCTAATAATTAGTTCATGAAAATAAACAACATACATTTTCCTAAAGAGATTCCCTTTCATTTTCAGTGGGTTGTATTGGCTAGATCTCATTTGTACACCCCGTCAGGAACTCAAAGTAGTGTCATTTCTTTAAAAATAAAAGCCAGACATTTTATTAATTCTTTTCTCTTTTACGAAGAAAGACTGGAAAATCCACATGGACTGGAATGTAACTTTCAATAATATAATAACAGATGGATAAATAAGAACATAAAATCGGCCACACTGGGTCAAATCAACTGTCCATCTAGCCCAGTACCCTGTCTTCCAACAGCAGCCAGTGCCAGATGCTTCAGAGGGAATGAACAGGGCAATTATCAAGAGATCCATCCCCTCATTCAGTCCCAGCTTCTGGTAGTCAGAGGCTTAGGGACACCCAGAGCATGAGATTGCATCCCTGATCATCTGGGCTAATAACTACTGATGGACCTATCCTCCATGAACTTATCTAATTATTTTTTGAAGCCAGTTATGCTTTTGGACTTCACAATCCCCTGCGATAGCCATCTACCTCATAGCAAGGGGGAGCATGTTATTGTGCCATTCCTGGCATGTGGTTGTGCTGTTTTGGGGCTCCTCATGTTACAGTGTACGCTCCCTGGCACATGGGCATAGCTATGTCACCATATATGTTGAGGGGGCAGAGTCAAGGATCTACCCATTCCATGCATCCTCCCCTTCCCCATAGTGGAGGAGTGGGGCAGCCCTGAAGAGCCTGCTTCCTCCCACATGCTGGAGATGGTGGTATGGCACACTAGCACAAAGGAATAAGGGGGTGCGCCCTTGTGCTTGTGCATTGTACAGACTATGATCTGCCCCAGCATTTCCTGATCTTTTAATTCACTTGTTAGTTTACGCCCAATTTGCAGATGAAGCAGAGAACAGGGGGCTGGAACAATTTTTATAGTGGGGGTGCTTAGAGCCATTGAACCAAACTGTAAACCCTGGATATAATGGAGTCCACTTCAAGCCAGGGTTGTGAAAGCACCCTTAGTTCCAGCACCTATGGCAGAGAATGCATGCTGCCCTGCCAGATCAAAACATCTGATGTTACTGGTTTAGAGTCTGATCCAAAATCCACTGAAGTCACTGGCAGTTTTTCCATTGACTTCAGTGGGCTTTGGATCAAACCCATGCTGAGGTATAAATAAAATAAAAAGCTCCGGTGGTTATTATATACTGTTTGCATGGCAAATAGATTTTATATCCCCTGCTTTAAACCCTTATACAAAACACAACATGAAGGAGGAAGCAGGCCATTGCTCAGTTCGCATTGTGAAAAAGGAGAATAAAAATATCTACCCTAAAAACGAACATGATTTTTTTATATTATGTGTTTTAAGGCATGACAGCCAACCAAAGAGCTATTTAGTATGTTACATGGTTTAATAAAAATAACTTGCCTGGCAGTGTCTGAAAGCTTTTGCAGCTGCAGGGGTACTTCTTGGAAATAAATTTTGTTTACACAGGTGCAGCCATATTTAACATTTTTTTATATGCAATGCAAACAGCTGCCTGTCTGTTTTCTTTGGCAGAGCTCTTTCCAGTTGAAACAATTTGTATCAAACATATCTCTCCGTGATACCTATATAAACAATACAAAAAATTCCTGTACAAGGAAGAGGTTTCTCATAATGTATCTTTTAGATAAACTGTCAAGCAGAAGCAGCTTGGTGAGAGTCTCCTTAGTAAAGCCTGGCCCATCATGAAACATTTTACATTTGAAATGATCTGGGGAGGCTTCTGAGGAAGTGTTAAGCACTCAGGGTACGTCTACACTACGGGACTATTCCGAATTTGCATAAACCGGCTTTGTAAAACAGATTGTATAAAATCGAGCGCGCGCGGCCACACTAAACACATTAAATCGGTGGTGTGCGTCCATGGTCCGAGGCTAGCATCGACTTCTGGAGCGTTGCACTGTGGGTAGTTATTCCGTAGCTATCCCATAGTTCCCGGAGCCTCCCCCGCCCCTTGGAATTTCCGGGTTGAGATCCCAGTGCCTGATGGGGCAAAAATCATTGTCGCGGGTGGTTCTGGGTAAATGTCGTCAGTCACTCCTTCCTCTGGGAAAGCAACGGCAGACAAGCATTTTGTGCCTTTTTTCCCTGGATTGCCCTGGCAGATGCCATAGCATGGCAATCATGGAGCCTGTTTTGCCTTTTGTGACTGTCACCATATGTGTACTAGATGCCGCTGACAGAGGCGATTCAGCAGCGCTACACAGCAGCATGCTTTTGCTTTTGCATGACAGCAGAGATGGTTATCAGCCATACTGTACCATCTACCAATCCATAAATTGGTAAAAAGATGAGCATGGCTACCAGTCGTTTTGCACCATTTGCTGCTGTCATAAATGCCCCTGGCTGCTCTTAGCCAGGGGCGCAAAAGCCAAAATTGGGAATGACTCCCAGAGTCAATCCCTCCTTTTTGGTATCTAAAAATAGAATCAGTCCTGGCTAGAATATGGGCAAGTGTACTAGAGAACCACTGTCTCAGAGAGCACAGCTGCTCTGTGTCAGATCCTGCAGAAATTATGAGCTGTATGCTATTCACAGGGGGTGCGCCTGCAACAACCCCACCTGTTGATTCCGTTCTTCCCCCAGCCTTCCTGGGCTACTGTAGCATTGTCCCCCCACTTGTGTGATGAAGTAATAAAGAATGCAGGAATAAGACACACTGACTTGTTAGTGAGAAATGAGTGGAAGGCAGCCTCCAGCTGCTATGATAGTCCAGACAGGACAGTAAGGAGTGTGGAGCAGAGGAGCCCAGCATCCCTCTGCTAGTCCAGGGGCAATTGAATCTTTTTTTTACACATGAAGGGTGGGGGCTGACAGAGCTCAGCCCCCTGTTGCTATGACGACAATGGTTATCAGCCATACTGCACCATCTACCAGGAAAAATTAGGGCCAGGCGCCCTTGATTGACCTAACTGATGCTAGTCAGCATGGTTACCAGTCCTTTTGCACTGCCCCATATGCCAATAGGCTAATGACGAGGACAGATACCAGTCATTTTGTACCATCAGCCACCCATGGCGGGGGGTAGCAAGGATGTTGGTGTTGAGTGCTGCAGCATCAGGTCTATCTGCAGCATTCAGTAAAGATAGGGTGACATGCTAAAGAGTCAAGAAAGGATTGTTTTCCCTTTCACTTCTGGGGGTGTGTGGGGGGGTGCGTAAATTGCCGAGCTATGCCCTGACCCACTGCGGACACTGTGTTTGACCCTAGAAGCATTTGGAGCTCAGCCAAGAATGCAAATACTTTTCAGAGACTGCAAATACTTTTCGGAGACTGCAGGAACTAAGGGATAGCTTGAGTCCTCCAGTTCATGAGCGTCCATTTGATTCTTTGGCTTTCCGTTACGTTTGTCACGCAGCAGTGCGCTGAGCCCCTGCTATGGCGTCTGTCTGGAGATTTTTTAAAAATGATTTTGAATTTAATCTTCTGTAACGGAGCGCTGATAGAACAGATTTGCCTGCCCTTACAGCGATCACATCTGCATGGTCCATGCGGGAGCTCTTTGATTTTTAACTGCATTGCCACACGTGCTGATCTGAGCTCCACGCTAGGCAAACAGGAAATATTCAAAAGTTCGCGGGGCTTTTCCTGTCTACCTGGCCACTGCATCCGAGTTCAGATTGCTGTCCACAGCGGTCAGTGGTGCACTGTGGGATACCGCCCGGAGGCCAATACCGTCGATCTGCAGCCACACTAACCCTAATCCGATATGATAATTCCGATACTAGCGCTACTCCTCTCGTTAGGGAGGAGTACTGAAACTGGTTTAAAGAGCCCTTTATACCGATATAAAGGGTCTCTTAGTGTGGACGGGTGTGGCATTAAATCGGTTTTACGCTCCTAAAACCGGTTTAAACGCCTAGTGTAGACCAGGCCTTAGCACTCAGTGTGATAACTCCCAGGATTTTATCCTGTTATAATAGAGGTGAAGGCTATTACAGCTGGCAAAGGAAGTTTGGCAAATTAGGTATTTTCCTTAACATGACAGTATATGCTGTAGGGCAGTATGTTATTCTACTTTTGGCATATTTTTACACAGGCTGAAATATTTGCCAAAATATTTAGCCTCAAGTCAACTATCCACTTTTTATTACATCATAAATGTCATGTTATATTTTTCATGTATCCATTGGTATGAAATACTACCATATTCAAAATCCCTATGATTTACATGAAGCTTGTACTCCCGTGCGTTTCAAATACTTTGCAAATATTTACATTTCGAAGAGCTCTCCTATCATCAGATTTTTTACACTCATGCGGTACAGTAGAAAGCTAACATATTTTAAATTAATGTATGAAGTCTGGGTTTTTAAAATACCCATCCTCCCTCTTCCCCCAAATAAAAACTATTAATAGGGAAGAAAGAAAAATTAGGTGGAGAAATCTACCTTTTTATTCCTTTACCTATTTTTCATATCTGAAGATTGCCCTACTCTCATTTGCAGAGAACAATGTTGAAGTTAATATGTGAATGGATTAATTCAAGTCATATAAAAAGATGGTTGTCTATATATAAAATACAGCTGTAAAAATTAAACAGTCCTCATAAATACAAAAGTAAGTTAAAATGGTAATGATTGTGCCCACAGAAGAAGAGTTTACACTGTCCTAGTGTTATCATCTTACTCATCTTGTTCTCTGTTTTAATGGCAAAGGGCCCCATGTATTCAATACATTGGACCAACTTCACATCCAGTTTAACTTCACTGACATTAAAATAGACAGGACTCTTGCATGCTGAAGGTGGTGGTGGGGGGGGGAAGAAATGAGACTTCTCCTTCCATCCTTGCTGCAAATTCATGCGTCTAGCTGAATAATTTAACGGACCAAACTTTTTCCCAGTGTAAAACCACTGACTTCAGTGGAGGATTCAGTGGCCTCCTCTTGGGCTGTATGTCCCCTCACTTGGAGTCATGCAGTTATTGGTTCTGCATAATAATAAATAACCTGCCTATTCACTGGCCTGGCCCATAACTCATCTCTATAGCTCTGTGCAAAGAGACTGCATGAAATTAAACTCTGTGCACAGTACAGAGTGTGGGTTCCTCAAATCCTGTTCCAGCTCAACTAGTGGAAACACATCATTGGAGCTGTGGCCAGGTTTTTTGATGGATTTGTCCCTGAGTATTCACACACTCAAATAAATGCCCTTTCATTAGTCCTGTTTAACAGATGACATGGTCAGCTCTCTCCACAATGTATATAAACAAATAACTCATTAAAATTAATTGGATTTTTGCAAATAAAGTACTAGACCATAAGGCTGTAAGTTTTTTAGGCACTCTGAAACATGTTGGCCCTTGATCCAGATCCTTGTTTAGGAGAGCTAAGTACATAAAAGGTATACCTATATGTTAAATAAAGTTGTGCTGTGTGTAGAACTGCATGAAGCAGTTAGAAGATAAAAGTCTTTGCAGGTATTTGTCTACTTTTTCTAATCTAAATTGTATTTAAAGTTTTAAACGTATTTTGATTATTTGTTGCTAGATTGAAGAGATATGCTCCTACCATCATGTATGCCAGCATTCTCTGCTGTAGGCAATTGTATTAGCTTTGTGGTTTCAACAGGGATGGATTTACTGAGTGAATTGGAAATCCACATACACTTGAACCTCTTACATTTTTGAAGTGGAAAATCTCACTCAATCACCTTCAGTCCAACTGAACCCAGGTCTCAATTAGCACACTGCAAATTGAGAAACAGGGAGAAACTAGCACATTTGGTATACAAGTGTTTGTGATAGCAGCTCTTTTCCTAAGAAAGGGTAAATTATGCAACCAGTTTAGATAAGACAGAAAAGACAGTGAATGAAAGAGGAAAATAAACATCACCAGAAAGGACTCATTTCTGTATTAGCTTGGAACCATATTATCCAGGGCTGTAGTCTCATCAGATTTCACAAGTTGAACAGGGCTGATCCTCAGAGATCTGACCACAAAGGAAAAGCAAGGCACTGTAGAAAAAACGTAACCAATACTTGTTAGAACTCCTGGAGATGCCCTTTTTCAAGCAAGATGCTAAATTGATGTCGGCCCTTTGGTGGGGTACCTATCCCGGTAACTTGGCCAAATTCCAGTTTGGTTAATGACTTTGGGCTAGATCCACAAGGAGACTTGAGTGTTATTTATGTTGGACTTAGGCACCTGGCCCAAGACCTGTCTGCCTACCTAAATTCCCCCTGCAGTCTCAACTGGCTACAATCGTTCTTTCCAGTTCTAATCAAGAATACAGTGTTGTTGTGCCCTGTCAGCATTTCCATGTTCCATCATTGAGGAGGAGGCACCTACACAGTGAGTGAAGTGATTCCAGAAATATATCTCTATATATATAAAGAGAGAGAGAGAGAGAAAGCGAGAGTTTGCAAAGCACAATGGCATTCTTTCAGATAAAAGGTGCTTTATAAAGGTAATTTATTACTGTTAGATAAACACATTAATATTTTCATATTTTCTCATGGAATGTTTCCCCAGATGTCTCATTATCATCTCCTTTATGGACTCCCTCATATGCCACAGCCTGAACCTCTGGGACACCAAAGACTGAATTGCAGTGACATAGGGGCCAGATCTTCAGCTCCTGTTCCAGCCATAGAGGGAGAACGAAGCAACAAGAAATGTGGCCCTGAAGTTGTGGCTGGTGACTAGCCTGAAGTAGGAGAATCCTCTAGTGACATAAAGTTTTTGGAAAGTTGCTTTGTTAAATATGGTGCACCCAATGAGACTTATACTGATGATATCTGTGTGTGGGGTCCTGGTCTACATGTGGGCTCCTAGATGCTATCGCTATACAAATAAAATAATAAATAAGAACAACACTATTTACAAGGCCAAAATTATACCAGACAGGAAACATGACAACATGCAGAAAAAAGGCAATATTCAGAACAACCTAGTAGATCGGTTCATGCTATCTGAAAGTTGTGTTACAGATAAATATGATGGTCTAATAAAACTTCATAGCATTCTTTGGTAGAAAGTATAGCCTGAGTTGTGTCCCAAAAGCTGAGTCTCACCACCCATTGTGGTTTGTTGTCTGATAGGGCACTCATTCCCAGGGCTGGCTTTATGAATGGGAGTGCCTGATTTGAATATCTGGCGGCGGTCCGGGGCTTTGGCAGCGGGGGTCTGATCCGGGTCTTCCGCGGCACTAAAGGACCTCCCCCGCTGCCGAAATGCTGCCAAAGCCCCGGAGCAAACCCTCCGCCCCCGCCGGGTGAGTAAAAAAAAATTTAAATTAAAAAGACACCTAAGACACGGGGCCCTCTTAGGCATGGGTGCAGGGCCCTCTTAGGCGTGGGGCCCAATTCTGGGGAATCGGGGGAATCGGCTTAAAGCCAGCCCTGCTCATTCCTTTCTTTGTTCCTGGCTTATAAATCAAGCTTCTTTCTGTTTACACACACTCACCTTGCCTCACAGTAGATCTGACATTAAGTTAGGTTGTGCTCCTGTCTCACCAGCCTGGTAGACTTACTATAACTCATCCGTTTAACACATATATTGGACATTTCTACCAAAGAATCCAGCAGCTCAGTCTTAAGATGGCTTCCAGCACGTTTCATCTGTAAATTTCAAGCCCTTTATAAATGTAAGTAAGTATTATTAAGCCCATTTTATAGATAGGGAGATCAAGCCACAGAGAGGCAAAGTGACTTGCTCAAGGTAACATCACCAGTCAATGGCAGAGTTGTATTCATTACTTCTTTTTGCTCGATCTTTTTGGGAAACTTCAGAGCCAGCACATATGCAGTTATACTAAAGCTAGGTAGGGTAATTAAGACCAGTATAGTTCCTCCCACAGTTTCACTTGGTCAAAGACATTAAGGAGGTGTTATTGAAATCTATTATCCGCACTGAGTTTAGAGCTTAAATATCTTCTAAGCATCAGGCTGGGTCCTTTAATAGTGAGGACAGCTAATGAAATGTCCACTTCTTTGTCAACAGCCTCCCAGTATTTTCAGGGAACAGTTCTATCATGTCACATAATTAGTCTAGAAGTTAAAATAAATCTAATAAAATATTAAGGCTTTCCCCTTATCAGTAGTGACCGGCATCATCTTGTGTTCAATGTTTCACCCTAGGAAATGGTTGTCATCTCAAAAAAAGAGGCAATGGAATCTGCCACCCTTTCAGAGCTCTGAATGTTTCTGGATGTTTTACTAGTCACAGAAAAAAAGAATCCTATTTGGTGCATGACATTGTCACTAGATCAAATTGATGGTGAAAAGGGGGTGTTTATACTAGAACTGGAAACTGAAGAAGTGCACAACAACCTTTTATAGTGGGGATAAGGTTCATTGGTTAGACTATACAATTTCTTTTCTCAAGTGATTATTTGTTTTTAGAAAGCTTTTGAGGAATTTACTGTCTTTGATCTTTAGAAGATGTGCGGGACAGAGTTAGTGGAGTTTGTGATCAACTCTGTAGCAGGTGCCAGAATAAAAGCAACCCTTTTAGGGTGCATTTGAAACTGGTCAGATTTTGTCTTTACTCTGGATGGAATTACACAGCTACCCTACAAACACAATTCTCTGACTACTCTATTGATTTTAGAAAACAGACTTGTAAAGTTAATTATGAGTGTCTCTTGACATCAGTTCTTTACAATTTTTATTATACAACATGAGTTCTGATATTATTGTGTCTTCAATCTGACTGCGATCACAGGGACACTGCATTATTCTGGTCTCTTTTTTTTAAAAAAAACGTACATTTTAAAAACCGGAGTTGACAAGTTAAAAAAATGTGTTTAAAAACATTTGAATAAGATACTTTAGTTTGTAGACATCTTGTCACCATCCTGAGAATTTACAACAGTCAGCAATGTAAACATATACTTGACAAACTCCAGCAGCTTGTAGACTGCAGAGTTCATCCACTCATTTCAGTGAGGCAGATGTTTCATTTTAATACTCTTCATACTATAGATTAGGATTATGGTTTTTTTGTCCTTTTTTTTTTTTTTTTTGCAAAGGGAATAAACCTGACATGCTACTAATGTCATTTCACACTGCAGGCCAGATGGTGAAAAATGCAAGGGCTGCAACTCTGTTTATGTACGGGAAAAAAAGGAATTTTGTTTCTGAAAGACTTCCAGCTCGATCATTTGTTACTTTTATCTAAACACTAGATGATGAATAAAGTAGGACTATCTGAACTTCAAAAAGGTCCTTGAGATTAAGTGCTTAACAATGTAATGCATCTGGCGGAAGAATATTACATTATTCCTGCTTGCCACATCACAAAGATGTTGAGAACATATTCAGTAGTGTGGCTGCCTTAAAGCAGGGTGCTTTGAGCAGACATTTGACAACTACTTGGAAACGGCTTATAAGATAAATCATGTTTCCATCACTTTTTTATTATTATTACCAAAAGATGGTAATTAAGCACTGCACTAACAGACAGTCCATCTTAAAACAGAGTTCAATGTAACTGTCTATTTCAGACTACAGAACAGTAAATCTAGAAGGAGCAATGTAAAATGTTTGCAAGGAAACCATACATTACACCAAGGATGAGTGAATTCATTACAGATCTAAAACTTGGGAGAGCAACAAAAAGTTTTTTCTAAGGTTCAAAATTAAGCCTAGACTGATTTATCACATAGCTCGTGTTAAATTTTGTAATGTACAGTGTCCAAGGACAGCTAGGGGGAGTCCCGAGCAGTAGCCAAGTGGGTGCAGGTGGTTGGGTAGCCAGCAGGTCAGTCTATATCAGAGGCAGTCGAGGACAAAAGTCAAGTTCTCACAGGGATCAGAAGCGGAAGATCCAATCCAAGGGGCTGGATCAGTGGGTTGGGCATGTGAGGTTGGCCAAGGCAGCAAGGCAGTGTCAGGCAAAGCGGCAAGGCGGTCTGGTGAGCAACCAGAAGGCACTGGTCTATTGCTCAGACAACTTCTTCCTGGTGGGGCTTTTATACAGTTCAGGTACCCAGTGAAAGTGCTGCCTGTTCATTCAATCAGGGGCCTGGGGCATGGCTGTTCAGGGCTTGTAGGCCTTTAGTACTAAGGGTGTTGGCCAGGGGTGCCCATTCAGTGCATTCCTGTGGTACAGAAGCTAAGGATGCTGCCTAAGAATCTAGCAGGTTTGGGTGCAATACCATGATCCTGGTATCACTCCCTTCCCTGGGGATGACCTCAAGGCATAAAAGGACTGGATTTGTACAGATGTGCTCTGTGGAAGGCTCTGAATTTTTCAGGAGTGTGCACAGAATGGGCTGGTACCCAGGGCCACCCTTGCAGCCCATATCCTTCCCAGTCAATAAGGTACCATATCTTCCCTCTTTTTATCTGAGAGTCTAGGATCTCATGGACTAGATACTCTTCTGGGCTTTGGACTTGGACTGATGTAGGGGAAGATTGCTTTCATTCAGGAAAGGGATTGTTGGAGAAAAGTTTAAGGAGGGAGACACTATATACAGGGTGCACCTTGAGGTAACTGGGAAGGCGTCAAAATTCAAAGGTTACTGGATTGATTTGCTTGCAGATCTGGTAGGGTCCCAGGTACTGGTGGTCTAGTTTCTGTATGGATCCGCCTGTCTTGAGGTGTTTTGCCGACAGCCTTATCTTTTGTCCTGCTGCAAATGTAGGACCCCTCTGCTGATGATGGGCAGCATGATGTTTGTATGTTGTCTGGATGCATCTAGGTTTTGTTTCAATTCTTCCTGTGTCTGATGGATTTAGTGAACCAGGTCGGAGGCTGTGGGTACTATGAGTACTGCATGGGGAAAACTGAGATGGAAGCCATAATTTGCACCAAAAAAAGCGAGGGAGAGGTGGTCATCTTGATTGAGGCATCGTCTGCGTTACTGTATGCAAATTCTGGATATAGAAGCAGAAAGGCCCAGTCATTTTGATGGTAGTTGGTGATGCGTAGCATGTATTGTAATACCTGGCTCACTGTTTCTGATTGGCCATAGTTTTGTGGATGGTAGATTGTTGATGCATGGAGATGCATCTCTAGGAGGCAGAACACCAAAACCGAGACATGAACTGAGAATCCTGGTCTGAGATGATTTGGACTGGGAGACCATGGAGGCAGAACACATGTGTGATAAGGATACAAGCAATATCCTTGGTGGTGGGAAGATGTGCACAGGGAATGAAGTTGTCAGCTGATCCACTATGTCAGTATAGTATGGCATCCCTCAAATTCATCCATGAAGTCCATTATAATGTTAGCCCAAGGACTCAAGGGGGTCTCAGCAGGTATTAACATTCCAAAAAGTTTAGTTCGGGGATCTTTGATATGGCCATAGGTGTTGCAAGATCTGAATGTCAGACAGTTTTAGCCACCAGAATGACCAATGTGCCATGTAAGTGGTCTTTGACTAGCCAAAGTGTCCATCCCAAAGGTCTCCAAATGGGAGTGTACCACAGGGACACAGATGCACCCGTGAATGAGGAGGAATCCATCCTTTTGTGTAAACTTTCCCGGGGGCTCAGGGCTGGAGTTTGGAGCGTCTGGGCAAAGGGGTCATTTGGTAGCATGAAACACATGGCTGTGAACAAATCAAATAGTGCTGATCCTCCAAAGAAGTGATGTGGTTTCAGGATGCAGGGAGGCTCTTCTTCGAGTCCCTTAGTATCATTGGCATATTCCCCTTTGCAGGACAGAGCATCTGCCTTACCATTGAAGGAGCCAGAATGGAAGGTGATAGTAAAATCAACACAAGAGAAAAAGAGAGTCCAGCATAGCTGTTGTTGGGCAGGGCTTTAACAGAACATAGGTGTTCTAGATTTTTGACAGTTCTAATAAATAGGATAGTGGCTGCAATGCAAATCAATCAATAAAAAATAGTCAAATAATTTAAGTAAATACAAGCAATAAAGGTGGAATATCATCTCATGTGGGAGGGGGAACAAGTTTAGATTTAGAGTGGATATTTTCTAGTAATATGAATCATTGCAGTAATCCCTTTCTCTCAGGGTCTCCCCTCCCCGAGGAACCCTCACCCTCTATCCCCACCTAGCCTCAGTATATGGCCACTGCCAGTCATTGTCTAGCCCCTGCACTCTGTGGCAGACTGCAGTATCAGCCTTCTCATCACTGGCAAGGTTAGGTTTGGACCTGCTGCCTTGGCCTATCCCTGGGCTGCCCTCTGCAACCCCCAGTACCTGTTGGCCCAATGCTAGGCTGCAGCCTGGGGCTTTCTAGGCTGGAGCTCCCCAGCCCCTCAGCCTTTCCCCAGTCCTACGTCATTCAGGTACTCTGTCTCTAGCTCCCTGCAGTCAGGCCCATCTCCCTCTACAGGCAGAGGAAGACTGTTTTCTCCTGGCTTCCCTAGCCTTCTATAGGGGCCAGCTGGGCCTGATTGGGGCACAGCCTCAGCTGAGCCTACTTTCCCCAATCAGCCCAGGCTTCCTGCCCCAGCCACAGCCCTCTCCTGGACTGTTTTAAGCCCTTCTGGGCTGGAGCAGGTGCTAACCCCGCTACAGCAAGGTATTTTGTGGATGTTGCCCTGAAGGAGAAGAGTGTAATCAAACTACCATAAGGTACTGATATCCATCTGTGTACAAATAGCATAGAGATGTTCATACTAAAAACTAACCAAGATGTTGTCTATGCTCTCCTTTTATTGAAAACACAAAACTAAGATTCCCAAGGGTCTAAATTATAACACAGACTGTGTATGGACCAAACCTGATAACTGGATTATGAACCTCTTCAAGTTTCTGAAGAGACTGGATTCATATCTCTGGATCTAAAGACTTCCCATGTTTTTGGTTCCTGGTAAAATCCTAAGCAGAAGGGGCTTATTTCCCATTTCTCATGCAGCTGTAATCTCATGTTATCAAATAACCTCATGAGCTATCCAACATTCATGCTGGTGGAAATCTCACAAGAACAGAAGATCACGCTTGATTTCCACCACTTTGGGTCATCAAATCCAAACTCAAATGTGCTAACGTTAATTCAGCTTCCAGTCCAAGCACCAAACCCTACTCTACACCTAATCCAGACCCAAACACTGAATTTAATATCTTTCAAGAATATGAGAAGTGGCTACTGGTGTGTATATTTACTCTCAATTTCCCTCTGTCTCTTATGGTGAGTTTAACAGAAATGAAATGGAAGCATTTTATATTGTATAGTGTTTTATATTGTATTTATAGTACAAGCATACAACGACTGTGCAGTGTGACTATAAAAAAATCTTCTAAAATCCCTCAGTATTACTTAATTAAAAGATAATGGACAAAAGGGATAATAGGTTGTTTTTCAAATTTAAATGATTTTTTTTTCATAAGTGATTATCAAACGTCTATATTTGTAAAAGAACAGCAATTCATACACATCAAACCTGTGCTATTATTAACATAAAGTATGTGCCAGCTTTTTATCAATATAGAAATCTGTTAATTATCACTAGAACTATTAATTAAAATTAATAAATAGCTAAATTAGGAATAGGAATGCCACTTATTTCTTAACATTCTAAAAGCAAAAATATCTACCTATTTTCCTTTACAAGAATCTGACACTATGACAATGGAATAGAAGGTTGTCACAGTATAATAGTCCCCAGCTGCTAGATAAATGCCGAGCTGAAGCTGAGGCATTTATCAAAAATAAACATTGAAGAAGAGCGGGGAGACATTGATCCTGTGATAATGTTCTGTTAAAATGACTTTATTTCTGTTATACCAAATGACTGATGTAGATGCAATCATTTTGTCTGATGGATGTCAATGTAATAAAATGAAAGTTGCTCACTGTACCATTCCTGAGTAGTTGTATTGTGATTGGCTTTAGAGAACAGGCTATTGTATGAGTCAGCCAACCATAGAAGAGCTAATCCACAGACCCCATAGGGTTTTCAAAAGCATGCTTTATTTTATGAATAACTTGCTTTCTGATTGGCTACATTTTTATTTAATTGTTATCTGCTCAGTCAGTAAGCAAAGTGGCATATTTGGTACAATGGTAACATGAGTATTACACCTAATCCCAGAGATGGCCCTGAGGAGGCACAAAGTCCGGATCCAGACCTGAACTTGCCTACACTGTTTACATCTGGGGGTTCATTTTAGTCTGTTATCAGGATAGACACAACCATGAAGACAGAGTTAGGATTCAGATTTCTGGTTCACGCCCACCTCTACATAAATCATGTGATTATTTTCCAGTAAAACTAAGAGAAGTGCAGAGGAGGGGATATATTATCCAACTCCATCCTGGTTGGTTGGGTCTTGGATCTAACTGGACAGCCCCAGCACAACTTTATGTTTCTCCGTAGACTATACAGGGATGTAGATGCAGGGCACTGCTTCCTTCAGCAGGGTTTATCCCCACGTTTTTAAGAAGAGGCTCAAGGAGGAGTATCTCCATCCATCTGTCCTGGTCTCTTCTCTACCAACCATCACTCTTTATTTCATATCCAACAGCTGGAAGTACCATGGACTGTTATTACATTGTGGCAAATGGAAGGATTTTTTCATTAGACTGTTTATTATACAAAGGGTCTATAAACCCCTATAGAGCTGTCCATCTGGCAATTCCCCTGCTCTATGCCACTCGCTCCTTTTTGTGGCCCTAGTGAGAGGGTTTGACTGGAGAAAAGGGGATGTGACTCAAATGTCTACAATCAGTATATTTCCAATTGCCAGAATGCCTTTGGTGAAGTTATCAAACATGCAGAGGTCAGAGGCTCCCCATTGAAGTCAATGGGACTTACACACATTAGCATACATTTAAGTGCTTTCCTAAATGAGGATGGACTTAAGCATGTACTTAGCGTTTTCCTGAGTCAGAGTCCTATCGTGTTATTGGAGTGTTATTAGGTTTTGAATGTCACTGTAAAATACTGTAATAATTTTCATAGGAATATTCCTAATAGTCAGCAAGGCTAGATTACTTTGAGTTCTACAGGTTGTGTGACATACCTAACATCTAAAATATATGTTGCCTTCCACCTGAGGGTGGAATAGGTAGAGAGGGGCCATGTGTAATTCTGCAGAGCAAACACCAATTCTCTCCGCCTTGTAAAAGGACCTTCTGCTTTTGTGGCATGGTGTTATACATCTTGAGCCTCATTCACTGCCCCCTCCGGTGTAAAATTTACACAAGCATTGAAATATCGTGGAATACCCAAGGAAATCATTTTTCAGTCGATTGAGCTCTTAATGGAAAAAGCTCTCTCAATCCTATCTTACAAATTAGAAGATCCCCTGCTTCTAAATAGTTCAATTGAAATCAGCTTTTGTATTTATCCTTCAGGTCATTCAAGCTCAAATGTTGTTAGCTCTGAGTCAAAAAGTCAGATTTTTAAAGGGAAAATGTCAAGTCCTTTTAGGCTTCAACTGACCTTTTAAACTACATTAGGAATTTGAAGCATTACACATGGATTTCTACATTTTATATCACAGTATTTAACAAATGATCAAACACAACTCCCCAGAATACTATTTTTACAAGCTTGACATTTTAGGCATTAAAGGATGTTGTTGGTCTTTCTTTTACATAAAATTACCCTTGAGAAATTCAGTGTGTTTTCTGTGCTTTCATTTCTCTTTCACAAGAGGGAAATTTTATGCATTTTATTTCATGCTGTAGTTTTGCAAGCTGGTATTGCAAGTAGAACAGTATAATTGCAAAGAAGCAAATACTAGAGATGTACATGAAGTAATTACTAGACTGTAAATACACTCAACAGGCTCAGTTGGTGTCATGCACTGGTAGAGTATAGCTCAAGTAGTTTATGGATGGCAACAGAGCCCTAGAAATAAATGCAGACCTGCATTCACTCCTGGATTATCTGATACTGCTGTCAATAATATCATATATATTTTTAATCTGGTGTGATAGAATCATTCTTATGGCTCTAAGTACCTCTCACATTCATATGATGAACAAACGATGCCACTGAATGAGATTGTGAATGTCTAAAGAGACACTTATCAACTGAAAGAGCAACACACAGACACTGGAATTCCTTGATCCTGTGAATGCAATAATAATAAGTTTCACTATTACCTACAGTACCTACCTACATACAATACAAAGAACTGTAACAAAGATATATTTATAAGTAATAGGCTGGGGGGAGAATGGTTGCTTGGTATTTCTGATTAAAGTTAATGCTTATGAAATGTGTCTGGTTGACAGACTTAGGAATCAATGTCTGACATTTATCCACAGAATAGTGGCTGAGGCAGTGTGAGCTTTCCATCTGTGCACCCGCAAAGATCACCAAGCCTGACCTAGAGGGATCATATCAAGGAAGGAGAGTGCAGTCCAATCTGTGTCCATTCCATCATTAGGCCTCTCTGCTAAGATTAATAGTAAGGGTACCAAATAGTGCTAACCATGACAGTGTGTGAAGCAAACTGTGAAGAGCTACAAAGGGATCTCATAAACTGGGTGACTGGGCAACAAAATGGCAGATGAAATTCAATGTTGATAAACACAAAGTAATGCAGATTATAAAAGATAATCCAAACTATACATATAAAATGATGGGATCTAAATTAGCTGTTACCACTCAAGAAAGAGCTCTTGGAGTGGATAAATCTTTGAAAACATCCACTCAATGTGTGGCGGCAGTCAAAAAAGCTAACAGAATGTTTGGAATTATTAAGAAAGAGATAGATCAGGGATCGGCAACCTTTGGCACGCAGCCCGTCAGAGAAATCCGCTGGCGGGCCACGACAGTTTGTTTCATAGAATATAAGGGTTGGAAGGGACCTCAGGAGGTCATCTAGTCCAATCCCCTGCTCAAAGCAGGACCTCTAAGGAAGGAGATTCCACCACCTCCCTAGGTAACCCATTCCAGTGCTTCACTACCCTCCTAGTGAAAAAGTTTTTCCTAATATCCAACCTAAACCTCCCACACTGCAACTTGAGACCAGTACTCCTTGTTTGGTCATCTGCTACCACTGAGAACAGTCTAGATCCATCCTCTTTGGAACCCCCTTTCAGGTAGTTGAAAGCAGCTATCAAATCCCCCCTCATTCTTCTCTTCTGTAGACTAAACAATCCCAGTTTCCTCAGCCTCTCCTCATAAATCATGTGCTCCAGCCCCCTAATAATTTTTGTTGCCCTCCGCTGGACTCTTTCCAATTTTTCCACATCCTTCTTGTAGTGTGGGGCACAAAACTGGACACAGTACTCCAGATGAGGCCTCACCAATGCCAAATAAAGGGGAATAATCACGTCCCTCGATCTGCTGGCAATGCCCCTACTTATACAGCCCAAAATGCCATTAGCGTTCTTGGCAACAAGGGCACACTGTTGACTCATATCCAGCTTCTCATCCACTGTAACCCCTAGGTCCTTTTCTGCAGAACTGCTGCCTAGCCACTCAGTCCCTAGTGGGTGGATGGCAGGAGAGAGATCACTTGACCATTACCTCTTAGGTTCACTCCCTCTGGGGCACCTGGCATTGGCCACTATCAGTAGACAGGATACTGGGCTGAATGGACCTTTGGTCTGTCCCAATACGGCCATTCTTATGTTCTTAGTCTGTAGCAGTGCATGGGATCCTTCCATCCTTAGTGCAGGACTTGGCACTTGTCCTTGTTGAATTTGATTGCAGCTCCCACTGGCCACGGTTCACCATTCCAGGCCAATGTGGACTGTGGGAAGCGGCAGCCGGCACATCCCTCAGCCCACGCCGCTTCCCACAGCCTCCAGTGGCCTGGAATGGCGAACACTGCAGGTAAACAAACGGTCCCAGCCCACCAGCGGATTTCCCTGACGGGCCGTGTGCCAGAGGTTGCCGATCCCTGGGATAGATAATAAGATAGTAAATATCAAATTGCCGCTATATAAATCCTTGGTATGCCCACATCTTCAATACAGTGTGCAGATGTGGTGGCCCCATCTCAAAAAAGATATGTTGGAATTGGAAAAGGTACAGAAAAGGGCAACAAGAATGATTAGGGGTATGGAACTGCTTCCATATCAGGAGAGATTAATTAGACTGGAACTTTTCAGCTTAGAAAAGAGACGACTAAGGGGGGATATGATAGACATCTACAAAATCATGAGTGGTGTAGAGAAAGTGGTGTACTTCTTCTCATAACACAAAAACTAGGAGTCACCAAATGAAATTAATAGACAGCAGGTTTAAAGGAAATAAAAGGAAGTATTTATTCACACAACACACAGTCAAACTGTGGAACTCTTTGCCAGAGGATGTTGTGAAGGCCAAAACTATAACAGGGTTTTAAAAAGAACTAGATACATTCATAGAGGATAGGTCCATCAATGGCTACTAGCCAGGATGGGCAGGGATGGTGTACCTAGCCTCTGTTTGCCAGAAGCTGGTAATGGACGATGGGATGGATCACTTGATGATTACCTGTTCTGTTCATTCCCTCTGAAGTACCTGGCATTGACCACTGTTGGAAGACAGCAAAGAATCCTGTGGCACCTTATAGACTAACAGACGTTTTGCAGCATGAGCTTTCGTGGGTGAATACCCACTTCTTCGGATGCAAGTAGTGGAAATTTCCAGGGGCAGGTATATAGAAGCAAGCAAGAAGCAAGCTAGAGATAACGAGGTTAGATCAATCAGGGAGGATGAGGCCCTGTTCTAGCAGTTGAGGTGTGAAAACCAAGGGAGGAGAAACTGGTTCTGTAATTGGCAAGCCATTCACAGTCTTTGTTTAATCCTGAGCTGATGGTGTCAAATTTGCAGATGAACTGGAGCTCAGCAGTTTCTCTTTGAAGTCTGGTCCTAAAGTTTTTTTGCTGCAGGATGGCCACCTTAAGATCTGCTATTGTGTGGCCAGGGAGGTTGAAGTGTTCTCCTACAGGTTTTTGTATATTGCCATTCCTAATGTCTGATTTGTGTCCATTTATCCTTTTCCTTAGAGACTGTCCAGTTTGGCCGATGTACATAGCAGAGGGGCATTGCTGGCGTATATTACATTGGTGGACGTGCAGGTGAATGAACCGGCGATGGTGTGGCTGATCTGGTTAGGTCCTGTGATGGTGTCGCTGGTGTAGATATGTGGGCAGAGTTGGCATCGAGGTTTGTTGCATGGATTGGTTCCTGAGCTAGAGTTACTATGGTGCGGTGTGCAGTTGCTGGTGAGAATATGCTTCAGGTTGGCAGGTTGTCTGTGGGCGAGGACTGGCCTGCCACCCAAGGCCTGTGAAAGTGTGGGATCATTGTCCAGGCTGGGTTGTAGATCCCTGATGATGCGTTGGAGGGGTTTTAGCTGGGGACTGTATGTGACGGCCAGTGGAGTCCTGTTGGTTTCTTTCTTGGGTTTGTCTTGCAGTAGGAGGCTTCTGGGTACACGACTGGCTCTGCTGATCTGTTTCCTTATTTCCTCGTGTGGGTACTGTAGTCTTGAGAATGCTTGGTGGAGATTTTCTAGGTGTTGGTCTCTGTCTGCAGGGTTAGAGCAGATAAGGTTGTACCTCAGTGCTTGGCTGTAGACAATGGATCTTGTGGTGTGTCCGGGATGGAAGCTGGAGGCATGAAGGTAGGCATAGCGGTCGGTAGGTTTTCGGTATAGGGTGGTGTTAATGTGAGCATCACTTATTTGCACCGTGGTGTCTAGGAAGTGGACCTCCCGTGTAGATTGATCCAGGCTGAGGTTGATGGAGGGGTGGAAGCTGTTGAAATCATGGTGGAATTTTTCCAGAGTCTCCTTCCCATGGGTCCAGATGATGAAGATGTCATCAATGTAGCGTAGGCAGAGAAGGGGCGTGAGTGGACGGGAGCTGAGGAAGCGTTGTTCCAGGTCGGCCATAAAAATATTGGCATATTGTGGGGCCATGCAGGTGCCCATAGCGGTGCCACTGATCTGGAGATATATATTGTCATTAAATTTGAAATAGTTGTGTGTGAGGATAAAGGCACAGAGCTCAGCAACCAGTTGTGCTGTGGCATCATCAGGGATACTGTTCCTGACAGCTTGTATTCCATCAGTGTGTGGGATGTTTGTGTAGAGAGCCTCTACATCCATGGTGGCTAGGATGGTGTTTTCTGGAAGGTCACCAATGCATTGTAGTTTCCTCAGGAAATCAGTGGTGTCACGGAGATAGCTGGGAGTGCTGGTGGCATAGGGTCTGAGTAGAGAGTCTACATATCCAGACAGTCCTTCAGTGAGAGTTCCAATGCCCGAGATGATGGGGCATCCAGGATTTCCGGGTTTGTGGATCTTGGGTAGTAGATAGAATAACCCTGGTCGGGGCTCTAAGGGTATGTTGATTTGTTCCGGTGTTAGTGTAGGGAATATCCTGAGTAGATGGTGCAGTTTCTTAGTGTATTCCTCAGTGGGATCTGAGGGAAGTAGCCTGTAAAATTTGGTATTGGAGAGTTGTCTGGCGGCCTCCTTTTGGTAGTCAGACCTGTTCATGATGACAAAAGCACCTCTTTTATCAGCCTCTTTGATTATAATGTCAGGATGGTTTCTGAGGCTGTGGATGGCATTGCGTTCTGCTCGACTTAGGTTGTGGGGCAAGCGATGTTGTTTTTCCACAATTTCTGTCTGTGCACGTTGGCGGAAGCATTCAATGTATAGGTCCAGACTGTCATTTCGACCCTCAGGAGGAGTCCATGTGGAGTTCTTCTTCTTGTGCTGTTGGTGGGAGGGTAACTGTGTATCAGTGCGCTGTTCAGTGTTGTCCTGGAAGTATTCTTTGAGTCGGAGACGGCGAAAGTAGGCTTCCAGATCGCCACAGAACTGTATCATGTTGGTGGGGGTGGCAGGGCAGAAAGAGAGTCCCCGAGATAGGACAGACTGTTCTTCTGGGCTGAGTGTGTGGTTGGATAGATTGACGATATTGCTGGGTGGGTTAGGGGTACCACGGTTGTGGCCCCATGTAGCAGGTAGGAGTTTAGACAGCTTACAGTCCTTTTT